>NC_135235.1:202239407-202839407 GCF_051348905.1 Ranitomeya variabilis
CAGCCATTTTGTTGGTGACTGCAGAGTAAGGCTGCCGTCACACTAGCAGTATTTGGTCAGTATTTTACCTCAGTATTTGTAAGCCAAAACCAGGAGTGGAACAAATAGAGGAAAAGTATAATAGAAACATATGCACCACTTCTGCATTTATCACCCACTCCTGGTTTTTGCTTACAAATACTGAGGTAAAATACTGACCAAATACTGAATGTGTGACGGCAGCCTTGTACTGACAAGTAGACAGTCACCGAGGATGGCAGGCAGCAAGGATTCTGGGAGATATGTGGTGGAGGGAGCAGGGTGACAGCAGCACAGAGTATTTCAGGATAGCAGTGTGCTGGTCTATGGAGGGGGCACCATGTTCAGTGCGCAGAGCAGCCAGGGATTGTACATAGAACGCTGTCTTTTATACACATGGATGGACCGTCTGCTCTACAGAAATCCAGGAAACATTTCTGTGGATTGATGGCCTGTTCTGATCCAGACTTTGCATGCAGACCCCATTCCCCTCCTCAGATCCTGTCTTCTCCATCCTGTCCTGGCGATGTGTGAAAGTGAGACGTCAGGCGAAGTACGGGGTGACGCTGGGAAGGAAATGTAGCCATAAAGTAACGATAAAAATGAGACCCCTCTCTTCAGCTGCCTCACTAGCTCTGACTGCACCTAACTGAAGGTCATGCTGCCCCCTCTATTACCCTAGACCCACGTGCAGGTGCTCAGCCAGAACCACCATAGAATGGGTCCGCTTTCTGAAGATAATACTGCCATAGTGTTCTCACATAATGCCACCATATAGATCACACATAATACCGCCATATACATCACACACAATACTATCAAATAGATCACACAATACTGTCATACAGTTCTCACATACCACCATATAGATCACAAATAATACCGCCATATAATTCTCACCTAGTACTTCCACATAGATCACACATAATCCCACAATATAGTTCTCATATACCACCGTCATATAGTTTTTACATCATTCCACAACACTGAGCAAACATAATATTGCCATATAGATCACATATAATACCGTCACATAGATCACACAATACTTGGCGGCATAATGTGTGATATTATATATATATTATAATATCCCGGCATAATGTGTGGTCTTTATGGGAGTATATGTGATATATATATATATATATCGGCATTATACGTGATCCATATGGTATTGTGCTGCTCTAGGGAGGTGAGAGACGTATGGTGGAAGGAGCAGGGTGACAGGAGCACAGTATTTCAGGACAGCAGTGTACTGGTCTGTGGGTGGGAGGGTGTGCTCACACTCACACGCTCGCAACTGTATACTTATAGCCTTTACTGGCTATTAAAATGGGGGACACCCCCCAAAAAAAGACGTGGGGCCCCATTATAATTAATAGCCATCAAATATTATGCAGACAGCTGCGGGCTGACATTAATAGCCTAGGAAGGGGCCATGGATACTGTCCCCCCCCAGGCTAAAAACATCAGCTCTCAGCCGCCTTTTACATGCGCCTTTTCTGGCGCTTTGCCTGGCAATTTCCACTTACCCTGTAGCGGTAGCAAGTGGGGTTCATATTTGTGGGGTTAATGTCACCTCCATATTGTCCGGTGACATCAAGCCCACGGCTTAGTAATGGAGAGGCGTCTATAAGGCACCCATCCATTACTAATCCTATAGTTGTATTGTAAATAAAGACTCCGCCAGAATAAAGTCCTTTATTAATCTTTTTTAAACCATACCGAACGCATAATCCTCGACTCCCTCATCTCCCACAACAAAAATAATAAACCACATTGAGGAAAGACACGCAGGGGGGAGAGGAGTGCATAGGAGAGGATTAGATACTGACTGCTGAGCCGTGTATCTAATCCTGGCCTGTGTGATACCGACAGCTGAGCCGTGTAGCTAATCCTGTCCTGTGTGATACCGACAGCTGAGCCGTGTATCTAATCCTGTCCTGTGTGATACCGACTGCTGAGCCGTGTATCTAATCCTGTCCTATGTGATACCGACTGCTGAGCCGTGTATCTAATCCTGTCCTATGTGATACCGACTGCTGAGCCGTGTATCTAATCCTGTCCTGTGTGATACTGACTGCTGAGGACACAGTACACGGGACAGGATTAGCTACCCAGGACAGAGGTAGCAGTGGTAGGTGTATATAGAGGCAGGTAGCAGTGGTATACAGAGGCAGGCAGGCAGTGGTATAAAGAGGCAGGCAGCAGTGGTATACAGAGGCAGGCAGCAGTGGTATACAGAGGCAGGCAGCAGTGGTATAAAGAGGCAGGCAGCAGTGGTATACAGAGGCAGGCAGGCAGTGGTATACAGAGGCAGGCAGGCAGTGGTATACAGAGGCAGGCAGGCAGGCAGTGGTATACAGAGGCAGGCAGGCAGTGGTATACAGAGGCAGGCAGGCAGTGGTATACAGAGGCAGGCAGACAGTGGTATACAGAGGCAAGCAGGCAGTGGTATACAGAGGCAGGCAGGCAGTGGTATACAGAGGCAGGCAGGCAGTGGTATACAGAGGCAGGCAGAGAGTGGTATACAGAGGCAGGCAGAGAGTGGTATACAGAGGCAGGCAGTGGTATACAGAGGCAGGCAGTGGTATACAGAGGCAGGCAGTGGTATACAGAGGCAGGCAGGCAGTGGTATACAGAGGCAGGCAGACAGTGGTATACAGAGGCAGGCAGTGGTATACAGAGGCAGGCAGACAGTGGTATACAGAGGCAGGCAGACAGTGGTATACAGAGGCAGGCAGGCAGGTAGCAGTGGTATACAGAGGCAGGCAGGCAGTGGTATACAGAGGCAGGCAGTGGTATACAGAGGCAGGCAGACAGTGGTATACAGAGGCAGGCAGGCAGGTAGCAGTGGTATACAGAGGCAGGCAGGCAGTGGTATACAGAGGCAGGCAGGCAGTGGTATACAGAGGCAGGCAGTGGTATACAGAGGCAGGCAGGCAGTGCTAGGTGGTATATAGGGGCAGGCAGTGCTAGGTAGTATATAGGGGCTGGTAGCAGTGGTAGATGCATAAGAAAATAAAAACGCTGTACTTACCTTCTTTCCTCTACCAGGAAGTGCTGAGTCATGTTCAGGGCAGAGCAGTGCGACGATCTCCCTGCTCTGCTCTGAACAGGTCGGCAGTGATTGCAGCCTGTAATGTAATACTAAGCACAGGCTGCAATCACAGCTCCTCGCTGCAGATACTTACCTCGGACCCTCGGCAGCAGCTTCTCCCAGCAGCAGCTTCTGCCATCGCACGCACTGAGCTGTGTGTGCGATGGCAGAGGGAAATAAACAAAATGGCCGCGATCTCCTCTCACAGCTGTGACGTGGCAGCTCAGTGGGCGTGGCCAAGTCACAGCTGAGAGGCAGGAGATGCGGTCGGAGCCCGACCGTTGGCTCCTATGTACATGGCTGCTGTAAGTGAGGTGTGCAAGTGTCGTGCCCAGACACTTACACCCACACTAATGAAAATGGCGGCCTCCAGTGGTGAATGTAAAAGTGAATAAATAAAAAAGTATGAAAGAGGTACATTTACTTTTGTATTAAAAATAATTGATTGTATAATCAATAATTATTAATACAAAAACTAAAATCATGGCACCCTCCCTTTAAGGGATTAAAAAAACAATATTTATGTGTATAAACATCATCAGACATCTGCTCCTATAAAGGGATAATTTTTGGACTGATTTCAATTTTACAAAGCACAGAAAGTCAGTGCGGTGTGTTATTAAACAGGTGGTTTATTTCCATCTGTACTCCCATAGCTGTATATGTTGGGGTCACTTTAACATTATTAAGGCTTTGTTTGTATTAAATAAGTTTAGAAGAGTTGGATACAGTCCTAGGAGACCTCAGAGTTGTACACGACTTCTCAGGGCAGTTGAAGGCTTTGGAGTACTTTCGATCCATGGCAAATTGATTATCTTAAATTCACAATTTTGGGGTCAAATTGGGTGAAACAAGTCCAAATCAAATTTTTGGGAAATTCTCTCATCTTAATGGGTGGATACTTATGAATAATAAAAAGAAAAATACGTGTGAAACTGGCTTACCTTTGTAATGAGGTAAAGAGATTTATTTTCAATGAGGACAAAAAAAACAATTTGATGAGTCTTAGGTCTTCCTTGACAGCATTGTATAAGTTTTCGCGTTTCCTTAAACTATTGAACACAATGCCCTGATTTTCTTTACGACTTCCTCCTGAGCATTTTTCCTGCTTCTTTGTTCTTTTTCATTAGAATTGATTATTATATTTTATGTACATAAAGAGATTGCAGAACAGATGAAGACAAACAACATTTAGTGTAAAAAGCGATAAAGGGCTGTAAAAAAGACCAGAACGACAGGAATCGCCAAGCCCAACAAGTAACTAAACTGCATGTAATACAAGGAGGAATAGAAATCGAGATTTAATGCAAATAAATGTAAGGTCATGAACTTAGGTTGACGAAATTAAAATGCACAATTTTGTAATAAATGATAGAACACTTGGGCTTGTGGGTAGGCAACAAACTCAACTTTAAGTGATCAGTGCCAGGCAGCTGATGCCAAGGCAGACAGAATAAAGGGATTAATTAAAAGAGGCATAGATGGTGCTGACGAGAACATATTTTTACCTTTATACAAGTCACTAGTGCAGCCACTCTTAGAAAACTGCACAATTTTGGGCTCCGGTGTATAAGAAGGTCATAGGTGAACTAGAGCAGGTGCAGAGAAGAGCAAGAAAGTTTATTGAGATAATGGGTGACCTACAGAAAATGGTTTATCAAACTTGGGATTATTTAGTTTGGAATAATAAAGACTTAGTGGTGATCTGATTACAATGTACAAATATATGGATAATAATATTAAGAATTCTATTTATATAGCGCCAATAAATTCCCCTTTACCACTTTTCAATTAAGCAAGAGACAGGACAGAGTTCTGTAAAATAATATTTTTAAACCTAGGCCTATTACAGTGTGTTTGGCTCACATGGTAAGGTGATCCTCCAAGCCCAAGGTCTGGGTGGGCACACGTGCTACAGCGTCGGTGCAGCAATAAGGTAAGGCACACTGTTAATGGGTTGTAGAAGCACTGGAGGCTGCAAGCAGACAGGAGATCGGGTAATAGGTGGCAGATGTTCTGAAGGCTGAGGGCACACTGAACTGAAGACCAGTTAGCTGAGGTACTGGAAGCTGCAGGCAAACCGGAGACCAGGAAGCAGGATGCAGAGGTACTGGAGGCTGCAGGCAAACCGGAGACCAGGAAGCAGGTTGCAGAGGTACTGGAGGCTGCAGGCAAACCGGAGACCAGGAAGCAGGTTGCAGAGGTACTGGAGGCTGCAGGCAAACCGGAGACCAGGAAGCAGGTTGCAGAGGTCGCAGAAGTACTGGAGGCTGCAGGCAAACTGGAGACCAGGAAGCAGGTTGCAGAGGTACTGGAGGCCTCAGGCATAAAGGGCTTAGGAACACTTACAATCTTAACAACAAAACACAGGTGTGTGTCTTGGTAGGCCTTTTATAGGCCGAGGCAGATGATCACATGGTAGCATATCGAGCCACTTGCAAAGCATGGAGCACAACAGAGATCAACAGATCAGGGTGAGGGGAGCAAAGCCTGGATCGGAGGAAGGTTTGTAACATGGTGACAAGGGAGCATCCTCTACATCTAGAGGAAACAAGATTTCTCCATCATCAGGAACGCAGATACCTACATCTATATGTTAGTTTATAGGTTGAACGCGATGGACTTGTGTCTACTTTCAATCTTAAAATTAAGAATAGTGGAAAAAAAGGCCAAAAGCTCAAGAGGTTGTCTACTTTGGATAATCCATTTCTGTTTGAACTTGTTATCAATGTAAAAGATACCTGTCCACAACCTCAAACAGTCACACTCCAAACTCCACTATGGTGAAGACCAAAGAGCTGTCGAAAGACACCAGACACCAGATAGGGGAAAAATATGAACACCACTAAGAAGAAATCAGTGTGCGTAAATATGTCATTGATCTATTTTAAAAATTAGTTTAAAGAGTGTAACAGAAAATATTAAGGGCTTGTCTTTTATGACTATTTTTCAGAGTTTTTGAAGAGTTTTGCACTAGCATCAAAATGAATGAGATTTCTAAAATACCATTTATACAAAGAGTTTTTTTAACTTGCATTTTTTGACCTATGGTGCATTTAAAAAAAATGCAGCATGTCAATTCTTTTAGAGCTTTTACTGCATTTTTTCCCCTTTGAGCTCAAAATGTATTAGCAGTTTAGCACAAAAAAATGAGTAAAAAAGCATTAAAAAATGCATGTAGTTTCCTCTGCAGTTTTCTTACCATAGCCTGTGTTTTTTAATGCAGAAAAAATGCATCTTTAAAGCTTTGTGTGAACATACCCTAAGAAGATAGGGAAATGAAATTTCACAGCTGTTGAAATAACAGTAGGAACAAGCTTTTTCTGTATACTTAGTGAAATTCTTAGGAAGTCCTTCACTAACAGACAATCCAGTTAGGGTTGTTTTATTCTTTTCAGGAGAATCTGACTAATGTTCAAGGGATACAATAAGCAATCTGAGAACCATGGAATATTTAACCGTACCATAGCAAACCCTGCTGTACAGGGAAGTCAGCTGCATATATTATCTGGAAAATTACAAGTATATGTCAAAATGTAGGATGGTTACAATCAGAATCAACCTAAATGCAAAAATGTGGGTGGATGACTCACAATGCAGTCTCGGTGGATATTCTACAGAGTTCTCTACTGCCTAGCTTTTCAACCTGAGAAGCATGTATTCTGGGGTGTAACTAAACCCCATGAAGGACCACTTTACCATTATTCACTTTCCCTATCGTCTGGGGTATGATGTGTGAGAGAAGAGGGTCTTGTTGGAAGAAATAAAATGCAGAATTATTTTTTGATGCTTTATTGTACTATTCTGGATTAAATTCATTTTTAAGTTCTTTTCATTTTAAAAGCCAGCTTTTAGCATACATAGATTTCCCTCTACATAGCTGGTGAAGCACTTCCTCCTCTTTCCTCTATGCTTACATCCCTGGCATGCACATTTTAATTTGCTAGAAGACGAAATAATTGTAAATTATATGAATGCATGATAGGGTGAGTCCTGCTCCAAATATCATACACCTGTCACATGATTAGCAATTAATACTTTTTGCACGTTATATGAATTAGGCCCACTAGCGTAGAATATGGACGAGTGCTATGCGAGAAAACATCACATAGCACTGGGACCAGTGTTAATATATGGGGCAGCTCACATCACCATTTTTTTCTCTGCTGTATACAGCATGCTGCGATTGTACACGTATATCGCCCGAGTCTCGCCATTGCAAGTCTATGGGTGCGAGAGAAACTCGGACACCACACGAACCATTTGTGAGACTTGCGAGAAATATGCACACATTTTTTTCATTTCAGCCCATTGAGCCATTAAATTCAATGAGGGAAAGCAGTGAGAAATGTCAAGCCATACGCATGTCATACAGATACATAGGTGCGAGAAAATCGCATCATCGCATTGCAAACGCATTACACACAGATGACCATATGGAAAACACTTGTGCGACTCTCGCTAGGGAGACTCGGACTGATTTTCCAAATGATTAGTGTGACCCCGGCCTTATGGTTATTTCATGTCACTGTGATGCACTTTATAATTGCACTTTTTGATATTGGAGTATATGTACTAATTTTGTTACAGCAATTCGTATTGTTGTTATGCACTTTTGCACTTCATTTTGTCTGAATTACTATGTAAGGTATGAACTTACACGAAGTCTCAAGGGTTAGAGCTAGGGTTAGGGTTGGGACAAGAGTTAGAGTTGGGGCTAGGGTTGGGGCTAGGGTTAGGGTTGTGTTGGGGATAGGGTTGTAGTGTTGGGGTTAGGGTTGTGGTGCTGGGGTTAGGGATGGGATTAGGGTTAGGGGTGTGTTGGGGTTAGGATTGGGGTTAGGGCTGTGTTAGGCTTGGAGTTAGAATTGGGGGGTTTCAACTGTTTAGGTACATCAGGGGTCTCCAAACGCAACATGGAGCTCATCATTGATTCCAGCCAATTTTGCTTTCAAAAAGTCAAACGGTGCTCCCTCCCCTCTGAGCCCTGCCATGCACCCAAACAGTGGCTTTCCCCCACATACAGGGTAGGAGTGTACTTAGGAGAAATTGCACAACAAATTTTGTGGTCTATTTTCTCCTGATTCCCTTGTGAAAACAAAAAAAGTTTGGTTCCAAAGTAATTTTTTTTCTGAATGGTTAATAGCTCTTCTTGAATGTGGTGGTGCGCACCTTGAGGCTTGCAGTTTTTAGAATGGTGTCACTTTTGGGTATTTTCTGTTATATTGACCTACCAAACTCATTTCACATGTGAGATGGTCCCTAAAAAAATGGTTTTGTAAATTTTGTTGGAGAAATTAGAAATCGATGGTCAAATTTTAACCCTTATAACGTCCTAACAAAAACAATTGTGCTGATGTAAAGTAGACATGTGGGAAATGTTATTTATTAACTGTTTTGTGCAATATGACTCTCTGGTTAAAAGTTTGAAAATGGCAACATTTACAAAAATTTTGCCAAAATTTCAATTTTTTTCATAAACAAACGCAAGTCATATTGAAGAAATTTTACCACTAACATGAAGTACAAATTGTCACAAAAAAACATTCTCAGAATCAGCGGGATCCGTTGAAGTGTTCCAGAGCTATAACCTCATAAAGTGACAGTGAAATTGGCTTGATCACTAAGTACAAAATTGGTTCTGTCACTAAGGGGCTAAATCCTTTCTGATGTGTAATATTCAGTGGATATACAAAGTCCAAACACCCCTGTTAAAATGCCAGATTTTTGTCAAAGGAATACATCATACCCCCAAAAAATCGTTTCCAAACTTCTTCCACCCATAGGGTTCATGCAAACATTTATAGATCTCAATCCAATCTTAGACCGCAATGCATGGACTGGCCCTGGGTCTCCCCATCTGAGCATGACATCTTCATATATTTTTATGTGCAAATTGCCTCTGCTGAAAAAAAGAGGACTTAACTCTATAGCGCCACCTATTGGAAGTAGCGATCCTACAAGCCACAATCAACCCTTTAACGAGTCGTGCAATATGACTTAGGATAAAAGCCAAATCAGTATCTCAATTCGCAGACACGGTGTTTCGGGCTGTTGGCCCTCGTCAGTGCGAAGCATGAGAACTGATTTGGCTAGGTGAGAGGCTCTGGACTGGGGTCTAAGAGGTAACGTTTCTCTTTATGGAGAGTGACATACCAGCTGGCTTGTCAAGGTAAGGAGGCTTATTCGCCGTGCAATGCTCCTCTGGGAATTTAAATATGCAAATTGCCTCTGCTGAAAAAAAGAGGACTTAACTCTATAGCGCCACCTATTGGAAGTAGCGATCCTACAAGTCACAATCAACCCTTTAACGAGTCGTGCAATATGACTTAGGATAAAAGCCAAATCAGTATCTCAATTCGCAGACACGGTGTTTCGGGCTGTTGGCCCTCGTCAGTGCGAAGCATGAGAACTGATTTGGCTAGGTGAGAGAATAAAATCCCCACAAGGAAATGCTCACTATTACTCACCATTAGCATTACTCATAGCATTTCTGAAACCTCCATGACCAGAGCTTTCCCTAGATCTGACAAACTCTGAGCCTTCTCCAACACCATCTGCGGAATCATTTGCTCTTGAGCTGACTGCAGAAGCAGATCTGCCCTTCAAAGGTTTTGATTTTTTGAGCCATAAGTCATCTTTCCTCTTCATTATTGATGCCACCACATTCCTCATCTGATAACATCATCCCCTAGGTCCTACAAAACACACAATCATCTATATCATCTTCATCATCATCCTCCTTCTCGGTAGAAACTTTGTGATGCACATAATTTATTACAAAAACTGAAATTAACGGCTTTTACTCAAATAGATTCATTATCATTAGGTAATTTATAAGCACTATCCACAATTACCGAGTCCTATACATAAATGTAGACTTAAGTTGCCAATCCATAATTAATATGGTGCAATTAAAAGACAATGGCGTTGTATGGCAAAATATAGCAATTTTTATTGAGAACAAATATATCATAGAAATAACACATAGTTACATGAGAATAAAACATAGGACAACAAAGAGCCAAAAGCCACAGTGACACATCATGAGTAATCTGCCATAGTGCACACCTAGAATATATGTCCTACCATGGAAAAACAGGAATGTCTAATAAATATTAGAGACCGCACCAATCAATGGTATATGAAGAGATCTCAGTGCCACAATAGACCTATGAGTCATCTATACAAAAATAAAGTGCCTGTGCATTGTTAGATATAGTTTGTAAATATTGCACCCTTACCCATAGTAATGTGGTGGAGGTCACGAGGGAAATTAGACCCCAATGCGCGTTTCGCGGTTAGTGTGATACTGCTTCCTCGGGGGAAATTTTTAAATAATAGGCCTAGTCTAGTATCATTGTGCATTGTTTTAGCTCAATTCCCCCAAATATTAATAGGTTTGCAAAGATGAATGCTAAATTACAGTAAGAAAAACTCAGTGAGGCAGATGCTAGTTTTCCCATGTTAAAGTAAAAAGTCCTGCCCAGTTCCATATATCGCAATCAGACTAGTTCCCTGGATCAACATCCCTTAACCTGTAGTATATTATTTTTCAAGAAAGGCATCCAGGTCCTCCTTGAACTTTTTTTTTTAGTGAATCAACCATTAGAACATATTGTGGCAGAGGGTTCCATAATCTCACATTCTTAAAGTTTCCTCTAGTTATACAGGATGGCCTCTTGTCATCATTGCAGCTTAGGTATAAAAGATCATTAGAAAGATACCATTATTGTCAATGTTTTTCAAAACAGAATAACCACAAGTTAATAACTTTGGTCGGTCTTCTCTGCACTCGCTATAGCTCAGCTATGTTCTTCTATACTGGAGCCCAAAATAGTACACAGTATTCTACATGTTGAACTATGCTCTTGTTATAAGCATCTATGCCCTATGTAATCTATCCCTTTATTTTATTTGCTTTGGCAGCAGCGGCTTGTCCTCCTCTCTGTTGATTACTTTTCAGAATTTCATATTATCTGCAAATATTGAAATTCTACTATGCCCTATGCATGATTCCAACCAGATTATTAATAAATATATTAAAAAAGAGGGCCCAATACTGAACCCTGTGGTATTCCATTGTTAACTGGGACCCAAGAAGAGTGTGTTCTATTAATAGCCAACCTTTGTTTTCCATGACTGGGCCATTTATTAACCCAATTACACATATTTTACCCTAGTCCTATTACTTTCATTTTGAGTGTTTCTTTCAGTCTTTTACTTTGGAAAACTTTTGAAGACACTGTGTGATCAACAATTAAGTGTTCAAGTATTCTTTTAAATATCTGATTGACGTGGGTTCCAGGTGCTACAAACTATAATTATTTATCACATGTTGACTTTAACAAATAATATCCTTCAATAGGTCATGGATCACGTGCATTCAACCTTCTTTCTTAACCACTTGTCTGTCTGGAAGAATGTCAGGGTCAAGTTCGACAAGTTATAATTGGTATTTATACCAGATATATAAGTAGTAGTAAGCCTATGACCTGGTCATGTCTATGGAAACATCAAAGAGAATGTTCACTCTTTGTTTTGAAGTCAATCTCCAGCCAACTGAAAATTCAGGTTGCGGTAAGTTTTGAACTTTCCAAATAAGATCCCTCACAGGGGTTTTCCTTTTCCAAGACAAGTGCATGAGAACAATTGTTCCGGTTTGTGCAAATAGATTACAGGTTAACTACACCGGTCCAGGCTTTGTCTCATGATCATCCAATATTCAGCTCTGCTTTCAAGAAGAAGCAGGGGGAACTTGGTTAGCTGTATGGCCAAAACCATCACTTGCCGTCAAAGAAGACTCTTCAAAAATGGACCTGGGAAAAGGCAACCAATCTCCAGCCACAAATTTGTTTATACATAAAGCTGCTTTCACACATCAGTTTTCGTTGTCAGGCACAATCCAGCGAATTTTGAAAAAACTGATCCATTGGAAATTGTGAAAAACTGATGCGACGGATTAGGTTTTTTTGCCGGATCCGAGTTTGTGGATCTGCTGGCTATTTTGGATTCTGAGGAGGAGAGAGAGAGACAGAAAGAGAAAGCGAGAGAGAGAAAGAGAGAGAGAGACCCTAGAATTGAAAATGCATGATTTGTTTTAAAAAAACGGAATCTGTTGCCGGATTCCATCATTTGACCTCACATTTCATCCATTTTTCGCCGGATCCATCGCTGTCCGTTTTTTTGACGGACAGAAAAAACGTTCCTATGTCCGTTTTCTCTGGCTGCCGGAAAACAAATTTTCGACGGATCCGGCAAAAAATGGATGAAACGTGAGGCCATCCATCGCAATCCGACGCTAATACAAGTCTATGAGAAGAAAACAGATCCGGTGGCAACTTTTGCCGGATCCGTTTTTTTACAGTCGGCCCTAATGCTTAGCTGCTGTCAGTAAAGGTGCAGTTGACTGAAGCCAGAATGCTACCGGGAAGAATAAAGTTAATTTCCTGCCAGCAGCAGGGGTCTAAGTGTTGGCGCCGGGCAGGTTCACAACGCTATTCGCCTACAGATTACCCCATATCTGTGGCTTGACAGAGTAGGAAGTAGGAGTCTAAAAAAGGCCCAGTAGCCAGTGTGAAAATTGCAAGATTACTCATTTTGGTTTTTTTGATAGAGATCGTCGTGATATCAAAGAGAAAAACTTTGCAATTTTTTTTTCTTACAGTAAGAATAACACAAAAAGCTGATTTAACCCTTTCTGACATCTGACGTACTATCCCGTCGAGGTGGGGTGGGCCCGTATGACCACCGACGGGATGGTACGTCATACGCGATCGGCCGCGCTCACGGGGGGAGCGAAGCCGATCGCGGCCGGGTGTCAGCTGCATATCGCAGCTGACATCCGGCACTATGTGCCAGGAGCGGTCACGGACCGCCCCCGGCACATTAACCCCCGGCACACCGCGATCAAACATGATCGCGGTGTGCCGGCTGTATAGGGAAGCATCGCGCAGGGAGGGGGCTCCCTGCGGGCTTCCCTGAGACCCCCGGAGCAACGCGATGCGATCGCGTTGCTCCGAGGGTCTCCTACCTCCCTCCTCGCCGCAGGTCCCGGATCCAAGATGGCCGCGGCATCCAGGTCCTGCAGGGAGGGAGGTGGCTTACCGAGCGCCTGCTCAGAGCAGGCGCTGGTAAGCCTGCAGCCCTGCACAGCAGATCGTCGATCTGACAGAGTGCTGTGCACACTGTCAGATCAATGATCTGTAATGTCCCCCCCTGGGACAAAGTAAAAAAGTGAAAAAAAATTCCCCACATGTGTGTAAAAAAAAATAAAAAAAATATCCTAAATAAAGAAAAAAAATATATATATTATTCCCATAAATACATTTCTTTAGCTAAATAAAATAAAAAAAACAATAAAAGTACACATATTTAGTATCGCCGTGTCCGTAACGACCCAACCTATAAAACTGCCCCACTAGTTAACCCCTTCAGTAAACACCGTAAGAAAAAAAAAAAAAACGAGGCAAAAAACAACGCTTTATTATCATACCGCTGAACAAAAAGTGGAATAACACGCGATCAAAAAGACTGATATAAATAACCATGGTACCGCTGAAAACGTCATCTTGTCCCGCAAAACACGAGCCACCATACAGCATCATCAGCAAAAAAATAAAAAAGTTATAGTCCTGAGAATAAAGCGATACCAAAATAATTATTTTTTCTATAAAATAGTTTTTATCGTATAAAAGCGCCAAAACATAAAAAAAATGATATAAATGAGATATCGCTGTAATCGTACTGACCCGACGAATAAAACTGCTTTATCAATTTTACCAAACGCGGAACGGTATAAACGCCTCCCCCAAAAGAAATTCATGAATAGCTGGTTTTTGATCACTCTGCCTCACAAAAATCGGAATAAAAAGTGATCAAAAAATGTCACGTGTCCGAAAATGATACCAATAAAAACGTCAACTCGTCCCGCAAAAAACAAGATCTCACATGACTCTGTGGACTCAAATATGGAAAAATTATAGCTCTCAAAATGTGGTAATGCAAAAAATATTTTTTGCAATGAAAAGCGTCTTTCAGTGTGTGACGGCTGCCAATCATAAAAATCCGCTAAAAAACCCGCTATAAAAGTAAATCAAACCCCCCTTCATCACCCCCTTAGTTAGGGAAAAATAAAAAAATTAAAAAATGTATTTATTTCCATTTTCCCATTAGGGTTAGGGTTAGGGTTAGGGCTAGAGTTAGGACTAGAGTTAGGGCTAGGGTTAGGGTTAGGGTTAGGGTGAGGGCAAGGGTTAGGGCTAGGGTTAGTGTTGTGAACTCTATTTTTGGGCTCCCTCTAGTGGTCACAAGCGGTACTGTGTAGTGTTGTCGTTTTGGGTCTGCCATGGCTGCAGGCTCATAATCCAGTTTTAGATTGGAAAGCTATGTCTGTGTCTAGTTGGGGTTGTCAGGAAATTCATGGTGATACTCCATTGGTGTCTATTGCTTCTTCCACTCCTTCTGAGGTCCCTGAGTTTTTGACTTGGTGGAGGAGATTCAGCAAAACTTCTACCAGTTCCTGGGAGTGGAGCAGGATGCTACAGCTGCTGACATCAGAAAAGCCTATCGCAAGCTCTCCTCCACCAAGTCAAAAACTCAGGGACCTCAGAAGGAGTGGAAGAAGCAATAGACACCAATGGAGTATCGCCATGAATTCCCTGACAACCCCAACTAGACACAGACATAGCTTTCCAATCTAAAACTGGATTATGAGCCTGCAGCCATGGCAGACCCAAAACGACAACACTACACAGTACCGCTTGTGACCACTAGAGGGAGCCCAAAAATAGAGTTCACAACAGGTTAGGGCTAGGGTTGGGGCTAGGGTTAGGGCTAGGGTTAGGGATGGGGCTAGGGTTAGGGTTGGGGCTAGGGTTAGGGCTAGGGTTAGGGCTAGGGTTGGGGCTAGGGTTAGGGCTAGGGTTGGGGCTAGGGTTAGGGCTAGGGTTAGGGCTAGTGTTACGGTAGTATTAGGGCTAGTGATAGGGCTAGGGTTATTGCTAGGGTTAGGGCTAGGGTTAGGGCTAGGGTTGGGGCTAGGGTTGGGGCTACAGTTAGGGTTGGGGCTAAAGATAGGGTTAGGGTTTGGATTACATTTACGGTTGGGAATAGGGTTGGGTGTGTCTGGGTTAGAGGAGTGGTTAGGGTTACTGTTGGGATTAGGGTAAGGGGTGTGTTTGGATTAGGGTTTCAGTTATAATTGGGGGGTTTCCACTGTTTAGGCACATCAGGGGCTCTCCAAACGGGACATGGCATCCGATATGAATTCCAGCCAATTCTGCGTTGAAAAAGGAAAACAGTGCTCCTTCCCTTCAGAGCTCTCCCGTGTGCCCAAACAGGGGTTTACCCCAACATATGGGGTATCAGCGTACTCAGGACAAATTGGACACCATCTGTTGGGGTCCAATTTCTCCTGCTACCCTTGTGAAAATACAAAACTGGGGGCCAAAAAATAAGTTTTGTGGGAAAAAAAAATATTTTTTTATTTTCACGGCTCTGCGTTGTAAACTGTAGTGAAACACTTGGGGGTTCAAAGTTCTCACAACACATCTAGATAAGTTCCTTGGGGGGGTCTAGTTTCCAATATGGGGTCACTTGTGGGGGGTTTGTACTGTTTGGGTACATCAGGGGCTCTGCAAATGCAACGTGACGCCTGCAGACCAATCCATTTAAGTCTGCATTCCAAATGGCGCTCCTTCCCTTCCGAGCTCTGTCATGTGCCCAAACAGTGGTTCCCCCCCCACATATGGGGTATCAGCGTACTCAGGACAAATTGGACAACAACTTTTGGGGTCCAATTTATCCTGATACCCTTGTGAAAATACAAAACTGGGGGCTAAAAAATCATTTTTGTGAAAAAAAAAAGAATTTTTATTTTCACGGCTCTGCGTTATAAACTGTAGTGAAACACTTGGGGGTTCAAAGCTCTAAAAACACATCTAGATAAGTTCCTTAGGGGGTCTACTTTCCAAAATGGTGTCACTTGTGGGGTTTTTTAATGTTTAGGCACATCAGGGGCTCTCCAAACGCAACATGGCATCCCATCTTAATTCCAGTCAATTTTGCATTGAAAAGTAAAATAGCGCTCCTTCCCTTCCGAGCTCTGCTATGCGCCCAAACAGTGGTTTACCCCCACATATGGGGTATCGTCGTACTCAGGACAAATTGCACAACAACTTTTGTGGTCTAATTTCTTCTCTTACCCTTGGGGAAATAAAAAAATGGGGGCGAAAAGATCATTTTTGTGAAAAAATATGATTTTTTATTTTTACGGCTCTGCATTATAAACTTCTGTGAAGCACTTGTTGGGTCAAAGTGCTCAACACACATCTAGATAAGTTCCTTAAGGGGTCTACTTTCCAAAATGGTGTCACTTGTGGGGGGTTTCAATGTTTAGGCACATCAGGGGCTCTCCAAATGCAACATGGCGTCCCATCTCAATTCCAGTCAATTTTGCATTGAAAAGTCAAATGGCGCTCCTTCCCTTCCGAGCTCTGCCCTGCGCCCAAACAATGGTTTACACCCACATATGGGGTATCAGCGTACTCAGGACAAATTGTACAACAAATTTTGGGGTCTATTTTCTCCTGTTACCCTTGGTAAAATAAAACAAATTGGAGCTGAAATAAATTTTGTGTGAAAAAAAGTTAAATGTTCATTTTTATTTAAACATTCCAAAAATTCCTGTGAAACACCTGAAGGGTTAATAAACTTCTTGAAAGTGGTTTTGGGTACCTTGAGGGGTGAAGTTTTTAGAATGGTGTCACACTTGGGTATTTTCTATCATATAGACCCCTCAAAATGACTTCAAATGAGATGTGGTCCCTAAAAAAAATGGTGTTGTAAAAATGAGAAATTGCTGGTCAACTTTTAACCCTTATAACTCCCTAACAAAAAAAAATTTTGGTTCCAAAATTGTGCTGATGTAAAGTAGACATGTGGGAAATGTTACTTATTAAGTATTTTGCGTGACATATGTCTGTGATTTAAGGGCATAAAAATTCAAAGTTGGAAAATTGCGAAATTTTCAAAATTTTCGCCAAATATTCATTTTTTTCACAAATAAACGCAAGTTATATCGAAGAAATTTTACCACTATCATGAAGTACAATATGTCACGAGAAAACCATGTCAGAATCGCCAAGATCCGTTGAAGCGTTCCAGAGTTATAACCTCATAAAGAGACAGTAGTCAGAATTACAAAAATTGGCCCGGTCATTAACGTGCAAACCACCCTTGGGGGTGAAGGGGTTAAACAATAATTTCTTTTCTGATTATGCATTCCTTTTAAAGCTTTATTCACATTTTTGTCAACATTTAAATTTTTCTGTTTCATGAAAAATCCTTCTTGATCAAAATGTTTGGCCACCATAAAATAATAAAGCTTATACTCACTTCCTGTGGTGGCGCCATTCCTGCAGTGTCGCACTTGCTCTTCCCATGCGGTTGTTGTGGCACAGTATGCCGGTGCTCAGTCATCACTGTCCTCGCCTTTGGACAAATTGAACATGAAGAGGAAGGGCAGGTTGCAGTTGATCTCTGACTTCCTCTTCATGTTCAATTCAACAGGAGGTGGGAACACTGATGCCAGCGCTGATTGGGTGCCGGGGTCACATGTCACAACAACCACATGGGAGAGCGAATGCGGATGGGAAGTGAGTATAATCTTCATTATTTTATGGGGGCCAAGCAAGGGGTATGACAAGAATTTGTCCATATAGGGGACAACTTCATTAAACAAAAATTATTCTAATCACATTAATGATGCTTGATCAGCCCCACTAATTATAATATGGTCCATTAGAATTCCATGATGGTGTTCATTACCAATTTGGCTTGATGGGCAGTGTGTGATGCGGCTGCAGTGCAGTTTAGCACAACCTCCACCAGGGGGTGCTGGTGAGGAAAGAGAGGTTGCACACTCACAGAGTAGCAACACTGAACAGCTGCACAAGTGTCACAGGTAACAAAAGAGTGGTCAGAAACTGTCAGGAGCAGAAGTACCAGAGATAACAGCAATGAACAAAGTCAGAGACAAGCCAGAAGTCAGAGCCAAACGGGAGCGCGGTATCTAAAATGAGAGATGTAAGATAGAGTCGGGGTACAAGCTAGAAGTCAAAGCCGGTCGGGGGGACGAGGTATCAGAGACAGAAAGCAAGAGGCAGGGTACAGAGATCAGGCCGAGTCATACACTGTTAAGCAAA
Organism: Ranitomeya variabilis; assembly: GCF_051348905.1. Lineage (NCBI taxonomy): Eukaryota > Metazoa > Chordata > Amphibia > Anura > Dendrobatidae > Ranitomeya > Ranitomeya variabilis. The sequence continues at coordinate 202,257,729 of NC_135235.1, forward strand.
CCACCAGACGAACACTAAGTCAGGGATAGGGAACGGGTCTCACGCAAATAAGGGAAGTCAGAGGCAGAAGGACCACCAGGCTATATGGGTCAGCTGCTCTAGCCCAAAGCATGAATTATCACTGATACAGACAACCAGAAATATCACCAATAAATAGCCACCCAAGAACCAAAGAGAGGCAGGAAAGGTAAACCCCTCCATGACCAGGCCGGGGGAAGAGAAACAAGAAGCAAACCCCAAGCTGGATTATAACACAGTGGTTTGATCATAAACTTCAAACCAGAGATTTTCTGTAATTTCCTATCATAGTAATAATTTTTTTTCTTTCATTGTTGTTTCTCTCATACAATGTTGAGCACAACAATTCCTACACCTACTTTCCAGAATCTTTGCCATAAATGCACTGTTTGCCTAAGATGCTAATTATGCCAAGCAGGTACAGATGCTCTACACTATGGCAGAGAATTATTAGAATTATTATGAGTGGACACTTTTCAAAGTTGGTTTTGGTTGAGGCCGTGTTGCCATTAGTTTTGTCAAATGTATCAAAATGTGAACAATGTTTGATACATTTGGTGTATCTAACGTCTAGAGCGGTTTCTCTCGTTTTAAATTAACCCTCTATAAGAATGGCATCTTTTTATAAATCTGGAAAAAAGTTGAAAAGTTTTGCACAAGAACGCCATTTGCTGTTTGACACTAGAAAACTGGAGCAAAAGCCTATTAATGGAAATAAATGTAACTGGCTGCACTTACGACAGTATTGCTACAGTATTTCCTGTACATTTTGATTTAAAAAAAGTTGATTTTTTTCTGAAATTGTATTATCTATAATAATTATTGTGATGGTGGGATATAGTATGTGGGTATCATTTTGTCTATATTCATATTTTACTTATTTTCATAATGTTTTCTTGTGACTCTGTGTCCCTCTGTTCTTTCCCTATAATGTTGACTTCTCTTGTAGGACTTGATTGATATTTGTTAATTGATGAATAGCTGTTATTAGCCATATGATATCAGCCCCACAGTACTGTGCTGTTAACTTAACTTTCTACAGGGTCAGTGAACAATGCTGTTTGATAATATGCTAATGACATATTGAACTGGCTTGTTGATTTTGTAAAGCAATGGAAGACGCACAATGCAAATTGATAAAATGCTAAAACAATGAGATCTTACGACCTTCCCCCCTGACCTGTGAATGAGGAGAGGGACTATTAGGGTACTGTCACACAGTGCAATTTTGATCGCTACCACGGTACGATTCGTGACGTTCTAGCGATATCATTACGATATCGCAGTGTCTGACACGCAGCAGCGATCAGGGACCCTGCTGAGAATCGTACGTCGTAGCAGATCGTTTGGAACTTTCTTTCGTCGCTTGATCACCCGCTGACATCGCTGGATCGTTGTGTGTGACAGCGATCCAGCGATGTGTTCGCTTGTAACCAGGGTAAACATCGGGTAACTAAGCGCAGGGCCGCGCTTAGTAACCCGATGTTTACCCTGGTTACCAGCGTAAACGTAAAAAAAACAAACAGTACATACTCACATTCCGGTGTCTGTCCCCCGGCGTTCTGCTTCTCTGCACTGTGAGCGCCTGCCGGCCGGAAAGCGGGCACAGCGGTGACGCGGTGACGTCACCGCTCTGCTTTCTGGCTATGGTGCTTACACAGTGGAGAGAAGCAGAACGCCGGGGGACAGACACCGGAATGTAAGTATGTACTGTTTGTTTTTTTTATGTTTACGCTGGTAACCAGGGTAAACATCGGGTTACTAAGCGCGGCCCTGCGCTTAGTAACCCGATGTTTACCCTGGTTACCCGGGGACTTCGGCATCGCTCCAGCGCCGTGATTGCACCGTGTGACCGCAGTCTACGACGCTGGAGCGATAATCATACGACGCTGCGACGTCACGGATCGTGCCGTCGTAGCGATCAAAATTGCACTGTGTGACAGTACCCTTAAAATATCAGCCAGGAGAGTCAAGAGATCAGATCCTGTGTGGGACGATGATGTGAACACAGCACCTCAGAGAGAAAGAGAATACATAGACTATTTTATCTTCTGTCTGCTGGATTGTGGGACTCATCTCCCAGGGCTTTTATCCAGTTACTGAACTGCATTCGGGCTCTGGACTATTTTATCCTTTGTGTGGTGGATTGTATATGGACCTTTTGGTTTTTGCCTAAAATAAAGGTATTGGGATTGTTCACTCTTCCCTCACTCAGTTCGATTCCAGAGAAGGACTCCATGGCAATTGTATTTAATTATATAATACCAGGCTGGCGCTAATTCTCTGCACTATGTACTGTGTCCCCATCTAGCCATCTGGCATCAACATATGATGATGGGCATCAAGTGACTGCTGAAGCTAATCAGCAGCTGTTGACTTAATACAGCCTTCAAATTCTGCCCTAACAGTCTCTTCCTGCTCAGACAGAATAGCAGTCAATGATTGTTTGCAACCATCAAGTGACGCAACCAACTAGATGTTAATGCCAGGAGACCGAGAAGGCTCACAGTTTGGAGCCAGTCTAGGAGATTAGTGTAGGTTTTGAGGTATGTTTTACACTGTCCTGGGTCCATTAAGATTAGCTAATTTAGTAGTGGGGAAACCCCTGTTGTGCAGAAAGGTTTGCACAGTGTGTCAGATAGGCAGGGACTACAGAAAGTTCAGCATAAAATGTCTTTATTCAAGAAACTCACATAAACAGGAAAATGATATACTCCGGTTCTCAGCCGGGTCCTCAAAAAAAAAACAGTCCGAGTTCCAACATGTTGCTGTAGGCAATGACACTGCCGTAACTCTTGGGTGCATCAGCAGCTTTGAAGTCCCTGGCTCTGTGTTAGCTTCACACAGGTCTGGGTTGCGCAGAGCCTCCTGCTCTGCAGCTTGAAAAAAAACAAACTGACACACCCAACACAAAACTGAGAGTTTAAATGGGAATCATCGACATAGAGCCACTCACAAAACCTGGAATGGAGGGAGGGATTTGCCCCAACTACCAAACCTACCAATCCCTCCAAAGATAAAAGCCCATGTCGAGTTTACCTAAAATATGACTTGGTCAACTACTTTGACCAAATCCGCACTTACTTTTACTTTGCCTTGTAATTCATAGACATTTTGCTGTAAACACAACGCACTCCAGCGGAATTAATATATCTCTATACGCATCCTGTGGAATGCATACCGGCCCTCATGTATGATCCCCCTCACTGCCTCACACCCCTTTATGGTAACCTGGTACTCTATTCATGTTGCCCAAACCACACTTAACATGAATCAAATCTTGGCTAAATGATTGCAGCCAGTCTGGCCTTTCACAGAAAATATATTTGAAAGATCTGGCCAAGGACCAAAGCCGGAGATGAGACTAGTCTATTACTGTCAGCTAATATCAGCCCTGCTCCAGAGGACTGACAGATCTCTCCCATTTGTGTACACATGTAAAGACCTGTCAATGACTTGAAGTGTTGTGTAGATATGCCGGCCAGGGGGCAATGCCAGTCTAATCTTGTTTCTTCCAATGGTCAGCCGGAGATGGGACTAGTCTAGAACCATCCCTCAAAGGCTACTTCCAGCACCGCTTCAGGTGATTGACAGATATCTTCCATGTGTACACTTGTAAAGACCTGTCAATCACTTGGAGTGATGTTGGGAAAAGGTGGCCAGGGGCAAAGCCAGACTAGTGTTCTTTCTCCCAATGGTCACGGCCAGATCTTTAAACTATGTTTAGAGTGGTTTGGGCAGCATTGATCATTTGATAGTACCCCTTTAGTATAAGGGATGCTAGACTACTTGCAACGATACTGGGATGGTTTTTGAAGAACATAAAGAAGGTGGACATTATCTGTATGAGATGAAGACATGCTACAGAGTAAAATGTGCTGATCCTTTGGACTTCATGCACACGGGCATAGTTTACAGATGAGTAATAAGGCACTCATGGAATTCTACAGGGTCATACACCTTTGTTTCTACGTGAAGTTATACGAAAAAATCTTGGCAGGTCGCATTGCACGTCGTATCATTGATATATTCTGCACTTGAGGCATTGTTTAGGGGAAAGAATACTGTGTCTCTGAGTAACAGCATGCTGGGGTACAAAGAGTGCCTGAAGGTCCATCATACGAACCTGTATGTGGAGAACCTTGAAAATCATGTAACAAGGCCTCTAAGTATAACAAGTCATGTACAGCACTGGTCCGCTCATAGAGTGACCTTAAGGGTCCCATTAAAGCACAATCTTTGCAATTCTCATGCCCATAGACGACTGTACAAGGACTTGTGCATGGACCCATCATTGTGCCATAGATTAAGATTGACATATTATTGTTTTTAAAATGCATATGACTTTAAGACCTTTATTTTTTAAACATTTATTAGGTATTTCTTCAAATTCCACTTTAGCGGTCTCCTGTGATATGGAAAAGCAGATCTTATGTGCCGCCAGAGTAGTATGAAAGTGGTCAGTCTTTTGGGAAACACTAGTTAATATGACTGGAGGCATGATTAGACTTAGATAACATGCAAAGCTCTTACTGGCAGAACTGCTGTATCAGCCTAAAGCCGGCCATACACCTAAAGAATGTCATCAACCAACTATTTTTGCGTTCACTCATACAAATGATCCCAATAGCAACAGACTGTACTGGCTGATCATGGAGTCAGTTAAAAAAACACATTGGGCTTGTGCAAAGTGGTATGTGTTTTTTTTATTTCTATTAAAGGGAATGTGTCATCAGAAAAAAGGGCAACTGTTTAAGTTGGGATTTTAGGTTACATTTATATTTAAAATATTTTTTCAATTTTTTTATATTACAATCAGTATTAGAAAATGTTAATAAATCTTCACATTCACTAGGACTAATATTAGTCTCATGCTTGCTGTTCTTTACAGAAAACTTTTCAGCAGTCTCATTACCATCATAGACAGGAATACAATGACTGGTAACACCAGGGTTAAAAACATAACATTTTTGAAACATGTGCATCCGCCGGGGCCCAAGAGCTAAGGGGGCCCACATCCAGCTCCAAAGGAGGTTAAATTTTGCATTCTGATACTTTGGACTGCAATAGGCCCATATATTGTTCTTGCACAGTGACCTCATTCTGATTGTGTCCGCCAGTGGGTAACACCTCTATATACAGTTGATAACACAGGATCCACAGATCAAAATATTCGATGTCACAGCTGGCCCTGCTCCACGTCTCTTCACAATGAACTTTTCACACGCTCATTACATGTTTCAATACAAAAGATGGGGTCTGTGTCAGTCTATTGCTGCTAATGTACATATCGATTTCCGAAAAAGCAAGCAGGAAGTTAGATCATGATTGGCAGGGGTGGACTAAGGCTACGTTCACATTTGCGTTCGGCGCTGCAGCGTCGGGCGCTGCAGCGTCGCCGCATGCGTCATGCACCCCTATATTTAACATGGGGGCGCATGGACATGCGTTGCATTTGCGCTTTGTGACGCATGCGTCGCTGTGGTGCATGCGTCAGGGTGCAGAGAACGCAGCAAGTTGCAGTTTTTTCTGCGCCCAAAACCATGCAAAAGTGGACGCATGTGTCAAAAAACGCTGCGTTGTGCATGCGTTCACATTTGCGTTGTGCGTTGCGTCGCCGACGCTGCGGCATACAATGCAAATGTGAACGTAGCCTAACAGTGGACTCTGATTGGTAAACAACTTAGTATTACTTCACAATCCACCATTTCTCCTTAAATCCTCCTTAAGATCTAGCCCAATTTGTAGGCAGTAGGCAGATCATTTAGCACAGAAAAGACAAAAACTAATGTACTAGTAAACATCAATGACTTAAAAATATTATCACCGTCATGACATCCGCCGTACATGCACGGCGTGGTTTGAACTGCTTTCCAGCAAACCATACACTTGCACACCCCACTTGCATTTTGCGCTGAGCATTCTTGCTCAATTTTTGGTGCTTTTTTGGGGGACAGTAACGTGTGCACGTGCCACGGTCGCACTGCTCTGATCGGTATTGCTGCAGATCAGAGTCCGCGACAAGGGACATTTTTCTTCTATAAGTAGAGTAGCAGACACAGCGCACGCTAGTGATGTCCGATTTTCTTGTAGAGCATAAATAGTAATAGTAGCACCGCGTAGCTTTATGCGTAGGAGATTCGGGGAGGGAATGTCACACTTAATAATAGTTAGCACGAAGCAGCTTCATAGGTAGCGCACTAGGGGAGCAGACGTCACAGTGTAACCTTTTAGGTATTGCGTCAATGTAGTGAAAGTCACCATCATTTTTTAATTAAGGAAGATTCCACATTCCTCTTTTCTTTCTTACTCCTCCTCATCTAATTAGGGAGGATTCCCAGCATAGCGCCCTAGGACAGAAACAACTCCTTCAGTAATCAATCCCATATGGACTCCACCCCCTGAAAATTATCAGCCTCTTACTCTGGATTTTAGGGGCAGCTCAGAAATCCAATTTAATGCTTCAAAAACTTTACTAAAATTGACATTTTCAATGTCTTCTTCAGTGAGGATATAATAAATCTTATCCAGAAAAATTTGTATGCCCATCAATTTTTCACCAAAAATCCCACGTTATCATACCCTAGATGGATGTTTTCGAGCATTGTGCTGCATATGGACATAGTGAAAAACCAGAGCTTTGGCAATACTGAAGTACCGATATACGCTACAGCACACCGTTATTCCGTAAGGCCATGACAAGGACATGATTTTCAACAATCCAAACATTTTCGCATTATAGTGATAATGCGCAGTGTCCTCCCCGAGATGATCCCCACCTTGACAGGGTATACAAAATTCGGCCAGTAGTTGACCACTTCAACAGAAAATTTGCTGAGACTTACATCCCCCAAAGAGACCAAAGAGATACAGGACAAACATAATACATATACATCCCCCAAAGACACATATATACACCATGTTTCAAATTATTATGCAAATGAAATTTTCTCGGATTTTCCTAAATGTTCGGTGCAAATGACAGTCAGTCTAACAAAAGTCATCACCCGTTAGATTATACATCTTATTGAAGAAACCTCCCAATGATAACAGTATAATCTCCAAAACGAATAAAAACTCAAAATGCACTGTTCCAAATTATTAGGCACAGTAGAATTTCTAGACATTTGATATGTTTTAAAGAACTGAAAATGCTCATTTGTGGAATTTGCAGCAATAGGAGGTCACATTCATTGAACAAAAAAGCTATTTAACTCCAAAACCTCCTAACAGGCCAAGTTACATGTTAACATAGGAACCCTTCTTTGATTTCACCTTCACAATTCTTGCATCCATTGAACTTGTGAGTTTTTGGAGCGTTTCTGCTTGTATTTCTTTGCATGAAGCCAGAATAGCCTCCCAGAGCTGCTGTTTTGATGTGAACTGCCTCCCACCCTCATAGAGCTTTTGCTTGATGATACTCCAAAGGTTCTCTATAGGGTTGAGGTCAGGGGAAGATGGTGGCCACACCATGAGTTTATCTCCTTTTATGCCCACAGCAGCCAATGACTCAAAGGTATTCTTTGCAGCATGAGATGGTGCATTGTCATGCATGAAGATGATTTTGCTCCTGAAGGCACGTTTCTGCTTTTTATACCATGGAAGGAAGTTGTCAGTCAGAAACTCTATATACTTTGCAGAGGTCATTTTCACACCTTCAGGAACCTTAAAGGGCCCTACCAGCTGTTTCCTCATGATTCCAGCCCAAAACATGACTCCTCCACCTCCTTGCTGACGTCGCACCCTTGTGGGGACATGGTGGCCATCCACCAACCATCCACTACTCCATCCATCTGGACCATCCAGGGATGCTCGAAACTCAAGTAAACAAGACTGTTTGTAAATTAGTCTTCATGTATGTCTGGGCCCACTGCAACCATTTCTGCTTGTGAACACTGCTTAGGGGTGGCCGACTAGTAGGTTTATGAACCAAAGCAAGCCTTTGAAGGATCCTACACCTTGAGGTTTGAGGGACTCCAGAGGCACCAGCAGCTTCAATTACACTGGTCAACAGCATTTTTGGTGCCAAAGATATTTCATCGAATTTAGGGTATTTTTGGGGTGCTGATTCTGAATATGTCATCAGTTTTGCCAGATTGGCTCAAGTTTTTGAGATTTTTGGTATCTTATTTATAGCACTTGTTGGTAAATGCGAAGCATCATCTCATTAATTTCTTTGGATTAGTACTTGAACTGAGCAGTTCTCAATATAGTTTTGTGTTAATTAGTGTTCTAAAAGTTTGTTCATAGCTTGATTTTTGCACTAACTTTATGTTGTTGTCTGTTTTCCAGTGAAAAGCATGAACTCATCAAGAAGAAGTTGTCTTAACGATCCAGACTCATTCTGTTAAATTTGTGGTGAATACACACTGCCAAAACATAGAAGAAACATAACAGACTTCGTAAAAAAAGTGTATTTTGCCTATTTTGGGGTTATGCTTGGGGACCAAGACAAGTTTTGGGCACCACACATAGTGTGCAAAGCATGTATCGAATTATTACGAAAATGGAGCAAAGGACAAAGAAAAAGCTTCAAATTTGGTGTTCCAATGGTGTGGAGAGAGCCAAAAAATCATCATGATGACTGTTATTTATGGTAAACACAGGTACAGGCACATCTTCACAATGAGGGACAGGCCTTCTTGCAGATTCCATGTTACTCCCATTTTCGTTTCTTATGCTTATTGAATCTTTGCACTTGCACTGCACAGAAATAACAGTCATCATGATGATTTTTTGGCTCTCTCCACACCATTGGAACACCAAATTTGAAGCTTTTTCTTTGTCCTTTGCTCCATTTTCGTAATAATTCGATACATGCTTTGCACACTATGTGTGGTGCCCAAAACTTGTCTTGGTCCCCAAGCATAACCCCAAAATAGGCAAAATACACTTTTTTTACGAAGTCTGTTATGTTTCTTCTATGTTTTGGCAGTGTGTATTCACCACAAATGTAACAGAATGAGTCTGGATCGTTAAGACAACTTCTTCTTGATGAGTTCATGCTTTTCACTGGAAAACAGACAACAACATAAAGTTAGTGCAAAAATCAAGCTATGAACAAACTTTTAGAACACTAATTAACACAAAACTATATTGAGAACTGCTCAGTTTAAGTACTAATCCAAAGAAATTAATGAGATGATGCGTCGCATTTACCAACAAGTGCTATAAATAAGATACCAAAAATCTCAAAAACTTGAGCCAATCTGGCAAAACTGATAGCATATTCAGAATCAGCACCCCAAAAATACCCCAAATTCATTAAAATATTTTGGACACCAGAAAAAAAAATTTTTTTTGTTGACCTGTGTTATCTGTTTGCTGCTTTGTAATGGCTTTTTAGCAGCGGCTCTCTTAATCCAATGAACTTGCCTGGCAGAAACCTTCCTCATTATGCCTTTATCAGCACGAACACATCCGTGCTCAGATTCAGCCACAAATCTCTCAACAGTACGATGATCACGCTTAAGTTTTCAGGAAATATCTAATGTTTTCATCCCTTGACCAAGGCATTGCACTATTTGATGCTTCTCGGCAGCAGAGAGATCCTTTTTTTCCCATGTTACTTAAAAACTGTGGCCTGCTTAATAATGTGGAACATCATCTTTAAGTAGTTTTCCTTTAATTAGAATCACCTTGAAAACTAATTATCACATGTGTTTAAGATTGATTTCAGTGATCCATTGTGAGCCCTGAGACACAATAGCATCCAGAATTTATTTTAAAAACAAAACAATTAAATCTTTATGACACTTAAATCCAATTTACATAATAATTTAGAACACGGTGTAGATAAATCTTTGGTCCATTTCAAAGGGAAGCTAAAATCACGATAGTACTTGTCCAGTAAGAGGGCAAGGTATGAAATGAAGCTGTACAAGCTCTGCACAGATTTAGGGTTTACGAAGGGAAGGACACCCAGATTTATCCACCTGTCCTGAAGGATGTAGTTTACAAAATGAGGTCACCTCTTTTTGAGATGACTAAACAGGTTTCCTCTGTTTAGTCACATCAGGGGCTCTGTAAACACGACATGGCATTCCAGCTAATTTTGCGTTCCGAAAGTCAAATGATACTTCCTCCCGTCCGAGCCTTGCCGTGCATCCAAACAGTAGTTTTCCACCACAAATAAGGTATTGGCGTACTAAGAACAAATTGCACAAGACATTTTGTGGTTCATTTTCTCCTTTTACCCCTGTGAAAATGCAAAATTTGCGGCTAAAGCAAAATTTATATGGCAAAATGTACAATTTTATTTTTTTTCCTTCCACATTGCTTTAGTTCCTGTGAGGCACCTGAGAGGTTAATAAACTTCTCAGATGTGGTTTTGAGCAATTTTAGGGGTGCAGTTTTTAAAATGGTGTCACTTTTGGGTATTTTCTGTCATATATAGTAGGCCTCTCTAAGTCACCTTAAATGTGATATGGTTCCTAAAAAAATTGGCTTTGTAAATTTTGTTGGAAAAATTAGAAATTTCTAATAAACTTTTACACTTTCTAACTATTGAACCAAAAACAAATGCTTAAAAAATGATGCTGACATAAAGTAAATATGGGGTAAATGTTATTTATTAACTATTTTGTGAGACATAACTCTCAGGTGTAAGGGCATTAAATTTAAAAGTTTAAAAATTTTGACATTTTCTAAATTTTCACCAAGAAATGTAAAAAATATAATGCTAAATTTACCACTAACATAAAATATGTCACAAACAATCTCAGAATCTCTGAGATCTGTTGAAGCTTTCCAGAGTTATGACCTCATAAAGTGACACTAGTCAGAATTGTAAAATTTGGCCAGGTCAGGAAGGTGAACTCAAGCTTCAGGGTGAAGGTGCTAATGAAGTTGATCATTGATCAAAGGATATAAAATTTTGAGTCTGTACAAATTTTAAAAAAAGGTATCAAACCCAGCTCAAGGAACACCTTGTATTACACATTTCATCAGTGTGACGTCAATTCCCCTTTTTGACACCTGCCCTGAAGAAAATTAAGACATTTCAGTCATTTTGAACATCCTTAAAAAATGCTAAAACAATTACCTGAGGGACCAAGGTAATTGCAAAAATAAATAAAATATAGCTTTTGTTAAATTCTGGTTAAAAAAACCATACAGGTATCCAACACATTAGATAAGTTAGTGGGCAAGCCAACAGGGTAGCCCCCATGATTGGAATTAGTGGCATAGACCACACATTAAGAGTAAAATACAGAAATATGTAATGTGCACAATAAAAAAAAGAGACAAATTAATAAATGAAAAATTAGGTACATAAGATGGACCAAAAGGATTATAGTGTCAAAAACAGTTATTCCCTAATAAATGAGGTAAAAGACATATACACTAAAATAGGAGAATATAACATCTCTTAGCCCCCTCCAAATATAAAATTCTTTGACAAACCCCCAAAAAACAGAAATTCGTTAAAGGAAGAGGTAAAATGATTCATAATACTGTAAAATTGCAGAATATAACATTTCAGAGCACAAACACATCAGACCCATATATCACAAATTTTTCGACAGACCCAAATGAACAGTGTTTTACAAAGGCTTTGTCAAACCCCAGATGAAGCATTTGTGAAACGTGCACCAGATGTGTTTGGTGTGTGAGTGTATTGTTTTTTCCTCTATATCTCAGAATTACTGTTTTTTGTCATTCTAATGCATTTTTTTGCTTATTGTGTGATTTTTCAACTTATTCCTTTCATATAAGTTTTCCTGTTGGCTCACTAATACATCTTTATGTCTATTGGGCTGGATTCACGTATGTTTTTTATAAAATTAAATATAAGTTACGGTAAGTTGTATTTGTTTTTGTAATTACCTTGGTCCCGCATTCAGTTTTGTGTTAGGTTTTTTTTGTGTTTGTGCTTTGAGATCTTCCACTTTGCTACAGTTCACAGTTTTAATTTTGTTGCTGTCCTTCGAGACAGTAACATAAGATTTGACATTTCCTCAGATACAACTAACACTTAACAAATAATCAGGATTACGGTTGCCTTTCTAGCTTCTGTCAGATGGTGGAATTGAAGACAAGCCTTGAAAACATCCTACCTCTTTGTATATCCCTTTCTTTTCTTGTGTACTATGTAATACTGTATACTGCAAATTCTCCATGGTCCCTTACAGACTTACAATAGAACAAGACTCTTTGCAGGAGCGGCACTGACTCTACATTTGTTGTTCATAGTATTTATTCATTTACAATAGTTACTTGGACATAAGTATGTTTTACAGAATGTGATCAGACTAGTTGAAGATGATATTTAGTCTCTGTGTACAATGGTGTCATGTTTTAAGGTTTTATGCAATACTAGATGGAGGTCGGTACTGTCACAATGGGGGCAGGCTTTGCAGCGTTGAGAATCGCTACCCCATGTGCTCACCCACCTATCCACTCATGTGCTGACTTCTCCCATCTGTGCTCTTCTCTTTGACCTGTCTACCCCATGTGCCATCCCCCTTGTCTGCTGTCTCCCTCCTTCCTGTGCTGTGTTCTCCCCTCATGTGCTGTCCCATTTGAGCCGTCTCCCCCCTGTGCTGTCTCTCACACCCCTGTGTACTCTCTCTCTCCCCATCTGCTGTCTTCTCCTCTCATGTCATCTCTTCTTTGACCTGTGTACCCCATGTGCTCTTGTACACCATCAGACACAGACAATTTTTAAAATGAACGTTCGTTCGTGGGAAAACCCTTTAATGTGACCACCTTCCTCTGCCTGTAGACACATCACGCATCTGCTGACGGGATCAGCAGAATGATTCACTGCACCTGCTCTGAATTTACGCAGGCACAGTGAATCAGACCGCCGCCATCTTTGTGCAGACAGATAGCGGAGGTCACATTAAAACTGCGCATGCGCTCCTGTACAAAAGATGGTGGCGGTCAGTGACTCATTTGGCTGATCCCGGCAGCTGTGTGTTAGCGACGGTGTTCTGCTGGTGGTACCGTGCAAGAGGCTGGTACCACCAGCAGTTTGCATATTGAGACACCATCACTTGGAAGTTCATCGACTGCCATATTGGGACATACGCCGCTTGGAATTCTGGGATCCTGACACATCTGGATTGAACAGGATGTGAAGACATTACAAGGTAAGTATATATTAAGATAATGGATCCCGTTGTAACTTAGCCCTGCATATCCCACCAATTTTTAGTGGGTCCATCAGATTTCCATTTTTAATTTTTTCCTTTTTTTAAATGAGATTTTCTACTAAATACATGACAGCTAAGGTTCAACTACCCAAGCTGAATACCTATTCAGAGTACAAAAATCCCCTGTAAGAACGGAGCAGGTACATGGTTGGCTAGAACTTCGTTCTCTTAGATGGACCAATGAAATAGATTAGCTCCAAGTAGATATGAAGAGATCTTTTGAAATTTTAATTTTCCTATTTAGCCAAATTTTCCCCAAAATGTTGTGGCTGGTACATTTGCATTGATCTCAGTACTGGAAAATGTAGGGGGTAGAGAGAGCCCCCAATAATAATACATCTAATCTGCTTATCTGGTAAATCTGGAGATAGAATCCAACTCTGTTGTACATACTGTATGTTCTACTACTGTATCTTGTCCCAGGTCTCCAATGACCACAATCAATTGTATCTGTGTCCATCCTATATGTCATCTATATGTCATATCCCATGGTGTCCTTGTACCTTCAGAGTTTCAACGCCATAGCAGGACACAATCATACTCCAACTCTTCCATAACAGGACACGATCATACTCCAACTCTTCCATAACAGGACACGATCGTACTTGCCAACTCTTCTGGAAACTTCGGGAGGCCCCATAAGAAAAAGGAGATCTTCATGACTCTCTCTTGAATTGGTAAATTTCTTGAGCATTAGGACAACACCACAGACTTCTAAAGACTTGGTAACTTTACTTAACATGAGGACAACACTACAAACTTACAAATAGTTAGTAAATTACCTAGGCAGACACAAAATGTTCGCATGAGACTTGACAAGAGACAATGTGGCTGTGAAATAGACTTGGAGTGGCTGTAGAGTGAACATGACCTAAGAAAGGAATACGACAATGGCAGAACAATTTTCAGGCATGTACTTTATGCACAACATACTCTTTTCACAAGCTTATCAGAAGGTTGGCAAGTATGACTTACCCTGGCTGTTAGCGATATGTCTGTGACCAACTTTTTGCCAATGCAACCAGTAAAATTATTAAAAATGCAGCTCTTGGTTGTCATATAAGACATAACTCAGGAAGATATATACAGTTTTGTAAATCAAAATCTATCATTTCTACAAGAATTTTTTGGCACATTCCATATGGTACTGCATGTTACATGCCAGCCTCTAAGTGACTGAATATTATAGAAGTTGACGTGTTCTTCAAGATTCCATTTCTAAGTATCTATGAGGCATTTTTTTAAATAAAATAATTTGAAGTTGTTCTCTTTTTTTTTCACAGAAAAACCCTTTAGGCTTGTATGATTAAAGAAACCAACACATCTGATTTTCAGATAGTGCATACCTTAAACAAATTCACTTGCATAGTTGCTACATAGAGCTTAGTGAGTTAACAAAAATGTAATAATGCCTGAACCTGTTTGGTTGGGTATTGTCACTAGGGATGAGCGAAAGTGCTCAGTGATACATTCAAATATCATTAGAGTATCTGGGTTCTTGTTACTCGGCGAGCATTGGGCGGTGCTCGATGTAAAACTCTAATCCCCTCCTCGCATGTTTGGCGACTATTACACAGCCAATAAGCATGAGGGGTTGCCTGCGAATCACTGTAATGTAGTAGCCATCTTGGTAGTGGCATTACTGTGATTGGCTGGCCATGTGACATCATCAGGGATTATAAGAGAACAGGCGCCACCCAGCTCGATACACTGACGCCACTGCACCGCTCAGGAGTATATATAATCACGGCACACGCTTGATACATTTCTAGCAGCAATCTTGTTTCACATACAGTGAACGAAAAAGTAGCACTATATGGTGAAGGTACAGGAAATATTTACAGGTGGCAAGTGACAAGATAACATTTTAACCCTGCCAGGTCATATATATTCATATAGTCGCTGCAATGAGAGAAACATAACATAAGATACTGATACCATATAAAAACAAATAAATAAAATCTAGGATAAAAAAAAAATCAAGAAATCAAAACAAGGGGTTAAAAATAACACAATGCAAAAGACAAACAATGAAACAACAATAATGCTCAAGGGTATAACACATTTGTTGAGAAGGCTTGGAATTAGCATAAGGGTATAGTCAATTGCATATCAGCAAGGTGGCGCTGTCACAGTAAGGGGATGAAGTTATGGAGAATATGACATGTTAGGTAATGACATCTCAATAGAGAGTATAACAATGTGTATTTTGTAAGGGGTAAGAAAAGAGTTAGAGGTGACTGAGTACCAGTCCTGCAACATAGAGAGGCAGGCAGAAAAAGAGAGAATTGGGAACTGCAGAGTTCTTAAGCTTTTGGGGGTAGCCAGGAGGCTACATTACCTTAGGTGCGTCTGTATACTGGCACTTCCGCACCTTCATTGTGTGCTGCAACACACTGCTTAGCTTGGTGAGTGGGCTCTAAATACTTTGTGTTGGGAACCGCCGGACCAGAAGTGCGTGTAGGCCATGCCTTCTGGAAGTGACATAACCAGAAGCTGATGCTGCCTGAGGTAGTACTGTGTATTGTGCAGCGCTGATCTGCCTTTGAAGAGTTTGGGACCCGTCATCACATCTCGTTCAATCATCAGGTAGCAGAGATCAAACACTAGTCTCAAGGGCTGCAAGAGATGATGGCTGGAACATCAAAATGGAAGGGCAACATCGCTGGTATGCAGTGGATATGATCCCAAAAGAAAGGGCAAAGGATGAACCCTTCTTGAATGAATGGGCCTGGGAGAGACTTCTTGAGGCGGTTATTACTCTACCACCCCAGAGAGAGCGTACTGTCCTTGGGATTCTGCACCTCCAATGTGAGAGCAGCTGATGGTGCAGGTGACACAGGGGGCTATTGCCAATTTCTATATGTGGGGACTCTGGCACTGCCGGAAGCCAGGTCACTTAAAGCCCAGGCACCTGGGAATCTGGCTCCAGAAAGCAGGTGGAGGTAGTCCCCACAACCTCCCGAGGAAGGAGAAGTGGACACCTGAAGAAGATTGCTGTATTACCCTCCTTATAAATTTTTTTACTAGCTTTGTAATTTGCACAAAGCATTTCTGAGTGTAGGAGTATAGCAACTACACTTTAAAAATATTTCAATGAGGACCGCAAGTTGTTGCTTTTCAGGGGTCTATGGATGACCATCCTCATAATTTTTTTCCTGGCTTTGCACTTTGTGCAAAGCCTTTATGAGTGTAAGGGTAAATAAACTATACTTTCAATATATTTATTTCTGAATTCAAATAGTCATCCATAAAATTTAACGTGGATATTAGTACATTACGGTTGGTATGTAAAACTCCAAAAAAGCATTAAAAAAACTTGGCTGGGTTCAATTTCTCACCCATATACTATTCTGGGGTGGTCTGGGGTACATTTCTGTGATATCTAACACTACAAAAAAGTGTTTAAAAATTGTTCAGGCTTCAATACCTCATACATACAGTATTAAGTGGTCTGGTGTACATTTCAGTGTTATAAAACACTTTCAAAATATTTTGGGGGGTTAAATTACTCACCTATACAGTATTTCTTGGTCTGCAGTACATTACTGTAATATCTATCACTGCAAAGAAGCATAACATTTTTTTCTGGGTTAAATTTGTCAACCATACATTATTCCACGGTCTGGGATACATTTTTGTGACATGTAATACTTTAAAAAAGGGTTAAAAAATGTTGCTGGATTAAATTTCTCACCCATACAGTATTACATATTCTAGGATACATTTTGGTGGCATATAACACCCCAAAACAGAGTTCAAAATTGTACTTAGATTAAATTAGTCATCCATAGTGTAAAACGTGTTCTGAGGTACATTTCGTTGTTATATAACCCTAAAACAATTGATAAAAAATTGTATCGTTATTATATTGCTCACCCGAAGAGTATTACATGTTCTTGGGTATATGTCTGGGGTAGCTAACCCTCCCAAAAATTGTTCAAAAATTTATTGGTATTATAATGCTCACCTGTAGAGTATTATGTGTTCTTGGATAGATTTCGGTGGCATCTAACCCTCAAAACAAGTTTTCTCTTTTTTTTTTTTCAATATTATATTGGTCATCCATAGAGTATTTCATGCTCTTCAATAGATTTTGATGGTATCTAACCTTCAAAGCAAGGTTTGTCTTTTTTTCTTCAATATTATATTGGTCATCCATAGAGTATTACATGCTCTTTGGTAGATTTCGGTGGTCTCTAACCTCCAAAGCAAGGTTTCTCTTTTTTTCTTCAATATTATAACGGTCACCCATAGAGTATTACATGCTCTTTGGTAGATTTCGGTGGCATCTTACCCTCAAAACAAGTTTTCTCTTTTTTTTCAATATTATATTGGTCATCCATAGAGTATTTCATGCTCTCAATAAGTTTTGGTGGTATCTAACATTCAAAGCAAGGTTTCTCTTTTTTCTTCAATATTATATTGGTCATCCATAGAGTATTACATGCTCTTCGGTAGATTTCGGTGGTATCTAACCTTCAAAACAATAAATTCCCTAGTCATTAAAGGGTTAACATAATTTCCATTAAAAAGAATATAAACTCTTCCAAGTTTATTTACTTGAAGAGTACATCTTGGGTCAAAATATAATTATTGCATTTTCAATTCATATTTGTTTTAAGCAAACACTTTTGCATGTGAAATAACTCAGATGACCATCTTCTGTAGGACCTACCCTAAAAGAAGTGGATTCTTCACAACGGAGACACCCACGGTTCACATTCACATCTACTCTTAACATCACAACCATTGTTTCATGATGTGTTATATCAGGGCTTGGACGTTCTTCACACCCCTTTCTTACACTTGCTCAAGTTTGATGAACAGACCGCCAAGTAAAGCAAACAGTAATATCTTTTCTGCATAACCTATGAAGCAAGACATTATTTTATTGTCGGTGAGTCACACAATAGGGTCAACTTGAGTCTAGCTCTGTCGTAAATGTGGAGGGCTTGTCATTGACACATATACATTACATGTCAATGAGATTAAAATGATTTGATGTGATAAAACCTAAAGAATCCTTCTTTACGCAAATATTTACTCAGAGTAAAGCTCTAAAGGGTTTATATTTCAGGAACATGTCAATGTTTTTTGAAGATTTAACCACTTCTGATATATGATATACTAGGTATGGCGTGTCGCTCAGGAGACCATTCCATAATGGCCAGAAACTGGCTGTGTTATACAGTCGGCATTTACCTGTAATAACAGCCATTGAAACTTACTACAATCACTGCTGTTTAACCATGTAAATGCTGCCAATCTCTGTTGTGTAATATTATTAATGTCCATCATCCCATTCACCAAAGGATAAAGGAGATCAAAGGAAGCCAATGGGACCCACTGAAGACCTCTATGGTTACAATGTTGGTGCTTTATTGGCCAGAATTTCTAGATTAGTAATGTTCCTATATATTGCAATACAGTGGTAGTCCAATAAAGAGAACGAAAAGCAAAAATTGAGGGGATAGCGGCACACCACTGATGGAAAATGAAAAAAACTTTATTCAGGCATAGCAAACCATATTAAAAACATGAAAAGCCTAACGCGTTTCAGGTGCATGCAGCACCTATAACTAAGGGTGTTGCATGCACCTGAAATGCATAATGCTTTTCATGTTTTTAATATGGTTTGCTATGCCTGGGTAAAGATTTTTTCATTTTTTCATCAGTGGTGTGCCGCTATCCTCTTAATTTCTCCTGTTTGGCTGTGCTCACCAGCCTTGTGAGCACCCACCTGCCTTCTGATTTTGCTCTACCCATTAGGTGGTGCATGTGGATCCCGTTAAAGCTTTCAGACCTCCTTCTCCTGCATACTTTATGAAAAGTGAAGTAAAATATAAAGAAAATAAAAAGTTTACAAATAATATTTAAAATATAAATGTTTAAGTCACATGGCTTTCTCCATAGTTTATATATATATGTATATATATATATATATATATATATATATATATATATATATATATATATATATATCTAGCAACAATTAAGAGACCAGTGCGACTGATTTTTCTCTTTGTAGGTATATTTTTGAGTAAAATGTAAATTGTTCTTTTATTCTATAAACTACTGACAACATGTCTCCGAAGTTCCAAGCAATACATTTTGTTTTTATTTTCCGACATACATACAGGTGCTTCTCACAAAATCAGTTATGATTAAGATTATGGTTTTCAGCCACTGAAAACCCAAAAGTCATTATCTCAGTAAATTAGAATAATTTATAACACCAGCTTGAAAAGTGATTTTAAAATCCGAAATGTTGGTCTACTGAAATGTATGTTCAGTAAATGCACTCAATACTTGGTCGGGGCTCCTTTTGCATCAATTACTGCATCAATGCGGCGTGGCATGGAGGTGATCAGCCTGTGGCACTGCTGAGGGGTTATGGAAGCCCAGGTTGCTTTGATAGCAGCCTTCAGCTCATCTGCATTGTTGGGTCTGGTGTCTCTCATCTTCCTCTTGACAATACTCCATAGATTCTCTATGGGGTTCAGGTCAGGCGAGTTTGCTGGCAAATGAAGCACAGTGATACTGTTGTTTATAAACCAGGCATTGGTACTTTTGGCAGTGTGGACAGGTGCCAAGTCCTGCTAGAGAATTAAATTTGCAGGTTTGCTGGCTGAGGGAAGCATGAAGTGCTCTAAAATTTCCTGGTAGACGCCTGCGCTAACCTTGGTCTTGATAAAACACAGTGGACCTACACCAGCAGATGACATGGCTCCCCAAACCATCACTGATTGTGGAAACTTCACACTAGACCTCCAGCAGCTTGGATTGTGGCCTCTCCACTCTTCCTCCAGACTCTGGGACCTTGATTTCCAAATGAAATGCAAAATTTACTTTCATCTCAAAACAACACCTTGGGCCACTGACAACAGTCCAGTTCTTTTTCTCCTTGGCCCAGTTAAGACGCGTCTGGCATTGTCTATTGGTCATGAGTGGCTTGACACAAGGAATGCGACACTTGTAGCCCATGTCCTGGATATGTCTGTTTGTGGTGGCTCTTGAAGCAATGACTCCAGCAGCAGTCCACTCCTTGTGAATCTCCCCCAAATTTCTGAATGGCCTTTTCTTAATCCTGTCAAGGCTGCAGTTATCCTGGTTGCTTGTGCACCTTTTTCTACAACACTTTTTCCTTAAACTCAACTTTCCATTAATATACTTGGATACAGCACTATGTGAACAGCCGCCTTCTTTACCTTTTGTGGTTTACCCTCCTTGTAGAGTGTCAAGTCTGTCAAGTCAGCAGTCTTCCCCATGATTGTGGAGCTACTGAAACAGACTAAGGGACCGTTTTTGTTAATTATTCTAATTTATTGAGATAATGACTTTCAGGTTTTCAGTGGCTGTAAGCCGTAATCATCAATATTAACAGAAAGAAACACTTGAAATAGATCACTCTGTTTGTAATGACTCTATATAATACATGAGTTTCACTTTTTGTATTGAAGAACTGAAATAAATTAACTTTTTGATGATGTTCTAATATTATGAGAAGAACCTGTATATGACAGTGTCATGTTTGCAGAACGCTGATCTATCAAAATGTTAAATAATTTAAACTGAACGACAAAAAAAATGAAATGCAACAAATGGTCTTTTTCTATTTCAGCACATCCCAAGAAAAATTCCGGGAAAAAGCAATCAAAACATCGCTTGTACCTCAAATTGATATCAATAAAAATCTTGGTTCACCATGCCAAAAAAACAAGCAATATTACAGATCTATCAATGGAAAAAGAGAAAAGGTATGAGAAAAAGGGAACCCAAACCAATTTTATTTTTTTACAAACTTTAGATTTTTTTAACCACTAAAATGTACATAAAACCCATATACGTTTGGCATTACCCTAATCATACTGACCTGAAAATTCATGTTGTCTGGTCATTTTTACTGTATAATAAGTGCCATATAAATGAAACCCAAAAAAACAAAGAATACAATGGCGGAATGAAATTGATTTAACCATTTTACCCCACTTGGAACTTTCTTCCCTAATTTTCAGTACATTGTTACATGGTTACATAGGTTGAAAAAATACCATGGTCCACCAAGTTTAACCTTCCTCCATCAATTATACATTTTGTCACTAAATTAACTATAACCTGCAATGTTATGTGTATTGAGGAAATCATACAGCACTTTTTTTAAAGCTGTTATAATGTCGGCCATTGCTACTTCTTGTGATAGAGCAGTCAGAATGCGGAATGCCCAAACTGTATTATTATTATTTATTTATATAGCACCATTTATTTCATGGTGCTGTACATGAGAAGGGGTTACATCAAAATACAGTAAACAGACTAACAATGACAGACTGATACAGAGGGGCGAGGACCCTGCCCTTGCGGGCTTACATTCTACAGGATGGTGGGGAAGGTGGCAATAGGTTGAGGGTTGCAGGAGCTCCGGTGTTGGTGACGCGGTAGCTTCGGTAGTGTTGAGGAGGCAGCGGGGTCAGTGCAGGCTGTAGGCTTTGTTGAACAGGTGGGTTTTCAGGTTCCGTCTGAAGGATCCGAATGTGGTTGATAGTCGGATGTGTTGGGGCAAAGAATTCCAGAGGATGGGGGATATTCGGGAGAAGTCTTGGAGGCGGTTGGGTGGGGAGCGAATAAGTGTGGAGGAGAGAACCCTTTCCTATTTAGCTGTCGAAATCACCTTTCTTCCACTCGTAATGAGTGCTCCCTTGGTTCTAAGTATGGTCTTTGGAAGGAATAAGTCATGTGCAGTTCTTTCTACTAACTACACATATATTTATACATGTAAATGAGATCTCCTCTGAGGCATCAGAGCTAAACAAGCCCAACTTTTCCAGCCTCTCATCATATGACAGGTCTTCCATCCCTTGTAATAATCTAATTGCCTATCTTTGAACTGATTCTAACTTCTGAATATCCTCTTTAAAATGTGGAGCCCAAAACTGGATCCCATATTCTAGATGTGGCCTCACCAGTGATTTACAAAGGGGTAATACATTGGGATTGTGGGATTTTATCTTTCTTTTTATACATCCTAAAATCTTGTTAGCTTTTGCGGCTACTGCTTGACATTGAGTACTGCTGCTTAGCTTACTTGTATCCAGAATAGCCACGTCCTTCTCCTGTTCTGTAGTCCTGAGTATACTCCCATTTGCCATTGAACCCTCCAGGGTAATTTCGATGTTGGGTAGAGTGAAGTTAGTAAAAGGGAGAAACACAAGTAGTTCAGTTTTGGAGAGATTTAGTTTCAGATAGAGGGAGGACATGATGTTAGAGACAGCAGCCAGACAATCCTTGGTATTTTGAATTAGAGTGGGGGTGATGCCAGGGGAAGAAGTGTATAATTGGGTGTCGTCAACATAGAGATGGTACTGGAACCCAAATCTGCTGATTGTTTGTCCAAAATGAAAGAAGACAAAGCTGACCAACAACAAGATAAACAGTAATGACCATAGAAATCATGAACACATTGAGAAAAGATTGTTAAATCTGACTAATTTGGTCCTTAATATTCTTGGAAAATCAAAAATGTATTTAGTTGGTAATGCCTGACTCTTCTCTGTAAGGGGCGCCTGACAGATTAGGTTATGGTCAGTCAAACTTACAGATTTTGAAGCATGGGATGACCATTTATCGTGTTTTAAAGAGAACCTATCACCCCCAAAATCGATGGTGAGGTAAGCCCACCATCATCAGGGGCTTATCTACAGCATTCTGTAATTCTGTAGATAAGCTCCCGATGTTACCTGAAAGAGGAGAAAAAGACATTAGATTATACTCACCCAGGGGCGGTCCTGCTGTGGTCCGGGACCGATGGGTGTCTCAGGTCCGGTCCGGGGCCTCCCATCTTCATTCCATGATGTCCTCTTCTGGTCTTCACGCTGCGGCTGTGGCGCAGGCGTACTTTGTCTGCCCTGTTGAGGGCAGAGCAAAGTACTGCAGTGCGCAGGCGCCGGAAAAGGTCAGAGAGGCTCGGCGCCTGCGCACTGCAGTACTTTGCTCTGCCCTCAACAGGGCAGACAAAGTACGCCTGCGCCACAGCCGCGGCGTGAAGACCAGAAGAGGATGCCATGGAATGAAGATGGGAGGCCCCGGACCGGACCTGAGACACCCATCGGACCCGGACCACAGGGGGACCGCCCCTAGGTGAGTATAATCTAACCTCTTTTTCACCTCTTTTAGGTAACATCGGGGGCTTATCTACAGCATTGCAGAATGCTGTAGATAAGCCCCTGATGATGGTGGGCCTACCTCACCATCGATTTTGGGGGTGACAGGTTCCCTTTAAGGCCACCAGACAATGACTTTCAATACCCGATCCTTTTGTTTCCCTATGAAATAAGCCATCAAGATAGATGTCTGGCAATGGATAGGTCCTCTCCCCATTCAAAATACATGTACATTAGGGAAAACATTATCTAAGATGTATGAACACATGTGGAGTTTCCTGTTTGCATCAATGCCTTCATCCAAGCAAATCATCCATTCAACACAAGGACCAAATATTTTATAGCTATTATAGCTCCTAATAATGCAGGCTCATCAATAGCATACAAATAAAACATTAGTTCCACCACCTTTCCATGACCAAATCAAGCTCCCTGCAGAGCTATGTACTTTCTTATAACAATACAATGAGATCCGGTATCTGTTATCACAGATACTGATGTCTATGCTGCGGCCCAGAATTTCACCTTTTGATTACAAGTGTTTCCGAGAATTTCACAATGTTAATTCAATGAGTTCACGTTAGTATCAAGCATGGTTGTCAAAAGTTGGCCAGGAAAATGACATTGTTGCACGTAATTGTATAAAATAAAACAGTCACTGCGTGTGGTATTCAGTCACACTAATAAAAAAAATGTTAAATTATTGGAGGTGGAACTATATTTCACAACTAATTGCATTTTCAGAGTATTTATGCTGGACCTGAAGGACACCACCTTTCCTTCCTCAGGGTCTTTTATCATGTGTTTATCTATTACCATAGTTTCTACTAAAATTTCATACATGACTTACATACCGAGTCACCAGATCACAGCACACACCTCACTGGTTGACAAATCAATATTTTTGTATGACATTTGATTAAATCAACTTGTGCCCCCGTTCATAATCAGAACCAGGTTCTCACAGAATATTTTTATAATATGTAATTATACTATAATATCCAGAAAGTTATTTATTCATTAGTATAGTCCATGGGTGAACAATCATTGTTCAAGTAGATATTCAGCATCCAGATACTGACATTATCAGTCATTCCTCATGGTCACTAACAGGCTTTGATATCAAAGAGTTTTTTGCAAAAATGACAAGTTTTTCAAGCAGAAACAGCTTGAAAGGAGTTTTTTTGGAGGAGTTTTTTTTAGTTTTTTAAGATTTTTTTGCAACCTTTTAATTGTAGAGTGTCTAAGTTGGAGAGGTTTCACTCAAGATACACTTTGAAAAAATAACATGCACTTTCTTTTTTCAATCAGATGTTTTTCAAAATTGTTTCAGAAAAAAAAAGCTAAACAATCTGTTCATATAAAACAGAAAGTGGATTCGAATGAGTGGGAAGAGTTTTCCAATGGTTTATGAAGCAGTCTTTAACCCCTTCACCCCCAAGGGTGGTTTGCACGTTATGGACCGGGCCAATTTTTACAATTCTGACCACTGTCCATTTATGAGGTTATAACTCTGGAACGCTTCAACGGATCCTGGTGATTCTGACATTGTTTTCTCGTGACATATTGTACTTCATGATAGTGGTAAAATTCCTTTGATATTACCTGCGTTTATTTGTGAAAAAAATGGAAATTTTGTGAAAATTTTGAAAATTTCGCAATTTTCCAAATTTGAATTTTTATGCAATTAAATCACAGTGATATGTCACACAAAATACTTAATAAGTAACATTTCCCACATGTCTACTTTACATCAGCATCATTTTGGAACCAAAATTTTTTTTTGTTAGGGAGTTATAAGGGTTAAAAGTTGACCAGCAATTTCTCATTTTTACAACACCATTTTTTTTTAGGGACCACATCTCATTTGAAGTCATTTTGAGGGGTCTATATGATAGAAAATACCCAAGTGTGACACCATTCTAAAAACTGCACCCCTCAAGGTGCTCAAAACCACATTCAAAAAGTTTATTAACCCTTCAGGTGTTTCACAGGAATTTTTGGAATGTTTAAATAAAAATGAACATTTAACTTTTTTTCACACAAAATTAAATTCAGCTCCAATTTGTTTTATTTTACCAAGGGTAACAGGAGAAAATGGACCCCAAAAGATGTTATACAATTTGTCCTGAGTACGCCGATACCCCATATGTGGGGGTAAACCACTGTTTGGGCGCATGACAGAGCTCGGAAGCGAAGGAGCGCCATTTGACTTTTCAATGCAAAATTGACTGGAATTGAGATGGGACGCCATGTTGCGTTTGGAGAGCCACTGATGTGCCTAAACATTGAAACCCCCCACAAGTGACACCATTTTGGAAAGTAGACCCCCTAAGGAACTTATCTAGAGGTGTGGTGAGCACTTTGACCCACCAAGTGCTTCACAGAAGTTTATAATGCAGAACCGTAAAAATAAAAAATCATATTTTTTCACAAAAATGATCTTTTCGCCCCCAATTTTTTATTTTCCCAAGGGTAAGAGAAGAAATTGGACACCAAAAGTTGTTGTACAATTTGTCCTGAGTACGCTGATACCCCATATGTGGGGGTAAACCACTGTTTGGGCGCATGGGAGAGCTCGGAAGGGAAGGAGCGCCGTTTGACTTTTCACTGCAAAATTGACAGGAATTGAGATGGGACGCCATGTTGCGTTTGGAGAGCCACTGATGTGCCTAAACATTGAAACCCCCCACAAGTGACACCATTTTGGAAAGTAGACCCCCTAAGGAACTTATCTAGATGTTTGTTGAGCACTTTTACCCACCAAGTGCTTCACAGAAGTTTATAATGCAGGACCGTAAAAATAAAAAATCATATTTTTTCACAAAAATGATCTTTTCGCCCCCAATTTTTTTTTCCCAAGGGTAAGAGAAGAAATTGGACCACAAAAGTTGTTCTGCAAGTTGTCCTGAGTACGCTGATACTCCATATGCATGGGAGGGCTCGGAAGGGAAGGAGCGCCATTTGGAATGCAGACTTAGATGGAATGGTCTGCAGGCGTGATATTTCGTTTGCAGAGCCCCTAATGTACCTAAACAGTAGAAACCCCCCACAAGTGACACCATTTTGGAAAGTAGACCCCCTAAGGAACTCATCTAGATGTGTTGTGAGAGCTTTGAACCCCCTAGTGTTTACTACAGTTTATAACGCAGAGCCATGCAAATAAAAAAAAAAAATTTCCACAAAAATTATTTTTTAGCCCCAGTTTTGTATTTTCCCAAGGGTAAAAGGAGAAATTGGACCCCAAAAGTTGTTCTCCAATGTGTTCCGAGTATGCTGATACCCCATATGTTGGGGTAAACCCCTGTTTGGGCACACGGGAGAGCTTGGAAGGGAAGGAGCACTGTTTTACTTTTTCAACACAGAATTGGCTGGAATTGAAATGGGACGCCATGTCACGTTTGGAGAGCCCCTGATGTGCCTAAACAGTGGAAACCCCCCAATTATAACTGAAACCCTAATCCACACACACCCCTAACCCTAATCCCAACGGTAACCCTAACCACACCTCTAACCCAGACACACCCCTAACCCTAATCCCAACCCTATTCCCAACCGTAAATGTAATCCAAACCCTAACCCTAACTTTAGCCCCAACCCTAACCCTAACTTTAGCCCCAACCCTAAATGTAGCCCTAACCCTAGCCCTAACCCTAACCCTAGCCCTAACCCTAACCCTAACCCTAGCCCTAACCCTAATGGGAAAATGGAAATAAATACATTTTTTAAATTTTTTAAATTTTTCCCTAACTAAGGCTACGTTCACATTAGCGTTCTGCGCCGCAGCGTCGGGCGCCGCAGCGTCGCCGCATGCGTCATGCGCCCCTATATTTAACATGGGGGCGAATGGACATGCGTTGCACTTGCGTTTTGCGACGCATGCGTCACTGCGGCGCACGCGTCATGGCGCAGAGGACGCAGCAAGTTGCATTTTTTGTGCATACAAAATCAAGCAAAAAAAGGACGCATGCGTCGCAAAACGCAGCGTTGTGCATGCGTTGTGCATGCGGTGTTCCTGCGTTGTGTGTTGCGTCGCCGACGCTGCGGCACACAACGCAAATGTGAACGTAGCCTAAGCGGGTGATGAAGGGGGGTTTGATTTACTTTTATAGCGGGTTATTTAGCGGATTTTTATGATTGGCAGCCATCACACACTGAAAGACGCTTTTTATTGCAAAAAATATTTTTTGCGTTACCACATTTTGAGTGCTATAATTTTTCCATATTTGAGTTCACAGAGTCATGTGAGGTCTTGTTTTTTGCAAGACGAGTTGACGTTTTTATTGGTAACATGTTCGGGCACGGGAGATTTTTTTATCGCTTTTTATTCCGATTTTTGTGAGGCAGAATGACCAAAAACCAGCTATTCATTAATTTCTTTTGGGGGAGGCGTTTATACCGTTCCGCGTTTGGTAAAATTGATAAAGCAGTTTTATTCGTCGGGTCAGTACGATTACAGCGATATCTCATTTACATCATTTTTTTATGTTTTGGCGCTTTTATACGATAAAAGCTATTTTATAGAAAAAATAATTATTTTGGCATCGCTTTATTCTGAGGACTATAACTTTTTTATTTTTTCGCTGATGATGGTGTATCGCACCTCGTTTTTTGCGGGATAAGATGACGTTTTCAGCGGTACCATGGTTATTTATATCAGTCTTTTTGATCGCGTGTTATTCCACTTTTTGATTGGCGGTATGAGAATAAAGCGTTGTTTTTTGCCTCGGTTTTTTTTTTTTTTTTTTACGGTGTTCACTGAAGGGGTTAACTAGTTATGTAGTTTTATAGGTGGGGTCGTTACAGACGCGGCGATACTAAATATGTGTACTTTTATTGTTTGATTTTTTTTTTATTTAGATAAAGAAATATATTTATGGGAATAATTTTTTTTATTTATTTATTTATTTAGGAATTTTTTTTTTACACATGTGGACATTTTTTTTTTACTTTTTTACTTTGTCCCAGGGGGGGACATTACAGATCGGTGATTTGACAGTGTGCACAGCACTCTGTCATATCACCGATCACACTGACAGGGCTGCAGGCTTACCAGCGTCTGCACTGAGCAGACACTCGGTAAGCCACCTCCTTCCCTGCAGGACCCGGATGCCACGGCCATCTTGGATCCGGGACCTGCAGCGAGGAAGAAGGTAGGAGACCCTCGGAGCAACGCGATCACATCGCGTTGCTCCGGGGGTCTCAGGGAAGCCCGCAGGGAGCCCCCTCCCTGCGCGATGCTTCCCTATACCGCCGGTACACCGCGATCATGTTTGATCGCGGTGTGCCGGGGGTTAATGTGCCGGGGGTGGTCCGTGACCGCTCCTGGAACATAGTGCCGGATGTCAGCTGCGATAGTCAGCTGACACCCGGCCGCGATCGGCCGCGCTCCCCCCGTGAGCGCGGCCGATCGTGCTGGACGTACTATTCCGTCCTTGGGAAGTAGGGCCCACCCCACATGGACGGAATAGTACGTCCAATGACAGAAAGGGGTTAATGAGGATTATGGAGAGGATAATCTCCCAAAAACTCTATGTAGACATAACTCAACATGCCTGGTGGCCAGTGGTGCTGACCATGATCACTGGTGTGGAAGTGTATGTTTTTATGGCAGTTGGTGCTTCCTTCAAACATTCAGCCATCCTGTTTTAACCCCTTAGTGACAGAGCCAATTTGGTACTTAATGACCGAGCCAATTTTTACAATTCTGACCAGTGTCACTTTAAGAGGTTATAACTCTGGAACGCTTTATCGGATCCCACTGATTCTGAGATTGTTTTTTCATGACATATTGTACTTCAAGTTAGTTGTAACATTTCTTCGATATTACTTGCGATTATTTATGAAAAAAATGGAAATATGGCGAAAATTTTTAAAATTTTGCAATTTTCAAACTTTGTATTTTTATGCCCTTAAATCAGAGAGATATGTCACAAAAAATAGTTAATAAATAACATTTCCCACATGTCTACTTTACATCAGCACAATTTTGGAAACAATTTTTTTTTTGTTAGGGAGTTATAAGGGTTAAAAGTTGACCAGCAATTTCTCATTTTTACAACACCATGTTTTTTTTAGGGACCACATCACCTTTGAAGTCATTTTGAGGGGTCTATATGATAGAAAATAACCAAGTGTGACACCATTCTAAAAACTGCACCCCTCAAGCTGCTCAAAACCACATTCAAAAAGTTTATTAACCCTTTACGTACTTCACAGGAACTGAAACAATGTGGAAGAAAAAAATGAACATTTAACTTTTTTTTGCAAACATTTTACTTCAAAACAATTTTTTTTAATTTTCACAAGTGTAAAAACAGAAATTTAACCACAAATTTTGTTGTGCAATTTTTCCTGAGTACGCCGATACCCCATATGTGGAGGTAAACCACTGTTTGGGCGCACCGCAGAGCTTGGAAGTGAAGGAGCACCGTTTGACTTTTTCAATGCAGAATTGGCTGGAATTGAGATCGGATGCCATGTCGCGTTTGGAGAGCCCCTGATGTGCCTAAACAGTGGAAACCCCCCACAAGTGATACCATTTTGGGAACTAGACCCCTTAAGGAACTTATCTAGATGTGTGGTGAGCACTTTGAACCCCCAAGTGCTTCACAGAAGTTTATAACGTAGAGCCGTGAAAATAAAAAATCACATTTTTTCTACAAAAATGATATTTTTGCCCCCAAATTTTTATTTTTACAAGGGTAACAGGAGAAATGAGACCACAAAAGTTGTTGAGCAATTTCTCCTGAGTATGTCGATACCCCATATGTGGGGGTAAACCACTGTTTGGGCGCACCGCAGAGCTTGGAAGAGAAGGAGTGTCGTTTTACTTTTTCAATGTAGAATTGGCTGGAATTGAGATCGGATGCCATGTCACGTTTGGAGAGCCGCTGATGTGCCTAAACAGTGGAGACCCCCCACAAATGACACCATTTTGGAAACTAGACCCCTTAAGGAACTTATCTAGATGTGTGGTGAGCACTTTAAACCCCCAGGTGCTTCACAGAAGTTTAGAACGTAGAGCCGTGAAAATAAAAAAATCGCATTTTTTCTACAAAAATGATATTTTTGCCTCCAAATTTTTATTTTACCAAGGGTAACAGGAGAAAATGGACCCCAGAAGTTGTTGTACAGTTTGTCTTGAGTATGCCGACACCCCATATGTGGGGGTAAACCACTGTTTGGGCGCATGGCTGAGCTCGGAAGCAAAGGAGCGCCATTTGACTTTTCAATGCAAAATTGACTGGAATTGAGATCGGACGCCATGTCGCGTATGGAGAGCCCCTGATGTGCCTAAACAGTAGAAACCCCCCAAAAGTGACCCCATTTTGGAAACTAGACCCCCCATGGAACTTATCTAGATGTGTAGTGAGAACTTTGAATGCCCAAGTGCATCACAGAAGTTTATAATGCAGAGTCGTGAAAATAAAAAATATTTTTTTTTAACAATAAAGATTTTTTTGCCCCCAAGTTTTTATTTTCACAAGGGTAACAAGAGAAATTGGACCCCAAAAGTTGTTGTCCAATTTGTCCTGAGTATTCTGGTACCCCATATGTGGGGGTAAACCACTGTTTGGGCGCACGGCAGAGCTCGGAAGGGAAGGAGCGCCATTTTGGAATGCAGACTTTGATAGAATTGTGTTGTGATCCGCTTTTTGGCTCCCCTGGTGGTGGCTGGTGGTACTGGAGACTTGTGTGTGCTTTTCTGCCTCAGCTCACCTGCTTCCATCAGTTTTGGGAGTTCCCTATTTAGCCTTGCTCTCCAGTCACTTCCTTGCCGGTCATCATTGTAATCTGAGTCATTCAGTTGCATGTTCCTGCTTCTAGTCTGCTGATCAGCTAAGTGGACTCTTGTCCTTATTGTTTTTGTTTTTCTTGTCCAGTTTACAGTTTTGTCTTTTCCTGTTACTGGAAGCTCTTGTGGACTGAAATTGCCACTCCTGTGTCATGAGTTGACACAGGAGTCTTAAAGTAATTTCAGGATGGGTTTTTGAAAGGGTTTTTCAGCTGACCGTGAAGTCCTCTTTTGTATCCTTCCTCTATCTAGTAAGTGGACCTCGCTTTGCTAAATCTACCTTCATACTGTGTATGTCTTTTCCTCTGAACTCACCGTTAATATACGTGGGGGCTACTATCATCTTTGGGGAATTTCTCTAGAGGTAAGCCAGGTCTGTTCCTTCCTCTTCCAGGCGTAGTTAGTTCTCCGGCTGGCGCATGGCATCTAGGCAGCCGTAGGAATGCTTCCTGGCTACTGTTAGTTGTGTGGTAGATTTAGGTCACGGTCAGCTTGAGTTTCCATCACCCGAGAGCTAGTCTGTTATTTTTGTGTTTCTGATGTTCCCATGCCATTGGGGAATCATGACAGTATGACCGGCCGCTGTTAAAGTAATTGGCAGAAGAAAGGAGAGTAAAAGAAGTCTGTAGATTTTTTTTTTTTTTTCCTCTCATGTTTGCTACTTAGTTGGCTCAGTTGTATTTCTGCTCTATTTACAGCCTTGCCTTTCTCTCCTTCTAATCCTTGAATGGCTCTGATCTCTCCGGTTTAAGGATGGACCCTCAGAGTTTGGTTGCAGGTTTAAATAATCTTGCTACGAAGGTTCAGAATTTACAAGATTATGTTATACGTACTCCTATTTCTGAACCTAAGATTCCTACACCAGAGGTATTTTCCGGAGATAGATCTCGGTTTCTGAATTTCAAATGTAATTGTAAATTATTCCTTTCTCTCAGACCTCACTCCTCTGGAGATCCTGTTCAGCAGGTTAAGATTGTGATTTCTTTGCTGCGAGGTGACCCTCAAAATTGGGCATTTTCATTGACACCAGGGGATCCTGCGTTGCTCAATGTGGATGCGTTTTTTCTGGCTTTAGGGTTGCTGTATGAGGAACCTAATTTGGAGATTCAAGCTGAAAAAGCTTTAATAGCCCTGTCTCAAGGGCAAGATGAAGCTGAGATATACTGCCAAAAATTTCGTAAATGGTCTGTGCTTACTCAGTGGAATGAGTGTGCCCAAGCGGCAAATTTCAGAGAAGGCCTTTCTGATGCCGTTAAGGATGTCATGGTGGGGTTTCCTACGCCCACAGGTCTGAATGAGTCCATGACAATGGCGATTCAGATTGATCGGCGTTTGCGGGAGCGCAAACCCGTGCACCATTTGGCGGTATCTTCTGAAGGGACGCCAGAGAAAATGCAATGTGACAGAATTCTGTCAAGAAGCGAGCGGCAGAATTATAGGCGCAAAAATGGCTTGTGCTTCTACTGTGGTGATTCCGCGCATGTTATATCAGCATGCTCTAAACGTACTAGGAAGGTTGACAAGTCCGTTTCTATTGGCACTTTACAGTCTAAATTTCTTCTGTCTGTAACTCTGATTTGTTCATTATCAGTTATTACCGTGGATGCCTATGTGGACTCTGGCGCCGCTCTGAGTCTCATGGATTGGTCCTTCGCCAGGCGCTGTGGGTTTGATTTGGAGCCTCTGGAAGTTCCTATACCTCTGAAGGGTATTGATTCTACACCTCTGGCTTGTAATAGACCACAGTTCTGGACGCAAGTGACTATGCGTATGACTCCAGACCATCAGGAGATGATTCGCTTCCTCGTGTTGTATAATTTACATGATGTTTTAGTGCTTGGATTACCATGGTTACAATCTCATAACCCAGTACTGGACTGGAAAACTATGTCTGTGTTAAGCTGGGGATGTCGGGGGGCTCATGGGGACATACCTTTGGTTCCTATCTCGTCATCTATTCCCTCTGAGATTCCTGCATTTTTGTCGGATTTTGGGGATATTTTTGAAGAGCCTAAAATTGGTTCTCTCCCTCCCCACAGAGAGTGTGATTGCGCCATAGATCTGATTCCAGGCAGTAAATTTCCAAAGGGTCGTTTGTTTAACCTATCTGTACCTGAGCATGCTGCCATGCGAGAATATGTTAAGGAGTCCCTGGAAAAGGGACATATTCGTCCTTCTTCATCACCTTTAGGAGCTGGGTTTTTCTTTGTCTCTAAAAAGGATGGCTCGCTGAGGCCTTGTATTGATTATCGACTCCTGAATAAAATTACTGTCAAATATCAGTATCCGTTGCCGCTGCTTACTGATTTGTTTGCTCGTATAAGGGGGGCTAAGTGGTTCTCCAAGATTGATCTCCGTGGGGCGTATAATTTGGTGCGAATTAAGCAAGGGGATGAGTGGAAAACCGCATTTAATACGCCTGAGGGCCACTTTGAGTATTTAGTAATGCCTTTCAGCCTTTCTAATGCGCCTTCAGTTTTTCAGTCCTTTATGCATGATATTTTCCGTGAATATCTGGATAAATTTATGATTGTGTATTTGGACGATATTTTGATTTTTTCTGAGGACTGGGAGTCTCATGTTCAGCAGGTCAGGAGGGTTTTTCAGGTCTTGCGGGAGAATTCTCTGTGTGTAAAGGGTTCTAAGTGTGTTTTTGGGGTTCAAAAGATTTCCTTTTTGGGGTACATTTTTTCCCCTTCTTCTGTTGAGATGGACCCTGTCAAGGTTCGGGCTATTTGTGACTGGACGCAGCCTACTTCTCTAAAGGGTCTTCAGAAGTTCTTGGGCTTTGCTAATTTTTATCGTCGATTTATAACTGGTTTTTCTGGTGTTGCTAAGCCTCTTACGGATTTGACTAAGAAGGGTGCTGATGTTGCCAATTGGTCCTCTGCCGCTGTGGAGGCCTTTCGGGAACTTAAGCGCCGCTTTTCGTCTGCCCCTGTGTTGCGCCAGCCCGATGTCTCTCTCCCCTTTCAGGTTGAGGTCGATGCTTCCGAGATCGGAGCGGGGGCGGTTTTGTCGCAGAAAAGTTCCGATTGCTCAGTGATGAGACCTTGTGCGTTCTTTTCTCGAAAATTTTCTGCCGCCGAAAGAAATTATGATGTCGGTAATCGGGAGCTTTTGGCCATGAAGTGGGCATTTGAGGAGTGGCGTCATTGGCTTGAGGGTGCTAGACATGAGGTGGTGGTTTTGACTGATCACAAGAATCTGATTTATCTTGAGTCTGCCAGGCGCCTGAATCCTAGACAGGCGCGCTGGTCGTTGTTTTTCTCTCGGTTTAATTTTGTGGTCTCATATCTACCAGGTTCTAAGAATGTGAAGGCGGATGCCCTTTCTAGGAGTTTTGAGCCTGATTCCCCTGGTGATTCGGAACCTACAGGTATCCTTAAGGATGGGGTGATATTATCCGCTATTTCCCCAGATCTGCGACGTGCTTTGCAAGAGTTTCAGGCGGATAGACCTGATCGCTGTCCACCTGGTAGACTGTTTGTTCCTGATGATTGGACCAGTAGAGTCATCTCGGAGGTTCATTCTTCTACGCTGGCGGGTCATCCTGGAATTTTTGGTACCAGGGATTTGGTGGCTAGATCCTTCTGGTGGCCATCTCTGTCTCGTGATGTGCGTGTTTTTGTGCAGTCTTGTGATGTGTGGGCTCGGGCCAAGCCTTGTTGTTCTAGGGCTAGCGGGTTGTTGTTGCCCTTGCCTATTCCGAAGAGGCCTTGGACGCACATCTCGATGGACTTTATTTCTGATCTTCCTGTCTCTCAGAGGATGTCTGTTATCTGGGTGGTGTGTGACCGTTTTTCTAAGATGGTTCATTTGGTGCCATTGCCGAAGTTGCCTTCCTCGTCTGAGTTGGTTCCTTTGTTTTTTCAAAATGTGGTTCGCTTGCATGGTATTCCTGAAAATATCATTTCTGATAGGGGTACCCAGTTCGTTTCTAGATTTTGGCGGGCATTCTGTGCCAGGTTGGGCATTGATTTGTCTTTTTCGTCTGCCTTCCATCCTCAGACTAATGGCCAGACGGAGCGAACTAATCAAACTTTGGAGACGTATTTGAGGTGTTTTGTGTCTGCGGATCAGGATGATTGGGTTGCCTTTTTGCCGTTGGCGGAGTTTGCTCTTAATAATCGGGCCAGTTCTGCCACTTTGGTTTCCCCTTTCTTTTGCAATTCGGGGTTTCATCCCCGTTTTTATTCTGGTCAGGTGGAGTCTTCGGATTGTCCTGGAGTAGATGCTGTGGTGGATCGGTTGTATCGGATTTGGGAACAAGTGGTGGACAATTTGAATTTGTCCCAGGAGAGGACTCAGCGGTTTGCTAACCGCCAGCGTCGGGTTGGTCCTCGCCTTCGTGTTGGGGACTTGGTGTGGTTGTCTTCCCGTTTTGTCCCAATGAGGGTTTCTTCTCCTAAATTTAAGCCTCGGTTCATCGGTCCCTATAGGATTTTGGAGATTATTAACCCTGTTTCCTTTTGTTTGGACCTTCCGGCATCTTTCGCTATCCATAATGTGTTCCATCGGTCGTTGTTGCGGAGATACGAGGTGCCGGTGGTTCCTTCTGCTGGGCCTCCTGCTCCTGTGCTGGTTGAGGGTGAATTGGAGTATGTTATAGAGAAGATCTTGGACTCCCGTATTTCCAGGCGGAGACTCCAGTACCTGGTTAAATGGAAGGGCTATGGTCAGGAAGATAATTCTTGGGTAACTGCCTCTGATGTTCATGCCTCGGATTTGGTTCGTGCCTTTCATAGGGCTCATCCAGGTCGCCCTGGCGGTTCTTGTGAGGGTTCGGTGCCCCCTCCTTAAGGGGGGGGTACTGTTGTGATCCGCTTTTTGGCTCCCCTGGTGGTGGCTGGTGGTACTGGAGACTTGTGTGTGCTTTTCTGCCTCAGCTCACCTGCTTCCATCAGTTTTGGGAGTTCCCTATTTAGCCTTGCTCTCCAGTCACTTCCTTGCCGGTCATCATTGTAATCTGAGTCATTCAGTTGCATGTTCCTGCTACTAGTCTGCTGATCAGCTAAGTGGACTCTTGTCCTTATTGTTTTTGTTTTTCTTGTCCAGTTTACAGTTTTGTCTTTTCCTGTTACTGGAAGCTCTTGTGGACTGAAATTGCCACTCCTGTGTCATGAGTTGACACAGGAGTCTTAAAGTAATTTCAGGATGGGTTTTTGAAAGGGTTTTTCAGCTGACCGTGAAGTCCTCTTTTGTATCCTTCCTCTATCTAGTAAGTGGACCTCGCTTTGCTAAATCTACCTTCATACTGTGTATGTCTTTTCCTCTGAACTCACCGTTAATATACGTGGGGGCTACTATCATCTTTGGGGAATTTCTCTAGAGGTAAGCCAGGTCTGTTCCTTCCTCTTCCAGGCGTAGTTAGTTCTCCGGCTGGCGCATGGCATCTAGGCAGCCGTAGGAATGCTTCCTGGCTACTGTTAGTTGTGTGGTAGATTTAGGTCACGGTCAGCTTGAGTTTCCATCACCCGAGAGCTAGTCTGTTATTTTTGTGTTTCTGATGTTCCCATGCCATTGGGGAATCATGACAGAATTGTCTGCGGGCAGACCCCTAATGTACCTAAACAGTAGAAACCCCCAACAAGTGACCCCATTTTGGAAAATAGACCCCCCCAAGGAACTTATCTAGATATGTGGTGAGAACTTTGAATGCCCAAGTGCTTCACAGAAGTTTATAATGCAGAGTAGTGAAAATAAAAAATAAAAAAAATTTCCACAAAAAAGATTTTTTTAACCCCCAAATTTTTATTTTCACAAGGGTAACAAGAGAAATTGGACCCAAAAAGTTGTTGTCCAATTTGTCCTGAGTATGCTGGTACCCCATATGTGGGGGTAAACCACTGTTTAGGCGCACGGCAGAGCTCGGAAGGGAAGGAGCGCCATTTTGAAATGCAGGCTTTGATAGAATGGTCTGCGGGCGTTATGTTGCGTTTGCAGAGCCACTGATGTACCTGAACAGTAGAAACCCACCACAAGTGACCCCATTTTGAAAACTAGACCCCCCAAGGAACTTATCTAGATATGTGGTGAGAACTTTGAATGCCCAAGTGCTTCACAGAAGTTTATAATGCAGAGTAGTGAAAATAGAAAATATTTTTTTTTTCACAAAAAAGATTTTTTAGCCCCCAAGTTTTTATTCTCACAAGGGTAACAAAAGAAATTGGATGCCAAAATTTGTTCTCCAATTTGTCCTGAGTATGCTGGTACCCCATATGTGGGGGTAAACCACTGTTTTGGCACACGGCAGAGCTTGGAAGAGAAGGAGCGCCATTTTGGAATTCAGACTTTGATAGAATTGTCTGTGGGTGTTATGTTGTGTTTTCAGAGCCCCTGATGTACCTAAACAGTAGAAACCCCCCACAAGTGATCAAATTTTGGAAACTAGACCCCCTAAGGAACTTATCTAGATATGTGATGAGAACTTTGAATGCTCAAGTGCTTCACAGAAGTTTATAATGCAGAGTAGTGAAAATAAAAAAATATTTTTTTTTCCCACAAAAAAGAATTTTAGCCCCCAAGTTTTTATTTTCACAAGGGTAACAGGAGAAATTGGACCCCAAAAGTTATTGTCCAATTTATCCCGAGTACGCTGATGCCCCATATGTGGGGGTAAACCACTGTTTGGGCGCACGGCAGAGCTCAGAGGGGAGGGAGCACCATTTGACTTTTTTAGCGCAAAATTGGCTGTCGTGTTTGGAGACCCCCTGATGTACCTAAACAGTGGAAACCCCCAAATTATAACTCCAACCCTAACTCCAACACACCCCTAACCCTAATCTTAACCCGATCCATAATCCTAATCACAACCCTAACGATAATCACAACCCTAACCCCAAAACAGCCCTAATCTCAACCCTAACCATAACCCTAATCAAAACCCTAAATCCAACACACCCCTAACCCTAATCACAAACGTAACCCTAATCCCAACCCTAATCCCAAACGTAACCCTAATTCCAACCCTAATCCAAACCCTAATCCCAACTCTAACCCTAACTTTAGCCCCAACCCTAACCCTAACTTTAGCCCCAACCCTAACCATAACTTTAGCCCCATCGTCACAAAAAAAGTTCAATGTAACCTTTTTTTTTGTACGTCGCGTCTGCCATTTCCGCGCATGCGTGGCCGTAACTCTGCCCCCTCCTCCCCAGGACATAGACTGGGCAGCGGATGCGTTGAGAAACTGCATCCGCTGCCCACGTTGTGCACAATTTTCACAACGTGCGTCGGTACGTCGGGCCGACGCATTGCGACCGCCCCGTACCGACGCAAGTGTGAAAGAAGCCTAAGGCTACTTTCACACTAGCGTCGTACTCGGCCCATCGCAGTGTGTCGGGCCGACGTACCGACGCTAGCGTTGTAAGCGCCACACAACGGGTGCAGCGGATGCTGTTTTTTCAACGCATCCGCTGCCCCATTGTGAGGTGCGGGGAGGCGGGGGCGGAGTTCCGGCCACGCATGCGCGGTCGGAAATGGCGGACACGTCGCACAAAAAAGTTACATGTAGCTTTTTTTGTGCCGACGGTCCGCCAAAGCACGACGCATCCGTCGCACGACGCATGCGACATGTGGCAATCCATCGCAATGCGTCGCTAATGCAAGCCAATGGAGAAAAAACGCATCCTGCAAGCACTTTTGCAGGATGCGTTTTTTCTCCAACGATGCATTGCGACTAGTGTTGAGCATTCCGATACTGCAAGTATCGGGTATCGGCCGATACTTGCTGTATCGGAATTCCGATACCGAGATCCGATATTTTTGTGATATCGGGTATCGGTATCGAAACAACATTAATGTAAAAATGTGTAAAAGAGAGAATTAAAATAAAAAATATTGCTATACTCACCTCTCCGACGCAGCCTGCACCTTACCGAGGGAAGCGGCAGCGTTCTTTGTTTAAAATTCGCGCTTTTCTTTCCTTTACGTGAGTCCCGGCTTGTGATTGGTTGCGTGCCGCCCATGTGACCGGGACGCAACCAATCACAGCAAGCCGTGACGTAATTTCAGGTCCTTCAGGATTTTAAAATTACGTTCCGGCGTTGTGATTGGTTGCGTCGCAGTCACATGGGAGACGCAACCAATCACAGCAAGCCGTGACGTAATTTCAGGTCCTTAAGGATTTTAAAATTACGTCCCGGCTTTGTGATTGGTCCGCGTCCCGGCAACATGGCCGCCATGCGGTCAACCAATCACAAGCCGGGAGGCTGGACACGCGCCCATTTTAAAATTTTAAAATGCGCGCGTGTCCAGCCTCCCGGCTTGTGATTGGTTGACCGCGGCGCAACCAATCACAAGCCGGGACGTCACGGGAGGCTGGACACGCGCCCATTTTAAAATTTTAAAATGCGCGCGTGTCCAGCCTCCCGGCTTGTGATTGGTTGACCGCGGCGCAACCAATCACAAGCCGGGACGTCACGGGAGGCTGGACACGCGCCCATTTTAAAATGGGCGCGTGTCCAGCCTCCCGTGACGTCCCGGCTTGTGATTGGTTAATGGCGGCCATGTTGCCGGGACGCGGACCAATCACAGCAAGCCGTGACGTAATTTCGTCACGGCTTGCTGTGATTGGTCCGCGTCCCGGCAACATGGCCGCCCTGACCAATCACAAGCCGGGACTTCACGTAACCAAGTAAAAGCGCAAATTTTAAACAAACAACGCTGCCGGTTCCCTCGCTGAGGTCCAGGCTGCGTCGGAGGGTGAGTATAGCGATATTTTTTATTTTAATTCTTTCTTTTACACATTTATATGGATCCCAGGGCCTGAAGGAGAGTTTCCTCTCCTTCAGACCCTGGGAACCATCAGGATACCGTCCGATACTTGAGTCCCATTGACTTGTATTGGTATCGGGTATCGGTATCGGATTGGATCCGATACTTTGCCGGTATCGGCCGATACTTTCCGATACCGATACTTTCAAGTATCGGACGGTATCGCTCAACACTAATTGCGACGGAAGCCAAAAAACGCTAGTGTGAAAGTAGCCTAACCCTATCCCTAACCCTAGCCCTAACCCTAAATTTAGCCCCAACCCTAACCCTAACCCTAACCCTAACTCTAACCCTAACCCTAACTCTAACCCTAACTCTAACCCTAACTCTAACCCTAGCCCTAACCCTAACCCTAACTCTAACCCTAACCCTAACCCTAATTTTAGCCCCAACTCGTCTCTCCTGCCGGCCGGCAGATGGCAGCAGATGGCGGGCGCACTGCGCATGCGCCCGCCATTTTCTTTCCTGACGAAGAAGCCGGCCGGCAAGAGGAGACACAGGAGGACCCAGGGACACCGGGTGAGTATTATAGGGTCCCCGAATCCCCCTATTTCTCTGTCCTCTGATGTGCGATCACATCAGAGGACAGAGAATTACAGATCGCTTTTTTTTTTTTTTTTTTTTTTGCGGTCGCCGACTCGCCGGTAAACTGTTAATTACCGGCGATCGCAAAACAGGGGTCGGGGCAAACCGACCCCGATCATGTTCTTTGGGGTCTCGGCTACCCCCGGCAGCCGAGACCCCAAAGATCTTCCGGGTGCCGGGCGGCGGGCGTACTGCGCGTGCGCCCGCCATTTTTTCCCGGAAAAAAGATGGCGGCGCCCATCGGGAGCCACGAGGAGCACCGGGGGAGATAGGTGAGTATTGGGGGCTATCGGGGGCCATCGGGGACCCTATTTCTCTGTCCTCCGATGTGTGATCACATCGGAGGACAGAGAAATTAAAAGGCAAATCGCGTTTTTTTTTTTGTTGCGACCGCCGGTAAACGGTTAATTACCGGCGATCGCAACTCGGGGTCGGTAAAAACCCCCCGAATCATGTTCTCTGGGGTCTCGGCTACCCTTGGCAACCGAGACCCCAGAGAAAATCCGACTCTGGGGGGCGCTATTCACTTTTTCCACAGCGCCGTTAATTGACGGCGCTGTGGTTTAAGTACCCTTAGCGGCCGCCGTTAAAAGGCGTATCGGCGGTCGTTAAGGGGTTAAGGAACCTTGGCTTGTCTCTTGTCTTGATGACTTGTTGACGTTCCTTTGTCTGATGTATTGTTCTTGTATTTTGACTCCTGTTCAACTCTCCTGA
Source organism: Ranitomeya variabilis (assembly GCF_051348905.1). Classification (NCBI taxonomy): domain Eukaryota; kingdom Metazoa; phylum Chordata; class Amphibia; order Anura; family Dendrobatidae; genus Ranitomeya; species Ranitomeya variabilis. Next base: position 202,298,942 of record NC_135235.1, read on the forward strand.
TTACAACCCTTGACCTCAGCCTACTTGAAGGTTTGTTGTTCTGTCTACTCCCAAGAAATTTTTTTGCCTGGTATTGATTTCTGTCTCTTTCTTGACTTCAGTTCTATTGTATCCTTCGATTTATTGCACCTTGACTGTATTCTATTTACAACTCATGGCTGATATCCCGATTTTGGTACAAGCTTCATTTTTCTGAGTATCCACCTTCAATTTCTGTCTAATTTAGGGACCAGGATCAGAGAATCTAAAGTATGAATACTTTTCCAAGGCACTGTACATGTATGGCTATGTTTCTTTCCCTACTGAATAGGCATACATATTATAGCAACCATTTTCTAAGGTGTATTAACAAATGTAGAGTTTCTCTTTGGCACCAAATACCTTCCTCCAAGCAACCAATCTACTCAACACAAAGACTAAAACACTAACCAGCCATTATAGCTCCTAAGGGCACAAACCTATCAATAACTTAAAACTTAAACAATAGTTCTTTCACCTTTCATGTGGAACTATAAAATTTCTTATAACAATAACATGAGATCTGGTATCTATTACCACAAATACCGGATGCTGGAGCCAAGAATTTCAACTCTTGATTGCAAATGGTCCTAAGGAAGTTACAACGTTCATTCAGTGAGCTGATATCGCAATTAAGTATTGTTGTGAAAAGTTGGCTGAAGAATTACATTGTTCTCTATAATTGTATAAGTCACTGCGTGTGGTGTTCGGTCACACTCATAAATGTAATGGAAAGTTACCGTTGGTACAACGATATTGCATAACTAATTGCATCTTTTGAGTCTTTCTAGAAGACCTAGAGAACTCCACTATTCCTTACTCAGATTTTTTTAAATTTTTCCCCTTACCAGTAGTTGAAACTTGTTCAAATTTATATTTTATTCGATGCAAATCAAATCTACATTATTATGGTCTGAGGTCTCTCCCAATTGCAGAAAATAATAAGCAGTTCTTTTCCAGCCATCTTCTTCGGTCCGGTCAGTAATGAGGTCTTTACTGGGCCACCTTTGGCTCCCAGCATCATCGGCGCCTTCCAGTGTCTATGATTCACCATTTTTTGCTCTGGCTAGGTCATGATGTTATAATGTCATGATGCCCGTCATAACGTTGTATGGCATCATGATGTCACAGCCTGTTCAGTGCAAGAGGCACCAAAGATGCCAGGCATTGTAAGATTCCAAAGATGGCACATTGAAGACCAAATTGGTGGTCTTATCCGGTCATTTTGCTTGAATTCGCATGAATTGAATCACAATAGCTTTGGATTCTATTGAATCTATTTTTACTTGTGAAATTCGAGATCAGTTGGATTTACCTCTAAATGATCTTATCTGTACCTACTCATATTTCATACATGATGAACTTACTGGACCACCGGCTCACAGCACATACAGTACAGACCAAAAGTTTGGACACACCTTCTCATGTAAAGATTTTTCTGTATTTTCATGACTATGAAAATTGTACATTCACACTGAAGGCATCAAAACTATGAATTAACACATGTGGAATTATATACTTAACAAAAAAGTGTGAAACAACTGAAAATATGTCTTAGATTTTAGATTCTTCAAAGCAGCCACCTTTTGCTTTGATGACAGCTTTGCACACTCTTGGCATTCTCTTGATGAGCTTCAAGAGGCAGTCACCCGGAATGGTCTTCCAACAATCTTGAAGGAGTTCACAGAGATGCTTAGCACTTGCTGGCCCTTTTGCCTTCACTCTGTGGTCCAGCTCACCCCAAAACATCTCGATTGGGTTCAGGTCTGGTGACTGTGGAGGCCAGGTCACCTGGCGTAGCACCCCATCACTCTCCATCTTGGTCAAATAGCCCTTACACAGCCTGGATTTGTGTTTGGGATCATTATCCTGTTGAAAAATAAATGATGGTCCAACTAAACGCAAACCGGATGGAATAGCATGCCGCTGCAAGATGCTGTGGTAGCCATTGTAAGGATTCCGGACTTCCCTTGTTCCTGTTCGCCCTGATCCAAGATGGAGTCTTGGATCTCACCCTGTCATGGAACTTCCTGTTTGTACTGATTATTTAAGTCCGAGTCATGTGGTGTTCTGTGCCTGAGTATTTTGTGCTGCTGGCTCCTGAGCTTCTGCTTGTGTTCTGGTGAACTCCATGCTTCAGCTGCTAACTACTCGGTGGTCTGCCTCACCCCTTTCAGCTGCTTCTCACCTCTGGATCTGCTGCGACTGGCAGCACACCTGTGGAAGGATTTTGCTTGTTTGCTAAGCTTTTCCCAGTGATGTGCCTCTTTGCACAACCACACCAGGTGAGCAAGTTTCTAGTGTTGCTTTTCTCACCAAGAGAGTTTTGTACTCATCTACTACACTTAGATAGCGCTCTTCCTCTTTTCCCCTTCATCCTCTTTCACCAGGACTTCGTGCTCAATGCACCACCTGCATATTATTGAACTTCCACAAACAAGTGTTGTGCGCACTTGGGATCAAGTTTTGCTGGACTACCTCGTTAAGTTCTGTGTGCATTTCTACTTCACTTCTGCTGGATTCCCAAGTTTAAGTACTGTGTGCATTACCACTAATAACCTACTGGACTTCCTTGTCAAGTGTCTTGTTTGCCCCCTCATCATATCCTTGCTGGACTGGTTCATATTAGCGGTCGCGTCCCGCTATTCACTGTGCTGTGATTACCATATTGTGCTGAGCACCTCGTTACAATTGCAGGAATATCTGTGTTAGTTTTGTTAGCATTTCTGTTTTGTTTAAATACATCTTTTACTGCAGCTTTGCTCTCAGACTGATTTTATCCCACACTATCAGATTCCTTAGTACCTATATATTGTTACAGCCATGCTGGTTCATTATGCCTTCAATTTTGAATAAATCCCCAACATTGTCACCAGCAAAGCACCCCCACACCATCACACCTCCTCCTCCATGCTTCATGGTGGGAACCAGGCATTTAGGGTCCATCTGATCACCTTTTCTGCGTCGCACAAAGACACGGTGGTTGGAACCAAAGATCTCAAATTTGGACTCATCAGACCAAAGCACAGATTTCCACTGGTCTAATGTCCATTCCTTGTGTTCTTTAGCCCAAACAAGTCTCTTCTGCTTGTTGCCTGTCCTTCCTTAGCAGTGGTTTCCTAGCAGCTATTTTACCATGAAAGCCTGCTGCACAAAGTCTCCTCTTAACTGTTGTTGTAGAGATGTGTCTGCTGCTAGAACTCTGTGTGGTATTAACCTGGTCTCTAATTTGAGCTGCTGTTAACCTGCGATTTCTGAGGCTGGTGACTAGTATAAACTTATCCTCAGAAGCAGAGGTGACACTTGGTCTTCCTTTCCTGGAGCGGTCCTCATGTGAGCCAGTTTCTTTGTGGCGCTTGATGGTTTTTGCAACTGCACTTGGGGACACTTTCAAAGTTTTCCCAATTTTCCGGCCGACTGACCTTCATTTCTTAAAGTAATGATGGCCACTCGTTTTTCTTTATTTAGCTGCTTTTTTCTTGCCATAATACAAATTCTAACAGTCTATTCAGTAGGACTATCAGCTGTGTATCCACAAGACTTCTGCACAACACAACTGATGGTCCCAACCCCATTTATAAGGGCTCATTTCCACATGCGAGAGATAAAATGGTCCGATTTACGGACCGAAAAAATGGAGGAAAATCATGCGATTGTCATGCGAGTGTCATGCGAGTGTCGTGCGATTTTTTATCGCAACATCCGTATGACATCCGTATGACTTCCGTACTGCTGTCCAATTTTTACGCACCGGTGTCCTTTGAAAAGCTGGCAAATCAGTGCTGTGTACAGTAAAATCACACTGACAGGTTAGAATAGAATAGATATATACACATAGAATAGGTATATATACATATATATATATGTCAGTGAGACACCCATATATATATATTTATATTTAATGCAGCGCTAGATAGCATAAAAGCCGCTAATTCAATTGCCGGCATTTGCTCTCTCCTTCACAAACCCGACAGGATATGAGACATGGTTTACATACAGTAAACCATCTCATATCCCTTCTTTTATTACATATTCCTCTTCACTAATGTAAGAAGTGTCTGTGTCAAATTTGGGGGCTCTAGCTATTAAATTAAAGGGTTAAATTGCAGAAAAAATTGGCGTGGGCTCCCGCGCAATTTTCTCCGACAGAGTGGTAAAGCCAGTGACTGAGGGCAGATATTAGTAGCCTAGAGAGGGTCCATGGTTATTGGCTCCCCCTGGCTAAAAACATCTGCCCCCAGCCACCCCAGAAAAGGCACATCTGGAAGATGCGCCTATTCTGGCACTTGGCCACTCTCTTCCCACTCCCGTGTAGCTGTGGGATATGGGGTAATGAATGGTTAATGTCACCTTGCTATTGTAAGGTGGCATTAAGCCAGATTAATAATGGAGAGGCGTCAATTATGACACCTATCCATTATTAATCCAATAGTACGAAATGGTTAATAAAACACACACACATTATTACAAAGTATTTTAATGAAATAAAGACACAGGGTGTTGTAATATTTTATTATTCTCTTAATCCACCTGAAGACCCTCGTTCTGTAAAAAAGGAAAAATAAAAAATCAACAATATCCCATAGCTTCCATCGTTCTGGCAGGTCCCACGATGTAAATCCATCTGAAGGGGTTAAATCATTTTATACCCATAGTGAAGAGGAATATGTAATAAAAGAAGGGATATGAGATGGTTTACTGTATGTAAACCATATCTCATATCCTGTTGGGTTTGTGAAGTAGAGAGCAAAAGCCGGCAATTGAATTAGCGGCTTTTATGCTATCTAGCGCTGCATTAAATATAAATTTATATATATAGGTGTCTCACTGACATATATGTATATATACCTATTCTATGTGTATATATCTACTCTATTCTAACCTGTCAGTGTGATTCTACTGTACACCGCGCTGAATTGCCGGCTTTTCAAAGGACTCCGGTGCGTAAAAATTGGACAGAGTTCGCATGGTGCGAGTGCTGTGCGATTTTTTTCTTGCACCCATTGACTTGCATTGGCGAGTCTCTTCCGAGAATCGCAGCAATACGCAGAATGCTGCGATTTTTTTCTCAGTCCGATTTCGACTGAGAAAAAAATCGCAAATGAAAAGACACCTATTGAATAACATTGGTCTGAGTGCAATCCGATTTTTTATCGGATTGCACTGGTCCGTTTTCCTCGCAAATGGAAATGAGCCCTAATGCAAGAAATCCCACTTATTAAACCTGACAGGGCACACCTGTGAAGTGAAAACAAATCCCAGTGACTACCTCTTGAAGCTCATCAAGAGAATGCCAAGAGTGTGCAAAGCAGTCATCAAAGCAAAAGGTGGCTACTTTGAAGAACCTAGAATATAAGACATAATTTCAGTTGTTTCACACTTTTTTGTTAAGTATATAATTCCACATGTTTTAATTCATAGTTTTGATGCCTTCAGTGTGAATGTACAATTTTCATAGTCATGAAAATACAGAAAAATCTTTAAATGAGAAGGTGTGTCCAAACTTTTGGTCTGTACTGTACCTTTAGTGACAAATCAATAATCAATTCTTTTGTGTGATACTTTATTGAACCAACTTTTTCCCCATTCATAATAACAACCAGGTTTTTACAGAATATCTCTATCAAATGTGAAATCCAAACTTTGAAATTGTAATTTTAACTCACCATCACCGCTCCCCAAAAATCTCCCATTCCAGTGCTTTTCTGACATCCATTGTCTTCACTTTGGTCACATGTCTATGAACCAGAAATGCCTTCACTGACAATCACTGACTCCTTCACCACACAATAAGGGGTGCAAGGAGGGGCCCAGGAGGTAATGTGGCCCATTTCCTTTCCCAATCAAGTGGAACTGTACATTGGGGTGCAAGGAGGGGCCCAGGAGGTAATGTGGCCCATTTCCTTTCCCAATCAAGTGGAACTGTACATTATGATGAACTATTGGACTTCAATGGGCCCATATATTGGTCTTGCACAGGAGACCAATTCTGTCTGTTTCCGCCAATGGGGAGAGACCATGGTTGATAATGGTCAGAAAAAATTATATTCTCTGTGGAATTGTTGAAGTTGAGTAGGTAAGTAATATCATCAATCATAAAAATGTTGTGAATAATTTCTTGAAACAAATTGAATAAACTCTTGCCTCCATTGCCAATTTTTGTTTTCGCACTCGTTTTTTTAATCCCCATCTTACAAGAGGCAAAGCATTTTTTATTTTTCCATAAACATATCCGTATGGAGGTTGACTTTAGCAGTACAAATGGTAGTTTTCAACGTAAACATTAATTTTATCATGTTGTGTTTTGCGTAATTCAACGCATGGAATAGTTACAATGTGGTTTTCTGGTATTGTGATTATATAACTAGCGGAAGAGCCCGGCGTTGCCTGGGCATAGTAAATATCTGTGGTTAGTTATAGCACCTCACTTTTCTTATTTTCCCATCACGCCTCTCATTTTCCCCCTCACATCTCTCATTTTCTCCCTTACACCTCTCATTTTCCCCCTCACTCCTCTTATTTTCCCCTCACTCCTCTCATTCCCCCCTCACTCCTCTCATTCCCCCTAACACTTGTCATTTCGACCTCACATGTATGTCATCTCCTCCTATATATAGTATATACCTGTATGTCATCTCCTGTATATAGTATATACCTGTATGTCATCTCCCCTATATATAGTATATACCTGCTGTATGTCATCTCCTCCTCTATATACCTATGTGTCATCTCCTCTTTTATATAGTATATACCTGTATGTCATCTCCTCCTGTATATAGTATATACCTGTAAGTCATCTCCTCCTGTATATAGTATATACCTGTGTGTCATCTGCTCCTGTATATAGTATATACCTGTGTGTCATCTCCTCCTTTATATAGTATGTACCTGTATGTCATCTCCTCCTGTATATAGTATATACCTGTGTGTCATCTCCTCCTGTATATAGTATATACGTGTGTCATCTGCTCCTGTATATAGTATATATCTGTGTGTCATCTCCTCCTGTATATAGTATATACATGTGTCATCTCCCCTGTATACAGTATATACATGTGTGTCATCTCCTACTGTATATAGTATATACCTGTGTGTCATCTCCTCCTGTACATAGTATATATCTGTGTGTCATCTCCCCTGTGTATAGTATGTACCTGTATGTCATCTCCTCCTGTATATAGTATGTACCTGTATGTCATCTCCTCCTGTATATAGTATATACCTGTGTGTCATCTCCCCTGTATATAGTATATATGTGTGTGTCATCTCCCCTGTATATAGTATATATGTGTGTGTCATCTCCCCTGTATATAGCATATACCTGTGTGTCATCTCCTCCTGTATATAGTATATATCTGTATGTCATCTCCTCCTGTATTAGGCCTCGTTCACACGTTATTTGCTCAGTATTTTTACCTCAGTATATGTAAGCTAAATTGGCAGCCTGATAAATCCCCAGCCAACAGGAAGCCCTCCCCCCTGGCAGTATATATTAGCTCACACATACACATAATAGACAGGTCATGTGACTGACAGCTGCCGTATTTCTTATATGGTACAGTTGTTGCTCTTGTAGTTTGTCTGCTTATTAATCAGATTTTTATTTTTGAAGGATAATACCAGACTTGTGTGTGTTTTAGGGTGAGTTTCATGTGTCAAGTTGTGTGTGTAGAGTTGCGTGTGGCGACATGCATGTAGCGACTTTTTGTGTGTCGAGTTGCATGTGACAGGTTAGTGCAGCAAGTTGTGTGCAGCAAGTTTTGCGCATGGCGAGTTTTAGGTGTGGTGCGTTTTGAGTATGTGCAAGTTTTGTGTGAGGCAACTTTTGCATGTGTTGCAATTTTTCCGCGTGTGCAAGTTTTGCGTGTGGCGAGTTTTCCATGAGGTGAGTTTTGCACGTATGGCGAGTTTTGCGTGAGCCTAGTTTTGCATGTGGCGAGTTTTGCATGTGGTGAATTTTGCACGTGGCGAGTTTTGAGCGGCAACTTTTGTGTTTTGACTTTTATGTGGCGAGGTTGGTGTATGTGTGGTGAAATGTGTGCTGAGGGTGATATATGTGTTCAAGCACGTGGTAGTGTGTGGCGCATTTTGTGTGTGTGTTCATATCCCCGTGTGTGGTGAGTATCCCATGTCGGGGCCCCACCTTAGAAACTGTACGGTATATACTCTTTGGCGCCATCTCTCTCACTCTTTAAGTCCCCTTTGTTCACATCTGGCAGCTGTCAATTTGCCTCCAACACTTTTCCTTTCACTTTTTCCCCATTATGTAGATAGGGGCAAAATTGTTTGGTGAATTGGAACGCGCGGGGTTAAAATTTTGCCTCACAACATAGCCTATGATGCTCTCGGGGTCCAGACGTGTGACTGTGCAAAATTTTGTGGCTGTAGCTGCGACGGTGCAGATGCCAATTTCGGACATACACACACACACACACACACACATACACACACACATTTAGCTTTATATATTAGATGTACATAAATGGTAAAACAATTCTAAGTCAGTTACAAGGGTGAAAAAAACAGTTCCTCCATTGTTTTGTGGATTTTGTATGACGTCCACATCTACTGGAGCTTTTTAACCCTTTGCAATGTCACCTGGTTTATTGTTGATTTTGTACTTCCTTGTGATTTTTATCTATTCTTCCTTGGCTCTATCATGTTTTTCATACATCCTTTATTAATTTTTCTGAAACAGTGCATTACACATAATTTTGAAATGCCATCTGGCTTATGTTTGATTTGCACCTCTTAGTGATAATTACTTATCCTTCTTCCTTCTGTCATAGAAGGGTTTCCGAGAACAGAAATCGATAAATATCTAAAAGTAATTATAAATAAATTCATAAATACCTTTAATTAGCAAATCACATTCAGTTTGTCTAGGGAGGGTAATAATCACTAGATGCTGCTCACATTGCTGTCCACCCCTGTCCATATAATCTAGCAATGGAGATACCAGGAGCACTAAGGTAAAAAGAGGCTGCTCACACTGCTGTCCACTCTGTCTATCTGATACATTACTGGAGATACTAGGGGTACTAAGGTAAGATGAGGCTGCTCACACTGCTGTCCACCATGTCTTTGTGATCTAATACTGAAGATACCAGGGGTGCTAAGGTAAAAAAGAGGCTGCTCACACTGGAGTTCACCCTATCTATCTGATACATTACTGGAGATACTAGGGATGCTGAGGTAAGAAAAGACTGCTTATACTGCTGTCCACCCTGTCTATCTAATGTAATACTGGAGATACCAATCATGCTGAGGTAAGAAGAGGCTGCCACACTACTATCCACTCTATCTAACTGATCTAATACTGGTGAAAGAGGTTGCTCACAGTAGTATTTATCCTGTCTATCTGATCTAATACTGGAGATATCAGGGGTACTGAGGTAAAAAGTGTTACACCCGGTTCGGTTTCTGGACCTTTGCGGGGTCCCCGTCGGGACTCCCGCTCTGTGCCGGCTCCACGCTGTCAGGATGCAGCCTCTTCCTCTCCTTCCTCTCCTGCTTCCTGGCGTGCTGCCAGCAGGTTCTCAGGCAGAGTGAGACAGCGCACATTTTTTAAAAAGATGCTTCTGGCCAACGGCGTGTTGTTCATTGCTATTTCTAGCTCCTCCACCATAGGGAGGGCGCCGGAGCAACAAGTATCCACTGTTGCTTCTTCCGGTTCCTGTCCGCATGTGCTTCTGTTTCTGAAGTTCTCTGTCAGTACTCTGCTTATACTCTCTGTCTCCACAGATCATCAGCTACCGGTTACCCGGCTATCTTGGATGACGTTCACTCTGTCTACGCCAGATCCGTCTCGTCCCGCCAATCTGCCATTCTCATCTCCGGACAACATCAGTACCGCTGGAACCAGCTTCTACTCATCTACCCGGTATCACCTCATTAGATTCACGTCTCCCGCTAACCCTGTTTGTCCGTTTGTCTCGCTGGGACAGCTGCTGCGAGTTCGGGGTCTATCTGGTGGTAGCACCCGTGTCCCCCAGGCATTCCATTCTGACTCTGTTTGAGGGGACTTACCACGGGTGTCTGGGGCTCACATAGTCATGCCCCCTTTGGAGCCCTACGGACCGTGGTCCCGAGGTTCCACGTTAAATCTTAATAAAAATGAATGTGAACTTCAACTTCTATGCCCCCGTTTCCATTTGTTACAAAAAGAGACTGCACACACTGCCGTCTACCATGTCTATCTGGTCTAATACTGGCGATATCAGGGGTGCTGAGGTAAGAAGAGACTGCTCACATTGCAATCCAACCTGTCAATCTAATGTATTACTGGAAATACTGATCATGCTGAGGTAAAAAGAGGCTGCTCATACTGCTGTCTATCTGATCTAATACCGGAGACAGCAGTAGTGCTGAGGTAGGAAAGGGCTGGTCACATTGCTGTATTCCCACTATATTCGATTTAATACTGGAGAAACCAGGAGCGCTGAGGTAAGAAGTTGCTGCTTACACTGCTGTTCATCCTGTTTATCTGATCTACCACTGGAGATGAGAGGAATGCTGAGTTTAGAAGAGGTTGCTCACACTACTTTCCACCCTGTCCAGCTGATCTAATTTTGGGGTTATGGGATAAAAGATGCCGAACACATTGTTGTCCACATTGTCTTTCTGATCTAATACCGGGCATACCAGGAGTGCTGAGGTAAGAAGAGGCTGCTCACACTGCTGACCACAGTATCTTTCTGATGTAATACTGGAGATTCTAGGGGTGCTGAGGTAAGAAGAGGTCCACAATGTCTTTCTGAAAGACAATATTTGTTATATCTATCTTCAAGTCACATCAGCAAAGCTTTGTGCTGTACATGCCTACAAGCTCTTGTCCTATTAATATTCAAGGGCCAGTATCTGTCAGTGTATCAAGATGGTGGCCATTTTAATTCTATAGTGATAACATACCTAGACAAAACAAGTGTTTTTATGATTTTGTAGGAATTTATTGATAATGATTACATTTCCTCTACTTACTGTATTTATCATGAAATTTAGCATTGCAAAACTTATATGGTTGAGAACTTTAGTCAATACTTCCAGATGATCTCAAGCTATTTCACCCATTAAGTATCCCCTTGTTCAATAGATGCTCTCAGCCAAACGAATGGGAAAAAAATGCAACAAATATGCACATAAAAATACGGCAAAACTGTGTGTATTTTACGTAGCGTTTTCTCTGCAAACACGCTGGATTTAGGTGAGGAAAAATTTTCTGAAAATACTCAACTGGTGTACAAAGCCTTAGGAATGCTTTGGTGACATCTGCCCAAAGGGATAACACAGGAATAGGATAAACAGAAGAATAATGAGTGAGAGGTTGATGAGATTTTGGGGCAAATATTTTCAAAATTGGCTTTATAGAGTGTCATGTACGATTGTAAAGCTGAGTGTCTACGAAGCCACATATACTTTTTTTTTACACCTGCCAATCGATAAAATGTGTTACACGTTTTTTCCTATTTGACATTCTGATAAGATCTGTAAAAATCTCTAAAAGTGATGACTAATATGGAAATACAGACAAAACTGGTCCTCTGGTCTTCCTTTAAGGTTCAAACATTTACTTGACTATTGAAGGTTCCTTTAGTTAGGTCACGCTATCATAGGCAGGAGTCTGTAGGAGGAGGATGGAATAGTAAGTGGTTACAATTTAAAATGAGTGGATTAAAATTTATCGTACTGATAATATTAAGCACTTTGACAATTACAAAATCAATCTTACAATAATTAGAATTTTATACAAACAACATGTACACACACATGGCACGAAGAAATACAAAACAAGGGGTAATGGACAGAAAAAAGTAGTAAAAATGTGTATATAACAATATTTTTATATACTTACAGCTCTGGCAAAAATTAAGAGACCACTGCAAAATTTTCAGTTTGTCTGATTTTTCTCTTCATAGGTATATTTTTGAGTATAATGTAAATTGCTCTTTTTTATACACTTCTGACAACATGTCTCCGAAGTTCCAAGCAATACATTTTGTATTTAGTTTCTGAAAATGAGAAATGGTCAAAAAAACAAAAAACTGCATTGCTTCCAGACTTCAACTAATGCAAAAAAAACAAGTTCCTAATCATTTAGAAACAACAATACTAATGTTTTAACTCAGGAAGAGTTCGGAAATCAATATTTTGTGGAATAACCATGATTTTTATTCACAGCTTTCATGCGTCTTGGCATGCTTTCCACCAGTCTTTTTAGTAGAGAAAAGTAGGAGACAAAAAAGTGCAAATAGGGTCTTATCCCCAGGATTATTTCCAATAAATTGTAAGAGAACTGCTCACCTGGTGGTGCAGAGTAAAAGCGTGTAGATGTCAGCTGCTGCAGATCCACAGGTCGGCACTGCGATCTTTCAGAACCGTTATAATAGATGAATGTGGATAAAATCCGCGCTGCTGCGACAAATGATGGATCCAGATATGGTTATAAAATACTCTGGTGGTTTATTCAACGCGTTTCAAAGCTCATGGCTTCTTCTTCAGGAAATTACCACAGAAAGACATCAACACCCCAGCAACACAGCAAACTAGAAGAAAAACTGCTTCCCTGGTGGTGTGAAGCCGCTGAATCACCAGTTTGTGGCCACTCAGAAATCGGCACCAGGCACAACACGCAAGTTGTAAGCAACTTTCTGCCCAACTTCCTAGGTCCATAGTAAAAAACAAAGTCCCCGATAACCCCTTTAAGACCAATAACTTTTCTGACAGAAATAATCATTTAGAAATAGCTCTCTTATTTTTTTTAAAAATGAATCATAAAAGTGTCAATATCCTCCTAAATAGATTCTAGGCAACCTTTGTATTTTATTGCTAAAATTTAATTTTTTTAAGTTTAAAGTTTCAGGACTGAAAATAGGAACAAATCCATAGCATGCGGGTGTTCATAAGACTTGGAGACTATATTGGAATTTTAGACAATATTATCAACCATTGCTTTTCAGTTTATTCCCCCTCATTCCATTCTAATTCTGCCATTCCCACTATCCCATATTTCAACCCCACAGATAAAAAAAAATCCAGGACAATAGCCCTTTATTTCTCTTTTGACTTTTAAAAACAGAAAGAGTGACACTGTACTAATAATTCTAATCATTTTCTACATTTATATATAGAAGGTGCTGTCTGAGTTGAAACTATCTGCAAATGTTAAAAAATTTATTTTATGCCAATTCTTCATCTTAAGAGTTATTTTCTTCTATGATTTACTGCAATCTACAGTGGGGGAAATAAGCATTTGATCCCTTGCTGATTATATAAGTTTTCCCACTGACAAAGACATGAACATTCTATAATTTTAAGGGATAGGTTAATTTTAACATTGAGAGATAGAATATCAAAAATAAAATCCAGAAAATCACATTGGATAAATTATGTAAATTTATTTGCATTTTGCAGTGAGAAATAAGTATTTGATCCCCTACCAACCATTAAGAGTTCTGGCTCCTACAGACCAGTTAGATGCTCCAAATCAACACGTTAACTGCATTATAGACAGCTGTCTTACATAGTCACCTTTATAAAAGACTCCTGTACCGCTGCGGCCACACACAGCATTGGACTTTTGGCCATTGGTGGTGATGGAAGAGAGTAGCCCCCCTCACCATTATTGTTTTTGGGTTATTATACCTTTTTGGGTGTGCATACTGCATTTTGGGTGGTTCTTGTTTGACTCTGGCACCTTTTTTAATATTGATTACTTTCTCCGTTTTTTATGTTCGCATGACATCCGTGTCACATCTGTACGTGATCCATTTTGATCCATTATTATACAAGTACAGTAAAACATGTATATGATCACACACAGTTCTCTAGGTATATAATAGAAATCTTTTTCTTGCACCCATAGACTTAAATGGGTGAGCTTATCCGAGATTCAAACGAAAGTAGGGCATGCTCTGATTTTTAATTAAGAGCATCCAATAGATGATGTGCGCTTTGCAACAAACAGGGGCGTAAGGACAGTGGTTGCGACCACGACCGGGCCCATGTGGATGAGAGACCCGCCAACATCAACGCAAACCTCAACTGGATGTGCGTCTTTAGCCGGGATGAGGGATATATATACCAGGATGGAGGACATATATTCAGTATATATATATACCAGGATGAGTAGAGGTCAAATCTTTCACCGGGGCCATTGGCCACAAAGTAAGATTTCTGGCATAAGGAATTCCGCAACTCATCATGGCTTAGACGAGCTGTGGCGTAAAGCACCCATCCCATCTCTGGTCCATCCACCTCAAGTTGTGCAAAGCTTTTGAAACTTATCAAAGTGTTTTATGCCAGATTTCTAGTAAAAAGCACTTTGATGAATCAGAGTTATGCCTATATAGTGATATACTTTTTTTCTAGAATTAAGCAAAACTCAAACATGATGGGAACAAGTGCTACTTTGACCATCACTGCTCTAGCAGCCATGACCAAGTCTCATTCATAGCTCATTATACAGTACAAGTGCTACAGTCAAATAATGAAGATTGATTTGGATGTTGCTCCTGTTCTTGGTATTAGAAAAACAGCTTGACTTGGTTTGGTATCTCAGGGCGCTCCCAGCTTGCTCTAAAATGCAGTCAGACAACATCTGGATTAAGGGATCTAAGATAATATGCAAACAATCCATTGAACTTTTTTATTATCTCTTACATGCCAAAGGCAATGAATATTCTTGTCAATTATATTAACCCTCCGTCAGGGGCAATATGTTTCATAACGAGTTTAGGGGCATTGCGCCTGTCCGGCACAGGCTAGAAAATTGGCTATACAACTGTGTTCCAAATTATTATGCAAATTGGATTTCAGTGTCGTAAAGATTTAATTGTTTTGTTTTTCAAATAAACTCGTGGATGGTATTGTGTCTCAGGGCTCAATGGATCACTGAAATCAATCTGAAACACATGTGATAATTAGTTTTCCAGGTGATTCTAATTAAAGGAAAACTACTTAAAAATCATGTTCCACATTATTAAGCAGGTCACAGGTTTCAAGCAATATCGGAAATAAAAAGGATCTCTCTCTTCCTGAAAAGCATCAAATAGTGCAATGCCTTGGTCAAGGGATGAAAACAATAGATATTTCCCGAAAACTTAACCGTGATCATCATACTGTGAAGAGATTTGTGGCTGAATCTGAGCACAGACGTGTTCGTGCTGATAAAGGCAGAATGAGGAAGGTTTTTGCCAGTCAAGTTAATCAGATTAAGAGAGCAGCTGTTAAAAAGCCATTACAAACCAGCAAACAGATATTTGAAGCTGCTGGTGCCTCTGGAGTCCCTCGAACTTCAAGGTGTAGGATCCTTCAAAGGCTTGCTGTGGTGCATAAACCTACTATTCGGCCACCGCTAAACAGTTTTCACAAGCAGAAACGGTTGTAGTGGGACCAGACATACATGAAGACTAATTTTCCAACAGTCTTGTTTACTGATGAGTGTCGATCAACTGTGGATGGTCCAGATGGATGGAGTAGTGGATGGCCACCATGTCCCAACAAGGCTGTGACGTCAGCAAGGAGTGGAGGAGTCATGTTTTGGGCCGGAATCATGGGGAAACAGCTGGTAGGGCCCTTTAAGGTTCCTAAAGGTGTGAAATTGACCTCTGCAAAGTACATAAAGTTTCTGACTGACAACTTTCTTCCATGGTATAAAAAGGAGAAACATGCCTTCAGGAGCAAAATCTTCTTCATGCATGACAACGCACCATCTGAAGCTGCAAAGAAAACCTCTGAGTCATTGGCTGCTATGGGCATAAAAGGAGATAAACTCATGGTGTGGCCACCATCTTCCCCTGACCTGAACCCTATAGAGAACCTTTGGAGTATCATCAAGCAAAAGATCTATGAGGGTGGGAGGCAGTTCACACCAAAACAGCAGCTCTGGGAGGCAATTCTGACTTCATGCAAAGAAATACAAGCGGAAACTCTCCAAAAATTCACAAGTTTAATAGATCCAAGAATTGTGAAGGTGATATCAAAGAAGGGTTCCTATGTTAACATGTAACTTGGCCTGTTAGGATGTTTTGGAGTTAAATAGCTTTTTTGTTCAGTGAATGTGACCGCCTAATGCTGCAAATTCCACAATTGAGCATTTTTAGTTCTTTAAAACATATCAAATGTTTAGAAATTCTACTGTGCATAATAATTTTTAACAGTGCATTTTGAGTTTTTATTCATTTTGGAGATTATACTGTTATCATTGGGAGGTTTCTCAATAAAATTCAATGTATAATCTAACGGGTGATGACTTTTATTAGACTGACTGTCATTTGCCCCGACCTTTTAGGAAAATCTGAGAAAAATGTAATTTGCATAATAATTTGGAACATAGTGTATTTTCCTTTTTTAAAAATTTCAATGCTCTAAAAGTGATCAGTTACCTTAATAGGAATGTAATAAATGAGAATACATATAATCAGGTGTAAAAAAAAATGTTTAATAACCAGAAAAGTAATATGTTTCTATGTCTTGAGCATCCTCCTCACTCTCTCCATCTTGACCTGTATCAGACACATCTGGACATTCTTCCACATCATTTTCTGAAGCAATGTCACTTTCTTCCCCTAAATCTTCTAGCTGTAAGGGGTCTGTCTCATCATCAATCAGTATATTTTGCACTTGCTCAACATGAAGGGCATTGGACAAGTCAAATATTCTCCTCGCCATTTCAGAAGAAAAGCTGAAGCAAGAGAGAGAATATGTGTTAGGGCGCAATGTGCCTGAGAAGCACACTCTTATTTCTAACAAAACCTTTTATGACAAATCCACAAATTTAGCACTAGCTATTCATAAAACAAGCTAAAAAAACAATTGGGATGAATAAAAACAGCAAATTCTAATCGTCAAATGTGTGACGCGTTCAGGGGCAATGAGCCGGAGAAGCCAAAACACTGATATCTGATCTCCTGCAGCTCTGCAGCACAAGAGGCTTCTCAGGTTTCACACAGCCTTTAAAGTTAGGAAGGTACTGGGAGGAGGGTGTTTCCCAGACAAACCACTGAAAATAGAGAAATGAAACTAAGTGAGCTGCGCCTGTCAGATCAGTTGCCCCTGACGCAGGGTTAACATTCTGAGAAAAGGTAAAAAATAAAATGTCAATATAGTTTTCTTGATCCACAAGTCAGGGGCATACCTAGGGGCGTGGGCAAGACATTTGCCACAGGCGTAACCAACAAGGTGCACCATTGGGTTGCCTAATGTGGTGATTAAAGGTCTCTTTCAGGGGCGATATATCACAGTGCCTCCATAAGTCTGATGCAGATGTTTTCCAAGCTATATGTCAAACTAAGAGCCAGCTCAGAGAACATGTTAAAGGCCGATTCCCTACACTCAATTGCACTCATACCTTTTAGTGATGAGTACAATTGAAGCTCTAGCTTCTAGCACTTCCAAAACAAGGCAACTTCATTAGCGTGATCAGGTCAGCTGATGACACTGTTGACAACACTCCTGCTGCAACTAGGAGGAGGTATTGCTGTAATGTTGGTGGTTTGGGTGATGTATTCATGTACTGAGGGTCATTCTGGTGATGTATTCATGTACTGATTGGAGTCCTGGTGATGTATTCATGCAGTGTTGGTGGATCTAGTTATATATTAATGTGCTGATGAAGGTTTTGGTGATGGATGCCTGTACTGAAGTTGGTTTTGATGCTGTGTTTTTGTAATGTTAATGATTTTGGTGCTATATTCCTGTACTCATCTGGGTTCTGATGATGTATTTCTGTACTAATGATGGGTTTTATATTGTATTTCTGTTCTGTTAGTAATTCTGGTGCATCTTTCTGTACTGTTAGTGGTTCTGGTGATGTATTCATGTACTGTTGGTGGTTTTGGCACTGTATTCCTACACGGTTCTTGGCTCTGATCCTATACACATGTAGCAATCTACTGTATAACTTGTCAGATATCTTAATATGTGGCTTTGTTAGTAAAGTATTGTGACTTCTGAAAAGTTAAGGATTATTAAATCTGAGATAATGCACGGATGAGTCATGTTCAAATTAAGCACTGTAGCATGCCAAATCCTAACAGAGTGTAATATACTCATTGTCAGGATTCATTTCTGCTTGCAGGTTCCAGCAATCATGACATGACCATTTATAGGCATTTTTCAGACTTACAGTCATGTGCCAACTAGCTTCTTTTCCTGCTTCTCCCAATTAATCAGGGGTTTTAGTTTTTTCACTGAGCATTGAGAGAATTAGGAAAAACAGCTAGCTTGTATGTGACTAAGTATGCAAATCACATATGAGTGGTCTCATTACCACTATTCAAACCCCATAAGATGTGTATAGAAGGGGGCACCAAACAGAAATTTTGCCACAGCTGCAAGAAAACCTAGATTCACTTCTGCTCAAGAACATCTCTTAATACATCCAACCCAGTTTGTCACTGATTACATCTAAATAAACATGTATTCTATCTCTAGGTCCAAATTGCACCCACTTAGGGACTCTGAATTCATGAAGAATATCCACCATTGGCAATGTTATATTGTTTTTCCCAGGGCTGTGGAGTCAGAGTCATGGAGTTAGTGTCCATTTTGGTGTAGTCAGAGTTGGTATAAAATGGACCATCTCCGGCTCCTAAAATATATAATAAATTGGGTACAGTATTTAAATACTGTATGTGCTGAGTATTTTTTCGGAATAATTTGGGAAAGCTATGAAACATTCTATAAATGTCTGTTCTATTCCTGATCTAAGGATCTTGGCTTTTAGTTGAGATGAATCTATGCTGCACTTCATGTACATGCTCAGTAGTAAAGCTCCTCCTCTACTGATCAGAGCAAAGAGGCACTGATAAGGAATGCCTGCAACCCTGCACTCATCCATAAACAGGAAAACAGGATTAAGGCAAGTACTTCCTAACCCCTTCCCGACCTTTGACGCCACGTAGGCGTCATGAAAGTCGGTGCCAATCCGACCTGTGACGCCTATGTGGTGTCATGGAATGATCGTGTCCCTGCAGATCGGGTGAAAGGGTTAACTCCAATTTCACCCGATCTGCAGGGACAGGGGGAGTGGTACTTCAGCCCAGGGGGGGTGGCTTCACCCCCCGTGGCTACGATCGCTCTGATTGGCTGTTGAAAGTGAAACAGCCAATCAGAGCGATTTGTAATATTTCACCTATGAAAATGGTGAAATATTACAATCCAGCCAAGGCCGATGCTGCAATATCATCGGCCATGGCTGGAAAACCTAATCTGTCCCCCCTCACCTCCACCGATCGCCTCCCCAGTCCTCTTTTCTGCCCCATACTGTGGTTCGCTCCCCTCCGTCCTCCTGTCCGCTCCCCCATCCTCCTGACTGCTCCCCCTGTGCTTCGATCCACCCCCCCGTGCTCCGATCCCTCCCGTGCTCCGATCTCCCCCCCTCATACTTAACGAGCCTCGCGGTGTCCATCCGTCTTCTTCATGGGCGCCGCCATCTTCCAAAATGGCGGACGCATGCACAGTGCGCCCGCCGAATCTGCCGGCTGGCAGATTCATTCCAGGTACATTTTGATCACTGTGATAAAACCTATCACAGTGATCAAAATAAAAAAATAGTAAATGAACCCTCCCTTTATCACCCCCATAGGTAGGGACAATAATAAAAATAAAGAAAATATATATTTTTTTTCTTCCCGCACTAGGGTTAGGGTTAGGGCTAGGGTTAGGGTTAGGGTTAGAATTAGGGTTAGAACTAGAGTTAGGGGTAGATTAGACTATGTGCACACATCGTGCGGATTTGGCTGTGGATCCGCAGCGGACTGGCCGCTGCGGATTCGTAGCAGTTTTCCATCAGGTTTACAGTACCATGTAAACCTACTGAAAACCAAATCCGCTGTGCCCATGGTGCGGAAAATACCACGCGGAAACGCTGTGTTGTATTTTTCGCAGCATGTCAATTCTTTGTGCGGATTCCGTTTTACACCTGCTCCTCAATAGGAATCCGCAGGTGAAATCCGCACAAAAAACACTGGAAATCCGCGGTAAATGCACAGGTAAAACGCAGTGCCTTTTACCTGCGGATTTTTCAAAAATGGTTCGGAAAAATCTCACACGAATCCGCAATGTGGGCACATAGCCTTAGGGTTAGGGTTGGAATTAGAGTTAGGGTTGGAATTAGGGCTTGGGTTGGAAATAGGGTTAAGATTAGGCTTGTGGTTAGAGTTAGGGGTGTGTTGGGGTTAGAATTGTGGTTAGGGTTGGGATTAGGGTTAGGGTTGGGATTAAGGTTAGGGGTGTGTTGGGTTAGGGTTGTGGTTAGGGGTGTGTTGGGGTTAGGGTTATATCTAGAGTTGGGATTAGGGTTTGGGGTGTGTTGGGGTTAGTGTTGGAGTTAGAATTGAGGGCTTTCCACTGTTTAGGCACATCAGGGGTCTCCAAACGCAACATGGCGCCACCATTGATTCCAGGGAAATCTTGCGTTCAAAAAGTCAAATGGTGCTCCCTCCCGAGCCCCGCCGTGCACACAAACAGTGGTTTACCCCCACATATGGGGTACCAGCATACTTAGGACAAACTGGGCAACAATTATTGGGGTCCAATTTCTCCTGTTACCCTTGCAAAAATAAAAAATTGCTTGCTAAAACATAATTTTAGAGGAATGAAAAATTATTTTTTATTTTCACGGCTCTGCGTTATAAACTTCTGTGAAGCACTTGGGGGTTCAAAGTGCTCACCACACATCTAGATAAGTTCCTTGGGGGGGGTCTAGTTTCCAAAATGGGGTCACTTGTGGGGGGTTTCCACTCTTTAGGCACATCAGGGGCTCTGCAAATGCAACGTGACACCCGCAGACCATTCCATCAAAATCTGCATTTCAAAACGTCACTGCTTCCCTTCCGAGCCCCGACGTGTGCCAAACAGTGGTTTAACCCCACATATGGGATACCAGTGTACTCAGGACAAACTGGACAACATTATTGGGGGCTAATTTCTCCTGTGACTCTTGTGAAAATAAAAAATTGCTTGCTAAAACATAATTTTTGAGGAATGAAAAATTATTTTTTATTTTCACGGCTCTGCGTTGTAAACTTCTATGAAGCACTTGGGGGTTTTAAGTGCTCACCACACATCTAGATAAGTTCATTGGGGGGTCTAGTTTCCAAAATGGGGTCACTTGTGGGGGGTTTCTACTGTTTAGGCACATCAGGGGCTCTGCAAACGTAACATGATGCCCGCAGACCATTCCATCAAAGTCTGCATTCCAAAACGTCACTACTTCCCTTCCGAGCCCCGGCATGTGCCCAAACAGTGGTTTACCCCCACATACAGGGTATCTGTGTACTCAGGAGAAAATGGACAACAACGCTTGGGGTCAAATTTCTCCTGTTACCCTTGGGAAAATTAAAAAATTCTGGGCTAAAAAAATATTTTTGAGGAAAGAAAACACATTTATTATTTTCACAGCTCTGCATTATAAACTTCTGTGAAGCACTTGGGGGTTCAAAGTGCCCACCACACATCTAGATAAGTTCCCATGGGGGTCTAGTTTCCAAAATGGGGTCACTTATTGGGAGTTTCTACTGTTTATGCACATCAGGGGCTCTGCAAACGCAACGTGATGCCCGCAGAGCATTCCATCAAAGTCTGCATTTCAAAACGTCACTACTTCCCTTACGAACCCCGACGTGTGCCCAAACAGTAGTTTACCCCCACAAATGGGGTATCAGCGTACTCAGGAGAAAATGTACAACAACTTTTGGGGTTCAATTTCTCCTGTTACTCTTGGGAAAATAAAAAATTGTGGGCTAAAAAATCATTTTTGAGAAAAGAAAAATTATTTTTTATTTTCATGGCTCTGCGTTATAAACTTCTGTGAAGCACTTGGGGGTTCAAAGTGCTCACCACACATCTAGATTAGTTCCTTGGGAGGTCTAGTTTCCAAAATGGGGTCACTTGTGGGGGAGCTCCAATGTTTAGGCACACAGGGGCTCTCCAAACGCGACATGGTGTCCGCTAATGATTGGAGCTAATTTTCCATTCAAAAAGCCAAATGGCGTGCCTTCCCTTCCGAGCCCTGCCGTGCGCCCAAACAGTGGTTTACCCCCACATATGGGGTATCATCATACTCAGGACAAACTGGACAACAACATTTGGGGTCCAATTTCTCCTCTTACCCTTGGGAAAATAAAAAATTCCGGGCTAAAAATCATTTTTGAGGAAAGAAAAATTATTTTTTATTTTCACGGCTCTGCGTTATAAACTTCTGTGAAGCACCTGGGGGTTTAAAGTGCTCACTATGCATCTAGATAAGTTCCTTGGGGGGTCTAGTTTCCAAAATGAGGTCAATTGTAGGGGAGCTCCAATGTTTAGGCACACAGAAGCTTTCCAAACGCGACATGGTGTCCGCTAACGATTGGAGCTAATTTTCCATTCAAAAAGTCAAATGGCGCGCCTTCCCTTCCGAGCCTTGCCGTGCACCCAAACAGTGGTTTACACCCACATATGAGGTATCTGCGTATTCAGGAGAAATTGCCCAACAATGTTTAGGATCCATTTCATCCTGTTGCCCATGTGAAAATGAAAAAATTGAGGCTAAAAGAAATTTTGTGTGAAAAAAAAAGTACTTTTTCATTTTTACGGATCAATTTGTGAAGCACCTGAGGGTTTAAAGTGCTCACTATGCTTTTAGATAAGTTCCTTGGGGGGTCTAGTTTCCAAAATGTGGTCACTTGTTGGGGAGCTCCAATGTTTACGCACACAGGGGCTTTCCAAACGCGATATGGTGTCCGCTAACGATGGAGATAATTTTTCATTGAAAAAGTCAAATGGCGCTCCTTCCCTTCCGAGCCTTACCATGTGCCCAAACAGTGGTTTACCCCCACATGTAAGGTATCGGTGTACTTAGGAAAAATTGCCCAACAAATTTTAGGATCCATTTTATCCTGTTGCCCATGTGAAAATGAAAAAATTGAGGCTAAAATAATTTTTTTGTGAAAAAAAAGTACTTTTTCATTTTTACGGATCAATTTGTGAAGCACCTGGGGCTTTAAAGTGCTCACTATGCTTCTAGATAAGTTCCTTGGGGGGTCTAGTTTCCAAAATGGGGTCACTTGTGGGGGAGCTCCAATGTTTAGGCACAAGGGGGCTCTCCAAACACAACATGGTGTCCGCTAAAGATTGGAGCCAATTTTTCATTCAAAAAGTCAAATGGCACTCCTTCCCTTCCGAGCTCTGCCCTGCGCCCAAACAGTGGTTTACCCCCACATATGAGGTATCAGTGTACTCAGGACAAATTGGACAACAACGTTCGTGGTCCAGTTTCTCCTTTTACCCTTGGGAAAATAAAAAAATTGTTGCAAAAAGATCATTTTTGTGACTAAAAAGTTAAATGTTCATTTTTCCTTCCATGTTGCTTCTGCTGCTGTGAAACACCTGAAGGGTTAATAAACTTCTTGAATGTTGTTTTGAGCACCTTGAGGGGTGCAGTTTTTAGAATGGTGTCACTTTTGGGTATTTTCAGCCATATAGAACCCTCAAACTGACTTCAAATGTGAGGTGGTCCCTAAAAAAAATGGTTTTGTAAATTTTGTTGCAAAAATGAGAAATCACTGGTCAAATTTTAACCCTTATAACTTCCTAGCAAAAAAAAAATGTTGTTTCCAAAATTGTGCTGATGTAAAGTAGACATGTGGGAAATGTTATTTATTAACTATTTTGTGTCACATAACTCTGGTTTAACAGAATAAAAATTCAAAATGTGAAAATTGCAAAATTTTCGCCAAATTTCCGTTTTTTTCACAAATAAACTCAGAAATTATCGACCTAAATTTACCACTAACATGAAGCCCAATATGTCACGAAAAAACATTCTCAGAACCGCTAGGATCCGTTGAAGCGTTCCTGAGTTATTACCTCATAAAGGGACACTGGTCAGAATTGCAAAAAATGGCCAGGTCATTAAGGTCAAAATAGGCTGGGTCATGAAGGGGTTAAAGCATATCTACACTTTCAATAAACTGTGCGTAAGTCAATAGTCCAGTGTATGTTTTTTTGTATGCTTCATGTTTTCATTTGCTTTTCTCTAAGCTCATGTTTGGAGAGGTTACCGTATGTTTCAGACCATAAGACGCCCAAGACCATAAGACGCCCCTAGGTTTTAGAGGAGAAAATTAGAAAAAAATTGTAAGCAAAAAAAATGTGGTCGATTCTGTACTAATATCCCCCTATCCTTGTATGCATGGCCCCCTCATCCCTATCCTGGTATGAATTCCCCCCTCATCCCTATCCTGGTGTGCATGGCCCCCTCAACCCTATCCTGGTGTGCATGGCCCCCTTATCCCTATCCTGGTATGCGTGGCCCCCTCATCCCTATCCTGGTATGCATGGCCCCCTCATCCCTATCCTGGTATGCATGGCCCCCTCAATCCTATCCTGGTTTGCATGGCTTCCTCATCCCTATCCTGGCATACATGGCCCCCTCATCCCTATCCTGTTATGTAAGGCCCCCTCATCCCTATTCTGTTATGCAAGGCCCCCATCTCCGTCCTGATATGCATGGCCCTTATCAGAAAAACATTTAAAAAAATAAACCATTATACTTACCTTCCTGCGCTCCCTCACATCATCTTGTTCCGATGCCCGCAGCTGATTTATGCTTTTAAGCAGCACATGCCAGGGACGTCATGCGCTGCTTCCAGGCAGAGGAGAGCTTCCAGAATATTCACTGCTCTCCAAGTCGGGACAGTTATGATTATGACGATAGCCTTGAGTTTTTTAGTTCATTCCTGGAGTGGATAGTGCAACATGAGACTGGCTATATCTCCATTATAAACTAACCAGGACAAATGTCTATTTGTTGCTCCTCTGTGTTCTGTTTTGGTAAGCACTCACTAGGCAATTACCATTTTTTTAATGCAGTTTTGGACATCACATATGTTAGGAATAAACTACTGGCTGGTGCAACACTATAATTCCTGGGGTTTTAAATTGACACTAAGGCCAAAGGTTTTTTTTTGTCTTCGGGGAGAATATAAGTTAATTTTCTACTCGCAGCCGTGCTTTCAATAACGAGACCGGTTAGCATTGTAAAGGTAGTTACCTGTATACTAATACTATACCTGCAGGTATATAATATTTCCTGAGATGACAGATTCATTTTAAACAATTTTAGTAATATCATATGGCGTGTCAAAGGGATCAAATTTAATCAACGAAAGTGAGTAGAATATCATCAGGTAAATATAATGCTAGAAGGGTTGGTCACCCTCTCTCAACAGCAAAGACCCCTCTACCACTAAACGAACAGCAATCCTTACCACAAAATTACTGCCAATGGAAGAGCTCGCGACCAGACAAGCTCACCAGCCCCCTCTCCCCTGACTACAAAACACCTCACATAGGAAAGCTGCCTTCCCATTGGGAAGGTTGAGGGGCTGGCCCAACCACAACCTCCACCATCAGCAGCCACCCCAAGGACAAAAATGCCAGAAAGCCCAACATGAATGCTGCATCAACTAGAGCCAATCGGACAACCTTCTATCACAGAATTTAGCTGCTTGAGTCGCCATCTGTGTTTTCCATTGTCTGTTGACGGCACTGATGCCAAGACATCATCTTTAGCTAGTTTTGTAGAGAGGTCCCCTCAGACTGGATTTGACTATGTCCAGTAGATCCCTCCAGGGAGTCAGCTGTCAGAAGTGTGTCACTTGTAGTGGTCTGTTTAGTGTCATCTGTAAACACTTCAAGTTGTGCTTTTGAAATATTGTTCAAAGCCATGAAAGCCAAGGGATCAAAGAGGAGCGGAGATGGACGTCAGTGTATTCCAGCACCTACAACATCAAGGTCATCACTGAACTTGAGAGGCAAGTTTACAGTGTTCTGTAACTCATCTATGTTTAAGTATAGCTCCACAGGAACCACGTCCATTGGGTCTGGCACAGGAAGCACTAGTGCAGACTTGTACATTGGTCATAGTAAATTTTAGTGAAGATGGCAGCAGGTCTAGTCAGATAATTTCACTGGGAGAGGTTTATGGGAAGGAACTTCTTCAACATCTTGAAAATAACTTGGTTACTGGAGTGTTGATACTGGTGCTAAAGCTGAGCCACATGGGAAGGCAGAAAGAGTGAAAGAATCTAGTCTGTAGACAAAGATTAGCTCTGTGCAGTCAGTGGGTAAATATACAGCTGAAATTTTTTTGTGGAGGCTGAAAAAATTTAATATATTTTGATCCATTGAGTATTACATGCTTTGAGGTCCTTTATTGTGTTATATAATACACCCAAAAATCGTTGAAACATTTTCCTGGGATACATTTCTCAGCCATACACTATTCAATAGTGTGGAGTAAATTTCTCTGGTATCTAAAACTGAGGAAAAAAAACTTTTTGTAGGCTTATATTTCTCAGCCATTACATTGTTACCTGGACTGTGAACATTTTGGTGATCTCTAAAAGTGAATAAAAGCCTTTCACAATTTTATAGGCTTCCATTTCTCAGACATACAGTGTTACATGGTTTGTGAACATTTCTGTAATCTCTAACAGTGAGACACAAAAGAGCATAGTAAAACCAAAAACACTCAGTTTCAAAAAAATCACAGTAATCTGCAAGTGCTAGTAAAAAGATGTAAAACAAACAGGGTATTTGGTTGATACATTTTTTGCAAAAAATGTATACTAAGCTGCTCCACCAAACGTCAAGGTATACCCATATAGAGCAGTCCTAACTGATGTATGCAATCCCTATCTGATATATTTAAAAACCTGATCATCTGTATATTACCTGTATGAACAGGGTTCAGAGAGGAAATGTCCATGTGGACACACTGAGTGGAACAGCTTTTGTGCAGATAGCCCACAAGGAGTGGTGGGTAACTCCCCAGTCTTTTTTTACATCTTTTTACTAGCACTTGCAGATTACTGTGATTTTTTTTTTAAACTGAGTGTTTTTGGTTTTACTATGCTCTTTTGTGTCTCAAGTTTCTTGGTGGTGTGTGAACATGTTCCTACAGACTTGTTCACTGTGCAAGTAGCCCATGTGTTCCTGTTTCCATAATTGTTCTCTTGTGTCTACAAGACTAGGGAGTTACCCACCACTCCTTGTTGGCCATTTGCACAAAAGCTGTTCCACTCAGCGTGTCCACATGGACATTTGCTCTCTGAACCCTGTTCACACAGGTAATATACAGATAATCAGGTTTTAAATACATCAGATAGGGATTGCATACATCAGTTAGAGCTCTATATGGGTATATCTTGACGTTTGGTGGAGCAGCTTAGTATACATTTTTTGCAAAAAATGAATCAACCAAATACCCTGTTTTTTACATCTTTTTTACTAGCACTTGCAGATTACTGTGATTTTTTTGAAACTGAGTGTTTTTGGTTTTACTATGCTCTTTTGTGTCTCAAGTTTCTTGGTGGTGTGTGAACATGATGTTCCTACAGACTTGTTCACTGTGCAAGTAACCCATGTGTTCCTGTTTCCACAATCTCTAAGGCCGGCGTCACACTAGTGAATTTTATGGACGTATGAGCACAGAATATACGTCCAGAAAATACACATTGCACACGGCCCAATGATTCTCTATGGGGCAGCTCCTATCTGCCGTATATTACGCATCCGTAATATACGACATGTTACGGGCGTAGAAAATCACAGCATGCTGCGTTTGTCAGTGTATTGCGCAAAAAATCCGCCAATGAAAGTCTATGGGGGCGAGAAAATTACGGATTACACATGGACCATGCGTGTGACTTGCGAGAAATACGCAGCGGTGTTCTATAGAAAATCCGGCAATTCAGTGCGGTGTACAGTAAAATCACACTGACAGAATAGAATAGGTAGAATAAATGTGTACACATAAAATAGGTATATATATACATATATATGTCAGTGAGACACATATATATATATATATTTATATTTAATTCAGCGCTGGATAGCAGAAAAGCCGGTAATTCAATTGCCGGCTTTTGCTATCTCCTTCACAAACCCGACATGATATGAGACATGGTTTACATACAGTAAACCATCTCATATCCCTTCTTTTATTACATATTCCTCTTTACTAATGTAAGAAGTGTCTGTGGGTCAAATTTGGGGTCTCTAGCTACTAAATTAAAGGGTTAAATCCCAGAAAAAATTGGCATGGGCTCCCGCGCAATTTTCTCAACCAGAGTGGGAAAGCTAGTGACTGAGGGCAGATATTAATAGCCTAGAGAGGGACCATGGCTGTAGGACCCCCCCCCCCCCCCGGCTAAAAACATCTGCCCCCAGCCACCCCAGAAAAGGCACATCTGTAAGATGCGCCTATTCTGGCACTTAGCCTCTCTCTTCCCACTCCCCTGTAGCGGTGGGATAAGGGTTAATGTCACCTTGCTATTGTAAGGTGACATTAAGCTAGGTTAATAATGGAGAGGCGTCAATTATGACACCTATCCATTATTAATCCAATAGTACGAAATGGTTAATAAAACACACACACATTATTAAAAAGTATTTTAATGAAATAAAGACACATGGTGTTTTAATATTTTATTATACTCTCAATCCACCTGAAGACCCTTGTCACCTGAAATAAAGTTTAAAAACAAACAACAATATTCCATACCTTCCGTCATTCAGTCTTGTCCCACACTGTAAATCCATCTGAAGGGGTTAAATCATTTTACACCCGGGAGCTCTACTAATGCTGCTGTGCTCTTGCCTGTAAAACTTGGTGAATGAATGGAATGCAGGGGAATGTATTTTAGTTACCTCGAGTTGCGGTGATGCACCCCCTGCTGGATGAACTCATATGAACTCGAGCCTGGGAACTTTTCAGAATATTTTCATTGGCAAGAGAGAGGCTAAGTGCCAGAATAGGCGCATCTTCTAGATGTGCCTTTTCTGGGGTGGCTGGGGGCAGATGTTTTTAGCCAGGGGGAGTCCTATAACCATGGACCCTCTCTAGGCTATTAATATCTGCCCTCAGTCACTGGCTTTACCACTCTGGCAGAGAAAATTGCGCGGGAGACCACGTCAATTTTTTCTGGGATTTAACCCTTTAATTTAATAGCTAGAGACCCCAAATTTGACACACAGACACTTCTTACAATAGTAAAGAGGAATATGTAATAAAAGAAGGGATATGAGATGGTTTACTGTATGTAAACCATGTCTCATATCATGTCGGGTTTGTGAAGGAGATAGCAAAAGCCGGCTATTGAATTACCGGCTTTTCTGCTATCTAGTGCTGAATTAAATATAAATATATATATATATGTGTCTCACTGACATATATATATATATATATATACTGTATATATATAGACTGTATATATGTTTTTAAGAATATTTGAGCCGATGGATCCATGATATGTCCATTTTGCAAGCCTGCGCAAAAAAATCGCTGTACGGAAGCCATACGGATGCCATACGGATAACACACGGATAAATCCTCGCATTGAATACGGAACAGTGTTTTGGGGCAATTACTGCGTATTACGGCCGTAAAAAACGGACCGTATTTTCATACGCCTAGTGTGACGCCGGTCTAAAAATGAACAAAATCTTCTAAACATTTTGTAGGCTTCCATTTCTCAGACATACATTGTTATATGGTCTCAACTTGGTAGGGAAGACGTCCAGCAACAGATCCGGAGATGCAAGTGTTAAAACCAGCTATTTATTTAAAAAAATAATATATATATATTTTTCTCCTTTAAAAAATGTTTTGTCTCATGTTAGTAAAGCTGGTAATGCACCAGACTGACGTGTTTTGAACTACTTGATCTTAATCATGGTATGTTGTGCGTCCTAGACCTAGGGTGTTTTATAAGTGTTTAAACAGGAAATTACATTGACACATCTCCATATTATATATCAGTGTTTTATACCAGTTTTTTTATTTTATTTATTTGGTGATATTGCATTTGTATTTAATAAATATACATAAGATCCGTTCTGATATTCATGCCATTTGGTACTCTTGTATTTAATTTAAAAATAGTCGATGCGTCTTTATATTTTACAAGTCCTAACCTGTAACGAGGAACCCTTTTAACTGCAGTAACCTTAAGGGTACTACCATCACCCTTGTGGCAACTTAAAAAAATATTGAGAAGCACCTTACAAACTGCAGGTGGTTTTGTTTTGCACATTGCAAATGTGTTCAGATAAGCGATTTCTCAATGTCCTTGTGGTCCAGCCAACATATTGCATTTTACATGTTTCATATGTTATAAAATATAAACCACATATGTCCTTTTACAAGTTGTGAAGGCCTTTATAATGTACTAGATGGTGGCCTAATTCTAACGCATCGGGTATTCTAGAATATGTATGTATGTATGTACGTCGCGCTGTGAGTGGGGGTTAAATTCCGCACCAATATCCCTGATTGGTCGCGCCCGGCTGGCCTATCAGCGAAGCGTGGCTCAAATCTGGCACCAATTCGTAGCTGGACTACGCCTGTCGCTGATTGGTCACGGCCGGCCGGGCACGACTAATGACCGAAGCAGTGTTTAAATCCGGCGCCAATATCGCTGATTGGTCACGGCCGGCATTTTTTTTGTATTATACATATGTGGACATAAGCCACATAATTTTTGTCCACATTTGTATTCGTAGTCTGAACATCGTAACATAGTGTTTGACAAGTGTGACCAACTTTTTACTATTGATGCTGCCTATGCAGCATCAATAGTAAAAAAAAGATCTAATGTTAAAAATAATTAAAAAATAATAAATCGTGATATTCTCACCTTACCGCGTCCCCGGCAGCGTTCCCGCTCCTCGCAATGCTGCCGTTCCCAATAATGCCTAGCGGCAATGACCTCAGAAGATGTAGCGTCTCGCGAGACCGCTACGTTATCACAGGTCATTGCCGCAAAGCATCACTGGGAACGGGAGCATCGTGAGGAGCGGAAAGACTGCCGGGGACGCCGGAATGTGAGAATATCACGATTTATTATTTTAATTATTTTTTTTTTTTACAATTATATGGTTCCCAGGGCCTGGAGGAGAATCTCCTCTCCTCCACCCTGTGTACCAACCGCACATGATCTGCTTACTTCCCGCTTTGTGGGCATAGCCTCATGCGGGAAGTAAGCGGATCAATGCATTCCTATGTGTGCAGAATCCCCGCGATTCCGCACAAAGAATGAACATGTTGCGTTTTTTTTCCGCGGTGGAATTGCATTCCGGAAAAAAACATGTGCACAAAAATTGCGGATTGCATTATAATAATAGGATGCTTAATGTATGTGTTTTTTTGCGTTTTTTCCGCAGTTTTATAGTGAAAAAAACAAAAAAAATCCTGAAAGTATGCACACAGCCTAAATTTCTCAGAAATACAGTGTTACATCGTCTGTGGACATTTCTGTGATCTCTAAAACAGCTAAAAAGATTTTTAAACTTTTTTCTGGATTGAATTTGATTGTCATCCATACACTTTTTGTTCTTTCCTTTTCATTAGGGTAGAGAAAACTCACAAAAATCACCTTAATTGCTGCAGGTGGCTATTTTTTTCTTTTCTTAAAAAAAAAACTTGATTTCAAGAACCCTAGCAATTACAAAATTAGTAAGGTGTGCGTTAAGGCAGGGGTCCCCAACCACCCGTCCACGGACCAGGCCTGGGCCGTTGGGGTTATTTTGCTGGTTCGTCGTGCCACTGCAGACCAGCACTGAACCCAGAGTGTGCTCTGCTGCGGCCTCCGGCCCCTTTAATTTTCCAGGTGCCTACCGTGGTGGTTCATTATCACCGGGGCGGGGCGCACGTATGCACGCAGCGTTCATCATCTGAACACTGCAACGCACATATTGCTGCAGCTGGGAACACGCTGATGCTGTTGAGTCAGCGCTGTCTGTGGGCAGAGAGCATGCACGCTGCTCTCCCACCCATGGCCCTAGTAATGCAGCAGCTGCAGCCAGACTGGAGCAGCAGGGAATGAAGAGAGGAAGAGAGGTAAGTATTTATTTATTTTCGTTATATATACACTGTGTTCCAAATTATTATGCAAATAATATTTCCTCCTATTTTCTCTAAATTACCTATCTGAATTGCAGTCATTGTTATTTTCCAGTCATCTACTATTCTAGTATAATTGCAATGTTTTGGAAAAAACTGCCTATGAAAACAGTATCTTTTTAAAAAAAAAAAAATAAACACTCAAAATGCATGTTCCAAATTATTATGCACAGCAGAGTTTTCAACCTTTTTTTTTTATTTTGAACAAAAAAATGGTCAATTGTGAAGTTATAAGCATTATCAGCTTATTACAAAATGAAATCAAACAGTTTTCAAGTGAAAACTTTATTCTAGGTGATGTTACATTTGCACATAGGACCCCTTGTTCGAAAGAAGCTTCTGAACTCTCTCGTCCATTGAATTTGTCAGTTTTTGGATGGTTTCTGCTTCAATTGTTTTGCATGTGGACAGAATACCCTCCCAGAGCTGTTGCTTAGATGTGAACTGCCTCCCGCCATCATAGACACTCCTTTTGATGATGCTCCAGAGGTTCTCAGTGGGGTTGAGGTCAGGGGAAGATGGTGGCCACACCATAAGTTTGTCCTCTTTTATGCCCATAGCAGCCAGAGATGCAGATGTGTTTTTTGCAGCATGAGACGGTGCATTATCATGCATGAAAATGATCTTGCTGCGGAAAGCATGGTTCTTCCTCTTGAACCATGGCAGGAAGTGTTGTTTTAGAAACTCCACATAGATTATGGAGTTCAACTTATCAATCAGTACTTTATGGGGCCATCATACTATATATGGGGGATTACAGGTGTGGGGCCATCATACTATGTAAGGAGCATTACAGTTGGAACCGTATTGTTGCAGGAAAACAAGCCCAGTGCTCCCACTCATTCTGAACCTATGGTGAGTTGAGTCACATTCACATTATAAATGTCATAATTAAATGATAAGTATGCACTAAACTCCAACCCTCTCCACAACCCTGACCCCATATAACCAAAGCCCCACCCCTGCCAGGCCATGGAAAAATGGTCTTGCTTGAAGCCAGTCCCTGGTGCAAAAAAGATTTTGGATCACTGCGTTAAGGGACGGGGAAGTGAAAGTGCTGATTATGGTGCACGCAGATGCCAAGGACATGGAGCAGGTGTGACTGAAGCACAACAAACACACCCATTCATAACACATAGGTTTCTGTCCCACTTTGCAAGGAGGGATGGTACACCACTTCTGAAGCCAGAGCAGTGTGAACAGGTGGTCAGTTGGATAGCAGGCTTGGCAGCACCACACAGTCTTCCACATGGTTCAGTCTCACCAGCCTATTGTCTGGATCACAAAGAAGTTGTCCACTACTATAACTTTTTTTTTTTTCATAAATCTTGCTATTATGTGCCACTGAAAACATCTACTGTGTTTATTTTAGCAATGTTACCTTTTATCATGCTGTAGCAACACATCTTTAGTGCTGGATCCAGCTCTCATGGGGTTAATTGACAACTTCCTTTCTCCTGACTTATTGTGCTCTAATACTACAAGTTCCATGATGCATTGCACTCGCCTGTAACTCTGCACCTGGCACACCCACTCCAAAAAACACCCCAACCCCTCCCTCCTCTCCCCCCTCTATCTTCAAAAAGATTTGTGATGTCATTTCTGTCCAACCTCCTCTTTTACATTTCTCCAACCACACTCCATTACACATAGATAGATGGATAGATAGATAGATAGATAGATATGGGATGGATAGATAGATACATACAGATATATCTATATATCTATGTCTATTTCTATATATATGTCCATATCCATGTTTCTAAACCCCTTCACCCCTGGAGCTTTTTTGTTTTCATTTATCGCTCCCCTTCTTTCCAGAGCCATAATTTTTCCGTCAATATGGCCATGTGAGGGCTTATTTTTTGCGGGACAAGTTCTACTTTTGAACGACACCATTGGTTTTACCATGTCGTGTAACAGAAAATGTGAAAAAAATTCAAAGTGAGATGAAATTGCAAAAAAAGTGCAATCCCACACTTGTTTTTTGCTTGGCTTTTTTGCTAGGTTCACTAAATGCTAAGGCTGTGTGCACACGTTGCGGATTTGATTGCAGATCCGCAGGGTTTTTTGCCGCACAGAATTGCATCAAATCTGCAGTGCAGTACACAACCAATGTAAGTCTATGGGAGCCGCAGACTTGTTGTGCACATGCTGGGGAAAAGGCCGCACCGAAAGGCAGCTTTTTTTTCTCACAGCGTGTCACTTCTTTTGTGCGGAACTGTAGCGTTTCTGCACCCATAGACTTGCATTGAGTCGGGCACATCCGCAGCAAAACTGCAGATGTAGGAAAGATCTGCAGTTTTGCTACGGATGTGGGTCCGAGAAACGCTGCAGTTCGGGAGGAGGGAAGTGTGTGGGCGGAATGTGGGCGGTGACTGTGTGCTTGTATGTGTGTGCTGGGTCTGCGGGCTGTTCGGATGTGTGCGGGACTGTTCGGGTGTGTGCGGGACTGTTCTTGTGTATGCGGGACTGTTCGGGTGTGTGCGGGGCTTTTCGGGTGGGTACCTGGCTGTTCGAGTGTGTGCGGGGCTGTGAGGGGGGTCTTTTGGGGTGTGTGTGCAGGCATCATCCGATGGGACTACAAGTACGCAGCATCCAATCTGCAGGTCATTCGGATGTAATCTGGACAGTGGACACACACCCTATGCTATCCATACACCTATCAATAGATATATCTATCCAGATATATCTATAGATAGATATAGGAATAGATAGATGTATGCATCTATAGATCTATCTATATGTAGATCTGTCTATCAATTGCATCTATCATCTATCTGTCTATCTGTGTGTGTAATGGAGTGTGGGTTGGACAAATATAAAAGAGGAGGTTGGACAATAATGACATCACAAATCCTTTTTTTTGTTCAATAATACATCTTTATTTACCTTTCAAAAACGCACCAAAACGCATAAAAACCGCGCAAAAACCGCACCAAAAGTGAATAAAAAAATTCATCAAAACTGTGCAAAAAACTGCATAAAAAAAGCATCAAAACTGCACCAAAAACTGCATCAAAACCGCACCAAAAACTGCATCAAAACCGCACTAAAATTGCATCAACACTGCACCAAAACTGCACCAAAAACTGCATCAAAACCGCGCAAAAACCACACCAAAAACTGCATCAAAAACGCATCAAAACTGCACCAAAAACGGCATCAAAACCGCTCCAAAAACTGCATCAAAACCGCACCAAAATTGCATCAACACTGCACCAAAACCGCACCAAAAACTGCATCAAAACTGCACCAAAAACTGCATCAAAACCACGCAAAAACCACACCAAAAACTGCATCAAAAACGCATCAAAACTGCACCAAAAAGGCATCAAAACCGCACCAAAAACTGCATCAAAACCGCACCAAAACTGCAAAACTGCGCTAGGTTTTGATGCAGTTTTTGGTGCAGTTTTGATAAAAAATTTTGGTGGTTTTGATGCTGTTTTTGGTGCGGTTTTTGCATGGTTTTGATGCAGTTTTGGGAAATAAATAAACGGAAAATGTGCATGATTTGAATGGAAACATGCATGAAAAAACGGATTCAGAGGCCGGATTCATTATTTCACATCTCAGTTTCATACGTTTTTTGCCGGATCCGTCGCTGTGCGTTTTTTTGCCGGACAGAAAAAAACGTTCCTCTGTATGTGTTTTCCGTCCGGCGGAAACAGCTTTTTTGACTGATCCGGCAAAAAACGGATGAAACGTGTGGCCATCAGGCGCAAACCGGCGCTAATACAACTCTATGAGAAAAAAACGGATCCAGCAGAAAAAAATGGATCAGTTTTTTACAAAACTCGCCGGATTGTGCCTGACGGCAAAAACCTGACGAGTGAAAGCAGCCAGATATATGGATAGATACATCTATGTATCTATAGATATATCTATCTATAAATATATCTATAGATAGATGTATCCATAGATATATAATAGAAAGGCCGATGTTTCTAAGGCTACTTTCACACTTGCGTTTTTAGCAATCCGTCGCAATCCGTCTTTTTGGGAAAAAAACCGATCCTGTAAATGTGCTCGCAGGATGCGTTTTTTACCCATAGACTTGTACTAGCGACAGATCGCGAAGGATGGCCACACGTCGCGTCCGTCGTGCAACGGATCCGTCGTGTTTTGGCTGACCGTTGGCACGAAAAAACGTTCAAGTGAACATTTTTTTGTCTGTCGCGTTCGCCATTTTCTACCGCGCATGCGCGGCAAAAACTCCGCCCTCTCCTCCTCGGACTTCAGAATGGGTAGCGGATGCGTTGAAAAACTGCATCCGCTGCCCATGTCGTGCACAAATTTCACAATGTGCGTCGGTACGTCGGCCCGATGCATAGCGACGGACCCGTACCGACGCAAGTATGAAAGAGGCCTTAATGAGCGTTGAATTTAATGCAAAAATGGAAAAAAACGGCGTGGGCTCCCGCGCAATTTTCTGTGCCAGAGGGGGAAAGCCGACGGCCGGGGGCCAATATTTGTAGCCTGCTATGAATATCAGCCCGCAGGTGTCTGCGTAGCCTTTACTGGCTATTAGAATAGTGTCCCCCTATATTTTATAGCCAGAAAGGCTACGCAGACAGCTGTAGGCTGATATTCATAACCTAGGGAGGGGCCATGGATATTGGTCCCCCCCGGCTACAAATACCAGTCCCAGAAATGGTGCATCTATAAGATGCGCCAAATCCAGCACTTAGCCCCTCTCTTCCCACTCCCGTGTAGCGGTGGGATATGGGGTAATAAGGGGTTAATGTCACCTTGCTATTGTAAGGTGACATTAAGCTGGGTTAATAACGGAGAGGCGTCAATGAGACGCCTATCCATTATTAATCCAATACTAATAAAGGGTTAATAAAACACACACACATTAGGAAAAAAGTATTTTAATATTCTTCATTTAACCATACTTACCATACTTCAGCGCCTGCAAAAAATGCAAAATAATAAACTGTATACTACCTGTCCATCGTAGTCCAATTAATAACGAGTGTCCCACGACGATCTCCCCTATAGAACAGTGAAATCAGGTGATGTCACTGCTCTATAGGACCCTCAGTGACACACTGACAGGAGACAATGGCTCCTGCAGTGCATCACTGAGAGGTTACCTTAGGACAAAGTCTCACTTTATGGCAATTCATGCCTGGGAAAATTTCTCAAACAGCAATGCCATAAAGTGAGACTAGAGACTATTTTCTCACAGGGGCGTAGGAATACATTGTGAGGAATACATTGTGGAAGGATACCTTCCATCATTGTATTCCTGGAGCCCCTGGAGAGCGGTCGCATCAGCTGATGCTCCTGCTCTCCACGGGAGATCGTCGAGGGACACTTGTTTTAATTGGATTTCTGCGGATCAGGAAGTATAGTGTTTGTTTATTATTTTAATATTTTTTACAGATGATACTGGCTTCGGGGATCAAAGGGATAAGTGATGGTGAGTAGGTACTCTATGTTATATGTACTGTATGTCTGTATGTATGTTGTATGTATGTACGTACTGTGTGTGACATGTTGCATGTCACATGTTGCATGTCGTTGCATGTTGCATGTCGCATGTCATTGCATGTCGCATGCTGCATGCCATCGCATGTTGCATGTCATTGAATGTTGCATGTTGCCGCATGTCGCATGTCACATGTTGCATGTCATCGCATGTCATTGCATGCTGCATGTCGCATGTCATTGCATGTTATATGTTGCATGTCGTCGCATGGTGCATGTCATCGCATGGTCATGTCATCGCATGGTCATGTCATCGCATGGTGTATGTTGCATGTCGTCGCATGGTGCATGTCGTCGCATGGTGCATGGTGCATGTCGTCGCATGGTGCATGTTGTCACATGTTGCATGTCATCGCATGGTGCATGTCGCATGGTGCATGTTGCATGTCGTTGCATGTCATCGCATGTCATTGCATGCTGCATGTCATCGCATGTTGCATGTCATATGTTGCATGTCCTCGCATGGTGCATGTCGCATGGGGCATGTCATTGCATGGTGCATGTCGTCACATGGTGCATGTTGCATGTCGTCGCATGGTGCATGTCGTCACATGGTGCATGTCACCGCATGTCATTGCATGGTGCATGGTGCATGTCGTCGCATGGTGCACGTCATCGCATGGTGCATGTTGTCACATGTCGCATGTCATCGCATGGTGCATATCATCGCATGTTGTCACATGTCGCATGTCATTGCATGTCGTATGTTGTCGCATGTTGTCACATGTTACATGTCACATGGTGTGTGTTGTATGTATGCATGTAGTGTATATGTGTGTATGTGTTTTGGTTTTTTTTACATTCAACACATTAGCCGGATGATGGGACTACTACTGTCCCATCATTGGCTAATTTATCTCTTGCTGTCACTGTAGCAGGCAGAGCCCGATGGGACTTGTAGTCCCATAAGACGAAGCCTGCACACAGAAACACCCCCGCCGCCACCACCACCGCACCGCCCCGCAGCAGACCCCAGCACGGCCAGCAGACCCCAGCACCGCCCGCACATACCGGTGCCGGCCCGCACATACCGACGCCGGCCCGCACACCCCCGCACATACCGGCGCCGGCCCGCACAATCATCCCTGCCTAGCCCCACCCGCACATCCCTGCCTAGCCCCGCCCGCCCCCCAGCACAGCCCCGCAGGCAGCCCTCGGCACCGCCCACAGCCCAGTCACTCTTGATGAGTGACTGCTGACTGTGAGCCTGGGGTCACACCTCCTCTCGACGTCACATCAATTTCCAGAGTCTGGAAATTAACGTGACGTCGGCAGAAATAAGCGGTGGCTGCAGCCTGGGGGTCACGTGACCCGGTCTCAGCCGCCAGCATAGCGCCGCTCACAGGTGTGCAACGGAAGGTATTTACACAATTCATCAGGGGCCCCGGGGGGATACATTGGGGGGGTTAACTGAAAGTAGTGGACAACCCCTTTAATCCTCACACTGATCCTCCTTTCTCCCACCATGTTGAGTCCCAGGAGACTAGTGATCCCACACTAGGACACTCCGAGGAGTTTCTTACAACATGATTTCTTTATTGTGGACTCTCATCCTGCATGATCCAAGATGAACAGGAGGACATGCTGTTTAGTGATGCACAAACCTTAGAGCAGCCAGGACTACAAGATCATGATGGTGGAGAACAGCAAATTTGCGATAAGGATGAACATGATGATGAGATACAATTGTTGACAAGTCTTGTTGTTGCTAAATCACAAAGTCAGGAGGACAAGGGTGCGGCAGTGGAAGATGAGGTGATGAACAAAGTCATCAACCCAACCTGGGAAGCTGGTATGCAGAGCGAGGCCAGCAGTTCTGAGGAGGGGTGATTGGCACTGCCGAAAAAGACAGGAAAAAGGCAGTGGGGTGACCAAAGGGAAAAGGTGGGCAACTGTTCTTTAGAGCACTGACACTACTGAATCTCTCAGACAAAGAGTCCCATTCTGGGGCTTTTTTAAAGAGAGTTCTGAGACAAACAAAATGGCCATTTACAATCTGTACCATGCAGCAAGCAGCAGGGGCCTGACCACTAAGAATCTAACCACCGTCGGCAGGATCAGGCATTACTTAAAGGAATAACAGAATAGACAGATCTGTGGTTTTTGCCACAACCTCCAATCAGGTATGGTCATGTGTGATAATGTGCATAATCTGGTGGTGGCTGTGAAGCTTGGCAAGCTCACACAAGTACCATGTTTGGCACATGTGCTCAACTTGGCAGTTCAGCGGTTTCTTAAAACATACCCAGATTTGCCAGAACTTCTGGTCAAGGTACACCCTTTTCCACAAGTCATTTACAGCTGCAGCTGCCACCACTCTAGCCGTGCAGCAGCAGCATACGCAATTGCCAGCTCACTGATTGGTGTGGGATATCACCAAATGCTGGAACTCCACACTGCACATGCAGGCAAGGTTTTGTAAGCAGTGTAACAGGTTGGGTGGTGGAACCACTGTGCCAAAGCCCAAGGAAGACCTGGAGGGGAATGACTAGGAGCCTCACCCAATCTGACTATGGACATGCAGCAGCTAATGACACCGCAGTCCATGGAGAGACAAGGGAGGTGATCCAAGTGCTACTCCAGGACTGACCGTGCATAGATGGCAGCTGACCCCTAGGAACGGGTAGCTGGGATAACCCGGGGAAATGTCCAACAGATGCAGGCAGAGAAGATGACAGGAACCGCAGGTGCAGACAGAGCGGTCTGATGGAGAGGTGAGCACTTGCGGGTGCAGCTGGCTCAGCTGCCTTTGAGGTGAGCACTGGCGGGTGCAGCTGGCTTGGCTGCCATTGAGGAAAGCACTGGCGGCTGCAGCTGGCTCGGCTGCCATTGAAGGAAGCATTGGCAGCTGCAACAGACTTGGCTGCTGTTGAAGGAAGCACTGGCGGGTGCAGCAGGCTGAGATGCAAGTACTGGGACCTGAGAACTGACAAGCAGGTTAGGAACAAACTCACAGCATTGCACAGGCACCTCCATGTTGGAGGAGGCGCTTTAAATCGTAAGAGATCTCCAGCTATTGACTGGGCACACTTTAGTGGAACACGCGTGGTCCCTTTAAGAAAGAGGAAGTGTGTGCATGCGTGCGCTAAAAAACAGTGCCTGGAGACCTTCTAGGAGTGCACACACCCCGGGCAGCAGCAGACCTGGAAGGAACAGGACGGGAGCCTTGGCAGTGAGTATGCTGGTGTCTCTGCAGGGAGAGAGTGACTGCAGGCAGAGATGCGGGCGCTACAAGCAGAAGAGGCCAGTTGTAGAGCTCCAGCTCCAACACACCCATCGGTATTCTGGTCAGCCTCCGTACATAACTGAAGAGTGGACATGGATGTCTGACATTTGTTTGGTTCTCCAAGACTTCGAAAACTTCACAAAGATGGTGAGTGGCAATGATACCATAATCAGTGCAACTATCCCGCTTCTGTGCCTACTTAAATAGTCACTGTTCACAATTGAAAATGAAGCTTGGCATGCAGACCAGGTGGGGATGGAGGAATACACAACAGAGAGATTATAGCCAGACCAACCTCTTCTCTTCTGCTAAGCATGGATTGGATAGCAATGAGGAGGTAGACACTGAGGAGGAGGAAGAAGAGGAACAAACAGGTAGTGGTGGCTAGCGCAACATAGGCTACTAGCCACACAAGCTTCATCCCATCTCTCCTACGTGGATGCGCTGAGGATAGGAATGAGGAGGAAGAAAGGGAGGAAGAGGAGAAGGAGATGGAGAGTCATCATGGTGGAGACAGGAAAGTGTTGGCTGTATGGAGCTTGGCACATGAGGCCGACTTTATGTACCGCTGACATTCCTGTGACCCTCACGTTACCGTCATCTTGTACTAAAAAAAAAAAAGAGTACTGTTTGTTCACTCTGCTATACCCACTCTACAAGGAGAACTTTGCATCTCTGGTTCCTGAGGTGGACAGGTGTTCTAAAGTGGTACTATACCAGAAGGCCATCTTCAAAAATATGTCGAAAAAATTCCCATCAGAAAAAACTACCATCAGGGGCCAAGCTTCCTTGCCCAACCAAGGAGGAGAGGCAAGGGAGGTACACAGCAGAGGCATACTGGTATACTGTCAAAGGCATTTGCCAATGTCATGACACCAGCCCAGTGCCCAGGACCTGATGACCGGGTATTTTTGACAAGGAGGGAAAAGTTTTTAAGCATGGTCAAGCAATACCTGGCAGACCAAACAAGCGTACTCTCTAATTCCACTGCGACTTTCAACTATTGGGTCTTAAAGCTGGACACCTGGCATGAACTGTCCGTCTATGTCTTGGAGGTGTTTTGCTGTCCTGCCTAGCATCATTTCTGAGAGGGATTTTAGTGCCGACGTGGGGGTCATAAATAATAGACAATCGCTTTCGCCTGTTAACAGAGAATACAGGCAGGCTCACTCTCATAAAAATGAACATAGCCTGGATTAGCCCACACTTTTCCACACCACTAGATGACAGCAGCACATAAAGTGTTTGTGAAATTCAATATTTTAATTAAGCCCAACAGTTGCTGCCTTTCAAGGGTCTATGGGTGACCCTAATTATAATTTCTGTCTGGCTTTGCAGACAGTATATTTGACTGTATAAGTACATCAACTACACTTTCAAAATATTTTCATTAAAAAAAATGTTATGGATTCAAAAGCTCATCCATAAAGTTTGTGAAGGAACAGATGATTGGCCTCGGGGAGACCAAAACATCCAACACCGTGGAGACACCATCACGTGTTTCTCAACGCAGTGATCCAGAACACTGCCCCCATCCCTTATGGGAAATATGCAAATGCATGTAGGATAGCTGCGGAGACACCATCACATGTTTCTCGACGCAAGCAGTGAATAGCCAGACCTTTCCCCGGGAGGGAACAACCACGGGAAGGGCAGCATCCAATAAAGGAAAACATCCAATACAGGAAAACCACCTATGCCAAGCATGGTATCCATCCACAGACAGCTGTTTCGGGGTGTTTGCCCCTCATCAGTGTGGAGTAGGAATCTGGCTATTAGGAGCAGTGCCTAGTAAAAGGCTGTGAAGGAACAGATGATTGGCCTCGGGGAGACCAAAACATCCAACACCGCGGAGACACCATCACGTGTTTCTCAACGCAGTGATCCAGAACACTGCCCCCATCCCTTATGGAAGATATGCAAATGCATGTAGGATAGCTGCGGAGACACCATCACGTGTTTCTCGACGCAAGCAGTGAATAGCCAGACCTTTCCCCGGGAGGGAACAACCACGGAAAGGGCAGCATCCAATAAAGGAAAACATCCAATACAGGAAAACCACCTATGCCAAGCATGGTATCCATCCACAGACAGCTGTTTCGGGGTGTTACTGCTTGCTGTTCCTTCACAGCCTTTTACTAGGCACTGCTCCTAATAGCCAGATTCCTACTCCACACTGATGAGGGGCAAACACCCCGAAACAGCTGTCTGTGGATGGATACCATGCTTGGCATAGGTGGTTTTCCTGTATTGGATGTTTTCCTTTATTGGATGCTGCCCTTCCCGTGGTTGTTCCCTCCCGGGGAAAGGTCTGGCTATTCACTGCTTGCGTCGAGAAACACGTGATGGTGTCTCCGCAGCTATCCTACATGCATCCATAAAGTTTAACACTGTTATTGTTGCATTACAGGGGTATGTAAACCTTACAAAAAGGGTAGAAAAATAGTTCAGGATTAGATTACTTATCCATACAGTATTACATGCTTTGTCACATTTTGGTAGTATTAACAGTAGAAAAAAAGTGTTTGAAAATTTTGCTTGCTTCTTCACATTTGTTACTTATACACTATTTCATGTTCTGGGGTATAATTTAGTGATATATAACACTAAAAAAAAACATTTCTGCTGGGTTACATTTCTCAGCCATACAGTATTACATGTTCTTAGGTACATGTCCTTGGTATATAACCCTCAAAAAACTTGTTCCAAATTTAGTCATTATTATACTGACCACCCATAGACTATTCTGTGGTCTAGAGTACATTTCCTTGATATATAACCCTCAAAAAACTTCAAAATTTATTGGTATTATATTGCTCATCCATAGGGTATTACATCTTGTTGTTTAAGTTTTGTTGGTGTTTAAGCCTCCAAAAACTTGTTCCAAATATATCAGTAACATATTGCTCACCCATAGGGTATTACATCTTCTTGGGTACATTTCATTGCTATATAAGGCTCAAAAAACTTGTTTAAAATTTATCAGTATTATAATGCTCACATATAGACTTTTCCGTGGTCTGGAGTACATTTCGTTGCTATATAAGCCTCTCAGAAACTTGTTCCAAATTTATCGGTATCATATTTCTCACCCATAGGGTATTACATATTCTTGGGTACATTTGGTTGGTATATGACCTTCAAAAACTTGTTAAAAATGTAAATGTAGTCGTCTGTGTGCACACATTGCAGATTTGGTGTGTTTTTGTAGCGTTTTTCCTGCCAAGAGATACAGAAATTTGATTCCACGAGTGCACATACCCTTATCGGCATTATATTTCTCACCAATAGACTATTCCGTGGTCTGGAGGACATTTCCTTGGCCACTATGGGTCTCAGAGACCAATACATGACAATGTGAACAGAATCAGTATGAGGCCCTCCTTTACTGTATGTCTCATACAGGGTGGATCTGAGTCCCTTATTTGTGGCAGTTCTTGCTTCCTTCATAAATGAAACTAAAATTTCCAATTTTTATTAGAAAAAAATTATTACTTAAATTATATATTTTTTAAATATACCGTAAGTCATTATACAGGAAAAAATCTTTCTTAACATTTTTTTTCCTGTAAAATGCAATTTCTCGTTTGTTTGGAATGTTTTATTGTCAGTCCTTAAAGTGGAGTAATGGCTCATACTCATCTTTGAGAAAAACGGATGACTGCAATCAGATAAAAAATTGGACTGCCCTCGGACCAGTGTTAATCTGTGAGTTCCTATTCATCTGTGATTTTTTTCTCAGCTGAAATCGGACTGAAAAAACAATTCTAGCATGCTGTGATTGCCCTTGTATATCGGATGAGACTCACCAATGCAAGTCAATAGGTACCATTGTTCTCAGCAGTAATCTGGGAGTCAGTGATGCTTCGAGGAGTCTACCCCATGCTGTTCTCCTTCCAATCAGCACTTGTCCCCTCCATTTGAACATTTTCACTGCTCCCCAGACCTTTTTGTAGGGTCTTCTGAAAAAAAGCTCGGCTTTCCCATTGACTCCAATTATGCTCATTACGCGAAACGAGCATGTGAGTATTAAGAATTGCTTGGTGAGAGCAACGAACACTCAATAATTTCAGCGCTCGATCATTCTAGCCTTTACCTGTGCTGTTCACCAACTTTCTTGTTTGGTTAAGGGCTGTCCCACACGTCCAGATAATTCCGGTACCGGAAACAATTGGTACCGGAATTATCCATGTCCGTGTGCCCATACGTTTCTTGTGTACATCAGTGTGGCACACGTGTGCCGCCCGTGTGCCCACTGG
This sequence comes from Ranitomeya variabilis, assembly GCF_051348905.1. NCBI lineage: Eukaryota > Metazoa > Chordata > Amphibia > Anura > Dendrobatidae > Ranitomeya > Ranitomeya variabilis. The sequence goes on from NC_135235.1 coordinate 202,343,898, forward strand.
GTACCACACGCACCGTGCTGGGTACCACACGTACCAGCATCTGGTGCTGAAGCTGCGATTCATATCTTCTCTCCAGCAGCGTTTGCTGCAGAGAAGATATGAATAATAGTGTTTAAAATAAAGATCTATGTGTCCGCCGCCCTCCCACCCCCTGTGCGCCCCTCCGCTGGTCAGAAAATACTTACCCGCCTCCCTCGCTGCTTCCTGGTCTGGCCGCGGCTTCTAGTGTATGCGGTCACGTGGGGCCGCTCATTTACACTCATGAATAGGCGGCTCCACCCCTATTGGAGGTGGAGCCACATATTCATGAGTGTAATCGGCGGCCCCACGTGACCGCATACAGTAGAGAAGCCGCGGCCAGACCAGGAAGAAGCTACAGCCAACGAGGGAGCGGGTGAGTATTTTCAGGACAGCGGGGGGGCGCACAGGGGGTGGGGGGCGGCAGACACATAGATCTGTCTATTAAACACTATTATTCATATCTTCTCTGCAGCAAACGCTGCTGGAGAGAAGATATGAATTGCGGCTTCAGCACCATGTGGGGGGGACAGCGCTTACTGTAGCGCTGTCTCCTGCACGCAAACGGACTGCAGACGGAGAACGTCCGTGTGCGGTCCGTGTTTTACACGGACCCATTGACTTTAATGGGTCCGTGTAATACGTGCGCTCCCACGAACACTGACATGTCTCCGTGTTTGGCACACGGAGACACGGTCCGCAAAAAATCAATGATATCTGCACAGATGCATTGATTTTAATGGGTCTACGTGTGTCAGTGTCTCCGGTACGTGAGGAAACTGTCACCTCACGTACTGGAGACACTGACGTGTGAAACCGGCCTAAGGTGGTAAAGTAAATGTGTAAAACTTTTGCATTTTTGTCTTTAGGTATTTCTTTTTTTTTCATGACTGCTTTTCTGAGTCAAAGTAAATGATCCATTTTACGTTTTATAATAGTTTTGTATGATCATCCTTTCGGCGGAAAAAAAAAGCCAGTTGGCCAGGTTTTTCATGTTTCCCTTAGATGAGATAAAAGTATTATTGACAAAGGGAGTTTTCTTCTGGTCTCTGGGTCTACAAGTGTCGCACCGTTCCTTTCAAGACACCCCAGTTTTATTTTTTTTTAAAAAACATTATTGCCTTTTAAAAGAAAATAAAGTAAATATGTGGCTATGATAAAGGCTATAAATACTTTGGCAATTAATGACTTTGGGTTGCTAAGGACAGCAACAATTCACGTTACAGAATGATCAGATACTTGGATAAAAGATCATGCAAAAAAAAAGAAATGCATACAGTAGTATACAATACTAACAGAAATGATATATTTTGCATTATTTTAGGAAATGGTGATAGCAAGATAAATTCTTGAATTAGTGCATGAGAAAGGGTTTACAACATTATCGGTGGATACGTTGAATAATTTAGTTGGATACTCTACTTTAACCCCTTAATGACAGGAGCTTTTTTCAGCTTTGAGTCTTCGTTTTTTTTCTCCCCTCCTTCCCAGAGCCATAACTTTTTTATTTTTGCATCAATATGGCCACATGAGGGCTTATTTTTTGGCGGGATGCATTGTACTTTTGACCGACATCATTGGTTTTATCATGTCGTGTACTAGAAAATGGGAAACAAAATCCAAGTGGGGAGAAATTGCAAAAAAAACGTGCAAACCCACACTGGTTTTTTGTTTGGCATTTTTGCTAGGTTCACTAAATGCTAAAACTGACCTGCTACTATTCTCCAGGTCATTACGAGTTCATAGACACCAAACATGTCTAGGTTATTTTTTGTGTATGTGGTGAAAAAAAATTACAAACTTTTCTAAAAAAAAAAAAAAAACAATTGCGCCATTTTCCGATACCCCCCCCCCCCCCCCCGTAGTGTCTCCATTTTTTGTGATCTCAGGTCGGGTGAGGGCTTATTTTTTGTGTGCTGAGCTGGTGTTTTTCATGATACCATTTTGGTGCAGATACGTTCTTTTGATCACCCGTTATTGCATTTTAATGCAATGTCGCATCGAACAAAAAATTTAATTCTGGCATTTGGAATTTTTTCTCGCTATGCTGTTTAGCGATCAGGTTAATTTTTTTATTGATAGAGCGGGCAATTCTGAATGCGGCAATACCAAATATGTGTAGGTTTGATTTTTTTATTGTTTTATTTTGAATGGTGCGAAAGGGGGGCGATTTGAACTTTTATATTTTTTTATATTTTTTAAAACTTTTTTTTACTTTTGCCATGCTTCAAAAGCCTCCATAGCCTGATCGGCTCTGCTACATAGGAGCGATGCTCAGATCGCTCCTATGCAGCTGAATTACAGCATTGCTATGAGTGCCGGCCACAGGGTGGCACTCACAGCAATCTGGCATCAAAAAGTTCCCATGTTCGAGTTCATATGAGGACATCCAGCAGAGGGCGCATCACTGCGACTCAAGGTAACTACAGGACATTCCCCTGCATTACATTCATTCACAACATTTTACAGACAGGAGCGACTGCATTAGCAGAGCTCCTGGCTGTAAAATGATTTAACCCCTTCAGATGGATTTACATCGTGGGACTGACTGAACGACGGAAGGTATGGGATATTGTTGATTTTTTATTTTACCTTTTTTACAGGACGAGGGTCTTCAGGTGGATTACCAGTATAATAAAATATTAAAACACCCTGTGTTTTTATTTCATTAAAATACTTTTTAATAATGTGTGTGTGTTTTATTAACCATTTCGTACTATTGGATTAATAATGGATAGGTGTCATAATTGACGCCTCTCCATTATTAATCTGGCTTAATGTCACCTTACAATAGCAAGGTGACATTAACCCTTCGTTACCCCATATCCCACCGCTACAGGGAGTGGGAAGAGAGTGGCCAAGTGCCAGAATAGGCGCATCTTCCAGATGTGCCTTTTCTGGGGTGGCTGGGGGCATGTTTTTAGCTGGGGGGGGGCAATAACCATGGACCCTCTCTAGGCTATTAATATCTGCCCTCAGTTACTGGCTTTACCACTCTGGCGGAGAAAATTGCGCGGGAGCCCACGCCAATTTTTTACGCGATTTAACCCTTTATTTTACAAGCTACAGCGCCCAAATTTTGCACATACACACTACTAACATTAGTAGTGTGGAATATGCAAAAAAAAAAAAGGGATATGAGATGGTTTACTGTATGTAAACCATGTCTCATATCCTGTCGGGTTTGTGAAGGAGAAATGAAAAGCCGGCAATTGAATTACCGGCTTTTCTGCAATCTAGCGCTGAATTAAATATAAATACAGTATATATATATATATATAATATATAATATATATATATGTGTGTCTCAATGACATATATATATACTGTATATATATATACTTTATATATGTTTTAACGAACATTTGAGCCCATAAATCCATTAGATGTCGGTTTTGCAAGCCTGCGAGAAAATATCGCAGTACGGATGCCATACGGATTACATACGGAGGATGCCATGCGCAAAATACGCTGCCACACCCTGCCTACGGATGACATACGGATCACTATTGTGGGAACATTTCTGCATTTTACGGGCGTAAAAAATGGACCGTATTTTCAGTCGCTGAGTGTGACGCCGGCCTTAGACACAAGGAGCAGTTTGTTCTTAAGGTATTGACCAACATAGCTGTGGACAGGTGCAGAAGTCTCATTGAGAGTTACAGAAATAATTTGTTTGCAGTGGTTGCATCAAAAGGCTGTGAAACAAAATATTAAGTTAAGGGTACCAGGCAATTTTCATTAGTTTTTTTTTTGTTGTTTTTTTACATTTTTCTTTTCAACCACAATTCAAAAAAGCAAAAATAGTTTCAAGTTCTTTCAGTGACCTTTGTGGGTTTTTCTAAGGCTACTCTCACATTAGCATCATGCACTGCACGTCGCAATGCGACGTTGCGGTGCACCGACGCATACTGTGGAAGCGCCGCACAACGGGGGCAGCGGATGCTGTTTTTCAACGCATCCGCTGCCCCATTGTGAGGTGCGGGGAGGAGGGGGCGGAGTTCCGGCCGCGCATGCGCTGTCGGAAATGCTGGACACGACGCACCAAAAAACGTTACATGCAACGTTTTTTGGTGGCGACGGTCCGACGTAATACGACGCAACCGTCGCACGACGGTTGCGACGTGTGGCAATGCGTCGCACTGCGTCGCTAATGCAAGTCAATGGAGAAAAAACGCATCCTGCAAGCACTTTTGCAGGATGCGTTTTTTCTACAAAAAGACGCATAGCGACGTGCAGTGCACGACGCTAGTGTGAAAGTAGCCTTATTAAACAGAAGGACATCGACAATTTTGCAAATTTTTCTGGTGATTCTGATTATAATTTATTATCAGTTCTTGGGTAAAAGCTTAAAACAGACCTTGCGTTTTTTAATAGTTATAGTTTTTTTTAAGTCTTCTCCTGTTTTGAGTTGTGGCTTTGAAACTACTGGAAAGGGACAGGTTGGACACCACTTATCTGAAGAAAACATAACAAGAGAATTTCGAGTTTTCCGGTCATAGTTTGGTGCTTGGATATTTGATCACATAATTTAAAGACTTCTTAGAGCTGATTTATATCCATACACAGCATACTTGACTTCAAAAAGATTACTCAAATGATACTGAGGGGTTGTAGAAAAGGTTATTGGGAGGAGATGAGTCCCCACCTGAAAAGAACACACCGAGCTTTCACTGATAAACTGGGGTCTGGACAAATCTTCTGATGGCATTACAAAATGGGGAAAAAATGGTTCATGCTGCTATGGTCAATAAAAAAAAGCCTAAGACAAAATACAATAAAATACCCTGGAAAGACCTTAAAAGATAATAGCTCTGTTATACTAACACACTGTGAAATTGGACGTAAATCTGTTATCTGCACATTGACTCAGTGACCTGGGACTGTGTAGGCGAAATTCTCAGCAATTGTTTCCTTCAAAGAGTCACATTTATATTGTTTATTCAAGAAGTTCTCCACCTATCCAGTATCTATATTTAGCAAAACCTGATTAATAACGCAAAGTAAGATGAGAATATGGCTGCTGCCGAGCAGATTTTCTTTTCTTCTTCCTTCTTATACCCTATGGGAATAAACATACTAGAAATAGGAGGAAACCAATATGGCTAAATAGAGCTGTAAGGGGCGCAATAAGTGACACAAAGAAAGCATTTAGAGAATTAAAGGAAGTAGGTAGTGAGGAGGCATTAAATAAATACAGACATTTAAATAAATTCTGTAAAAAGCAAATCAAGCTAGCAAAGATTGAGACAGAGAGACTCACTACCAGAGAGAGTAAAAATAATCCCAAAATATTCTTTAACTACGTAAATAGTAAGAAACTAAATAATGATGGTGTTGGCCCCCTTAAAAATAGTCTGGGTGAAATGGTGGATGAGGATGAGGAAAAAGCCAATATGCTAAATGACTTTTTTTCATTAGTATTTACACAAGAAAATCCCATGGCAGACAATATGATCAGTGATAACAAAAATTCCCCATTAAATGTCACCTGCTTAACCCAGCAGGAAGTACGGCGGCGTCTAAAAATCACTAAAATTGACAAATCTCCGGGCCCAGATGGGATACACCCCCGAGTACTGCACGAATTAAGTACAGTCATTGATAGACCATTATTTTTAATCTTTAAAGACTCCATAATAACAGGGTCTGTACCACAGGACTGGCGTATAGCAGATGTGGTGCCAATATTCAAAAAGGGGACAAAAACTGAACTCGGTAATTATAGGCCAGTAAGCTTAACCTCTACTGTGGGTAAAATCCTGGAGGGCATTCTAAGGGATGCTATACTGGAGTATCTGAGGAGGAATAACCTCATGACCCAGTATCAGCACGGGTTTACTAGGGACCGTTCATGTCTGACTAATCTCATAAGCTTCTAAGAGGTGAGTTCCGGACTGGACCAAGGGAACCCAGTAGATGTACTGTATATGGACTTTTCAAAAGCTTTTGATATGGTGCCACACAAAAGGTTGATACATAAAATGAGAATAATGGGGATAGGGGAAAATATGTGTAAGTGGGTTAAGAGCTGGCTCAGGGATAGGAAACAAAGGGTGGTTATTAATGGAGCACACTCGGACTGGGTCACGGTTAGCAGTGGGGTACCACAGGGGTCAGTATTGGGCCCTCTTCTTTTTAACATATTTATTAATGACCTTGTAGGGGGCATACAGAGCAGAATTTCAATATGTGCAGATGACACTAAACTCTGCAGGGTAATCAATACAGAGGAGGACAATTTTATATTACAGGATGACTTATGTAAACTAGAAGCTTGGGCTGACAAATGGCAATGAGCTTTAATGGGGATAAATGTAAGGTCATGCACTTGGGTAGAAGTAATAAGATGTATAACTATTTGGTTAATTGTAAAACACTGGGCAAAGCCGTCAATGAAAAAGACCTGGGAGTATGGGTGGATGACAAACTCACATTTAGTGGCCAGTGTCAGGCAGCTACTACAAAGGCAAGTAAAATAATGGGATGCATTAAAAGAGGCATAGATGCTCATGAGGAGAACATAATTTTACCTCTATACAAGTCACTAGTGCGACCACACTTAGAATACTGTGCACAGTTCTGGTCTCCGGTGTATAAGAAAGACATAGCTGAACTAGAGCGGGTGCAGAGAAGAGCGACCAAGGTCATTAGAGGATTGGGGGGGTCTGCAATACCAAGATAGGTTATTACACTTGGGGCTATTTAGTTTGGAAAAACGAAGGCTAAGGGGTGATCTTATTTTAATGTATAAATATATGAGGGGACAGTACAAAGACCTTTCTGATAATCTTTTTACTAAGACCTGAGACTGGGACACGGGGGCATCCTCTACGTCTGGAGGAAAGAAGGTGTTAGCATAATAACAGACGCGGATTCTTTACTGTAAGAGCAGTGAGACTATGGAACTCTCTGCTGTATGATGTTGTAATGAGTGATTCATTACTAAAATTTAAGAGGAGACTGGATGCTTTTCTTGAAAAGTACAATGTTACACGTTATACATATTAGACTCCCTGATATGGCGTTGATCCAGGGAACTAGTCTGATTACCGTATGTGGAGTCGGGAAGGATTTTTTTTCCCCAATGTGGAGCTTACTCTTTGCCACATGGGTTTTTTTTTTCCTTCCTCTGGATCAACATGTTAGGGCATGTTAGGTTAGGCTATGGGTTGAACTAGATGGACTTAAAGTCTTCCTTCAACCTTAAGAACTATGTTACTATGTTCTTTGTTGTTTAAGCTGAAAATTGGGTTAAGTAGACCCTGCACAATGGAATATGCCCATACGTTATCTAAGGTGGATTCAGCCTAGAACTGAAAAAGGGCTATAAAAATGTGAAAAATATTGAACATATGCACAGCAATGTCAAAACGACTTGCTGTGCCAATGTTCCTTCTTTTGTCACTTCTTTGAACGGATTCAGGATTCAAAAGCTTCTAAAAGAAGTAACTGGTCCATTCTTCTGGTGGATTCCAATCTTCCATTATATATAATGGAAAAAAATGCCAGAAGGAAAGTCACTGCGAAGGACATCCAAAAATATGTCAGAAAGGATGCTTCACAGAATAGAGTGGTGGCACTTTCCTGAAGAGTCTTCTTCAAAAATGATGTGGGTACACCAGCGTCTAGGGCTGTAGTTAAATAAAATATAACTTTTAATTTAATCTATTAAAACGAGCCATATTGTCTCATAAAATCCATATTAACCAAAAACACACAACAGACAACATACAAATACTCACAGGCGCTTCAATCATGCGCCATTAGACTTCAGCATAATACACCTTTTTCATGGGATAACATACCACAAAAAGTGTTTCTCAAGTGGCCTATATATCAAACTATTCAAAATGTGCCACTTATATTAGCCGCTAGAATGCAGGAACAATCTCACCCAATTACAGGTCCCTTGCTTCGCAGCTTAAGACAAGATGAGTTGTGATGCTTTTACACATGAGGGGGCTCTCCACGTGCCCTTTCAAGACCTCATTGCTCTGAATTTCATCCAACCATCATTACGTCCTCCTTCATAATAGGTTCTCCCAACGCGTTTCTTGTTTCCCAATCATCAGGGGAGAGGCCGCTTAGTACAGTCAAATGTGTGCCATTAACCATGCACACTTAGGAGAGTGGGTCACCGCGCGTGTGATACCTTCATTATATATAGAAATGCTAATCTCTCTGCGTGTGTGACTCGCCGGAGCTCTGTTTCCGGTTCTCGAGCGGTCACATGACCTATAACTCAGAACGCCCCATAAGGAAGTACATCCTCGTGAGGCGAATGGTGACACGCAAGCGTCTCCATGTATTTTCTGTGACTCATAAAGTGCACAGTGACACGCAAACGTCACTACCGGTCGTGGCGAAAACACTTCATTAGGGAGGATAAACGTACAAGCATGGAGATGAATGTTCCAGACACGCTATTACCAGATATAAGACTTCTTTATGGGTTGTCAGATCCTCTACCGGAACACACTGGGGAGGGCCCATTTACTGATTGTAAATTAAAAAGCTGTAAAATGCCCCCAACTTAGGTGACCAGTCTACATTGGATGTGTTTCTGGAATTAGTAAGTAGGGATCTGGAGAGTCTGGCCACGAAAAGAAATAGGGGGACCAATTTTAATTTGTCCAAGCAAGAAATGGAGGCATTGTTGAATCTAGAGCAGGATAGGAGTATAGTATGCAAGCCCTCGGACAAGGGTGGGAATACAGTAGTAATGGACTTCATGAAGTACCAACTTATGTGTGAGAATATATTGAATAGTCGTGAGTCCTATGAACAGCTATCAAGTAACCCTACTCCCACCTTTGTCAGAACTCTAAAAGAAATCTTGGATAGAGGTTTTACTAAATCACTCATTGATAAAAATGAGTATAATTTTTTATACCCAAAACATCCAACAATGCCAACATTCTATTGCCTCCCGAAGGTGCATAAGGGTCTATCGCCCTTAAAGGGAAGACCAATAGTGTCTGGAATTGAGAGCATCAGCCATCATGCTGGGATATATCTTGACAAGATCTTAAAGCCTTTTGCTTTAGCTCTCAATTCCTACACTAGAGACTCAACAGATCTCTTGAGAAAACTGGATGGTTTGATCTTGGATCCACAATCCATACTATGTAGTATAGACGTTGAGGCCCTATATTCATCCATTAATCACGTTGACGGAATAAGGGCAGTTGAATATTTTCTTAAAGGGAGAGGTCAACAATGTCAAGATCATAACAGGTTTACTCTTGAACTACTTGAATTTTGTTTGACAAAGAATATCTTTACATTCAATGGCAAAATCTTCCACCAGCTCAGGGGCACTGCGATGGGCATTTCTTGTGCACCGTCGTATGCAAATTTGCTCCTGGGCTGGTGGGAGGAGACAATTGTCTTTGGGGACCAATACAGTGATGAATGTTCAAAAGATATTGTTATCTGGACGATGTCCTATTAGTCTGGAATGGGGAAGTATCGGAATTGGTGGATTTTGTTTCCAAGCTAAATGTGAACCCTTTGGGTCTGAGATTTGAGTATCATAGAGACAAACTTCCTTTTTTGGACATCTGTATTCAAAAGACATCTGAAGGACAGGTCCATACAAAAACATACCGCAAACCTACCTCTACAAATGCCCTTTTAAGGTGGGAGAGTCATCACCCCTCCCCCTTGAAAAAGGGCATCCCTAAAGGGCAATACATGAGGATTCGCCATAACTGCTCCTCAGAAGTTGATTACAGGGAGCAGGCAACGGAACTACGTCAGCGTTTCCAAAAAAGAGGATACCCGGACGGGATCCTCCGGAAGGCCTATAGGGAAACGAAAAATATGAATAGAACTGGACTGTTGAATCCATCAAGTCGAGAAGAGGGAGACTTGAAGAGTCGATTTATTACGACTTATAGTTCAGGAGCGGATCAAGTGAGATCGATCCTTATGAAACATTGGTCGATTCTGAGGATGGATGACGACATTGGAGACCTAGTGGGTCCCTATCCCCTGATCACCTACAAGAAAGGGAGATCAATAGGTGATAGGATTGTACAGAGTCATTTTTCCCCCCAAAAAAAGTGAAATGTGGTTGACTAATAAAATGAGAGGATGCTACCGATGTAGTGGCTGTGTAGGTTGTCCTGTAATGAAGACGGGTCAATATTTTAACAGTAATGTCACCAATCAGGAATACAAAATCCGCCACTTTATAAACTGTCGGTCTAGAGGAGTTGTGTGCAAGGCGTACAAGTACAAGTAGCGTCCCCTGCGCCCTGTCTTGTGCGTCTATATGACGCATGCGTCGTAAAACGCAGTACAACGCATACCGGCGCATGTCCATGCGCCCCCCATGTTAAAGATAGGGGCACATGACGCATGCGTCGACGACGCTGCGCCCAACAACGCAAATGTGAACGTAGCCTTAGCAGCTCAGGCAATCAAGTAGGGCAGAGCTGCTGAGCTAACTGATTGCTCTTGATGGGACAATTGTCACTTTTCTCCGGGTTCTTTGCAATATTTGTTACATTGATGTGTTTGTAGTCTGGGAGATAAATTCTAAATAAAATTGAGAAAAATAATACTATTTAATTAAATTGATTAATCAAAAACACAATCCCTAATATCTTCAAAATCCTTTGAACCTTAAACTCAAGGTGAAGAACGAACCTCGACAGAATGTACTGGTGACAGATAGACTTTCAGAGATTTATGAAAAATTAGAACCGTGTATTAGGGGTCGACATCCCACCTCTGCACAGGGGGAATCTCGAGTCATCTCCGCTGCGGTCTCCCATTCTTCTCCAGCCGCAGTGGAGCCTGCTCGGCAGAGACATCGGTCCCAGCGTCTTGCTCAGTCTGACTCTGTCCAAAGGGTTACTGCTGCTTTTCCAGCTTCTGCCATTAAAGCCAGTACTGGGCAGCGGCGAGCAGACGCTTCTGGGACTAAGTCCTGCTTTTCTCGTTCTGAACATGCCCAGAGTAAGATCTCTCAGTGGAGATCGAGGGTCACATGTTCAGATACTGCAGCTAAATCCATTGGTCCTCCAGGAAGGTCCTAAAGGTGCTCAGGCTCTGTAGCAGCCTCTCATTGGTCCTTCTAGGAAGGTCCTGTTCTTGCTGCAGCTATTTAAGGTTCTCATGACCGCACGGCCATGCGCTAGTATTGAATCAGTTTTGTGCATGCGCCTGTGTGGTCACATTTATGTGTGTGTTCAGGGACTCGGCTGAAATAAGCCCCTAGAATGCCGGCACCTCCGGCGAGGAGATTGTGTGTGAGGATCTAGGGCCCCGGCTGAAATAAGCCCCTAGAATACCGGCTTCTCCAGTGAGGAGATTGTATGTGTGCGTGACCACAGACTGCCTTCAGCTCGGCAGTTAGCTGTGTACTCCTGTGGGGTTACAGGGCACAGCGTCTTGTTTCCGTGTGACTCTGTGAAGTAACAGAGTTCGCTTAAACCGCCATATAGTGCCATCATTTGCTAGCAGCAGGTTCCTCCTGCACGGTGGACCCCGGACTGCAAACGCACCAATAATAACATCTATATTTACTCGGTGCATTCCGCTAGCCCTAACACAATACTAGCGCCAGGGTCTGGCTAGCAATGGCGGAAAAACAGCAATCTTTGCGGTACATCCAGCAGCTGGAGGGTAGGTTGGCGGCTCTCGAGCGCACAACCTCAGCTGTGGATGTTACCGCAGTAGCTGATCAGGCTGCTAGCGTGGCTGCAGCAACTTTGTCCACTGCCACTCCTGTTCCGACCCTATCTCGCCTCCCGCTGCCAGAAAAATTCTCTGGTGATGGCAAATCTTGTAGGGGTTTCGTGAGTCAGTGCTCAATACACCTCGAGCTTCTGGCTGCACGTTTCCCTACAGAGCGGGCAAAGGTGGGATTCATTATGTCCCTCCTGTCGGACAGGGCGTTGGAGTGGGCTACGCCACTGTGGGAGCTTGGCGATCATGTGGTGCAGAGTGCTCCGCTGTTTCTGAGCACTCTGAAACAGGTCTTTTTAGGACCTCGAGTCACCCATGATACGGCTCTCCAACTGTTGGCATTGACTCAGGGCTCGTCCTTGGTCAGCCATTTTGCCGTCCACTTCCGTACCATGGCATCGGAGCTGGAGTGGACGGATAAAGCCCTCATCCCTATATTTTGGAGGGGGCTGGCTGACCATGTTAAGGACTCTCTGGCCACTAGGGAGATTCCCGCCACACTGGAGGAGTTAATATCTGTATCTACTCGTATTGACCTCCGTTTTCACGAGCGGAGGTTAGAGCAAGCCCAGTGTAGGCAGAGGTTTCGGCTGGCTCCCACCTTCGCCAAACCTTTGGAATCTCCGGTTCAGACAACCGAGTCACATGAGGCCATGGAGTTGCCACGAGCGGGACCTAAGTCCCGGACCGCTCGTGCACTTAGGGTCTGTCATGTTTGCCGGCAGTCAGGACATTTTGCCACCAGATGTCCTCAGCGGTCGGGGAAACGTCAGCGTCTAGTGGTAGTGGGTGGAGGTTCACTAGACACGGCGACGTTTGCCTCCAAATTGTCCTTTAAGGGGACAATTACCATTGGCCCATCCACTCATTCGGTAGAACTTTGTGTGGACTCCGGGGCGGAGGGCAATTTTATGTCTTCTGCTTTCGCCCAACGACACGCAATACCTCTGGTGATGCTCGCCCAACCTGTGACCGTACGAGTGGTGAATGGGTCGACACTGCCCTCACAGATTACACACCAGACCATCCCATTTACGCTATCCATGTCGCCATCTCATCAGGAGATAATATCTCTGCTCGTCATTCCAGAGGGAATTGATGAGGTCCTGTTAGGGATACTGTCATGGTTCCCAATGGCAAGGGAACGTCAGAGAACTTAAGTAACAGACTAGCTCTTGGGTGATGGAATCTCGAGCTGACCGTGAGCTAAACCTATCACACAACTAACAGTGGCCGGGTGACGTACCTACGTTTTATCCCTAGACGCCCAGCGCCAGCCGGAGAACTAACTAACCCTATTAGAGGAAAAAACAGACCTGGCTTACCTCTAGGGAAATTCCCCCAAAAAGGAGACAGAAGCCCCCCACATATATTGACGGTGAGTTCAGAGGAAAAGACATACGCAGTATGAAGGTAGGTTCAGCAAAGCGAGGTCCGCTTACTAGATAGTAAGAAGATACAATAGGGAACTTCACGGTCAGCTGAAAACCCTATTAAAATACCATCCAGGAATTACTTTAAGACTCATGTGTCAACTCATGACACCGGAGTGGTAATTTCGGCCCACAAGAGCTTCCAGCTACAGAAACATAACATAACTGTGAACTGGAACAAAAATGCAAACAAACTTAGGACTAAGAGTCCAACTTAGCTGATAGTAGTCTAGAAGCAGGAACATGCAACAGAAAGGCTCTGGTTACATTGATGGCCGGCACTAGAATAACTGAGCAGCAAGGCTAAATAGGATACTCCCATATCCTGATGGAAACAGGTGAACAGAGAAAGTGAAGCACACAAGTCCAGTACCACCAGTGACCACCGGGGGAGCCCAAAAACCAAATTCACAACAGTACCCCCCCCCTCAAGGAGGGGGCACCGAACCCTCACAAGAACCACCAGGGCGATCAGGATGAGCCCTATGAAAGGCACGGACCAAATCAGAGGCATGAACATCAGAGGCTGTCACCCAAGAATTATCCTCCTGACCGTAGCCCTTCCACTTGACCAGATACTGAAGTTTCCGTCTGGAAACACGGGAGTCCAAGATCTTCTCCACAACGTACTCCAATTCACCCTCAACCAACACCGGAGCGGGAGGCTCAACGGAAGGCACAACCGGTACCTCATACCTGCGCAATAATGACCGATGGAAGACATTATGGATAGAAAAAGATGCCGGGAGGTCCAGTCGAAAGGACACAGGGTTAAGAATCTCCAAAATCTTATACGGGCCGATGAACCGAGGCTTAAACTTAGGAGAAGAAACCCTCATAGGGACAAAACGAGAAGACAACCACACCAAGTCCCCAACACGAAGACGAGGACCAACGCGACGACGGCGGTTAGCAAAATGCCGAGTCTTCTCCTGGGACAACTCCAAATTGTCCACCACCTGTCCCCAAATCCGATGCAACCTATCCACCACGGTATCCACTCCAGGACAATCCGAAGACTCCACCTGACCAGAAGAAAAGCGAGGATGAAACCCCGAATTGCAAAGGAAAGGAGAAACCAAAGTGGCAGAACTAGCCCGATTATTGAGGGCAAACTCCGCCAACGGCAAAAAGGCAACCCAGTCATCCTGATCCGCAGACACAAAACACCTCAAATAAGTCTCCAAGGTCTGATTAGTTCGCTCAGTCTGGCCATTAGTCTGAGGATGGAACGCAGACGAAAAAGACAAATCAATGCCCATCCTAGCACAGAACGCCCGCCAAAATCTAGACACGAACTGGGTCCCCCTGTTAGAAACGATATTCTCCGGAATACCATGCAAGTGAACCACATTTTGAAAAAACAGAGGAACCAACTCGGAAGAGGACGGCAACTTAGGCAAGGGCACCAAATGAACCATCTTTGAAAAACGGTCACACACCACCCAGATGACAGACATTTTCTGAGAAACAGGGAGATCAGAAATAAAATCCATAGAGATGTGAGTCCAAGGCCTCTTTGGGATAGGCAAAGATAACAACAATCCGCTAGCCCGAGAACAACAAGGTTTGGCCCGAGCACAAACATCACAAGACTGCACAAAAACTCGTACATCTCGAGACAGAGAAGGCCACCAGAAGGACCTAGCCACCAAATCCCTGGTACCAAAGATCCCGGCATGACCTGCCAACGCAGAAGAATGAACCTCCGAGATGACTCTACTGCTCCAATCATCAGGAACAAACATTCTACCAGGCGGGCAACGATCAGGTCTATCCGCCTGAAACTCCTGCAAAGCCCGTCGCAGGTCTGGGGAAACAGCAGATAATATCACCCCATCCTTAAGGATACCTGTAGGTTCAGAATCACCAGGGAAATCAGGCTCAAAACTCCTAGAAAGGGCATCCGCCTTCACATTTTTAGAACCTGGTAAGTATGAGACCACAAAATTAAACCGAGAGAAAAACAACGACCAGCGCGCCTGTCTAGGATTCAGGCGCCTGGCAGACTCAAGATAAATCAAATTCTTGTGATCGGTCAATACCACCACCTGATGTCTAGCCCCCTCAAGCCAATGACGCGACTCCTCAAAAGCCCACTTCATAGCCAAAAGCTCCCGATTACCAATATCATAATTTCGCTCGGCGGGCGAAAATTTTCGAGAAAAGAACGCACAAGGTCTCATCACGGAGCAATCGGAACTTTTCTGCGACAAGACCGCCCCAGCTCCGATCTCGGAAGCATCGACCTCAACCTGAAAAGGAAGAGTAACATCAGGCTGACGCAACACAGGGGTGGAAGAAAAGCGGCGCTTAAGCTCCCGAAAGGCCTCCACAGCAGCAGGGGACCAATCAGCAACATCAGCACCCTTTTTGGTCAAATCAGTCAAAGGTTTAGCAACATCAGAAAAACCAGTTATAAATCGACGATAAAAATTAGCAAAGCCCAAAAATTTCTGAAGGCTCTTAAGCGAAGAAGGTTGCGTCCAATCACAAATAGCCCGAACCTTGACAGGATCCATCTCAATGGAAGAGGGGGAAAAAATGTACCCCAAAAAAGAAATCTTTTGAACCCCAAAAATACACTTAGAACCCTTCACACACAAGGAATTAGCCCGCAAAACCTGAAAAACCCTCCTGACCTGTTGGACATGAGAATCCCAGTCATCCGAAAAAATCAAAATATCATCCAGATACACGATCATGAATTTATCCAAATATTCCCGGAAAATGTCATGCATAAAGGACTGAAAGACTGAAGGGGCATTTGAAAGACCAAAAGGCATTACTAAATACTCAAAATGGCCCTCGGGCGTATTAAATGCGGTTTTCCACTTATCCCCCTGCTTAATTCGCACCAAATTATACGCCCCACGGAGATCAATCTTAGAGAACCACTTAGCCCCCTTTATTCGAGCAAACAAATCAGTCAGCAGTGGCAAAGGATACTGATATCTGACTGTAATTTTATTCAAGAGTCGATAATCAATACACGGCCTCAAAGAGCCATCTTTTTTAGATTCAAAGAAAAAACCGGCTCCTAAGGGAGATGAAGAAGGATGAATATGTCCCTTTTCCAGGGACTCCTTAATATATTCTCGCATAGCAGCATGTTCAGGTACAGATAGATTAAATAAACGACCCTTTGGAAATTTACTGCCCGGAATCAGATCTATGGTACAATCGCAATCTCTGTGAGGAGGTAGTGAACCAAGCTTAGGCTCCTCAAAAACATCACGATAATCAGATAAAAATTCCGGAATCTCAGAGGGAATAGATGACGAAATGGAAACCAAAGGTACGTCCCCATGAGCCCCCTGACATCCCCAGCTTAACACAGACATTGCTTTCCAGTCAAGAACTGGATTATGAGATTGTAACCATGGCAATCCGAGCACCAAAACATCATGTAGATTGTACAACACAAGGAAGCGAATCGTCTCCTGATGGTCTGGATTCATACGCATAGTCACTTGTGTCCAGTATTGTGGTTTATTACTAGCCAATGGTGTAGAGTCAATACCCTTCAGAGGTATAGGAACTTCCAGAGGCTCTAGATCAAACCCACAGCGCCTGGCAAAGGACCAATCCATGAGACTCAAAGCGGCGCCAGAGTCGACATAGGCATCCGCGGTAATTGACGATAATGAACAAATCAAGGTCACAGACAAAATAAACTTAGACTGTAAAGTGCCAATTGAAATAGACTTATCAACCTTTTTTGTACGTTTAGAGCATGCTGATATAACATGAGTTGAATCACCACAATAGAAGCACAACCCATTTTTTCGCCTAAAATTCTGCCGTTCTCTTCTGGACAGAATTCTATCACATTGCATATTTTCTGGAGCCTTCTCAGAAGACACCGCCAAATGGTGCACAGGTTTGCGCTCCCGCAAACGCCGATCAATCTGAATAGCCATTGTCATGGACTCATTCAGACCTGTAGGTGTAGGGAACCCCACCATAACATCTTTAATGGCATCAGAGAGACCCTCTCTGAAATTCGCCGCCAGGGCGCACTCATTCCACTGAGTAAGCACAGACCATTTACGAAATTTTTGGCAGTATATTTCAGCTTCATCTTGCCCTTGAGATAGGGCCATCAAGGCTTTTTCAGCCTGAATCTCTAAGTTAGGTTCCTCATAAAGCAACCCCAAAGCCAGAAAAAACGCATCCACATTGAGCAACGCAGGATCCCCGGGTGCCAATGCAAATGCCCAGTCTTGAGGGTCACCCCGCAGCAAGGAAATTACTATCCTAACCTGCTGTGCGGGATCTCCAGCGGAGCGAGATCTCAGGGAAAGAAATAATTTACAATTATTTTTGAAATTCAGGAAACGAGATCTATCCTCGGAGAAAAATTCTGGTATAGGAATTCTAGGTTCAGATATAGGAGCATGAATAACAAAATCCTGTAAATTTTGAACCTTCGTAGCAAGATTATTCAAACCTATAGCCGAACTCTGAGGATCCATTTTACTCAGGTGAGATCAGAGCCATTCAAGGATTAGAAGGAGAGAGAGAGGCAAAGGCTGCAATTAGAGCAGAAATGCAACTGAGTAAACTATAGAGCAAGCTCAGAAGAAAAAAAAAATCAAAAAAAAAAATCTGCAGACTTCTTTTTCTCTCCTTTCTTCTGCCAACGGTTTTAACCCTTGGCCGGCCATACTGTCATGGTTCCCAATGGCAAGGGAACGTCAGAGAACTTAAGTAACAGACTAGCTCTTGGGTGATGGAATCTCGAGCTGACCGTGAGCTAAACCTATCACACAACTAACAGTGGCCGGGTGACGTACCTACGTTTTATCCCTAGACGCCCAGCGCCAGCCGGAGAACTAACTAACCCTATTAGAGGAAAAAACAGACCTGGCTTACCTCTAGGGAAATTCCCCCAAAAAGGAGACAGAAGCCCCCCACATATATTGACGGTGAGTTCAGAGGAAAAGACATACGCAGTATGAAGGTAGGTTCAGCAAAGCGAGGTCCGCTTACTAGATAGTAAGAAGATACAATAGGGAACTTCACGGTCAGCTGAAAACCCTATTAAAATACCATCCAGGAATTACTTTAAGACTCATGTGTCAACTCATGACACCGGAGTGGTAATTTCGGCCCACAAGAGCTTCCAGCTACAGAAACATAACATAACTGTGAACTGGAACAAAAATGCAAACAAACTTAGGACTAAGAGTCCAACTTAGCTGATAGTAGTCTAGAAGCAGGAACATGCAACAGAAAGGCTCTGGTTACATTGATGGCCGGCACTAGAATAACTGAGCAGCAAGGCTAAATAGGATACTCCCATATCCTGATGGAAACAGGTGAACAGAGAAAGTGAAGCACACAAGTCCAGTACCACCAGTGACCACCGGGGGAGCCCAAAAACCAAATTCACAACAGGATACCTTGGCTACGGTACCACTCTCCTCATATTCAGTGGTCCACTGGCAGGATTTTGGGATGGAGTAAATCTTGTGGGGGTAGATGTGAGAGGGAATGCGTTCAGGTTGCTACAACTGAGGTACCCGCAGATCTCTCCTCTCTCCCCAAGCAATATTGGCCCTATGCGGACGTGTTCTCCAAAAGGGCTGCGGAGACTCTTCCGCCTCACCGGCCATATGACTGTCCTATTGACCTCTTGCCTGTTGCGGAGCCTCCCCGGGGTCGAGTCTACCCATTGTCTCTCCCAGAGACGGAGGCTATGTCTCAGTACAACCAGGAGAATTTGGCAAGGGGATTCATTAGGAAGTCTGTGTCACCTGCAGGGGCTGGGTTCTTCTTTGTGCAGAAGAAGAACGGAGAATTACATCCATGCATTGATTACAGGGGTCTTAACTCCATCACCGTTAAGAACAAGTACCCTCTGCCCCTGATATCTGAGCTTTTTGACAGGCTTCGGGGAGCAAGAGTGTTTACTAAACTAGATCTGTGGGGTGCTTACAACCTGATTCGCATCCATGAGGGGGACGAATGGAAGACGGCTTTTAACACCAGGGTTGGCCACTATGAGTATCTGGTGATGCCCTTTGGGCTCTGTAATGCCCCAGCCATTTTCCAAGACTTTGTAAACGATATCTTCCAGGATATGCTCTCCACCTCGGTGGTAGTCTACCTGGATGATATTCTCATCTACTCTCCAGATATAGACTCCCACCGGAGAGATGTGTGCAAAGTCTTCAACCTCCTACAGGCAAATTCCCTCTATGCCAAGTTGGAGAAGTGTGTGTTTGAGCAGGAGTCTTTGCCTTTCCTGGGCTATATCATCTCGGCCCAAGGATTGGCTATGGATCCTGCCAAGCTACAGGCTGTGATGGACTGGCAGGAACCCCATTCTCTCAAAGCGGTGCAGCGCTTTATGGGGTTCATTAATTACTATCGCCAGTTCATTCCTCACTTCTCAACTTTGGTAGCTCCTTTGGTTGCCCTCACCAAAAAGGGAGCAAATCCCAAATTGTGGTCAGAAGAGGTCTCCAAGGCCTTCCTCTCTATTAAGTCCCACTTTGCTAGCGCTCCCATTCTACATCGCCCCGATGTAGATAAACCTTTCATAATGGAGGTGGATGCCTCATCTGTCGGTGCAGGTGCAGTCCTATTCCAAAAGGATGCTCAAGGTCGGAAGCATCCCTGCTTCTTTTTCTCTAAGACCTTCACACCGGCAGAGAGGAATTATTCCATCGGTGACAGGGAGTTGCTAGCTATGAAGTTGGCCTTCTCGGAGTGGAGACATCTCTTGGAGGGGGCTCGTTTTCCCTTCCAAGTTTTCACCGACCACAAGAATTTGGTCTATATTCAGACTGCCCAGCGGCTAAATTCCACCCAGGCCAGATGGTCCCTGTTCTTCTCCCGGTTCCATTTCACCCTCCATTTTCTCTCTGGGGAGAAGAACATTCATGCCGATGCTCTCTCCCGCTCCGTAGTGTCATCAGCGGAGGAGGAGGAGGAAGAACCTCGGCTTATTGTCCCTTCTGAGAGTCTGAGGACCGTGGCTCCAGTTTCGCTTGAGTCTGTGCCCCCGGGTAGGACTTTCGTGCCAGCAAATTTGCGACCGGAGGTTCTCGCTTGGGCTCATTCGTCCAGAGTGCGTGGGCACTTTGGGACTAAAAGGACATCTGAGCTGCTGGCGAGAACGTACTGGTGGCCACATATGGTCCGTGACGTCGGAGACTATATTCGGGCGTGTGTCTCCTGCGCCAAAATAAGTCTTCTCGACAACGGCCAGCTGGGTTATTATATCCCCTGCCGGTGGCAGACAGGCCCTGGGAGATGGTCAGGATGGACTTTGTGGTGGTTTGCCCAAGTCTCGTGGCTGTACCATCATTTGGGTTGTCACCAATCATTTTCCTAAGATGGTGCACTTGGTGCCGCTTCCCCGGCTACCTTCTGCACAGGCCTTGGCAGCGTTGTTTATTAAACACATCTTCCATCTACACGGTATGCCGGACAAAATTGTCAGTGACCGGGGTCCCCAGTTTGCTTCTCGGTTCTGGAGAGAGCTTTTTCATCTTCTCAGCATTGAGTTGAATCTCTCTTCTGCCCATCATCCCGAGACGAATGGGTTGCTAGAGAGGGCCTACCAGACCTTGGTCACATATCTGCGACATTTTGTCTCAGCCAGGCAGGATGACTGGGCATCTTTGCTATAGTGGGTAGAGTTTGCACTGAACAACGCTGTAGCTGACTCCACTGGACAGACTCCATTCCTCCTTAATTATGGTCAGCACCCGCGGGTACCTGTGCCCATGCCCGTGTCTTCCTCCGACTCCAGGGTGGCAGACTGGGCTGTGGAGGCACGGGACATTTGGGACTGCACTCAGGATGCCATTCGGGCCTCCAAGGAGAGAATGAGGTCCTCCGCCGATACACATTGGCGCCCCGCTCCAACCTTTGCTCCTGGCGATTTAGTGTGGCTCTCCGCCCGTAACATCAGGCTGCGAGTTGAGTCCACTAAGTTTGCACCTCGCTACTTGGGTCCTTTCAAGGTCCTCAAACAGGTTAACCCTGTGGTTTACCATTTAGCCCTTCCGCCACGCCTGGGTATCACCGATACCTTTCATGTGTCCCTCTTGAAGCCCGTATTCATGTCCCGGTTTTCCGAGTCATCTGCCGGGACATCGGGTTCATCTTCGGATGATTACGAGGTGAACACTATCTTGGGGAGCAAGGTGGTACGTGGCAAAAAAATTTATTTGGTGGATTGGAGGGGTTATGGCCCAGAGGACAGGTCCTGGGAGCCTGCTGAGCATATTCGAGCTCCGCAGCTCATTGCTGCCTTCGAACGTAGCGAGGTCCAAGGAGGGGTGTAATGTTAGGGGTCGAGATCCCGCCACTGCACAGGGGGAATCTCGAGCCATCTCCGCTGTGGTCTCCCATCCTTCTCCTGCCGCAGTGGAGCCTGCTCGGCAGAGACGTCGGTCCCAGCATCTTGCTCAGTCTGACTCTGTCCAAAGGGTTACTGCTGCTTTTCCAGCTTCTGCCATTAAAGCCAGTACTGGGCAGTGGCAAGCAGACGCTTCTGGGACTAAGTCCTGCTTTTCTCGTTCTGAGCATGCCCAGAGTAAGATCTCTCAGTGGAGATCGAGGGTCACATGTTCAGATACTGCAGCTAAATCCATTGGTCCTCCAGGAAGGTCCTAAAGGTGCTCAGGCTCTGTAGCAGCCTCTCATTGGTCCTTCTAGGAAGGTCCTGTTCTTGCTGCAGCTATTTAAGGTTCTCATGACCGCACGGCCATGCGCTAGTATTGAATCAGTTTTGTGCATGCGCCTGTGTGGTCACATTTATGTGTGTGTTCAGGGACTCGGCTGAAATAAGCCCCTAGAATGCCGGCACCTCCGGCGAGGAGCTTGTGTGTGAGGATCTAGGGCCCCAACTGAAATAAGCCCCTAGAATACCGGCTTCTCCGGTGAGGAGATTGTATGTGTGCGTGACCACAGACTGCCTTCAGCTCGGCAGTTAGTTGTGTACTCCTGTGGGGTTAACAGGGCACAGCATCTTGTTTCCGTGTGACTCTGTGAAGTAACAGAGTTCACTTAAACCGCCATATAGTGCTGTCATTTGCTAGCAGCAGGTTCCTCCTGCACGGTGGACCCCGGGCTGCGAACGCACCAATAATAACATCTATATTTACTTGGTGCGTTCCGCTAGCCCTAACACCATGAGAATAGTATAAAGCTGTAAGTCTAAAGCTTTTATTACTTCAACTATTTCATAAGAGCCAATCAACCTGTGGCCTATTTTAGGCAATGGCGCTTTAGGTTTTATGTGTTTGATTAAAAGCCACACCTTTTAACTCACTTAGAAAGAGGTTTAAGCAAATTGTCTCTTGTCCACAGAAGTTTCTTTATGCCCTGAAATTGAGATGAGATTCTGACGAATTTGAGACTAAAAGATATTTCATTTGTAAGTAAAGTTCTCAGTTTCAAATGGTTTACTTGGGCGAAAAGGCCAAATCAAGAATATAAAACATAATTAGAGAACAACAGAGATGTTTTAAGAGATTATTGCTACGTAGCTGTCTTGCTTCTCGGTGGGCTCCTCTTCCGTCGCCTATTACCCTATGATTGTAGCCCTTTGTAGTGCATCATGTTAGGGTTCACAAGTTTCCCAATGACAGCATCACCCGAGACCTTGTAAAGGTCAACTTTAGACACAGTTCTGTGTATGAATATTCAGTAAGTAATGTGATCAGTTTCTGTTTGCTTTGAATTTTGCCACAAGCAAAGGAAGAATGGGGCCAGGTTTACAAATTTCCACCTGAATCAGAACTGAAATATCAAGAATTTTAAACCAAAATGTCAACGATGCCTTTTGATATGATAATTTTTGGACACTGGCTAAAAATAATACATTAAAACTAGAGAAAAACAAGGTCCACCTAGTCTAGACTGTTTAATATTGAATCTAAGAGAAAAAAATATCAGTAACGGCAGCAAAAGGCAACTTAAGAAAAAATTGTCAATCTTCAAGATCCCACCAAGCTATGGACTACTCTCCAATGCAATGACTGGTTTTCTCAGTGGGAGAGAATTCACTAGAGAAATAAATGCAGTGCAAAACTGAACCAAAGGCCACATTCGTACGTTCAGTATTTGGACAGTATTTTACATCAGTATGTGTAAGCCAAAACCAGTAGTTGAACAATCAGAGGAAAAGTATAATAGAAACATGTGCACCACTTCTGCATTTTTCACCTACTCCTGGTTTTGGATTATAAATGCCAATGTAAATACTGATCAAATACTGAACATGCAAATGTGGTCAAAGAGTAATAGTTGGCAAAGCTAAGAAATTGTTCCATATGCTAAAGTCTATTGTCACTATACACTATACTACACTGCATAACTGCTCCAATGACCGAATAGCTACAATGGTTAGGGAGTGACGTCTAGGTATAGTTGTGGGATTATTATCTAATATGGAGAAGTACTCCCATATAGGTACGTCATTGCTGGGGTGCCCATGTGTGGGGGATTTCAGATGCTCAGGTCTGTCCACATGCGGTACATGTCATCTACATTGCATAGCCGGCATGTGTGTCTAACAGCAGTGGTCAGAGCTAATGTTTGATTGCTGCTGTTACCCATTTAGATGCTACTATTAATCTCTAACTGAGGCATATAAATGGTGTGGTTGGCATGCCAGCTCCAATTGGATCAAGGGCGCTGATGGCTTACCATGGCAGCCAGGGACTACTGAAGGCCTGTCCCAAGCTGAGTTCCAGAGAAGACCTCCATTCATAATACACTGCTCAAAAAAATAAAGGGAACACTAAATACCACATCCTAGATATCTCTAAATGAAATATTCCAGTTGTAAATCTTTATTCATTGCATAGTGGAATGTGTTCAGAACAAAAAAATTAATAAAAATAAAATATAACAATTATCAATGTAAATCAAAATGAATATCCCATGGAGGTCTGCATTTGGAATGATGCTCAAAATCAAAGTGGAAAATCAAATTACAGGCTGATCCAACTTCAGTGGAAATGCCTTATGACATGGATAAGATGATCAGTATTGTGTGGCCTCCACATGTCTGTATGACCTCCATACTGTACAATGCCTGGGCATGCTTCTGATAATGGCGGCGGATGGTCTCCTGAGGGATCTCCTCCCAGACCTGGACTAAAGCATCCACCAACTCCTGGACAGGCTGTGGTGCAAAGTGACGTTGGTGGATGGAGTGAGACATGATGTCCCAGATGTGCTCAATTGGATTCAGGTCTGGGGAATGGGCGGGCCAGTCCATAGCTTCAATGCCTTCATCTTGCAGGAACTGCTGACACACTCCAGCCACATGAGGTCTGGCATTGTCCTGCATTAGGAGGAACCCAGGTCCAACTGCACCAGCATATGGTCTCACAAGGGGTCTGAGGATCTCATCTCGGTACCTAATGGCAGTCAGGCTACCTCTGATGGGCTGTGTAGCCCTCCAAAGAAATGCCACTCCACACCATTACTGACCCACTGCCAAACAGGTCATGTTGAAAGATGTTGCAGGCAGCAGATCGCTCTCCACGGCGTCTCCAGACTCTGTCATGTTTCTCACATGTGCTCAGTGTGAACCTGTTTTCATCTGTGAAGAGCACATGGCACCAGTGGCGAATTTGTCAATTCTGGTGTTCTGCGGCAAATGCCAAGCGTCCTGCACAGTGATGGGCTGTGAGCACAACCCCCATCTTTGGATATCGGGCACTCAGACCATCCTCATGGAGTCGGTTTCTAACCGTTTGTGCAGACACATACAATTTGTGGCCTGCTGGAGGTCATTTTGCAGGGCTCTGGCAGTGCTCCTCCTGTTCCTCCTTGCACAAAGGCAGAGGTAGCGGTCCTGCTGCTGGGTTGTTGCCCTCCTATGGCACCCTCCACGTCTCTTGGTGTAATGGCCTGTCTCCTCGTAGCACCTCCAGCCTCTGGACACTACGCTGACAGACACAGCAAACCTTTTTGCCACAGCTCGCATTGATGTGCCATCCTGGCTGAGCTGCACTACCTGAGCCACTTGTGTGGGTTGTAGAGTCCGTGTCATGCTACCATGAGTGTGAAAGCTCAACCAACATTCAAAAGTGACCAAAACATCACCAGAAAGCATTGGTACTGAGATGTGGTCTGTTGTCCCCACCTGCAGAACCACTCCTTTATTGAGTGTGTCTTGATAATTGCCAATAATTTCCATCTGTTGTCAATTCCATTTGCACAACAGCATGTGAAACTGATTGTCAATCAGTGTTGCTTCCTAAGTGGACAGTTTGATTTCACAGAAGTTCGATTTACATAGAGTTATATTCCAGTACCGTGGAATTGCAGCACATAGTATAAGCAGTTGAAATATTGCAGGTTTAAGTCGTTAAGAGGACAAATAAAGCAAAAAAAATATAAAGTTTTTATAAATGTACACCATAAAAACAAAACTTAAAAATCAAATACCAAAATTTGCCTTTAACTTCCTTGTTGTTTTTTTACATAGTATATTAAGGAATAGCGTAAAAATAATACTTCTGCACTATGACTTCACCCTGCAAACAAAAGCATGAAGAAATATACAATCTACAAGGAAATACCTCACCTGGAGACCATGCAATTCTATAAAAGCCTTGTATAACTTATTTAAATCATTGGGGAAGTAATTTTTTCTTAAAGTGTAACTATTATTTCAGGTGAGTGTTCAGAATAATCTGTCATGGGTATGTGCATGAGGAGTAAAATGATTTCTGGCTTTTACTTGCCTTGTATCCTGCGTTAGTCAATGGGTTATATTTCTAATTTTCTATTCTCGCTAAGCTAGTGGGTTAAGACTAGTTACTAGTGATGATCGAATAGTGAAATATTCGGATTCGGGAAAATGGGCACGAACAGATTCTAATATCGGTATTCGTACCGAATAACGAGTCCAATGCAAATCAATGGGAAAGCCGAATACTTTTCTGATGGACCCAACAAACAGATCTGGGAGCCTGAGAAAAAAGCTGAAATTGATGGGAAAGAGCTAAAACTAAATGGAAACAGCATGGAGAAGATGCCTGCATGCCTTTCTGACTCACATATGGTATCTGATAATAATGTTATCAGACTATTGTGCTAGTTTTACGGATTTTTAAAAAGACCTTCCAAACCAAAAACATTTTTTAAGGGGAAAAATGCTAAGAAACATTATTTCCTTCATAATTACTTGTACAGTGGGTATGGAAAGTATTCAGACCCCTTTAAATGTTTCACTCTTTGTTTCATTGCAGCCATTTGGTAAACTAAAAAAAGTTCATTTTTTTTCTCACTAATGTACACTCTGCACACCATCTTGACTGAAAAAAACAAAAATGTATCAATTTTTGCAAATTTATTAAAAGACAAAAACTGAAATATCACATGGTCATAAGTATTCAGACTAGAGTTGAGCGACTTTTACTTTATTAGGATCGAGTCGGGTTTCGCGAAACCCGACTTTGTCAAAAGTCGGCTCGGGTGAAATCGGCCGATTATTGCGAAAAGTCGGGGGCTGACCGAAACACGAAACCCAATGCAAGTCAATGGGGAATCAAAGTCGGCAGTAGGTGGAGGACAGGAAAACACCTACAGTGCCCATTTTAATGCCAAAAACATCAATTCTTGTTACTTAAGCTTGTCAATCTTAATTTACCTTATAATAATAGTTAGGCATTGAAAATTGGGGGTCATTTGGCTAAAGTTGTGGGGGGGTAGGGCTGGCTCAAGTTTTTCGGGGGCCCAGGAAACGCGGACTATGTCACGGCGGTTGAGCAGGGAGAGGTAAGTATTTAAACTTTGCAAGTGCTGTGATCCTGAGCAAGCAGGGGGGGCCCACTCATTCACATTGGCACTGGGCCCCTCAAAGTACGGCGGTGTGTTTGACGGCGGTGGTGCCTCCCACCAGCAGAGACACTTTTGCATACTATGAGGGGCCCTGTGCCAGTGACGTCGCCAACGAGTATGCCCCCCACCTGATGAAGGAACCTGCACTTTCATCTGCACCTTCCTCTTTGTCCCCGTGTAAGGTGATATAGTATGTGGGAAGGGGAACCTGACTTTCAGCAGGGTCAGATTCTGGCTGTGTAGAGTGCAAGGGGAATGTAGTGGTCTGGGTCAATGTACCAGCAGACTCATCTAGCAGTGGCTGGGCAATGGGCAGGATGAGGAGGAAATACAGATATAGGCCCAAATAATAAAGTAGGCTAAATACAGTTCAAAATTGGTAACAGGACTAAACAGGCGGCATTGCTTTGTTCAGCTAAGGAAAACTGTAATGAGTGGCAGACACAGTTAGTAGGCCCAAGTAATAAAGTGGGCCAAATGCAATTCAAAATTGGTAACAGGAGTAAACAGGCGGCACTGCTTTGTTCAGCTAAGGAAAACTGTAATGAGTGGCAGACACAGTTAGTAGGCCCAAGTAATAAAGTGGGCCAAATGCAATTCAAAATTGGTAACAGGAGTAAACAGGCGGCACTGCTTTGTTCAGTGGAGGAGAACAGCAAGGAGCGGCAGACACCGTTAGTAGGCCCAACCAAACAAGTAGGCCAAATGCAGTTTAATATTCGAAACAGGAGTAAACTGGCAGCTCAGCTTTGTTCAGTGGAGGAGAAAAGCAAGGAGCGGCAGACACCGTTAGTAGGCCCAACCAAACAGGTAGGCCAAATGCAGTTTAATATTCGAAACAGGAGTAAACTGGCGGCTCAGCTTTGTTCAGTGGAGGAGAAAAGCAAGGAGCGGCAGACACCATTAGTAGGCCGAACCAAACAAGTAGGCCAAATGCAGTTTAATATTCGAAACAGGAGTAAACTGGTGGCTCAGCTTTGTTCAGTGGAGGAGAAAAGCAAGGAGCGGCAGACACCATTAGTAGGCCCAACCAAACAAGTAGGCCAAATGCAGTTTAATATTCGAAACAGGAGTAAAGTGGTGGCTCAGCTTTGTTCAGTGGAGGAGAAAAGCAAGGAGCGGCAGACACCATTAGTAGGCCGAACCAAACAAGTAGGCCAAATGCAGTTTAATATTCGAAACAGGAGTAAACTGGTGGCTCAGCTTTGTTCAGTGGAGGAGAACAACAATCAGCGGCAAATACCGTTAATAGGCCCAACCAAACAAGTAGGCCAAATGCAGTTTAATATTCGAAACAGGAGTAAAGTGGCGGCTCAGCTTTGTTCAGTGGAGGAGAAAAGCTAGGAGCGGCAGACACCGTTAGTAGGCCCAACCAAACAAGTAGGCCAAATGCAGTTTAATATTCGAAACAGGAGTAAACTGGTGGCATAGCTTTGTTCAGTGAAGGAGAAAAGCAAGGAGCAGCAGACACCGTTAGTAGGCCCAACCAAACAAGTAGGCCAAATGTAGTTTAATATTCGAAACAGGAGTAAACTGGCGGCTCAGCTTTGTTCAGTGGAGGAGAAAAGCAAGGAGCGGCAGACACCGTTAGTAGGCCGAACCAAACAAGTAGGCCAAATGCAGTTTAATATTCGAAACAGGAGTAAACTGGCGGCATAGCTTTGTTCAGCGGAGGACAACTGTAATGGGAGGCAGACACAGTTAGTAGGCCTAAATAAGTAGGCTTAATGCAGTTCAAAATTGGTAACAGGAGTAATCAGGCGGCATAGCTTTGTGCAGCAAAGGACAATTGTTGGGAGTAGCAGACTAAGTTAGTAGGCCCAAATAATAAAGTGGGCTACATGTCAGCCAAAAAATTGGTCATAAGTAAACAGGTGGCATACCTAGGTACAGGGGTGGGCTCCTCTGCTGAGTAGCAGACAGTGGTAGTAGGCGCAAAGTATTAAATGGTCTAAATGGAGGCCAGGGCCCCTGTATATTTTAACTATCATCTATCTTTTCAACAAATTTGTATTGGCAGTGCCATTGAAGGATTTATCAGCACAGACTACACTGTGGTGGAGTAGGGAGAGGTAAGTATTGCAAGTGGTAGAGCACTGTTCGACCAGGGGCGGACACTCTCTCGTGGGCGGCGGTACTGGCACAGGACCCTCATATTACGATGGTGTGTCTGACGTTGGTTGTGCACCACCACCGTCAGAGACACTTCATTGTACTATGAGGGACCCTGTGCCAGTGCCGTCGCCCAAGAGTGGGCACACCCATCTGTCCAGGCAAACGGCACTTGCATGGGTGCTTGCGCCATTGGTGACCACGGCCCTGTGGGGGGAGTCAGCCCAATTAGGGAGGTATAAAAATGGCCTATGGTGGACATTCAGCAGCTGCAAATGGAGGAATTAGGCAGTCAGTAAGAGGAGGCCAAAAGCAAGAAATTTTTCAGGCAAGCTACGTGTCAGCAGGGGAATGTGGGGCCAAATAATTGGAAATCCATGATTGGTTAATTTTAATGAAGGTTAGATCATCGACATTTCGGGTAGCCAGACGTGTCCTTTTTTCGGTCAGTATTGAACCAGCCGCACTGAAGACTCTTTCGGATAGCACACTACCAGCAGGGCAAGCGATCTCCTGTAATGCATATTCTGCCAATTCAGGCCAGGTGTCTATTTTAGATGCCCAGTAATCAAAGGGGAATGACCTGTGAGGGACAACATCGATAAGGGCGGAACAGTAGTTTGTAACCATACTGGACAAATGCTGTCTCCTGTCACTTTGAATCGATGCAGCAGTACCTGTCGTGTCAGCGGTCATTGCGAAATCACTCCACAACCTGGTCATAAAACCCCTCTGTCTAATGCCACTTCGGATTTGTGCACCTCTAACACCTTTGCCATGTTGCCCACTACGCCTCATGTTAGAACCATCTCCGCCGCTTTATGCTGGGAATGCCTAAACCAAACGGTCTACAAGAGTTGCTTGTTTGGTAGCCAATATTTGCTCAAGGTTCTCATGTGGCATGATATTTTGTAATTTCCCTTTATAGCGTGGATCCAGGAGGCAGGCCAACCAGTAATCGTCATCGGTCATCATTTTGATAATGCGGGGGTCCCTTTTTAGGATACGCAAGGCATACTCAGCCATGTGGGCCAATGTTCCAGGTGTCAATTCACTGCTTGTGCTGGGTTGAGGAGCACTTTCTTGCAAATCAACATCACTTGTGTCCCGCAAAAACCCTGTACCTGACCTTGCAACGCCACCAGTTTCTATTGCCCCCTGAGAAGCATCCTCCTCCCATAAATATTCATCCCCATCATCCTCCTCCTCCTCCTCTTCATCCGCCAACTCGTCCAGGAGAGTTCCCTGAGCAGACAATGGCTGACTGTCATCAAGGCCTGCTCCTTAATGTGCGTCAAACTTTGCATCAGCAGACGCATTAGTGGGATGCTCATGCTTATGATGGCGTCATCTGCACTTACCAGCCGTGTGCATTCCTCAAAACACTGAAGGACTTGACAGAGGTCTTGTAGCTTCGACCACTGCACACCAGACAACTCCATGTCTGCCATCCAAGTGCCTGTCCGTGTATGTGTATCCTCCCACAAATAGATTACAGCACACCTCTGTTCGCACAGCCTCTGAAGCATGTGCAGTGTGGAGTTCCACCTTTTTGCAACATTGATTATTAGGCGGTGCTGGGGAAGATTCAGCGATCTTTGATTGTTCAGCATACGGCTGGAGTGTACGGGCGATTGGTGGATGTGCGAGCAAAGTCTTCGCACCTTGAGGAGCAGGGCTGGTAACCCCGGATAATTTTTCAGGAAGCACTGCACCACCAGGTTCAAGGTGTGAGCCAGGCAAGGTATGTGTTTCAGTTCTGAAAGGGCTATGGCAGCCATAAAATTCCTTCCGTTATCACTGACTACCTTGCCCGCCTCAAGATGTACACTGCCCAGCCATGACTGAGTTTCTTGCTGCAAGTACTAGGCCAGTACTTCCGTGGTGTGTCTTGCCCAAACACTTCATTTGCAACACAGCCTGCTGCCACTTACCACTAGCTGTTCAATAATGGGATACCTCGTGTGCAACACTGGCAGCTGCGGATGGAGTGGTCATGCGACTGCGCTCTGTGGACGAGCTTTGGCTTCGGGAGGTGGAGAGGGAGGAGGAGGAGGTGTGGCGAACACCTACAGCTAACTGTTTCCTAGACCGTGGGCTAGGCAGAACTGTCACACTATGGCTGTCCCCTGTGGACCCTGCATCCACCACATTAACCCAGTGCGCCGTGATGGACACGTAATGTCCCTGGCCATGCCTACTGGTCCATGCATCTGTTGTGGGGTACACCTTTCCACTGACTGATTGCCTCAGTGCATGGACAATGCGGTCTTTGACATGCTGGTGGAGGGCTGGGATGGCTGTTCTCGCAAAGAAGTGCTGACTGGGTAGGTTATAGTGTGGTACTGCGCAGGCCATCAGGTCTTTGAAAGCTTCGTTTTCAACCAACCGGTAGGGCATCATCTCTAACGAGATTAGTCTAGCAATGTGGGCGTTCAAACCCTGTGTACGCGGATGAGAGGATGAGTACTTTCTTGTCCTAATGAGAGTCTCTTGTAGGGTGAGCTGGACTGGAGAGCTGCATATGGTGGAACAAACGGTGGTAGTGGTGGTGGACATGGCGGATTGAGAGAGGGTTGGTGATGGTATTCTTGATGTTGACCTACATACAGTGTTTCCTACCAAAAACCTTGTGATTCCCTGACTGCTTTGGCCTTGCAACGATACCTCCACATTTGCTGCTGGTGGTGTCCTAACCGGTGGGCTTACAGTGAGGGAAGCAATGTAGCGTTGCTGACTACCTTCATTCTGAGCAGGTGCACCAACGGTACGGGACGTTTGGTAGTTAATCCAGGCTTGCAAGTGCATGCTGGTTAAATGTCTACGCATGCACGTTGTATTTAAAGTTTTGACATTCTGCCCTCTGCTAAAGGTCTTTGAGCATTTCTTACAGATAACTTTGCACTAGTGTTGAGCGATACCGTCCGATACTTGAAAGTATCGGTATCGGAAAGTATCGGCCGATACCGGCAAAGTATCGGATCTAATCCGATACCGATACCCGATACCAATACAAGTCAATGGGACTCAAGTATCGGACGGTATCTCTGATGGTTCCCAGGGTCTGAAGGAGAGGAAACTCTCCTTCAGGCCCTGGGAACCATATTAATGTGTAAAATAAAGAATTAAAATAAAAAATATTGATATACTCACCTCTCCGACGCAGCCTGGACTTTACCGCCGTAACCGGGAGCCTTCTTTGCTTAAAATGCGCGCGTTTAATGGTTTCCGTGACGTCACGGCTTCTGATTGGTCGCGTGCCGCCCATGTGACCGCGACGCGACCAATCACAACAAGCCGTGACGTAATTTTCAGGTCCTGAATGCCTAGAATTAGGCATCAGGACCTGAAAATTACGTCACGGCTTGTGATTGGTCGCGTCGCGGTCACATGGGCGACGTGACCAATCACAAGCCATGACGTCACGGGAGGCAGTAAACGCGCGCATTTTAAAATTACGTCACGGCTTCTGATTGGTTGCGTGCCGCCAATGTGACCGCGACGCGACCAATCACAAGCCGTGACGTAATTTTCAAATCCTGAATGCCTAGAATTAGGCATCAGGACCTGAAAATTACGTCACGGCTTGTTGTGATTGGTCGCGTCGCGGTCACATGGGCGGCACGCGACCAATCAGAAGCCGCGACGTCACGGAAACCATTAAACGCGCGCATTTTAAGCAAAGAAGGCTCCCGGTTACGGCGGTAAAGTCCAGGGGCCTCCGGACAGGTGAGTATATCAATATTTTTTATTTTAATTCTTTATTTTACACATTTATATGGATCCCAGGGCCTGAAGGAGAGTCTCCTCTTCCGATTCCCGATACCACGAAAGTATCGGATCTCGGTATCGGAATTCCGATACCCGCAAGTATCGGCCGATACCCGATACTTGCGGTATCGGAATGCTCAACACTACTTTGCACTGATCATTCGGATCTTGGTTAAAAAATTGCCACACTCCACTATTCCTACTATAGAATACCTTTTCAGGCATTGCACGCTGTGCTACTTTCACCGGATGGCCACGCTGTCCTAAAACTGTTTTTTTTGTTGACAAACGTTTTTGGCCTGAGACGGGCCTGCCAGATGAAAGCTGTTGCGATGTAGATAGCTGCTGCGGATCATCCTCCTCCGCTTCTGAGCTACTGTCAGCGGCACCCTCTTCCCCCTATTGGCTGCCAATCTGGGTCAACAACTGGGTCATCTATCACCTCCTCTTCAATGTCATGTGCACCTTTCTCTGTGTCACTGTGTAAGGTGCTATAGCGTTCGGGACGGGACACCATAGTCTCATCAGGGTAAGTTTCTGGCTCAGTACACTGCGAGGGCAATGTTGTGATCTGAGTCAATGGAACAGCATAATAATCTAGCTGTGGCTGTGCATCAGTGCACTCCATGTCCGATTCATCTTGTAATGGGTTGTTAACAATTTCCCTTTCTAACCCAGGCACAGTATGTGTAAAGAGCTCCATGGAGTAACCTGTTGTGTCGCCTGACGCATCCTTCACTGTTGGTTTGTGTGAAGGACACAAGGAAGTGACTTGTTCCTGACCAGGAGCATCCACTGACGACTCGCTGCTTTTAAATTTGGAACTTTCTGAAGAGGAGGCGAAAGAGCTAGAGGCTGAGTCAGCAAGGAAAGACAAAACTTTTTCCTGCTGCTCCGGCTTTAAAAGCGGTTTTCCTACTCCCAGATAAGGGAGCCTTCGAGGCCTTGTGTTGCCAGACGATGATGCTGGCTTAACACCTCCAGCCTTAGCTGCTATTTTGCTTTTCCCACTACCACCAGATGCTCCACCACCACCACCACCATTAGTACCAGCTGGCAACGACCGCCCATGGCTTCTTCCACCAGACTTCCTCATTTTTGGGAAAATCTAACCAAAATAACAACTGTTATATGGTACTGTAAAAACAAGGTAGAAGGTGTATAGAAACTTCTTGAGAATTTTATTCTCCATTTTTTGGGGGGGAGACTGCACCACAACTCAGGCCCAGTGTATAACACAACACAATGTAAGTGGCAGCAAGTGGCTGGCTGATACACCACAAACTAAGAGGACTGAGGTATATCCACTTTGTGAGAATTTCAATCTCACTTTTTTTTTTTGGACACAGAACCCAAACTCAGGCCAAGTGTATTTTACAACGCAATGTAAGTGGCAGAACGTGGCTGGCTGATATACGACAAACTAACAGAACTGACGTATATCCACTTTGTGACAATTTGAATCTCCCTTTTTTTTTTGGGGGGGAGACAACACCACAACTCAGGCCCAGTGTGTAACAACGCAATGTGAGTGGCAGCAAGTGGCTGGCTGATACACCACAAACTAAGAGGACTGAGGAATATCCACTTTGTGGGAATTTCAATCTCACTTTTTTTGGGGGGACACAGAACCCAAACTCAGGCCAAGTGTATTTTACAATTCAATGTGAGTGGCAGCAAGTGGCTGGCTGATACACCACAAACTAAGAGGACTGAGGTATATCCACTTTGTGAGAATTTGAATCTCACTTTTTTTTTTTGGACACAGAACCCAAGCTCAGGCCCAGTGTATTTTACAACGCAATGTAAGTGGCAGAATGTGGCTGGCTGATATACGACAAACTAACAGAACTGACGTATATCCACTTTGTGACAATTTGAATCTCCCTTTTTTGGGGGGAGACCGCACCACAACTCAGGCCCGGTGTGTAACACAACGCAGTGAGTGTTAGGGCTAGTGGAATGCACCAAATAATTAGAGAAAAGGAATAAGGTGCATTCGCAGCCCGGGGACCACCGTGGTCCACCGTGCAGAGATGGAACCTGCTGCTAAGCAATGACTGACTATATGGCGGAACAATGAGGATACACACGAGTTAGCTTCACCCTGTGTGAAATAGGCGAACCCTGTTGCATCACAGGGCCGCAGTACCGCATGTTATGGAAATAATAAAGTAGCACAAGAGTGCATGTGGTGCCGCACTGACGGACGCCACTAACCACCCAGACTTGGGTTTGGAAAGCACGGTGATAGGAAACGCACTGGCGGTCACAGCAATAGACACTGTTTGTGTACCAGTGTTGGATACAAGTCGGGCGCTAGATTACAATCATCCTCCTTACGCGAGCATTCAAACACAAGGGAGCGGATGATTAATGAGCGACTTTCACTCACAACACACACATAAACAAGAGTATACTAGCGCATGGCCGTGCGGCCATGCAAACCTTTTATAGCTGCAGCATGTACAGGACCTTCCCAGAAGGACCAATGGGAGGCTGCCACAGAAGTTGAGCACCTTCAGGACCTTCCTGGAGGACCAATGGGATCTGCTGCAGTATCTGAGCATGTGACCCTCGATCTCCAATGGGAGTTCTTTCCCTGGGCATGCTCAGAAGGGGAAAAGCAGGACTTAGTCCCAAAAGCATCTGCTCGCCGCTGCCCAGCACTGGCTTCAATGGCAGAAGCAGCAGTAACCCTTTGCACAGAGTGAGACTGAGCAAGACGCTGGGACCGACGTCTCCGCTGAGCAGGCTCCACTGCAGCTGATGCAGAATGAGAGACCGCAGCAGACATGGCTCGAGATTCCCCCTGTGCAGCAGCAGGAACTCGACTCCTAACATGGCCCTCCCCCCCCTTGACCCCACTACGCCCAAAGGCTGCAATGAGCAGCGGAGCCCGAATGTGCTCTACAGGTTCCCAGGTTCTGTCCTCAGGGCCATGGCCCTTCCAGTCCACCAGATAGTATTTTTTGCCACGTACTACCTTGCACCCCACGATAGCATTCACCTCGTACTCATCCGTGGACGAACCCGATGTCCCGGCAGATGACTCAGAAAACCGGGACATATAGACGGGCTTTAAGAGGGAAACGTGGAAGGTGTCGGTGATACCAAGGCGCGGAGGAATAGCCAAATGGTAGACCACAGGGTTAACCTGTTCCAGAACCTTGAAAGGACCAATGTAGCGAGGCGCAAACTTAGTGGACTCAACTCGCAGCCTGATGTTACGGGCGGAGAGATAAGTCGCCAGGAGCGAAGGTCGGAGCGGGGCACCGGTGAGCATCGGCAGAAACCCTCGTTCTCTCCTTGGAAGCCCGAATGGCATCCTTTGTGTGGTCCCAAGTATCACGTGCCTCCACTGCCCAGTCTGCCACCCTGGAATCAGTGGATGACACGGGCATGGGCACAGGGACATGCGGATGCTGGCCGTAATTAAGGAGAAAAGTAGTCTGCCCAGTGGAATCGGCTACGGCGTTGTTCAGAGCAAATTCTGCCCAAGGTAGCAAAGATGCCCAGTCATCCTGCCTAGCAGAGACAAAATGTCGCAAATATGTCACCAGAGTCTGGTTGACCCTCTCTACCAACCCATTCGTCTCGGGATGATATGCAGAGGAGAGATTTAGTTCTATGCTGAGTAAACGACAGAGCTCTCTCCAAAATCGAGACGTGAACTGGGGACCCCGGTCACTGACAATTTTATCAGGCATGCCATGTAAACAGAAAATATGTTAAATGAACAACGCCGCCAAGGCCCGTGCAGAAGGTAACCGTTGAAGCGGCACCAAGTGCACTATCTTAGAGAAATGATTGGTGACAACCCAGATAATGGTGCAGTTACGAGACTTGGGTAAGACCACTATGAAGTCCATACCGACCATCTCACAGGGCCTGTCTGCCACCGGCAGGGGGTAAAGTTGCCCAGCAGGCCGTTGCCGAGGAGACCGATTCTTGGTGCAGGAGACACACGCCCAAATATAGTCCCCGACGTCACGGGCCATATGCGGCCACCAGTACGTCCTCGCCAAAAGCTCAGATGTCCTCTTGGACCCAAAATGTCCACCCACCCTGGATGAGTGAGCCCAAGAGAGAACCTCCGGTCGCACAGACTCTAGCGAAGCCGGAGCCACAGTTCTCAAGCTCTCAGAAGGGACAATAAGCCGAGGCTCCTCCTCCTCAGATGACACTACGGAGCGAGAGAGAGCATCGGCACGAATGTTCTTCTCCCCGGAGAGAAAATGGAGAGTAAAATGGAACCGGGAGAAGAACAGGGACCATCTAGCCTGGCGAGAATTCAGCCGCTGGGCCATCTGTAAGTACACCAAGTTCTTGTGGTCTGTGAACACTTGGAAGGGAAAGCGAGCTCCCTCCAAGAGGTGTCTCCACTCTGAGAAAGCCAACTTCATGGCTAGCAACTCCCTGTCCCCGATGGACTAACACCAATGGATGAGGCATCCACCTCCATAATAAATGGCTTATCTACATCGGGGCGATGTAGGATGGGAGCGCTAGCGAAGTTTGACTTAATCAAGAGAAAGGCCTTGGAGACCTCCTCCGACCACAACTTGGGATTTGCTCCCTTCTTGGTGAGGGCAACCAAGGGAGCTACCAAAGTTGAGAAGTGTGGGATGAACTGGCGATAGTAATTAATGAACCCCATAAAGCGCTGCACCTCTTTAAGAGAATGGGGTTCTTGCCAGTCCATCACAGCCTGTAGCTTGGCAGGATCCATAGCCAATCCCTGGGCAGAGATGATATAGCCAAGGAAAGGCAAGGACTCCTGCTCAAACACACACTTCTCCAACTTGGCGTAGAGGGAGTTTTCCCGTAAGAGGTCAAAAACTTTGCGAACATCTCTCCGATGGGAGTCAATATCTGGAGAGTAGATGAGAATATCATCCAGATAGACTACGACCGAGGTGGTGAGCATCTCCCGGAAGATGTCGTTCACAAAGTCTTGGAAAACGGCTGGGGCATTACAGAGCCCGAAGGGCATCACCAGATATTCATAGTGCCCATCCCTGGTGTTAAAAGCAGTCTTCCATTCGTCCCCCTCACGGATGCGAATCAGGTTGTAAGCACCCCGCAGATCTAGTTTAGTAAACACTCTTGCTCCCCGAAGCCTGTCAAAAAGCTCAGATATCAGGGGTAGTGGGTATTTATTCTTAATGGTGATGGCGTTAAGACCCCTGTAGTCTATGCATGGACGTATTTCTCCATTCTTCTTCTGCACGAAGAACCAAGCCCCTGCAGGTGACACTGACTTCCTAATGAATCCTCTTGCCTGCTCCTAGGCACCATAATATCCTTAATGGCCTCAGAAAGACCATCTCTGAAGTTTGCAGCCAGGGCGCACTCATTCCACTGAGTAAGCACCGACCATTTCCGAAATTTTTGACAATATACTTCCGCTTCATCATGCCCCTGAGAGAGGGCTAATAAAGCCTTTTCAGCCTGAATCTCCAGGTTAGGTTCCTCATAGAGCAATCCCAGTGCCAGAAAAAACGCATCCACACTGAGCAATGCAGGATCCCCTGGTGCCAATGCAAATGCCCAATTCTGAGGGTCGCCCCGCAGGAAAGATATTACAATCTTGACCTGCTGAGCAGGGTCTCCAGAGGAGCGAGATTTCAAAGAAAGAAACAATTTGCAATTGTTCCTGAAATTCAGGAAGGTAGATCTATCTCCAGAAAAAAACTCTGGAATAGGAATTCTAGGTTCAGACATAGGAGTGTGAACAACAAAATCCTGTATGTTTTGAACTTTTGCAGCAAGATTATTCAGGCTGGAAGCCAAACTCTGGACATCCATGTTAAACAGCTAAGGTCAGAGCCATTCAAGGGTTAAGAGGAGGTAAGAAGCAGCTAGACAGCAATTAAGGGCTAGGCAGCAAAACTCTGAGGGAAAAAAAAAAAAAATTTCCCTTCAACACTTCTTTTTCTCCTACTTCAGCCCAAACAATTAACACTTTGTGGGCCGGCTATACTGTCATGTTCCCAATGGCAGGGAATTAAACACATAACACAGGCAAAAACAGGACGAGCTCTAGGGTGATGGAACCTGAGCTGACCGCGATCCTGAACCTCAACACTCAACTAACAGCAGCCGGGGAACGTTCCTGGGGGGACTCTAGACGTCTCGCGCCAGCCGGAGATCTAGCTACCCCTATCAGAAGAATCACAGACCTATCTTGCCTCCAGAGAAATATTCCCACAGAAATAGCAGCCCCCCACATATAATGACGGTGAAATGAGAGGAAGGCACAAACGTAGTTATGAAAACAGATTCAGCAAAATGAGGCCCGCTTAAGCTAGATAGCAGAGGATACAAAAGGTGAACTGCGCGGTCAGCTTAAAACCCTTCAAAATACCATCCTGAAATTACTTGAACTCATGTGCCAACTCATGGTACATGAGTGGTAATTTCAGCCCACTAGAGCAACCAGCAGCAGAGAATTACATATCTGCAAGCTGGACTAAAAACATGAAAGCAAACATGAAACAGGGAAATCCAGACTTAGCTTGTCTTGAAGGCCTAGGAGCAGGTAGCAAAGGTAACAGAGACACACTGATACATTGATAGCCGGCAAGGGAATGACAGGAAAGCCAGGTTAAATAGGAAACACCCAGGCCTCTGATGGACAGGTGGAAACCAGAGACCGCAACCCACCAAAGTCACCCAGTACCAGTTGTAACCACCAGAGGGAGCCCAAAAACAGAATCCACAACAAACATCTACCCTCACATGATTTACTCCATCCCCAAATTTTCCCTGAGGACCACTCTATATGAGGAGAATGATAGCGAAGCCATGGTATCCCCAACAGGACCTCATGAATTCCCTCAGGAATGACTAATAGGGAGATAATCTCCTGATGTGATGGAGATGTATAAAGAGTGAATGGAATAGTCTGAAATGTAATCTGTGAGGGTAGTGTCGACCCATTTACCACTCGAACGGTCACAGGTTTGGCGAGCATCACCAGGGGTATTGCGTGAAGCTGGGCAAAAGCAGATGACATGAAATTGCCTTCCGCCCCAGAGTCCAGGCAAAGCTCTACCGTAAGAGTGGATGGGCCTATGGTTATTGTCCCCTTGAAGGACAATTTAGAGGGAAAAGTTTCCGTGTCTAGTGTACCTCCTCCAACTAACACTAGACGCCGACATTCCCCCGACCGCTGAGAACACTTGGAGGCAAGATGTCCTGACTGCCGGCAAACATGACAGACCACAGGTGCACGAGCGGACCGGGACTTAGATCCCGCACGCAATGCCTCTATGGCCTCATGTGACTCGGATGCCTGGACCGGAGATTCCTGAGGTTTGGGGAATGTGGGAGCCAGCCGAAACCTCTGCCTACACTGGGCTCGCTCCAACCTTCGCTCGTGAAAACGAAGGTCGATGCGGATTGATATAGTTATGAGCTCCTCCAGTGTGTCGGGAATCTCCCTAGTGGCCAAAGCGTCCTTCACACGGTCAGCCAGCCCTCTCCAAAATACCGGGATAAGGGCCTTATCTGACCATTCCAGCTCAGATGCTAATGTCCGGAAGTGGACGGCAAAATGGCTGACCATGGACGAACCCTGAGTCAATGCCAGCAGCTGGAGCGCCGTATCATGGGTGACTTGGGGTCCTAAAAAGACCTGTTTCAGAGTGCTCAAAAATCGAGGAGCACTCTGCACCACATGATCGTCGCGCTCCCACAGCGGCGTAGCCCACTCCAATGCCCTGTCCAACAGCAGAGAAATTATGAATCCCTCCTTTGCCCGCTCTGTGGGAAAACGTGCAGCCAGGAGCTCGAGGTGTATACCGCATTGGCTCACGAAACCCCTTACAGGATTTACTGTCACCAGAGTATTTCTCTGGCAGCGGGAGGTGAGATAAGGTCGGAACAGAGATGGCAGTGGGTAAAGCTGCCGCAGCCACGCTAGCAGCCTGAACAGCTATTGCGGTAACATCCACCGCTGAGGTTGCACGCTCGAGAGCCGCCAACCTGCCCTCCAGCAGCTGGATGTACCCCTGCAATAGCTGTTCGTCCGTCTTTACTTAGCCAGACCCTGGCGCTAGTATAATGCTAGGGCTAGCGGAATGCACCAAATAATTAGAGAAAAGGAATAAGGTGCATTCGCAGCCCGGGATCCACAGTGCAGAGATGGAACCTGCTGCTAAGCAATGACGGACTATATGGCGGTACAATGAGGATACACACGAGTTAGCTTCACCCTGTGTGAAATAGTTACATAGTTACATAGTTATTAAGGTTGAAGGAAGACTTTAAGTCCATCTAGTTCAACCCATAGACTAGCATGCCCTAACATGTTGATCCAGGGGAAGGCAAAAGAAATATGGCGAACCCTGTTGCGTCATAGGGTCGCAGTACCGCATGTTATGGAAATAATAAAGTAGCATGAGAGTGCATGTGGTGCCGCACTGATGAACGCCACTAACCACCCAGACTTGGGTTTGGAAAGCGCGGTGATAGCGCACGGCGCCGCACTGGCGGTCACAGCAATAGACACTGTTTGTGTACCAGTGTTGGTTACAAGTCGAGCGCTAGATTACAATCATCCTCCTTACGCGAGCATTCAAACACAAGGGAGGGGATGATTAATGAGCGACTTTCACTCACAACACACACACATAAACAAGAGTATACTAGCGCATGGCCGTGCGGCCATGCAAACCTTTTATAGCAGCATGTACAGGACCTTCCCAGAAGAACCAATGGGAGGCTGCCACAGAAGTTGAACACCTTCAGGACCTTCCTGGAGGACCAATGGGATCTGCTGCAGTATCTGAGCATGTGACTCTCAATCTCCAATGGGAGATCTTGCCCTGGGCATGCTCAGAAGGGGAAAAGCAGGACTTAGTCCCAAAAGCATCTGCTCGCCGCTGCCCAGCACTGGCTTCAATGGCAGAAGCTGGAAAAGCAGCAGTAACCCTTTGCAGAGAGTGAGACTGAGCAAGACGCTGGGACTGATGTCTCCGCTGAGCCTGCTCCACTGCAGCTGATGCCGAATGAGAGACCGCAGCAGACATGGCTCGAGATTCCCCCTGTGCAGCAGTGGGAATTCGACTCCTAACAGTGAGTGGCAGCAAGTGGCTGGCTGATACACCACAAACTAAGAGGACTGAGGTATATCCACTTTGTGAGAATTTCAATCTCACTTTTTTTTTTTTGGACACAGAACCCAAACTCAGGCTCAGTGTATTTTACAACGCAATGTAAGTGGCAGAATGTGGCTGGCTGATATACGACAAACTAACAGAACTGACGTATATCCACTTTGTGACAATTTGAATCTCCCTTTTTTGGGGGGGAGACAGCACCACAACTCAGGTCCAGTGTGTAACACAATGCAATGTAAGTGCCAGCATGTGGCTGGAAGATATCTGAAAAAATCCAAGGACTGTAGTACAATTTCAATCTCCCTACAATGATCTCAGGACAAGTATGGCAGCAATAAAAAGGACTGCTGCACACAAAAGTGTGGACAAATAAACAAGATAACTGTGCAGAAAGGAGCAACAGGATTTTTGCTTTTAAAAAAGCAGTTGGTTTGCACAGCACCGTGCAAACAGCAATGCAGCTATCAGGGAGCCTTATAAGGCAGAAAAAAAGCAAGATTCTATATATCGACTGTAAATCACATAGAAAAAAACACTATATAAATGATATCTAACAAAGCAAAAGTGGAAATATAAAACGTAACTTTTATTATAACTAAAGCCACACAAAAAAACCAAACACCCAAGTGAATAAAAAAGGGGAAAAAATCTCAACCTAATGGTATGGTAACCACAGAGACTGATTAACCCCTAACAGGATTATATGATTCCACCTATATATTAGTGAAATCAAAAGACTAGGTTATGACCAGTAGACAGACAGTTATCACATAAATAAAACATGAAATGAGTCACAACTAATGGTACTACTACAATGGGGTGCAACAAAGAAACATGCACTTCTTAAAGCCGGCCTGCCACAAGGTCAAAACTGGTTAGAGTTTGCTCTTATTTTATTCCCACTCTGCTGAATGTCTTTTTTTAATTTCTGCAATACTGTTCTAGAGATAAGGATCTTTTTAACCCCTTCCCGACATGTGACGGTATAGTACGTCACATGTCGGGACCCCCGCTTTGATGTGCGCTCCGGTGGTGAGCGCACATCAAAGTCGCGACATGTCAGCTGTTTTTTACAGCTGACATGTGCGCGCAATAGCGGCGGGTGAAATCGCGATCACCCGCCGCTATTAACTAGTTAAATGCCGCTGTCAAACTCAGACAGCGGCATTTAACTACCGCATCCGGCCGTGCGGCCGGATATGAGCGCATCGCCGACCCCCGTCACATGATCGGGGGTCGGCGATGTGTCAGGAAGGTAACCATAGAGGTCCTTGAGACCTCTATGGTTACTGATTGCCGGTGGCTGTGAGCGCCCCCCTGTGGTCGGCGCTCACAGCACACCTGCAAATCTGCTGTGTAGCAGCGATCTTATGATCACTGCTGCATAGCAGAGCCGATCGGGTTGTGCCTGCTTCTAGCCTCCCATGGAGGCTATAGAAGCATGGCAAAAGTAAAAAAAAAAAGTTTTTAAAAATGTGAAAAAAATAAAAAAAATATAAAAGTTTAAATCACCCCCCTTTCGCCCCAATCAAAATAA
The DNA here is from genome assembly GCF_051348905.1 of Ranitomeya variabilis. Classification (NCBI taxonomy): domain Eukaryota; kingdom Metazoa; phylum Chordata; class Amphibia; order Anura; family Dendrobatidae; genus Ranitomeya; species Ranitomeya variabilis. The sequence continues at coordinate 202,387,427 of NC_135235.1, forward strand.
ATCAATAAAAAAAAAACCCAACCTACACATATTTGGTATCGCCGCGTTCAGAATCGCCCGATCTATCAATAAAAAAAAGCATTAACCTGATCGCTAAATGGCGTAATGAGAAAAAAATTCGAAACGCCAGATTTACGTTTTTTTGGTCGCCACGACATTGCATTAAAATGCAATAACGGGCGATCAAAAGAACGTATCTACACCAAAATGCTATCATTAAAAACTCCAGCTCGGCACGCAAAAAATAAGCCCTCACCTGACCCCAGATCACGAAAAATGGAGACGCTACGAGTATCGGAAAATGGCGCAATTTTGTTTTGTTTTGTTTTTTGCAAAGTTTGGAATTTTTTTTCACCACTTAGGTGAAAAATAACCTAGTCATGTTAGGTGTCTATAAACTCGTAGTGACCTGGAGAATCATAATGGCAGGTCAGTTTTAGCATTTAGTGAACCTAGCAAAATAGGCAAGCAAAAAACAAGTGTGGGATTGCACTTTTTTTGCAATTTCACTGCACTTGGAATTTTTTTCCCGTTTTCTAGTACACGACATGCTAAAACCAATGATGTCGTTCAAAAGTACAACTCGTCCCGCAAAAAATAAGCCCTCACATGGCCAAATTGACGGAAAAATAAAAAAGTTATGGCTCTGGGAAGGAGGGTAGCGAAAAACGAAAATGGAAAAACGGAAAAAGCTCCGGGGGTGAAGGGGTTAATGCTACTTTTGATGGTCTTCATCAAAGAGGTGTGTAACGCTATCGCCGGCGCCCCCTGCATGGTTCTCCTTCCTCCTCCATACAGGGACGCCAGCATACTCACCACCCCGGCTGCGTGGTGTGGTCCCATTTAACACATACCACTATACATGATGTACAGATAAGAAATATAGGTATAGTGCAATGCCAAAGATTTAACTTACTTCTTAAATTACATGAGTGATATCTATTGTAAGTTCTACAATAGCTCAGAAATCGGTGAACACATCATATATGGAGTGATTGCAGACTTATCATTTTAGACCGGATAATATAGTCTTCCAAGCAGAATTATGGGCACTACATAGTCCTCCATACAGTATTACGGGCCCCATATACTGCTCCATACAACATAACGGGCCTTATATATTGATCCATACAGTAAAATGGGCCCCATATATTGTTCCATTGTTCTATGCCGATCTGAGCATAGGGAGAGGTTGCTGCAGCTTCATCAGAAGAAGGGATATAGTTAGGGAGGGAAGATTAACCCACAAACCGCTTGTGCGGTTTCCACTGTCCAACACCACCTTTTTTTGCAGGGACAGTGGAGGCTATTTTTTTGTGCATCAGCTCTGTAGCTTATTAGGCTGCCTTATAAGGCTAAAGCCACACAAAAAAACCAAACACCCAAGTGAATAAAAAAGGGGAAAAAATCTCAACCTAATGGTATGGTAACCACAGAGACTGATTAACCCCTAACAGGATTATATGATTCCACCTATATATTAGTGAAATCAAAAGACTAGGTTATGACCAGTAGACAGGCTGAAATGGAAAAACATACAGCACCATATACCTAGTTACATGTAAAAACAACAATTAACCAGCAGTGGAAGCATATCATATGGTCAATACCACTGGTGGCTACATACATAGTAAAAAAGGAACAATCTCACCAGTTCCAATGTATGGGCACAAGGAGCACCGGATGTCCTCTGGTCAGGGGATGATCCGGAAAAAGAGGGACGACAAACCCTATGTCAGTCCCTATGGGGCTATCAATCAGCTATCCCCAAAGCTCCTGCCCTTACAAGGGCAGTCCACAGCTACCCCTATGTACACATGCCCTGCACTCTCCCTATATTGTTCGTCCCGACGCGTTTCATCCAAGCCGATTCTTCAGGGGACTTGCTTATGCATGGAGATAAAGTGCCTATGTGCTAGTAAGGAGGGACACAAGGTGTCCTGCCACCCTCTATGCTGTCCTGCAGAGAGTGGCAACAGAGTAGGGCTTGTATTTAAATAATAGAGCAGGAAGTAGAAAAAAGTGCTTAATTAACCGCTTCCCATTGGGTACTAATGTGGCAGCTGAAGGTAACCATGACAATGTATAAGACACAATAAACAAAACCATGTGAGAGACCTACTGATTCATGGCGTCCTGCTACACCGAAAATCCACATGGCTATGATGTGCCCAGTAAACTGGCGATATCGGTGACGTCACACGCCGAGGGCCAGAAGGACTAGCCAACCCCCAGCTGAGAAATAGGAGGCACTTCCTGTCTTGCGTGCAAGTACCAGCACTGGACACACGCTAGTGATAGAGATGCCGCGCTGTGAATTCATGGCGCCCCTGATACTTCCTGTAAGGTGCGCTCGCACCGGAAGTGAGTGTTGCCAAGCAACGCTGGATAACATAACTGTCCTACGCACATGTGCCGACACTGAGCGTTACCAAATGATTGAAACGCCGCGCTAAAAGCTAATAGCGCTACCAATACTGCCTGTTAAGTGCAATCGCACCGGAAGTAAATGTAGCTAAATAGCAAAAGACGCTAGGTAGTATGCCCAGAGTGTAACCCTGGATAGACAGAGGCGCCGCAAATGACAAACCTAATATTAACTATTAAGTGCACTCGCAATAAAAGTGAGTGACGCCAGGCAGAGGTATCCATAACTGAACGAAGACCCCACCAAGGGCTAAATAAAGAACTACAGGACGCGTGCAATGTTGCAATTAAAGACAGCAGGAACACGTATGGCTAAGAGGTCACATGTATATAATGGTTACCAAGGCTAGAAAAATAAAATCAATTAGCCCATAAATGAAGCCACATAATGAAAAAGAAAACCCAAACCAAATAAATCTATGGTATAAAAAAGAATGAATTGTTAATCATGAGAATCCCATAGCATAATTGGGTGGAGAAAATAAGGATTTAGGCATGATGAGATAACACTGGCTGTGTCACACCAAAAGAAGGACTGAACTCGTAGGCAAAGAGGGGCACTCAGATAAAGCAGCTATAATTGATTAATTGATTTGATCATTAAGGCCTTGTGGGCTCACTGTGTTCAAATAAAAAGTCCACTTGGCCTCACGTTGTAACAGCATTTGATCCCAGTCACCTCCCCGTGCCGGTTTATTTACCTTTTCAATGGCCATAAAATTAAGATGTCTAACCTGGCCATTATGCATGGTATTAACATGCCGAGAGACAGAAGTATCTCTACCATGCTCCACGTCACCAATGTGCTCCAGAACTCTTCTTTTAAACTCCCTGATGGTCTTACCAACATATTCAATGCCACAGGCACAGGATATCTTGTAAACCACCCCCTTGGTGCTACAGTTCATAAACTGATTGATTTTATAGCTTTTGCCCGTGACATTGCTGACAAATTGCTTGCCCGTACCGATATATTGACAGGCCGTACAGTGACCACATTTGTAACAGCCTTTTACATCGCTTCTGAGCCAAGTCTCATTAACAGGACTAACAAAATGACTACGAACAAGTCTATCATTAAGTGAGCGGGCCTTTCTATAAGTAATAGCGGGGGTGTCACTGAGATAATTGGAGATGTCCGAGTCCATTTGTAAAATGGACCAATGTTTTTTAATAATCTCCCTTACATACGTAGCCCCATTGTCAAAGGTAGTGATAAAGCGTATTGCTTCATTATCCTGTGTCTTAGTAGTAGGGTTCAAAAGTGCTGTTCTATCTCTAGTCCTCGCTTCATGATAAGCTTTCTTTAGAATTGTGGATGGATACCCTCTTTCTTGAAAATTGTTCCTCAATTCCTTTGCATGGACCTCGAAGGTTGCAACATCCGAGCAGTTCCTCCAGACCCTGAGGTACTGCCCCTTAGGGATCCCTCTTTTTAAATGATCTGGATGATGACTATTCCAGTGAAGTAGGGCATTTGTAGCTGTAGGCTTTTTGTAATTAGATGTATCTAAACTACCATCGGCCCCCTTAGTGATTAGGATGTCCAGAAAGGGTAATGAAGAGGACTCAATCACTGACGTAAAAAACAAACCAATATCATTGTGGTTAAGTCTGTCTACAAAGCTCTCAAAATCACTAATAGAGCTCGTCCAAATCAAAAAAACGTCATCTATGTATCGTGTCCAAATATCCGGGACACGACACATAGAAGAGTCACCCCCCAGATCATCACTCCAGACTACCGTCTCCTCCCACCAGCCGAGGAAGAGGTTGGCGTAGGCCGGGGCACAGGGACTGCCCATAGCCGTCCCCTTCAGCTGGTGGAAGATCTTGCGGTCAAAAGTGAAGACATTGTGTGTCAAACAAAACCTAAAAAGTTTTAAAATAAAATGGTTGTGGTCCCGAAACTGGCGTCCTGTAGTTCTTTATTTAGCCCTTGGTGGGGTCTTCATTCAGTTATGGATACCTCTGCCTGGCGTCACTCACTTTTATTGCAAGTGCACTTAATAGTTAATATTAGGTTTGTCATTTGCGGCGCCTCTGTCTATCCAGGGTTACACTCTGGGCATACTACCTAGCGTCTTTTGCTATTTAGCTACATTTACTTCCGGTGCGATTGCACTTAACAGACAGTATTGGTAGCGCTATTAGCTTTTAGCGCGGCGTTTCAATCATTTGGTAACGCTCAGTGTCGGCACATGTGCGTAGGACAGTTATGTTATCCAGCGTTGCTTGGCAACACTCACTTCCGGTGCGAGCGCACCTTACAGGAAGTATCAGGGGCGCCATGAATTCACAGCGCGGCGTCTCTATCACTAGCGTGTGTCCAGTGCTGGTACTTGCATGCAAGACAGGAAGTGCCTTCTATTTCTCAGCTGGGGGTTGGCTAGTCCTTCTGGCCCTCGGCGTGTGACGTCACCGATATCGCCAGTTTACTGGGCACATCATAGCCATGTGGATTTTCGGTGTAGCAGGACGCCATGAATCAGTAGGTCTCTCACATGGTTTTGTTTATTGTGTCTTATACATTGTCATGGTTACCTTCAGCTGCCACATTAGTACCCAATGGGAAGCGGTTAATTAAGCACTTTTTTCTACTTCCTGCTCTATTATTTAAATACAAGCCCTACTCTGTTGCCACTCTCTGCAGGACAGCATAGAGGGTGGCAGGACACCTTGTGTCCCTCCTTACTAGCACATAGGCACTTTATCTCCATGCATAAGCAAGTCCCCTGAAGAATCGGCTTGGATGAAACACGTCGGGACGAACAATATAGGGAGAGTGCAGGGCATGTGTACATAGGGGTAGATGTGGACTGCCCTTGTAAGGGCAGGAGCTTTGGGGATAGCTGATTGATAGCCCCATAGGGACTGACATAGGGTTTGTCGTCCCTCTTTTTCCGGATCATCCCCTGACCAGAGGACATCCGGTGCTCCTTGTGCCCATACATTGGAACTGGTGAGATTGTTCCTTTTTTACTATGTATGTAGCCACCAGTGGTATTGACCATATGATATGCTTCCACTGCTGGTTAATTGTTGTTTTTACATGTAACTAGGTATATGGTGCTGTATGTTTTTCCATTTCAGCCTGTCTACTGGTCATAACCTAGTCTTTTGATTTCACTAATATATATGTGGAATCATATAATCCTGTTAGGGGTTAATCAGTCTCTGTGGTTACCATACCATTAGGTTGAGATTTTTTCCCCTTTTTTATTCACTTGGGTGTTTGGTTTTTTTGTGTGGCTTTAGCCTTATAAGGCAGCCTAATAAGCTACAGAGCTGATGCACAAAAAAATAGCCTCCACTGTCCCTGCAAAAAAAGGTGGTGTTGGACAGTGGAAATCGCTACAGCACAAGCGGTTTGTGGGTTAATCTTCCCTCCCTAACTATATCCCTTCTTCTGATGAAGCTGCAGCAACCTCTCCCTATGCTCAGATCGGCATAGAACAATGGAACAATATATGGGGCCCATTTTACTGTATGGATCAATATATAAGGCCCGTTATGTTGTATGGAGCAGTATATGGGGCCCGTAATACTGTATGGAGGACTATGTGGTGCCCATAATTCTGCTTGGAAGACTATATTATCCGGTCTAAAATGATAAGTCTGCAATCACTCCATATATGATGCGTTCACCGATTTCTGAGCTATTGTAGAACTTACAATAGATATCACTCATGTAATTTAAGAAGTAAGTTAAATCTTTGGCATTGCACTATACCTATATTTCTTATCTGTACATCATGTATAGTGGTATGTGTTAAATGGGACCACACCACGCAGCCGGGGTGGTGAGTATGCTGGCGTCCCTGTATGGAGGAGGAAGGAGAACCATGCAGGGGGCGCCGGCGATAGCGTTACACACCTCTTTGATGAAGACCATCAAAAGTAGCATTAAAAAGATCCTTATCTCTAGAACAGTATTGCAGAAATTAAAAAAAGACATTCAGCAGAGTGGGAATAAAATAAGAGCAAAGTCTCACCAGTTTTGACCTTGTGGCAGGCCGGCTTTAAGAAGTGCATGTTTCTTTGTTGCACCCCATTGTAGTAGTACCATTAGTTGTGACTCATTTCATGTTTTATTTATGTGATAACTGTTTGTCAGGCAAGATCAATTAACCATTCCTAACCAACGTGGCTCTTGAGAGCACCAGATCCTGTTGCCCTGATTGGTAGTAAACTACCCAATGATCGGTCGGTGGTAACTGAAAGGGCTCCTCACATGGAGCAATGGAGAGGGTTTATGATTACATAAGGTTGACCTTCCCTGCCAAAAGGGGAGTTAGACTGGTTAGTATACTAGGAATGAGTTGCCACTCTCAAATTGAAAAGGAGCGGTGTTTTGTGAAAAATGAGGAACTGTAAAATTGGCCACCACAAATAACCCTGCATTAGAAGAGGCAAAGTCAAGCCTAAGTAAATTGTTCAGACTGTTTGATATAGAGATTGCATTTGCACCTTTTTTGCAACCACACCATACAATTGTGGTGCTTTATACACCACATATGTAGTTACCCTACATGGCTGTAGAGGAGCCATACAGAAAAATACACACCCTACTGTCTATTAGACCGTGTATAGGGGACAACACTAATGATTCCCATCTATTCATAACAAAATCAAGGTTAGCAATTTAGGGAAACTTTAGTTTAGCCTCCAATCCCAACCCAATCCCATCTAGAAATGCCCATTTGAGGGTGGTGTTTATGCAAACTGAGCCCTTTTTGGCTCTTCACAGCGCAATTTTTCTGAGACTTTTTCTAAAAAATCAAGACACTCCCAGTAATTTCAGGACAGTTGGCATTGATGTTCAATGTGTAAGGAGGTGGACAAAAAGAAAGATTCCCACAGTTTGAGACCTAGTGGGGCATCTGCCAGCAAGCACTGCCATCTTCTAGTTAAATATTGAAGAACGAGAGAAACTAGCGAGAGCAGCATCAGCAGGAACTTTAAGACAACATACATACGGTAGTTCCTGAGAGGAAAAGGTGGAAGGAGACACTAGGTCAGATGGTCGCTGTGACGCAGTTAATAATTATAAAAGGATATGGAGGGCAGTGTAGAGGTGGAGTCAACACCAGGATAGACATGTCAGTCTGCAAAGTTGGCTTATAGCCACCATTACTAGAGACCAGTCCAGAGTGAAGGAACCGAGAGACCATATCCGAGTGAAGGAATGAAGAGACCAGATCCAAGTGTAGAAACTGAGACATCAGACCCTGGTGACCAGGCCCAGAGATGAGAGATCAAAGATGGGAGACCCAAATCGAGTGAGCAGCGCCAGGGCAGAAAGTTAGTCCACCAGGTAATACATGTGAGCTGTAACCTCCAAAGACGTATGATACAAAAACAAGGGACTGGAGCCTTGGTTCAGGGGACTTAGACGGCCAGTCTGAGGCGTGCAAAGTGACTTTTGATCAGGGACTTACAGCCTAAGGGCAGAGTATCGTAGACTCCCATTAGGACCTATATCACGTTTCATATTGCCTAGAGAGTGACGATGGCCACGGGCCCAATAGAGTTGGTGACGCACTTTGGGTTAAGACAGCAGGACTAAGATGCCTTTGCCGATACTAGTGTTTAGTTGTAATAATAGGTACTGCTGGAGAAAATAGCGCAAATAGGGTCTTATCCAAGACACAAATGGTTCGATATGATTAAATTGTACTCACCAAATGGAGCTATGATTGAGCGTATATGAATATTAGCTGCAGCAGGTCCACCATGTGGCCAGCCGTAGGAAAAAATGGGATAAACAAATGTGGTATTTCCTGATGAAGAAGTCTCAGTACTTTGAAACGCGTTGAATAAAACCACAGTTCATTTTCACACGCTCAGATTTTCAGTTATTCAGCAGCGCAGAATAAATCCACATTTATTCCATTTTTTTTCCTAGTTGTAATAATAGGAATAGGAGTGTGCGGTTAGAATTGTTTAAATATTCTGCATAGTCAAATTTACTGTAGTTTCATTGAATTTTTAAATGAATTGATATTGTTCCATAGGCACCCTTTTAATTGTGTTATTCAAATAAGTGTTGGTTAAATTGCCACTGTCTTTTCATTCTCTGCGCTGTTGCATCCATGCTCCTTCTTACAGATAGGTCACAATTATTGGCGGGACCGGTTAGGTATCTTTTGAAGAATCACAAAATTTCATCTGAATAACGCCAAGCAAAAAAAAAAAAGTATTGGTCCAGCAGCACTTTTTCTCCTTCTATTGTATAACTCACGGTCATTTAAGTGTTCGAATCTTGAAACCGCTAAGGCGGGTAATTTACAAGCTTCACTCCGGTGCCTGTATTTATACCCTCTGGTAACATAAATTGTACATTAATTGTGTCTGCTTATGTTTAATCCTCTAATTAATATATATGACTGTACTAATGTGCACTTGCCATGGCGTTAGTCATACTCTCTTCGAGCAAGGCATCTATATCTGATCAACAGGTTGGGCGGGTCACTTTCCCTGAGTCATTGCATTGTTATGTGTCGCTTACATTTAATCCCCTGTAACATTAGGAAAACAAAAGTTAAGATTGAGTAAGGGGCAGCAAAGAAAAAATAACAAATTCTTTGTCTCAAACTGGGAGCGTCCTGTCTTCTGTACCTGTTTCAGAGGATCATTTCTAAGCCACATAAGATCCTACAAGGGTGACCTTGACAAAGCTGTAATTTATGGCCTGGAAACGTCAAAGATCATTCGTCCAAAATTAAAGCAATATTTGGAAGTGTCATGTGCCACCTTTCTTGACCCACTTGACCAAGTTCTCAGAAATGTTCCGTATCACCCCATAGACAAGGGCGAAAGAAATTCTAGGAGCCCGGTGACAAATGAGCTTAAACATTTGCAAAACTATATCGACATGTCAAAAATTGCTTATGTATTTAGACCCCCACTGATTGCAGAAATTATTGGGTAGAAGCACTCAGGTGTTCACCAAGCTCCTTTGGCTCTGATCATGTTTTCACAACATTCCTTGGAAAGAAAGTCCAACAGAGAAGCTTCAAAATCTATGAGCCAGTATACTGCTAACCAGTCGAGAAGAGATGATCACAATTGAAGGCTCACAGTGCTCTGCTGGGTACTTCTGCCCTTTTATTTCATTAATTGGTAGGGGTACCATACAATAAACTACTTAAATACTACTATATATTAATATGTACTCAACCCAGGCCAGTCAAGTCTTGTCTATTGTACAACCAGGCCACAGCTTAAGCCTACAGGGCAGCCAGATCTCAATACAGCTATATGGCATCCCACAGGGATTCTCCTCAAACCCCAACAGGATGAAACTCCACTCTCCTGGGTCTGAATGCGCCAACCAAATCGATCATTGGTTCTCTAACTGGGCGAACAACTACCATCAACCTACAAGACTCCCCAGAGCTAGTCACTTATCGGAGACATTATACAAGGCAGGGGTCCATGAAGGAGGACATGGAAGGGACAGGAAGGGGCTCAGGATGGGTGACATTGTGATAGGATGGGGAACCTTATTACAGCAAAAGGCCCAGGATTGGGAAAATTAATTCAGGAAGGGGCATTACTACTGGAAGGAGCCTAGATAGGGGACATTATTACATGAAGGGGTGAATATGCATGGCCCATTCGACTCTAGTTACGTTACTGTGTGTATAGAAAATTGTTGTCACAAGAGACAGTATTGGAAACAGAGAAGAGGAAGAAATTGAGACTGCACTCCAACCCGGTAAATAAAATATTAAAAGTTTTATTTAAGGCATGTCAGCCAGGATTCAAAAACATGAAAAACAGCTGACGCGTTTCAGGTGCGTTAACTGCGCGCTTATTCATAGGATATGGCAGTCTATGACTAAGGGCGCAGTTAACGTGCCTGAAACGTGTCAGATGTTTTTCATGTTTTTAATCATGGCTGACATGCCTTGAATAAAACTTTTGATATTTTATTTACTGGGTTGGAGTGCAGACTCCATTCCTTCCTTTTCTCTGTGCGGCTGTGCTCACCAGCGGAATTGGCACCCACCTGTGTTTGTCGATTGGACTCAGCCTCATTTGGTCAAAATTTGTGGAACATGCCAACAGCTCCCACACCTCCCTCTTCTGCACCTCGCAGTATTGAAAACACCCAAGTGGCACTGATAAATGTAGCAATTTCATGATAAATTTTAAAGTCTGGTGTCTAGAAATATCATCTACAAGTAGTGTGGTTTTCTAAACGGAATATAGGGTGAAGACGAAGAGTAAAACTTCTAAACTATGTGGCCTTTGTTAAACCCTTCCAGTTCTTTTATTTGCGTCAAATGTGGAAACAAAACCTGTCTATCCTGCTTGATTTGCCCTTTGGTAGAGCTGTCCACATATGATAGAAAACATTAAGATAAATGACAACCTAAGGCACAAAATGAATGTATCTTCTACGCGAAGGTGAGATGTTCCAATTCCTCCCCATGCCATCAATCTATTTTTCTTTAACATAACCTAAAGAGGCCCCTATGGCTCTTTGAGAACAAGCAAGCTACTGTTCAGACTTGACCACTTGACATGCTCCACAGGAGCCACAAGGGAGAAGGGCATGTGATAACTATGCTTCTGTGAGCACCGCAGCATGCAGTATCGAGATGGGCTAGGTCCAGGGTCTGAATGCTACTAAGGTGAAATCTGCATGAACTTAATGTGCACTCTCTGGGGATTCCATCACTTTTCTATTAAACTGACCTCAGTGTGCTTTTATGAAATAGGGTAAAAATATTTTTGAGTTCCATCATATTTTTCCAGTATCAAGTCAAATTAGATTAAGAAAAAGCCCATACTTCATTGTAGAGATACTGTAAGGCAGGTTAAAAAGAACTTTCCCACCAAGAAGCGAGCAAATTTCAGTGCTACACTATGTAATGGAAGAGGGTGCAAAATGTCGATGGGCAACTGGGCTCTCCTATACCACTCCTGTGAATTTCCTTACTTTTTCAGCTCTACTACTTTGACAAATCTACTGTCACATAGTGACTAGGGACAGTGGACAACTACCTGATCCCTCAAACTAGGGAGCACCCTAGTCTATCCGTTTCCCAGACTACCCCAGAAGGTGGAGATGCCAGAGTCACATACATTGCTATGCTCCTATCTTAAATCTTATCTGTTCCCTCCCCCACCCAGGGAGGTGTGAGGCTGAAGGGTATAGGATTATAATAACCAGACAGGCAAGGATAGACAGACAGGGATGAAAGGGAAATACAATTGTACAACTATACTCACAAAACAGAGTGGAACAAAGGGGAGGGATAGGAAGGAGAAACCAAATAGGAGAGGATGAGGAAAAGCATGCAAGCCAACTCCAAGCAGAAATCTCCTGAACAACTCTCCATCTGCTTACTTCAAACTCTGAATTTCTCCAACACTTAATCAGAAAGTAAAACTATTACTTGCAATTCCCAAGTGCCATTGATAAGCATATACAAGAGGGAAGTGGCCAACACAGAACAGCTGTCGCAATTCAGGATGGAGAGCTCCATGAGATCAACTGAATGGATTAACCCTTGCCATGACACAGCAAGGGAAATTCCTGCATTGTTTAACAGGATGGTGAAGCAGTTCTAATCAGTGCAAAATTTTGTGTGACCAGACTTTTTGATCTTCTGGCCCCTTTCTGTCACGATATCCCTGTTACATCTACTTTACTGTGTCATAATCTTACCTCTGTTTCATCTGCCTCCTTTTGCTATGCCTTTGGCTTCATGGTGGTCTACTACTCTACTTCTCCAGTTGCCATTCAGGCATTACTGACACCTTGCTCCTTCAAGTCCTTTTCGCTGCACCAATGCCTTCTATACGTGCTACACAACTTTTTATCAGGACTGAGTCTTTGAGAATTTACTTCAGGAAGTGAGACATAGCAATCATGATGTATGAACATAGTCTAATAGGAGCTGAAAAGTGGGAAATGTGGAAATGTACACATGGATAATACATTCTGTTTTCTTTTTGTAGGTTATAGGCTTTTTAGTAGTAGTGGGTTTTCAGATTGCCTGTGTAGGTTTCATAGGTGGGGGAGAATGTGACTGGCTGGGAAAGCAAGTTTCAGATACAGTATCTTGGAGATAGTTTTGTGAGAAGCAGACAAGACTAGAGGAAAGAGTGAGGTCTTGTGAGGTTCGAAGAATAAGCATGGGCAAGTAGTAAGAGATTATTAGAGAGTAGTAGCCCAAACAATTTGATTATGAAATGTGGACTGGTGCCTGCACCAGAGAATTAGCCCAAACAATTGGATTATGGAGTGTGGACTGGTGCCTGAACCAGAGTATTAGCCCAAATGATTTTGATTATGAAATGTGGCCTGGTGCCTTCACCAGAGTATTAGCCCAGACAATGTTGATTATGAAATGTGGCCTGGTGCATGAGCAACAATATTACCACAAACAATTTTGTTTAGGAAATGTGGTCTCTTGTTTGCACCACACTATTAGCACTAACGAGTTAAATGTTGGAAGGTCGATTTTACACAGGATCCTATCCAGCTGAACTAACTGACAATAAACTACTTAACTATCTGAGTACTTGTAGCAGCAAGAGCAGCCTCTCTGCACTTACACTGACAAAATGGCACAAAAACAACATGTCTGCTTTTAATATGGAGAGTGACATATGACTTCGGCAGCCAATGACAGAAGCCCTTGTGTCTGGACGTAGTGGATGGTTTCTGAAACCTGATTGGCTACCGTAATCTCCACAAATTAAGTTAATTAGAAAAAAAGGAATAACAGTCCGTCGTACCTTTGACCTCTCCCCATCACCTCCTCTCAAAAACATGTCCCCCTCACTCATCATACAGCACCACTATCCTAGCCAAAGTCCTAACAATAGAATAAATGGAAATGTGATCATTTACCGAATTGTAACCAAATTTTGCTGACTTTGAGGGAAAATGCTTGAGAATCCGAACACGAATCCAAATGAGCTAAGTTTGTGCCGAACTTGTAGTTGGTGAACTTTTTCCGAACAAGTTGTCTCATCTCCAGTGTTGACCTTCACCACTTTGCTCCAGGGATTAACTGCGGCCATCACTTTAAAAGTGTGCCTTCTCTGAAATGCCACAAATGTCCATGGGTGGGCAGCATGAATCAGCTGACAAGTTACATTTAAAGTTGCAAACTGTCCAGGGTTCATGGAACTATGGTGAAAAACATCTAGGAAACAACCACGGCTTAATAACAATATCACTGACCGTAGACGTAGACATCCTAACAATAAGACGTTAACTTGAACATCTGCTGGGGAATTGTCTCTGTTTTATTTCCATACAGAATCTGTCATTTACTTGGAATGTAAATTGAAATACTTCCAGTTATTTTATTTGCGTCAAATGTGGAAACAAAAGCTGTCTATCCTGCTTCATTTGCCCTTTGGTGGAGCTGTCCACATATGATAGAAAACATTAAGATAAATGACAACCTGAAGCACAAAATGAATGTATCTTCTATACGAAGGTGAGATGTTCCAATTCCTCCCCATGCCATCAATCTATTTTTCTTTAACATAACCTAAAGAGGCCCCTATGGCTCTTTGAAGAACAAGCAAGCTACTGTTCAGACTTGACCACTTGACATGCTCCACAGGAGCCACAAGGGAGAAGGGTATGTGATAACTATGCTTCTGTGAGCACCGCAGCATGCAGTATTGAGATGGGCTAGGTCCAGGGTCTGAATGCTACTAAGGTGAAATCTGCATGAACTTAATGTGCACTCTCTGGGAATTCCATCACTTTTCTATTAAACTGACCTTAGTGTGCTTTTATGAAATAGGGTAAAAATGTTTTTGAGTTCCATCATATTTTTCCAGTATCAAGTCAAAATAGATTAAGAAAAAGCCCATACTTCATTGTAGAGTTGCTGTAAGGCAGGTTAAAAAGAACTTTCCCACCAAGAAGCGAGCAAATTTCAGTGCTACACTATGTAATGGAAGAGGGTGCAAAATGTCGATGGGCAACCATTTACATGGAACAATAATATAGTAATGGTAATATAATTGCACTCAGAAGAGAATGTTGTAGGCATTTATCTTCTTTTCCGTAGCTACATTGTTGGGCATTGCTACATTGTTACCTTCAGCTACCTGACATACCTAGTCCTGCTATATCACTGGGCTCTCCTATACCACTCCTGTGAATTTCCTTGCTTTTTCAGCTCTACTACTTTGACAAATCTACTGTCACATAGTGACTAGGGACAGTGGGCAACTACCTGATCCCTCAAACTAGGGAGCACCCTAGTCTATCCGTTTCCCAGACTACCCCAGACGGTGGAGATGCCAGAGTCACATACATTGCTATGCTCCTATCTTAAATCTTATCTGTTCCCTCCCCCACCCAGGGAGGTGTGAGGCTGAAGGGTATAGGATTATAATAACCAGACAGGCAAGGATAGACAGACAGGGATGAAAGGGAAATACAATTGTACAACTATACTCACAAAACAGAGTGGAACAAAGGGGAGGGATAGGAAGGAGAAACCAAATAGGAGAGGATGAGGAAAAGCATGCAAGCCAACTCCAAGCAGAAATCTCCTGAACAACTCTCCATCTGCTTACTTCAAACTCTGAATTTCTCCAACACTTAACCAGAAAGTAAAACTATTACTTGCAATTCCCAAGTGCCATTGACAAGCATATACAAGAGGGAAGTGACCAACACAGAACAGCTGTCGCAATTCAGGATGGAGAGCTCCATGAGATCAACTGAATGGATTAACCCTTGCCATGACACAGCAAGGGAAATTCCTGCATTGTTTAACAGGATGGTGAATCAGTTCTAATCAGTGCAAAATTTTATGTGACCAGGCTTTTTGATCTTCTGGCCCCTTTCTGTCACGGTATCCCTGTTACATCTACTTTACTGTGTCATAATCTTACCTCTGTTTCATCTGCCTCCTTTTGCTATGCCTTTGGCTTCATGGTGGTCTACTACTCTACTTCTCCAGTTGCCATTCAGGCATTACTGACACCTTGCTCCTTCAAGTCCTTTTCGCTGCACCAATGCCTTCTATACGTGCTACACAACTTTTTATCAGGACTGAGTCTTTGAGAATTTACTTCAGGAAGTGAGACATAGCAATCATGATGTATGAACATAGTCTAATAGGAGCTGAAAAGTGGGAAATGTGGAAATGTACACATGGATAATACATTCTGTTTTCTTTTTGTTGGTTATAGGCTTTTTAGTAGTAGTGGGTTTTCAGATTGCCTGTGTAGGTTTCATAGGTGGGGGAGAATGTGACTGGCTGGGAAAGCAAGTTTCAGATACAGTATCTTGGAGATAGTTTTGTGAGAAGCAGACAAGACTAGAGGAAAGAGTGAGGTCTTGTGAGGTTCGAAGAATAAGCATGGGCAAGTAGTAAGAGATTATTAGAGAGTAGTAGCCCAAACAATTTGATTATGAAATGTGGACTGGTGCCTGCACCAGAGAATTAGCCCAAACAATTGGATTATGGAATGTGGACTGGTGCCTGAACCAGAGTATTAGCCCAAATGATTTTGATTATGAAATGTGGCCTGGTGCCTTCACCAGAGTATTAGCCCAAACAATGTTGATTATGAAATGTGGCCTGGTGCATGAGCAACAATATTACCACAAACAATTTTGTTTAGGAAATGTGGTCTCTTGTTTGCACCACACTATTAGCACTAACGAGTTAGATGTTGGAAGGTCGATTTTACACAGGATCCTATCCAGCTGAACTAACTGAAAATAAACTACTTAACTATCTGAGTACTTGTAGCAGCAAGAGCAGCCTCTCTGCACTTACACTGACAAAATGGCACAAAAACAACATGTCTGCTTTTAATATGGAGAGTGACCTATGACTTTGGCAGCCAATGACAGAAGCCCTTGTGTCTGGATGTAGTGGATGGTTTCTGAAACCTGATTGGCTACCGTAATCTCCACAAATTAAGTTAATTAGAAGAAAAGGAATAACAGTCCGTCGTACCTTTGACCTCTCCCCATCACCTCCTCTCAAAAACATGTCCCCCTCACTCATCATACAGCACCACTATCCTAGCCAAAGTCCTAACAAAAGAATAAATGGAAATGTGATCATTTACCGAATTGTAACCAAATTTTGCTGACTTTGAGAGAAAATGCTTGAGAATCCGAACACGAATCCAAATGAGCTAAGTTTGTGCCGAACTTGTAGTTGGTGAACTTTTTCCAAACAAGTTGTCTCATCTCCTGTGTTGACCTTCACCACTTTGCTCCAGGGATTAACTGCGGCCATCACTTTAAAAGTGTGCCTTCTCTGAAATGCCACAAATGTCCATGGGTGGGCAGCATGAATCAGCTTACAAGTTACCTTTAAAGTTGCAAACTGTCCAGGGTTCATGGAGCTATGGTGAAAAACATCTAGGAAACAACCACGGCTTAATAACAATATCACTGACCGTAGACGTAGACATCCTAACAATAAGACGTTAACTTGAACATCTGCTGGGGAATTGTCTCGGTTTTATTTCCGTACAGAATCTGTCATTTACTTGGAATGTAAATTGAAATACTTCAAACTTGTTTATTGCATAACAACCTTAACCCCTTTCTGACATTGGACGTACTATCCCGTCGAGGTGGGGTGGGCCCGTATGACCACCGATGGGATAGTACGTCCAGCTCGATCGGCGGCGCTCACGGGGGGAGCGCGGCCGATCGCAGCCGGGTGTCAGCTGACTATCGCAGCTGACATCCGGCACTATGTGCCAGGAGCGGTCACGGACCGCCCCCGGCACACCGCGATCAAACATGATCGCGGTGTGCCGGCGGTACAGGGAAGCATCGCGCAGGGAGGGGGCTCCCTGCGGGCTTCCCTGAGACCCCCGGAGCAACGCGATGTGATCGCGTTGCTGCGAGGGTCTCTTACCTCCTCCTCGCTGCAGGTGCCCGGATCCAAGATGGCCGCGGCATCCGGGTCCTGCAGGGAGGGAGGTGGCTTACCGAGTGCCTGCTCAGAGCAGGCGCTTGGTAAGCCTGCAGTGCTGTAAGTGAGATCGGTGATCTGACAGAGTGCTGTGCACACTGTCAGATCACCGATCTGTGATGTCCCCCCCTGGGACAAAGTAAAAAAGAAAAAAAAAATTTCCACATGTGTAAAAAAAAAAAAAAAATTCCTAAATAAAGAAAAAAATATATATTATTCCCATAAATGCATTTCTTTATCTAAATAATTAAAAAAACAATAAAAGTACACATATTTAGTATCGCCACGTCCGTAACGACCCCACCTATAAAACTATATCACTAGTTAACCCCTTCAGTGAACACCGTAGAAAAAAAAAAAAAGAGGCAAAAAACAACGCTTTATTCTCATACCGCCGAACGCCGACGAAAGTGGAATAACACGCGATCAAAAGACGGATATAAATAACCATGGTACCGCTGAAAACATCATCTTGTCCCGCAAAAAACAAGCCGCCATACAGCGTCATCAAAGAAAAAAGAAAAAAGTTATAGTCCTCAGAATAAAGCGATGCCAAAATAATTATTTATTCTATAAAATAGTTTTTATCGTATAAAAGCGCCAAAACATAAAAAAAGATATGAAAGAGGTATCGCTGTAATCGTACTGACCCGAAGAATAAAACTGCTTTATCAATTTTACCAAACGTGGAACGGTATAAACGCCTCCCCTAAAAGAAATTCATGAATAGCTGTTTTTTTGTCATTCTGCTTCACAAAAATCGGAATAAAAAGCGATCAAAAACTGTCACGTGTCCGAAAATGTTACCAATAAAAACGTCAACTCATCCCGCAAAAAACAAGATCTCACATGACTCTGTGGACCAAAATATGGAAAAATTCTAGGTCTCAAAATGTGGAGACGCAAAAACTTTTTTGCCATAAAAAGCGTCTTTTAGTGTGTGACGGCTGCCAATCATAAAAATCCGCTATAAAATATGCTATAAAAGTAAATCAAACCCCCCTTCATCACCCCCTTAGTTAGGGAAAAATAATAACATTAAAAAAATGTATTTATTTCCATTTTCCCATTAGGGTTAGGGTTAGTGCTAAGGTTAGGGCTAGGGTTAGGGTTGGGGCTAGAGTTGGAGCTAAAGTTAGAGTTAGGGTTGGGGCTAGGGCTAGGGTTAGGGTTAGGGCTAGGGTTAGGGCTAAGGTTAGGGATAGGGCTAGGGTTGGAGCTAAAGTTAGGGTTAGGGATGGGGCTAAAGTTAGGGTTAGGGTTGGGGCTAAAGTTAGGGTTAGGGTTTGGATTACATTTACAGTTGGGATTAGGGTTGGGATTAGAGTGAGGGGTGTGTCAGGGTAAGGGGTGTGGTTAGGGTTACCATTGGGATTAGGGTTAGGGGTGTGTTTGGATTAGGGTTTCAGTTAGAATTGGGGAGTATCCACTGTTTAGGCACATCAGGGTTTCTCCAAACACGACATGGCGTCCGATCTCAATTCCAGCCAATTCTGCATTGAAAAAGTAAAACAGTGCTCCTTCCCTTCCAAGCTTTCCTGTGCACCCAAACAGGGGTTTACCCCAACACATGGAGCATCAGCGTACTCGGGACAAATTGGACAACAACTTTTGCGGTCCAAGTTCTCTTGCTACCCTTGGGAAAATATAAATTTGGGGGGCTAAAAATCATTTTTGTGGGAAAAAAAAAGATTTTTTATTTTCACGGCTCTGCGTTGTAAACTGTAGTGAAACACTTGGGGGTTCAAAGTTCTCACAACACATCTAGATAAGTTCCTTGGGAGGTCTAGTTTCCAATATGCGGTCACTTGTGGGGGGTTTCTACTGTTTGGGTACATCAGGGGCTCTGCAAATGCAATGTGACGCCTGCAAACCAATCCATCTAAGTCTGCATTCCAAATGGCGCTCCATCCCTCCCGAGCTCTGCCATGTGCCCAAACAGTGGTTCCCCCCCCACATATGGGGTAACAGCGTACTCAAGACAAATTGGACAACAACTTTTGGGGTCCAATTTCTCCTGGTACCCTTGGGAAAATACAAAACTGGGGGCTAAAAAATCATTTTTGTGGAAAAAAATATTTTTTATTTTCACGGCTCTGCGTTATAAACTATAGTGAAACACTTGGGGGTTCAAAGTTCTCAAAACACATCTAGATAAGTTCCTTGGGAGGTCTAGTTTCCAATATCGGGTCACTTGTGGGGGGTTTCTACTGTTTGAGTACATCAGGGGCTCTGCAAATGCAATGTGACGCCTGCAAACCAATCCATCTAAGTCTGCATTCCAAATGGCGCTCCTTCCCTCCCGAGCTCTGCCATGCACCAAACAGTGGTACCCCCCACATATGGGGTAACAGCATACTCAGAACAAATTGGAAAACAACTTTTGGGGTCCAATTTCTCTTGGTACCCTTGGGTAAATACAAAACTGGGGGCTAAAAATCAATTTTGTGGAAAAAAATATTTTTTATTTTCACGGCTCTGCGTTATAAACTATAGTGAAACACTTGGTGGTTCAAAGTTCTCACAACACATCTAGATTAGTTCCTTGGGAGGTCTAGTTTCCAATATGGGGTCACTTGTGAGGGGTTTCTACTGTTTGGGTACATCAGGGGCTCTGCAAAGGCAAAGTGACGCCTGCAAACCAATCCATCTAAGTCTGCATTCCAAATGGCGCTCCTTCCCTCCCGAGCTCTGCCATGCGCCCAAACAGTGGTTCCCCCCCACATATGGGGTATCAGCGTACTCAGGATAAATTGGACAACAACTTTTGGGGTCCAATTTATCCTGTTACCCTTGTGAAAATACAAAACTGGGGGCTAAAAATTCATTTTTGTGAAAAAAAAAAATAATTTTTATTTTCACGGCTCTGCGTTATAAACTGTAGTGAAACACGTGGGGATCAAAGCTCTCAAAACACATCTAGATACGTTCCTTAGGGGGTCTACTTTCCAAAATGGTGTCACTTGTGGGGGGTTTAATGTTTAGGCACATCAGGGGCTCTCCAAACGCGACATGGCGTCCCATCTTAATTCCAGTCAATTTTGCATTGAAAAATCAAATGGCGCTCCTTCCCTTCCGAGCTCTGCCATGTGCCCAAACAGTGGTTTACCCCCACATATGGGGTATCAGCGTACTCAGGACAAATTGCACAACAACTTTTGGGGTCCAATTTCTTCTCTTACCCTTGGGAAAATAAAAAATTGGGGGCGAAAATATAATTTTTGTGAAAAAATATGATTTTTTATTTTTACGGCTCTGCATTATAAACTTCTGTGAAGCACTTGGTGGGTCAAAGTTCTCACTACACATCTAGATAAGTTCCTTAGGGGGTCTACTTTCCAAAATGGTGTCACTTGTGGGGGGTTTCAATGTTTAGGCACATCAGGGGCTCTCCAAACGCGACATGGCGTCCCATCTCAATTCCAGTCAATATTGCATTGAAAAGTCAAATGGCGCTCCTTCCTGTTATGACCCCAATGGCAGAGGGTCTCAGAAATAAATACCAAGTCTGCAAACACAAAAAACCAGCTCATAGGGCAGTGGTAACTGGGCTGACCGTATATCTAATCCTAGCACCACAAATAGCAGCAGCCGGGGAACGTGCCTACGTTGGTTCTAGACGTCTCGCGCCAGCCGGAGAACTAACTAACCCTAGAAGGGAAAAGATAGACCTTTCTTGCCTCCAGAGAAAAGACCCCAAAAGTTGGATACAAGCCCCCAACAAATAATAACGGTGAGGTAAGAAGAAAAGACAAATGTAAGAATGAACTAGGTATTAAGCAAAGAGAGGCCCACTGACTAATAGCAGAATATAGTAAGATGACTTATACGGTCAGCAAAAACCCTATCAAAAATATCCACGCTGTATATTCAAGAACCCCCGAACCGTCTAACGGCCCGGGGGGAGAATACCAGCCCCCTAGAGCTTCCAGCAAAATCAGAAATCACATTTAGTACAAGCTGGACAAAAAATAAGAGCAATACAAATAACCAAAAAACAAGGAAGCAGGACTTAGCTTAATTTTGCAAGAACCAGGGCCAGCAGACAGGAGCAAACAGAAAGGACTGATTACAACGATGCCAGGCACCAGACTGAGAATTCAGGAAGTTCATATAGCAACACCCCTGGACTAACGACCCAGGTAGGTGCCAAACTGAGGAAAGACAATCCCAGAGTCATATCACTAGTGACCACAAGAGGGAGCCAAAAAAGTCTAATTCACAACAGTACCCCCCCTTTAAGGAGGGGTCACCGAACCCTCACCAAGACCACCAGGGCGATCAGGATGAGCAGCGTGAAAGGCACGAACTAAATCGGCCGCATGCACATCAGAGGCAACCACCCAGGAATTATCCTCCTGACCATAGCCCTTCCACTTGACCAGATACTGAAGCCTCCGCCTGGAGAGACGAGAATCCAAGATCTTCTCCACCACGTACTCCAACTCACCCTCAACCAACACCAGAGCAGGAGGCTCAACAGAAGGAACCACAGGTACAACGTACCGCCGCAACAAAGACCTATGGAACACGTTGTGAATGGCAAACGACACCGGAAGATCCAAGCGAAAGGACACAGGATTAAGGATTTCCAATATCTTGTAAGGACCGATGAAGCGAGGCTTAAATTTAGGAGAGGAAACCTTCATAGGAACAAATCGAGAAGACAGCCATACCAAATCCCCAACACGAAGTCGGGGACCCACACCGCGGCGGCGGTTGGCAAAACGCTGAGCCTTCTCCTGTGACAACTTTAAGTTGTCCACCACATGATTCCAAATCTGCTGCAACCTATCCACCACAGAATCTACCCCAGGACAGTCAGAAGGCTCCACATGTCCCAAGGAAAAACGAGGATGGAAACCAGAGTTGCAGAAAAATGGCGAAACCAAAGTAGCGGAACTAGCCCGATTATTAAGGGCAAACTCAGCCAATGGCAAGAAGGTCACCCAATCATCCTGATCTGCAGAAACAAAACACCTCAAATAAGCCTCCAGAGTCTGATTAGTTCACTCCGTTTGTCCATTAGTCTGAGGATGAAAGGCAGACGAAAACGACAAATCAATGCCCATCTTAGCACAAAAGGATCGCCAGAACCTGGAAACAAACTGGGATCCTCTGTCAGACACGATATTCTCAGGAATGCCGTGCAAACGAACCACATTCTGAAAGAACAAAGGAACCAGATCAGAAGAGGAAGGCAGCTTAGGCAAAGATACCAAATGGACCATCTTGGAAAAGCGATCACATACCACCCAGATGACAGACATGCCCTGAGACACCGGAAGATCTGAAATGAAATCCATGGAAATGTGTGTCCAAGGCCTCTTCGGGACAGGCAAGGGCAAGAGTAACCCGCTGGCACGAGAACAGCAAGGCTTAGCTCGAGCACAAGTCCCACAGGACTGCACAAATGACCGCACATCCCGTGACAAGGAAGGCCACCAAAAGGACCTAGCCACCAAATCTCTGGTGCCAAAAATTCCCGGATGCCCTGCCAACACCGAGGAATGAACCTCGGAAATGACTCTGCTGGTCCACTTATCAGGAACAAACAGTCTGTCAGGTGGACAAGAGTCAGGTCTACCAGCCTGAAATCTCGGCAACACACGTCGCAAATCCGGAGAAATGGCTGACAAGATTACTCCCTCTTTAAGAATACCAACTGGTTCTGCGACTCCAGGAGAGTCAGGCACAAAGCTCCTTGAAAGAGCATCAGCCTTCACATTCTTTGAACCTGGTAAATACGAGACCACAAAGTCAAAACGGGAGAAAAACAATGACCAACGGGCCTGTCTAGGATTCAGGCGTTTAGCAGACTCGAGATACATCAGATTTTTGTGATCAGTCAAGACCACCACACGATGCTTAGCACCCTCGAGCCAATGACGCCACTCCTCAAATGCCCACTTCATGGCCAGCAACTCCCGATTGCCAACATCATAATTCCGCTCAGCAGGCGAAAACTTCCTAGAGAAAAAAGCACATGGTCTCATTACAGAGCAACCAGGGCCTCTCTGCGACAAAACGGCCCCTGCCCCAATCTCAGAAGCATCCACTTCAACCTGAAAGGGAAGTGAGACATCAGGCTGGCACAAAACAGGCGCTGAAGTAAACCGGCGCTTCAACTCTTGGAAAGCCTCCACGGCTGCAGGAGCCCAGTTAGCAACATCAGAACCTTTCTTGGTCATATCCGTCAAAGGTTTAACAACGCTAGAAAAATTAGCGATAAAACGACGGTAGAAGTTAGCAAAGCCCAAGAACTTCTGAAGACTCTTAACTGACGTGGGTTGAGTCCAATCATGAATAGCTCGGACCTTGACTGGGTCCATCTCCACCGCAGAAGGGGAAAAAATAAAACCCAAAAAGGAAACCTTCTGTACTCCAAAGAGACACTTTGAGCCCTTAACAAATAAAGCATTCTCACGCAAAACCTGAAACACCATCCTGACCTGCTCTACATGCGAGTCCCAATCATCAGAAAAAAACAGAATATCATCCAGATAAACAATCATAAATCTATCCAGATACTTCCGGAAAATATCATGCATAAAGGACTGAAACACTGAAGGAGCATTAGAGAGCCCAAAAGGCATCACCAAGTACTCAAAATGACCTTCGGGCGTATTAAATGCAGTTTTCCATTCATCTCCTTGCTTAATGCGCACAAGGTTGTACGCACCACGAAGATCTATCTTGGTGAACCACTTGGCACCTTTAATCCGGGCAAACAAGTCCGACAACAGAGGCAAAGGATACTGAAATTTAACAGTAATTTTATTCAGAAGCCGATAGTCAATACAAGGTCTCAAAGATCCGTCCTTCTTGGCCACAAAAAAGAATCCCGCACCAAGAGGGGAAGAGGATGGACGGATATGCCCCTTCTCCAGAGATTCCTTGATATACGAACGCATTGCGGTATGCTCAGGTACAGACAGATTAAATAGTCTTCCCTTAGGAAATTTACTACCTGGAATCAAATCTATAGCGCAGTCACAGTCCCTATGAGGAGGCAGAGCACTGGACCTGGACTCGCTGAATACATCCTGAAAATCAGACAAATACTCAGGAACTTCCGAAGGAATAGAGGAAGCAATAGACACCGGCGGGGAATCACCATGAATTCCCTGACAGCCCCAACTTGACACAGACATTGCCTTCCAATCCAAGACTGGATTATGGGTCTGTAACCATGGCAGACCCAAAACGACCAAATCATGCATTTTATGCAGAACAAGAAAACGAATCACCTCCCGATGTTCAGGAGTCATGCACATGGTTACCTGTGTCCAAAACTGCGGTTTATTTGCCGCCAATGGCGTAGCATCAATACCTCTAAGAGGGATAGGATTTACCAACGGCTCAAGAACAAAACCACAGCGCTTGGCAAATGACAGATCCATAAGACTCAGGGCAGCACCTGAATCCACAAACGCCATAACAGGGTAGGAAGACAATGAGCAAATTAAAGTCACAGACAAAATAAATTTAGGTTGCAAATTACCAATGGCGACAGGACTAACAACCCTTGTTAGGCGTTTAGAGCATGCTGATATAACATGTGTAGAATCACCACAGTAAAAACACAACCCATTCTGACGTCTATGATTTTTCCGTTCATTTCTAGTCTGAATTCTACCACATTGCATTAAATCACGTGTTTGTTCAGACAACACCACAAGAGGATTAGCGGCTTTGCGCTCCCGCAAACGCCGGTCAATTTGAATAGCCAGCGCCATGGAATCATTCAGACTTGTAGGAATGGAGAAACCCACCATCACATTCTTAATGGCTTCAGAAAGGCCATTTCTGAAATTTGCGGCCAGAGCACACTCATTCCACTGAGTAAGCACGGACCATTTCCGAAATTTTTGGCAATACACTTCAGCTTCATCCTGGCCCTGAGAAATAGCCAGCAAGGCTTTTTCTGCCTGAATTTCAAGATTGGGTTCCTCGTAAAGCAATCCGAGCGCCAGAAAAAACGCATCAATATTTGCTAATGCCGGATCTCCTGGCGCTAGCGAGAAGGCCCAATCCTGAGGGTCGCCCCGTAAGAAAGAGATAACAATTTTAACTTGCTGAGCTGAGTCTCCAGACGAACGGGGTCTCAGAGATAGAAACAATTTACAATTATTCCTGAAATTCCTAAACTTAAATCGGTCTCCAGAGAACAGTTCAGGAATAGGTATTTTAGGTTCAGACATAGGACTACTGGTAACAAAATCTTGTATGCCCTGCACACGAGCAGCAAGCTGGTCCACACTTGTAATCAAGGTCTGGACATTCATGTCTGCAGCAAGCTCAAGCCACTCAGAGGTAAAGGGGAGGAAGAAAGAGAGGAAAAAAAAAAAAAACTCAGAATTTCCTTTCTTATTATCCCACTTCTGCAATGCATTAAACATTCAACTTTGGCCTGGCATACTGTTATGACCCCAATGGCAGAGGGTCTCAGAAATAAATACCAAGTCTGCAAACACAAAAAACCAGCTCATAGGGCAGTGGTAACTGGGCTGACCGTATATCTAATCCTAGCACCACAAATAGCAGCAGCCGGGGAACGTGCCTACGTTGGTTCTAGACGTCTCGCGCCAGCCGGAGAACTAACTAACCCTAGAAGGGAAAAGATAGACCTTTCTTGCCTCCAGAGAAAAGACCCCAAAAGTTGGATACAAGCCCCCAACAAATAATAACGGTGAGGTAAGAAGAAAAGACAAACGTAAGAATGAACTAGGTATTAAGCAAAGAGAAAAGAGAGGCCCACTGACTAATAGCAGAATATAGTAAGATGAAGACAAAAAGAGAAATGATCCAGCTGGAGGTGGAGGCAGTTCAAACTTTGTGAGACTTTATTAGACAACTAAACCGATAGATAGTTCTTCAAAATGAAAAATCTTTACATAGCAAACACCTGGCACACCAGTGAGGAGGATCACTGATCCTCCTCACTGGTGTGCCAGGTGTTTGCTATGTAAAGATTTTTCATTTTGAAGAACTATCTATGGTTTAGTTGTCTAATAAAGTCTCACAAAGTTTGAACTGCCTCCACCTCCAGCTGGATCATTTCTCTTTTTGTCTTCATTTGCTGTGGGCGCTCACCCTGAACCGTGCTGGGCGTTGGCAGGTCTGGGGATTTCGTCCAAGACCGGTAAGCTGACTATATTCCTTTTTTCTTTTAATATAGTAAGATGACTTATACGGTCAGCAAAAACCCTATCAAAAATATCCACGCTGGATATTCAAGAACCCCCGAACCGTCTAACGGCCCGGGGGAAGAATACCAGCCCCCTAGAGCTTCCAGCAAAATCAGAAATCACATTTAGTACAAGCTGGACAAAAAATAAGAGCAATACAAATAACCAAAAAAACAAGGAAGCAGGACTTAGCTTAATTTTGCAAGAACCAGGGCCAGCAGACAGGAGCAAACAGAAAGGACTGATTACAACGATGCCAGGCACCAGACTGAGAATTCAGGAAGTTCATATAGCAACACCCCTGGACTAACGACCCAGGTGGGTGCCAAACTGAGGAAAGACAATCCCAGAGTCATATCACTAGTGACCACAAGAGGGAGCCAAAAAAGTCTGATTCACAACACCTTCCCTTCCGAGCTCTGTGGTGCGCCCAAACAGTAGTTTACCCCCACATATGGGGTATCGGCGTACTCAGGACAAATTGTACAACAACTTTTGGGGTCCATTTTCTCCTGCTACCCTTGGTAAAATAAAACAAATTGGAGCTGAAATAAATTTTGTGTAAAAAAATTTTAAATGTTAATTTTTATTTAAACATTCCAAAAATTCCTGTGAAACACCTGAAGGGTTAATACATTTCTTGAATGTGGTTTTGAGCACCTTGAGGGGTGCAGTTTTTAGAATGGTGTCACACTTGGGTATTTTCTATCATATAGACCCTTCAAAATGACGTCAAATGAGATGTGGTCCCTAAAAAAAATGGTGTTGTAAAAATGAGAAATTGCTGGTCAAATTTTAACCCTTATAACTCCCTAACAAAAAAAATTTTGGTTCCTAAATTGTGCTAATGTAAAGTAGACATGTGGGAAATGTTACTTATTAAGTATTTTGTGTGACATATCTCTGTGATTTAAGGGCATAAAAATTCAAAGTTGGAAAATTGTGAAATTTTCAAAATTTTCGCCAAATTTCTGGTTTTTTCACAAATAAATGCAAGTTATATCGAAGAAATTTTACCACTATCACGAAGTACAATATGTCACGAGAAAACAGTGTCAGAATTGCCAAGATCCGTTGAAGCGTTCCAGAGTTATAACCTCATAAAGGGACAGTGATCAGAATTGTAAAAATTGGCCCGGTCATTAACGTGCAAACAACTCTTGGGGGTAAAGTGGTTAATAAGTGATGATAAATTTTGCAGCAAATTATTTTCCAACCAACAAGAAGAAGACAAATATTTTTATATCAGGCGCATAAACCTGGAGATTTTCAGGAGTTGCACTTACCGACAACTGGTGGATCTTCATGTCAAGGAATTTCCTTGGGCATGCCAAAAACTGTAGACATGTAAAGACTTTATAAATCACTATGGTGGATCATTAGTTATCATGAAGGGTCTGGTTCTGTCCTTGACTCCTTACATAGGAGTTTTTAGGTATTGCTACTGTATTTAGGTACTTTTCAGTAACTGTATGACTTCATTATTTATTCACTGTATATAGGTATAATTTGATCACCGTATAAAGGTATTTTTCAGGCGATGAATGACAATACTCATAAACTGAATGGAGGTATTATTTGGTCACTGTGTAGAGGTATTAATCACTGTGTGGAGGTATTTGTCCCAGGATAGAGTTAATTTTCAGTCACTGCACAGCAGTTTTATTCATTTATTGTATGGCCAATTATTTAGTTACTGTATGGAGGTATTATTCACTCACAGTATCAATGACTCTATGAAGGTACTTTTCAGTTAATGTACTGCAGCATTGTGTATGAAGGTATAATTTGGTCACTGTATGGAGGTTTTCTTTACTGTTTAGAGGTCAATGAATGAGGATATTACTCAAACTTTATGGAGGTATCTTGTTACTGTATGTATTAATTCACTGTTTGGTGTTATTAGTCACTTTATAGAGGTGTCAGAATCTGTAGGAAGTTATTTTTCAGACATTGTATGACAGTATTATTTATTTATAGAGATATTATTCAGCATCTGCATGAAGGGATTATTTGGTCACTATATTAAGGTTTTATTAATTCAGTTCTTGGAGGTATTAAACATTCTATGGAAGTATAGAATTATTTTGCAGGCACTGCACAACAGTATAATTAATTAAATTGGCCATAGGCCATATACAAAAATCTACTTTTTCAGCAGTGTCATATAAGTGGAAAATGCACTTCTCGTGCTTGAAGCCTATAATTGTTGAAATGCCACTAAGACGGGACTTAAACAATGACTTTAAACTGAACTATTCCAAATGGTAAGAATTGAGAAGAAAAAAACCATTCAGTTAACCTGCAGCCTAAAGCAAAGATACTGTACTGTATACACAGAACTCCATGGGACTGATTTATAGAAAAAAAATGTTAAAATTGTCAGGATTTACACAATGGTATCTGTATGTCCATCGATGGATGAGCCTTGCTCATAGAAATCTATGCCCATAAACCCAAATGTGTGTATGTGGCTAAAATCCTACCTTATTTTTACCTCTTTTTAAGGCTGCCGTCACACTAGCAGTATTTGGTCAGTATTTTACATCAGTATTTGTAAGCCAAAACCAGGAGTGGGTGATAAATGCTGAAGTGGTGCATATATTTCTATTATACTTTTCCTCTATTTGTTCCACTCCTGGTTTTGGCTTACAAATACTGATGTAAAATACTGACCAAATATTGCTAGTGTGACGGAAGCCTAAGTACCGTACATTTTTCCAATTCTTTTTAATTGGGCTTTTATTGAGTTTGACCAATATATAACACTAGATGGTGGCCTGATTCTAACACATCGGATATTCTAGAATATGTAGGTAGTTTATTTATGAAGATTTAAGAATAATGCAATGAATACACAGGATTTTCCGGGTAAAATATGTACATTATCAGTGAAGCGGTGTTTAAATCCCACGCCAATATCACTGATTGGTCGCGGCCGGCCGGGCACGACCAATCAGCGCAGCGGGGTTTAAATCACAAGCCAATATCGATGATTGGTCGTGGCCAGCCGGGCACGACCAATCAGTGAAGCGTGGTTCAAATCCCGTGCCAATTTGTAGCTGGAGAGCGCCTGTCACTGATTGGTCCCGGGCAGCTGGCGAGACCAACCAGTGACGCGGGATTTCCAATACAGACAAACAGACAGACTAAGACGATTATATAGTAGATACCCGATGCATTAGAATCGGGCCACCATCTAGTATTCATATAAACATTGGTGCTTACATTTATGTTTTAATCCATTGGACACACTGCCATTGTTTTTCTCCTGTCTTTAATTAAAGAGTCAAAACTTTATTATTCATCTATCGCTGTATGACAGCTTGTTTTCTACAGGATGACTTATAGTTTTCAAAGACACCATTTATTTTACCATATGATAAACTTAAAAACGGGGAAAATTTTTATTCTCTCCCTGACAGACTGTCCTCCATGTTGTTCTCTCCCTCACAGACTGTCCTCCATGTTATTCTCTCCCTGACAGACTGTCCTCCATGTTGTTCTCTCCCTCACAGACTGTCGTCCATGTTATTCTCTCCCTCACACACTGTTCTCCATGTTATTGTCTCTCTCAAAGACTGTCCTCCATGTTATTCTCTCCCTCACAGACTGTCCTCCATGTTATTCTCTCCTTCACAGACTGTCCTCCATGTTATTCTCTCCCTCACAGACTGTCCTCCATGTTATTCTCTCCCTCAGACTGTCCTCCATGTTATTCTCTCCCTCACAGACTGTCCTCCATGTTATTTTCTCCCTTACAGACTGTCCTCCATGTTATTTTCTCCCTCACAGTCTGTCCTCCATGTTATTCTCTCCCTCACAGACTGTCCTCCATGTTATTTTCTCCCTTACAGACTGTCCTCCATGTTATTCTCGCCCTCACAGACTGTCCTCCATGTTATTCTCTCCCTGATACACTGTTGTCTATGTTATTATCTCCCTCACAGACTGTCCGTCATGTTATTCTTTCCCTCACAGACTGTCCTCCATGTTATTCTCTCCCTCACAGACTATCCTCCATGTTATTCTCTCCCTCACAAACGGTCCTCCATGTTATTCTCTCCCTCACAGACTTTCTTCCATGTTATTCTCTCCCTCATAGACTGTCCGTCATGTTATTCTCGCCCTCACAGACTGTCCTCCATGTTATTCTCTCCCTCACAGACTGTCCTCCATGTTATTCTCTCCCTCACACACTGTCCTCCATGCTATTCTCTCCCTCACACACTGTACTCCATGTTATTTTCTCCCTCACACACTGTCCTCCATGTTATTCTCTCCTTCACAGACTGTCCTCCATGTTATTTTCTCCCTCACAAACTGTCCTCCATGTTATTCTCTCCCTCACAGATTGTCCTCCATGTTATTTTCTCCCTCACACACTGTCCTCCATGTTATTCTCTCCCTCACACACTGTCCTCCATGTTATTCTCTCCCTCACAGACTGTCCTCCATGTTATTCTCTCCCTCACAGACTGTCCTCCATGTTATTCTCTTTCTCACAGACTGTCCTTCATGTTATTCTCGTTCTAGTATATGTATGTAGTTTATTTATGAACGCTGAATGGTCGAGGCTGGCCGGGCATGACCAATCATCGACGGGGGATTTCGGTTACAAACAGACCCTTAGACAATTATATATATATAGGTGCTTTACTTAGTGTCACTTTGCCAGGAGCAGAGCTTCACTCATGATTGGTGGAATGTCTAATTTCAGTTGATGTACAGAATGGATTGCTTTTAGCAGGGCCAGCTCCAGGTTTTCGTGAGCCCCAAGCAAAATAGTCTCAGTGCGCCCCTTTAACCCATATCACGATTCATGATGCACAGATTCGGCAGAGAAATATAGGTATTGTGACGATCCATTTTTTGATTCGTGGCAGCTCTGGTTCCACTATAATTTAAATGTAGCTTTTTTCCTTTCAGGCCAGCAGGGGTTAAAGTCAGTTTTCCTAGCTGGCAGCATGCTGCAGGTGCAGAGTTGCTAGGTCAGCTGATGTACGTGGTGACCACTCCCACCATCCTTTAATTAGTTACCTGATGCATCACCTGTCTGTTGGTGATAGAGTTATTCTATGGAGACCAGCCTTGCAGTTGCAGTTCTCTGGTGTCAGTGCTGTATCAGCTATTACTGGAGTTCGGGGTCCTGTTTCCATGTCTACTGCGGTGTGGAGCTTGGCAGTGGTGCTTGGAGCTAAGTTTTCTGTTTTTACCTTGTCTGTCTCGTGCTTGTCACAACCCCGTGTTTGTATCATATGTAGTGGTGAGGCTAGCGCCCTTGCCGGCCAGTGCACTAGCCAGGGCAGTGTGAGGTGACAGTGAGGGAGGAGGTTCGTAACGGCGGCGGGGGGGACCCGCTTGGGGCATTAGGGGAGTGCAGGGACAGGCCTAGGCTGGAGCTCAGGAGGTGTCCCATACCTCATTCCCTATTTTTAGGGCCTTCCTCTCCCCCTTACCATCTCGTTGAGTGTGTGTTGTGCCATCCACTGACCGACCCCCAGTGGGATCGTAACAGGTATGGTACAATGCCAAAGATTTCACTTACTTCTTATATTAAATGAGTGATATAAATTGTACACTCTACAATAGGTCAGAAACCGGACATTATAGTCCTCTATACAGTATTATGGGCATCACATAGTGCTCCAAACAGAATAATGAGCCCCATATATTGCTGCATACAGTATTATGGACACCACATAGTGCACCATACAGAATAATGATCCCATATATTGCGCTACATAGTAGTAAGAGCACCATATATAGCTCCATACATAATGAGCCCCATATAATGCTCCATGCAGTATATGCTGTGCCCCATATATTGCTCAATACTGAATAGGCCCCATATAAAGCTCCATAGAGTATATGATGGGCCACATATAATGCTACATATATAATGGACCCCATAAAATGCTCCAATATATGATGGGCCCCATATAATGCTCCAGTATATGATGAGCCCCATATTTTGCTCCAGTGTTTGATGGGTTCCATATCTTGCTCCAGTATATGATGGGCCCCATATAGTGTTCCAGCATATAATGGACCCCATATAGTGTTCCAAACATTAAAAAAATGAAATACTGACCTCTCCTCGCTGGCTGCTGCTCTGCACTGGACTCCTCAGCGTCGCCGGTTCTTTGCACTGTGACTGCTCAGAGCAGAGGGCGCACACTATCCATGTCATTGCGCCCTCTGTATTACAAATACTGAGGCCCTAAGCAAGCAGGGGGCCCATTCACAGGTGCTGGCACAGGCACTAGGCGACGATAGTGCTCTGATGTCCCTGAGGGCGAGTGGCCCCCCCGCTCAGGGTCCCGGTACTTTCCTGGGTGCACCAGGTGCTGACGCCGGCTTGTCTTCGAGCCATTCTTCTAATCTGACGATCCTTCAGTGTAGAGGTTTGCCTCTGTATACCTCTTGCTGTCATTCCACAATATACAACTGAAATATAGTATGTTACTCTGTATAAGGACTCATTACCCCAGATAGGATACCACTCCAAACATTCAAATAAACAACAGAATCGGTCACTCTTAATTTGCAAGGAATATTTTAGATTTAATGAGAATCGCAATCCAACAAATAAAATTTGTGTCGTTTAGGTCAACAAGACCTTTTCAGACTGAAAGCAGCACTTTGACAAGGCTAGGCGCAGCATGGATCACTACTGACGGCCCGCAGCCCCTCCTACAGCATTGCATGCCTTGTGCGATCTGTCGGACATCACTTGTGAAAGTGTCCAGCTTACAGGAAGTGATGTCATCACCCAGCATGATCCTACGGCAAATTACAACCAATCGTTGGTAACTCATCTCATTTGTTGGATTGCGATTCTCATTAAAACTACAATATTCCTTGCAACTTTAATAGTCCCGTATTGCATTTCTTATTTGTTTTCATTCCAGTTTGTCATTGTTCTCTTGATCACTAGTACTCACAGCATTGAGCGGTGCGGACATCTCGACCTACATGTGCTATTATCTGCCGGAGTGATAAGCAAAAGTTTCTCAGTACTAGGATTCCGTCTCTCCCTGTTTGCAAAAAGTGTCAATAAATGGCACAGCGAAGAACAGCAAACGTCAAAAAATCATTCCGCAAGATGATCCAACTTTTGAGGTTTCATGTTTTTTAACCCCTTTACGGGCTATGATGTATAGGTACATCATAGTTCACCTCCCCCTCTTCAACGCGAGCTCTGGTGCCGAGTCCGTATCTTTTCAGGCACGACAGCTGATTTAATCAGCTGTCATGTGCCCCTAACAGCCGTGGATGGAATCACAATCCACCTGCGGCTGTTAACATGTTAATTGACAGAGGCATTTAACACGTACGCACAAGGAGCATGTCACTAACCCCTAGCCTCCTTCCTCTGCTCAGTCTGCTATTGGATGAAAAGATTGTTAAGCCTTATGTCGCATTTATGAATTTTTGTGTCTAATACAAGACAAGAAACCAGAGCAGGTGTTAGGGGCAGGCAGACTAGGCAGCTGCCTAGGACCAACGCTGCTCCAGGTGCCCCCAGCCAGTGGCGTGCTGCTAACAGCGGCACAAAATGCAACAGCAATGGTATAGAGAAGGTATTGGGTGCCAATGCCTGGAGCATCCTCCTGATAATAATGCAAAAGCCACTATGACCCCTTACATAAATGTAGATAATGACATGACTGGATTAGAGTTGACTTTACCTCTATAAACAAATTCCTTCTAGACGTGTCACTGAATCAACAATAAAATACACCTTACTGATGACTCTTATGAAGCGTTTTGTAAGTGACTACTCACGCCTATGACATCTGCAGTAAATCACTTTCGGTCTATGAATTCTTTATGTCACCAAAGATTTTAACTTAACCCAACAATATCCTGGAGCTGTCTGAAATATGTTACATTAAAAACCAGATAAGTGAGTTTTTTCACCTTTTTCCCTTGCATTTGTACATTTTCCACCTTCTGCGTACTTATTAAAACTACTTAACTATTCAGCAGTGGTAAAGGGCACAGATAACCTGCAGCCAAAGAAATCGTCTGACAAGGGATCACATATCTTTTCAGGACACTGCCTGTATTTATAGAATATGGCCAAAGATGATAGTTGCACGTGGGCACGACACGGTGTATGCTCGTGGGGCATCTGCCATTTTTCATAAATATACATTTTGGCATCCCATTGTAGGAGGAGATCCAGTACATAACATCCCAAGCACCTGTGCAGCACAGAGGTTGTAATAAACCTTTAGTATGGGATTGACTCTCCCAACTATGTAGCTGTTCCTGTGCACTTGTTCCTCTGATTGCTGGTCAACAGGTGAATAACATTACATTTCCTTTTTTAATGATGTTTTCTGCATTCCATGTCGAATGTGTGGCTGAGGATGACATCATATGACTTTGCGTTAGACACTTTGCCATTTTATTGCTTAAGACAACATGGAAATTATTCACTTTTATACAATAAATTCATACTTGCTACCAGTCTTGTTCTTACTGGGAAAATCATACCAACAAGTCCACCAAAGGAATGTGGCGTATGCAGACCCTGCCCTAAATTTGGCAGCCATATGCATTTAGAGGGCAATTACAGGAGTTCCTAAGGCTTGAATGTCCACGTTTGCAATATTGGTAAGTATGTAACTACACTGCTCAAAAAAATAAAGGGAACACTTAAACAACATAATATTACTCCAAGTAAATCAAACTTCTGTGAAAGCAAACTGTCCACTTAGGAAGCAACACTGATTGACAATCAATTTCACATGCTGTTGTGCAAATGGAATAGACAACAGATGGAAATTATTGGCAATTATCAAGCCACCCTCAATAAAGGAGTGGTTCTGCAGGTGGGGACAACAGACCACATCTCAGTACTAATGCTTTCTGGCTGATGTTTTGGTCACTTTTGAATGTTGGTTGTGCTTTCACACTCGTGGTAGCATGAGACGGATTCTACAACCCACACAAGTGGCTCAGGTAGTGCAGCTCATCCAGGATAACACATCAATGCAAGCTGTGGCAAGAAGGTTTGCTGTGTCTGTCAGCGTAGTGTTCAGAGGCTGGAGGTGATACCAGGAGACAGGCCAGTACACCAGGAGATGTGGAGGGGGGCCGTAGGAGGGCAACAACCCAGCAGCAGGACAGCTACCTCAGCCTTTTTGCAAGGAGGAACAGGAGGAGCACTGCCAGAGCCCTGCAAAATGACCTCCAGCAGGCCACAAATGTGCATGTGTCTGCACAAATGGTTAGAAACCGACTCCATGAGGATGGTCTGAGTGCCCGACGACCACAGATGGGGTTGTGCTCACAGGACAACACCGTGCAGGACGCTTGGCATTTGCCACAGAACACCAGGATTGGCAAATTTGCCACTGGCATCCTTGGCGCTTCACAGATGAAAGCAAGTTCACACTGAGCACATGTGACAGACGTAACAGAGTCTGGTGACACTGTGAAAAGTGATCTGCTACCTGCAACATCCTTCAGCATGACCAGTTTGGCAGTGGATCAGTAATGGTGTTGGGTGGCATTTCTTTGGAGGGCCGCACAGCCCTCCATGTGCTCGCCAGAGGTAGCACGACTGCCATTAGGTAGAGATGAGATCCTCAGACCCCTTGTGAGACCATATGCTGGTGGCCCTGGGTTTCTCCTAATGCAGGACAATGCCAGACCTCATGTGGCTGGAGTGTGTCAGCAGTTCCTGCAAGATGAAGGCATTGAAGCTATGGACTGGCCCGCCCATTCCCCAGACCTGAATCCGATTGAACACATCTAGGACATCATGCCTCGCACCATCCACCAACGTCACGTTGCACCACAGACTGTCCAGGAGTTGGCGGATGCTTTAGTCCAGGTCTGGGAGGAGATCCCTCAGGAGACCATCCGTCGCCTCATCAGGAGCATACCCAGGCATTGTAGAGAGATCATACAGGCACGTGGAAGCAGCACACACTCTGCTGAGCATCATTTCCTTGTTTTGGGGCATTTCCACTGAAGTTGGGTCAGCCTGTAACTTAATTTTTCATTTTCATTTTGAGCATCATTCCAACTCCAGACCTCCGTGGGATATTAGTTGTGATTTATGTCGATAATTTTTAGATTTTATTGTTCTCAACACATTCTACTATGTAATGAATAAAGATTTACAACTTCATTCAGTGATATCTAGGATGTGGGATTTTAGTGTTCCCTTTATTTTTTGGAGCAGTGTATATAGTGAAGCCAGGGAACCAGTCTGATTGCCGTATGTGGAGCAGAGAAGGACTTTTTAGACTAATATGTAGCTATTAGTGTCTGTCCATGGGGTTTTTGCCTTCCTTTGGATCAATATGTAAGACTATAGGTTGAATTCAATGGACTTACTGTAAGTCTACTTTCAACCTTAAAAACTGTGAAAATATAATTGCTTTTCAAAACTACTTTTAGGGAACATGATTGACATTTTGAGCTTATTCTTCATTTTTAAGATGAAGGTAGATGATGTTAAATTTGTGCTGAAACAAAAACCTATCATCCATGGTCTATGAAGGGGCATTCGCATTTCTCTTTCTCGTCCCACCTCTTCATCTGTTACCCCGTAATCATAATATATCTAGATCTTGACCTCAATAATATGTTCATTATCTTTGTCATTATTTGTTCTGCCAAGACATATTAAAAAAAAAACAGGAAGCTACATTACATAGCATTACATAAGATTACAAGCACCTGTGCAGTAGAGAGGTTGTAATGAATCATATTCCCTTTAGATACCAGAAGCTGTTTCAATCATTGGCTTGGCTAGGCCATCAATGTGTCCTTCCAGGGTTCTCTCATAGGGACTCAACAACAGATGTCAAGAAATTGAGTAGTTACATTGGGTCTTATAAACCTCCTTGATCCAGTCCACAGGGTCTAGTCTCTCTATATACCACCACTGACCGTTTCATAACAATAATCTCCCTGGTGTGTCAATCCAGTGTTTCTCGTCGAACAAGATTAACTTATTTTTAAAGTCTTTACAATTTCTGTATCTGGCAGTTTCTCATTTGTCTCAGACTCCTTACATTACATAACTATGCGATGTGTCATTTTCTGTCCCAAGTCTCATAGTTATAATTTAGATCTTAATATGTGGGAGACCTATTAATTCTAAAAAATATTTTTGGGGTACAAAGCATAATAAACTTACAGTGGGTACAGGAAGTATTCAGACCCCTTTAACTTTTTCACTCTGAAGCCATTTGGTAAATTCAAAAAAGTTCATTTTTTACATTAATGTATACTCTGCACCACATCTTGATTGAAAAAAACAGAAATGTAGATATTTTTGAAAATTTAATAAAAAAGAAAAAACTGAAATCTCACATGGTCAGAAGTATTCAGACCTTTGCTCAGACACTCATATCACATGCTGTCCATTTCCTCCCTGAGATGGTTCTACTCCTTCATTGGAATCCAGCTGTGTGTAATTAAACTGATAGGACTTGATTTGGGAAGGCACACACCTGTCCATACAAGACCTCACAGCTCACAGTGCATGTCAGATGGAATGAGATTCATGAGGTCAAAGGAACTGGCCAAGGAGCTCAGAGACAGAATTGTGGCAAGGCACAGATCTGGCCAAAGTTAGAACAGAATTTCTGCAGTACTCAAGGTTCCTAAGAGCACAGTGGCCTCCATAATCCTTAAATGGAAGAAGTTTGGGACCACCAGAAATCTTCCTAGACCTGGCCATCCAGCCAAACTGAGCAATAATGGGAGAAGAGCCTTGGTGAGAGAGGTAAAGAAAAACCCCAATATTGCTGTGGCTGCACTCCAGAGATGCAGTAGGAAGATAGGAGAAAGTTCCACAAAGTCAACTATCACTGCAGCCCTCCTCCAGTCGGGCCTTTATGGCAGAGTGGCCAGACGGAAGCCTCTCCTCAGTGCAAGACATATGAAAGCCTGCACAGAGTTTGCTAAAAAAACACATGAAGGAATCCCAGACTATGAGAAATAGGATTCTCTGGTCTGATGAGTTGAAGATAGACCCTTTTGATGATAATTCTAAGCGGTATGTGTGGAGAAAACCAGACACTGCTCATCACCTGCCCAATACAATCCCAACAGTGAAACATGGTGGTGGCAGCATCATGCTATGGGGGTGTTTTTCAGCTGCAGGGACTGGACAACTGGTTGTCATTGAAGGAAACATGAATGCGGCCAAGTACAAAGATATCCTGGATTAAGACCTGTTCCAGAGTGCTCTGGACCTCACACTTGGCCAAAGGTTCACCTTCCAACAAGACAATGACCCTAAGCACACAGCTAAAATAACCAAGGAGTGGCTTCAGATTAACTCTGTGACCATTCTTGACTGGCCCAGCCTGAGCCCTGACCTAAACCCAACTGAGCATCTCTGAAGAGACCTGAAAATGGCCGTCCACCAGCGTTCACCATCCAACCTGATGGAACTGGAGAGGATCTCCAAGGAAAAGTTGCAGAGGATCCCCAAATCCAGGTGTAAAAAAATTGTTGCATCATTTTCAAGAAGAATTATGGCTGTACTAGCGCAAAAGGTACTTCTACTCAATACTGAGCAAAGGGTCTGAATACTTATGACCATGTGAGACTTCAGTTTTTCTTTTTTAATAAATTTGCAAAAATGTCTACATTTCTGGGTTTTTTTCAGTCAAGATGGGGTACGTGCAGAGTGTATATTAATGAGAAAAAAAAAACTTTTCAACTTATCAAATGGCTTCAATGAAACAAAGTGAAAAATTTGAAGGGATCTGAATACTTTTTGTACCCAGTGTACTCTAAAAAAAAAACTAATAATAATTGTCACTTCTCCACTAATCTATACAGTCTTTGCTACCTACCATTCGGTCTGGTACACACTCAAGCCACATGATTCTAAAGTCCCAATCCTCCTTAGCCTTCTTCACTCGACACTGCCACTTCCACCCCAAAAAGCCTCTCATGTGTATGTTGTGAAGTTGCAATGTGTATCATGACATCACTAGTGTTGAGCGATACCGTCCGATACTTGAAAGCATCGGTATCGGATAGTATCGGCCGATACCCGAAAAGTATCGGATATCGCCGATACCGATACCCGATACCACTACAAGTCAATGGGACACCAAGTATCGGAAGGTATCCTGTGTGGTTCCCAGGGTCTGAAGGAGAGGAAACTCTCCTTCAGACCCTGGGATCGATATTAATGTGTAAAATAAAGAATAAAAATAAAAAATATTGATATACTCACCTCTCCGACGCAGCCTGGACCTTACCGAGGTAACCGGCAGCTTCCGTTCCTAAGAATGAGCGCTTGAAAGACCTTAGATGACATCGCGGCTTGTGATTGGTCGCGTGAGCGGTCATGTGACCGCCACGCGACCAATCACAAGCCGCGACGTGACCGCCACGCGACCAATCACAAGCCGCGACGTCATCTAAGGTCTTTCAAGCGCTCATTCTTAGGAACGGAAGCTGCCAGTTACCTCAGTAAGGTCCAGGCTGCGTCGGAGAGGTGAGTATATCAATATTTTTTATTTTTATTCTTTATTTTACACATTAATATCGATCCCGATACCGATTCCCGATATCACAAAAGTATCGGATCTCGGTATCGGAATTCCGATACAGCAAATACCGGCCGATACCCAATACTTGCGGTATCGGAATGCTCAACACTAGACATCACCCAATGTGTGCAGTGACATCACATGTGTCATCTGAGCCAAGTTGGTGTGGCAAGCGTCGTGTTTACTGAAGAAGACATGTTGGAAAGAAGAGGCCAGACCGTGCCGAAGACCAGGCTATGGGTCATGGTGGAACAACTGTGCGGTGAGGTGAATATTACAATTTTTTTAAACCTTTTCCCATCCAGCTGCAATTGCTGGTGGCCACCACTTTGCTGAATACAAGTAAAGCAAAATTGAAAAAATTTTGCATTCAGAAAAGTCCAAAGTTTTTGTAAAAATGGAGAATTCTGTTCTCCTTGAATAAATTTGCTTATTTCTAATGTGCATACTTCAAAGGAGCAAACAGTCCACAATACTATAAGTAATTTTAGGGCTGTCTTAGGTCCTCCAGGAAGAGATAGACTCTTTACTGCCACTCTTTGATGGAGAGTCAGTAAGGAAACCCATTAATTGAATTGAGAGTTCTCCAACATCTTTAATGGGAATCTGTCATCAGGTATTTAAATTAATCTGAAAGCAGCATATAATAAAGGCAAAGACCATGATTCCAGCGATATGTCACTTAACCCCTTTACCCCCAAGGGTTGTTTGCACGTTAATGACCGGGCCAATTTTTACAATTCTGACCACTGTCCCTTTATGAGGTTATAACTCTGGAACGCTTCAACGGATCTTGGCGATTCTGACATTGTTTTCTTGTGACATATTGTACTTCATGATAGTTGTAAAATTTCTTCGATATAACTTGCATTTATTTGTAAAAAAAAAAATGGAAATCTTGCGAAAATTTTGAAAATTTTGCAATTTTCCAACTTTGAATTTTTATGCTCTTAAATCACAGAGATATGTCACACAAAATACTTAATAGGTAACATTTCCCACATGTTTACTTTACATCAGCACAATTTTGGAACCAAAATTTTTTTTTGTTAGGGAGTTATAAGGGTTAAAAGTTGACCAGCAATTTCTAATTTGTACACCATTTTTTTTAGGGACTACATCTCATTTGAAGTCACTTTGAGGGGTCTATATGACAGAAAATACCCAAGTGTGACACCATTCTAAAAACTGTACCCATCAAGGTGCTCAAAACCACATTCAAGAAATTTATTAACCCTTCAGGTGTTTCACAGGAATTTTTGGAATATTTAAATAAAAATTAACATTTAAATTTTTTTTGGAGAGCCCCTGATGTACCTAAACATTGAAACCCCCCACAAGTGACACCATTTTGGAAAGTAGACCCCCTAAGGAACTTATCTAGATGTGTGGTGACTGGTGAGCACTTTGACCCACCAAGTGCTTCACAGAAGTTTATAATGCAGAGCCGTAAAAATAAAAAATCATATTTTTTCACAAAAATTATCTTTTTGCCCCCAATTATTTATTTTTCCAAGGGTAAGAGAAGAAATTGGACCCCAAAAGTTGTTGTGCAATTTGTCCTGAGTACGCCGATACCCCATATGTGGGGGTAAACCACTGTTTGGGCGCATAGCAGAGCTCGGAAGGGAAGGAGCGCCATTTGACTTTTCAATGCAAAATTGACTGGAATTAAGATGGGACGCCATGTCGTGTTTGGAGAGCCCCTGATGTGCCTAAACATTAAACCTCCCCACAAGTGACACCATTTTGGAAAGTAGACCCCCTAAGGAACTTATCTAGATGTGTTTTGAGAGCTTTGATCCCCCAAGTTGTTGTCCAATTTGTCCTGAGTACGCTGATACCCCATATGTGGTGGGGAACCACTGTTTTGGCGCATGGCAGAGCTCAGGAGGGAAGGAGCGCCATTTGGAATGCAGACTTAGATGGATTGGTTTGCAGGCGTCCCGTTGCATTTGCAGTGCCCCTGATGTACCCAAACAGTAGAAATCCCCCACAAGTGACCCCATATTGGAAACTAGACCTCCCAAGGAACTTATCTAGATGTGTTGTGAAAACTTTGAACCCCCAAGTGTTTCACTACAGTTTATAACACAGAGCCGTGAAAATAAAAAATATTTTTTTCCACAAAAATGATATTTTAGCCCCCAGTTTTGTATTTTCCCAAGGGTAACAGGAGAAATTGGACCCCAAAAGTTGTTGTGCAATTTGTCCTGAGTATGCTGATACCACATATGTGGGAGGGAACCACTGTTTGGGCGCATAGCAGAGCTCGGAAAGGAAGGAGCGCCATTTGGAATGCAGACTTAGATGGATTGGTCTGCAGGCATCACGTTGCATTTGCAGAGCCCCTGATGTACCCAAACAGTAGAAACACCCCACAAGTGACCCCATATTGGAAACTAGACCTCCCAAGGAACTTATCTAGATGTGTTGTGAGAACTTTGAACCCCCAAGTGTTTCACTACAGTTTATAACGCAGAGCCGTGAAAATAAAAAATATTTTTTTTTTCCACAAAAATTATTTTTTAGCCCCCAGTTTTGTATTTTCCCAAGGGTAAAAGGAGAAATTGGACCCCAAAAGTTGTTGTCCAATTTGTCCTGAGTATGCTGATACTCCATATGTGGGGGGGAACCACTGTTTGGGCACATGGCAGAGCTCGGAAGGGAAGGAGTGCCATTTGGAATGCAGACTTAGCTGGATTGGTCTGCTGGCGTCATGTTGCATTTGCAGAGCCCCTGATGTACCTAAACAATAGAAACACCCCACAAGTGACCCCATATTGGAAACCAGACCCCCCAAGGAACTTATCTAGATGTGTTGTGAGAACTTTGAACCCCCAAGTGTTTCACTACAGTTTACAACGCAGAGCCGTGAAAATAAAAAAATCCTTTTTTTTCCCACAGAAATGATTTTTAGCCCCCCAAATTTATATTTTCCCAAGGGTAACAAGAGAACTTGAACCCTAAAAGTTGTTGTACAATTTGTCCCGATTACGCTGATGCCCCATATGTTGGGGTAAACCCCTGTTTGGGTGCACGGGAAAGCTCAGAAGGGAAGGAGCACTGTTTTACTTTTTCAATGCAGAAATGGCTGGAATTGAGATCGGATGCCATGTCGCGTTTGGAGAGCCCCTGATGTGCCTAAACAGTGGAAACTCCCCAATTCTAACTGAAACCCTAATCCAAACACACCCCTTACCCTAATCCCAACGGTAACCCTAACCACACCCCTAACCCTGACACACCCCTAACTCTAATCCCAACCCTAATCCCAACCGTAAATGTAATCCAAACCCTAACCCTAACATTAGCCCCAACCTTAACACTAACTTTAGCTCCAACCCTAGCCCCAACCATAACCCTAGCCCTAACCCTAGCCCTAACCCTAGCCCTAACCCTAGCCCTAACCCTAGCCCTAACCCTAAC
Source organism: Ranitomeya variabilis (assembly GCF_051348905.1). Classification (NCBI taxonomy): domain Eukaryota; kingdom Metazoa; phylum Chordata; class Amphibia; order Anura; family Dendrobatidae; genus Ranitomeya; species Ranitomeya variabilis. Next base: position 202,430,972 of record NC_135235.1, read on the forward strand.
CCTAACCCTAGCCCTAACCCTAGCCCTAACCCTAGCCCTAATGGGAAAATGGAAATAAATACATTTTTTTAATTTTATTATTTTTCCCTAACTAAGGGGGTGATGAAGGGGGGTTTGATTTACTTTTATAGCATTTTTTATAGCGGATTTTTATGATTGGCAGCCATCACACACTAAAAGACGCTTTTTATAGCAAAAAAGTTTTTGCGACTCCACATTTTGAGACCTATAATTTTTCAATATTTTGGTCCACAGAGTCATGTAAGATCTTGTTTATTGCGCGACGAGTTGACGTTTTTATTGGTAACATTTTCGGACACGTGACAGTTTTTGATCGCTTTTTATTCCGATTTTTGTGAGGCAGAATGACAAAAAAACAGCTATTCATGAATTTCTTTTGGGGGAGGCGTTTATACTGTTCCATGTTTGGTAAAATTGATAAAGCAGTTTTATTCTTCGGGTCAGTACGATTACAGCGATATCTCATTTATATCATTTTTTTATGTTTTGGTGCTTTTATACGATAAAAACTATTTTATAGAATAAATAATTATTTTGGCATCGCTTTATTCTGAGCACTATAACTTTTTTATTTTTTCTTTGATGAGGCTGTATTGCGGCTCGTTTTTTGCGGGACAAGATGTCGTTTTTAGCGGTACCATGGTTATTGATATCCGTCTTTTTGATCGCGTGTTATTCCACTTTTTGTTTGGCGGTATGATAATAAAGCGTTGTTTTTTGCTTTGTTTTTTTATTTTTTTTCCTACGGTGTTCACTGAAGGGGTTAACTAGTGATATAGTTTTATAGGTCGGTCGTTACGGACGCAGCGATACTAAATATGTGTACTTTTATTGTTTTTTTTTATTTAGATAAAGAAATGTATTTATGGGAATTATATATATATATTTTTTCATTATTTAGGAATTTTTTAAAAAATTTTTTTACACATGTGGAAATTTTTTTTTTTAGTTTTTTACTTTGTCCCGGGGGGGGGGGGGGGGACATCACAGATCGCTGATCTCACAGTTTGCACAGCACTCTGTCAGATCACCGATCTGACTTACAGCACTGCAGACTTACCAAGCGCCTGCTCTGAGCAGGCACTTTGTAAGCCACCTCCCTCCCTGCAGGACCCGGATGCCGCGGCCATCTTGGATCCGGGCACCTGTAGCGAGGAGGAGGTAAGAGAGCCTCGCAGCAACGCGATCACATCGCGTTGCTCCGGGGGTCTCAGGGAAGCCCGCAGGGAGCCCCCTCCCTGCGCGATGCTTCCCTGTACCGCCGGCACACCGCGATCATGTTTAATCGCAGTGTGCTGGGGTTAATGTGCCGGGGGCGGTCCGTGACCGCTCCTGGCACATAGTGCCGGATGTCAGCTGCGATAGTCAGCTGACACCCGGCCGCGATCGGCCGCGCTCCCCCCGTGAGCGCTGCCGATCGCGCTGGATGTACTATCCCGTCGGTGGTCATACGGGCCCACCCCACCTCGACGGGATAGTACGTCCAATGTCAGAAAGGGGTTAATGGGTTCCTTGCTGTAGTTTTGATAAAATCAGTTTTATCAGCACGAGATTATCACTAGAGGACTAGAAAACCTGCTGGCATGTAATCTAACCACACCCCCATCAGTGATTGGCAGCTGTCTGCCTATGCACAGTGTACACAGAAAGTGTCCAATCAGTGTGTGGGTGGGGTAATATAGAGCTCAGCATTTAGTGAACTGCTAGAACTGCAATAGGTAATAGAAGAATTTTGTCTGATATCTAACCAAATCCCTATGTCCTCAGCCAAGATAATGGGGTTTATTAATCTTTCATCTTACTGCAGACAGGGTAAAGGGGGGGAGGCTTCTGCTATAGCCAGTTGTCCTATAGCAAAACAATAAGGATGAGCAGCTGGACATGGCTAAGCTTTTGAGACTGATCACACAGAGATGATTTCTTTAGATAACTCTGTAATATGAGACAAAATAGCTTTTGTTAAACCATTTATTTAATCCTTTCCTGACGCCAATTGCCATTTTTGCATATTCCTTTTTTTTCCTCACCTTCTTCCAAGAGCCATAACTTTTTTATTTTTCTGTCAACATAGACATACTGTTGTTCTTGGGTTTAGTAGAGTCACCGGCCAGTCCGACTGCCCTAAGAATAAATGAAGCAAAGGTGCGCATGCTCGACCTATTCTCCGTTAAGACCGGGCTCTTTATTGCTTGGAACCCAAGCGATCTGGAACTTTATTGTATGGATTGGAGATGTCTTCACATTTTGGTAGAAGTATTTTAAGATCGTTGCCTTTCAGAGGTCATACTACAATTCTTTACTCACCGTCCTTGATGCCAGAGCAGTGCTTCTCCCTCCGCCCCGGCGCTAATGTCACATTGACATCGCTGCAGACAATCACTGAGATTAGCAGCTTGTAATGTCTATGGGTAGAGTTGGTGAGCTCAGTGACTGGCTTCAACGATGCAGCCAAACAACAAAGACCAGGACAATGGAGGAGACACAGAATTTGACCTGAGAAGGGTAAGTAAAGTTTGTTTTTTTACCATGAACTGTGCAAGTAGGGAACATTTTTATGGAAGGGGACAACTCCACTAACTATTCCTGTTGTAAGTTATAGCAATTTCAAATTAAGAAGTACCAACCAGCACAAGAAGGATGTGCAATGACCACGTCAGGACAGATTTTCTTTTTTTTCTGTACTGAAATTTGGCTTGATCTCAAGCCATGGTGACTTGATGGATGAACGATCTGTTTGAAGATCAATCTTGTGCAGGCCTAGATAGGTCCACCAGGGTCTTCTCCGCTGTTATTTTGATTGTTTCAAGCCATCGGGTTGCTGGTCTTCCTCTTCACCATGTTCCTTCTATTCTTCCGACCATGATGTCCTTCTCCAGTGATTGCCTACTTTGGACACATCATACGAAGAGAGCAAGTCATAGCTTAGTGATCCTCGTTTCGAGTCACATGTCTGACTTGATTTGTTCCAAAATTACCATTATTTAAAAAGAGTTCAGTATCCGGCCATTGTAGAATGGTTATGAAACTGGTTTGTACAAAGCTAGTAATTCCGGCCGCACGTTCATTGTGGTCTATAGTCACTGACAGACATATAGTGGTAGCCTAGAAAACTGCAGCACATAAGTAACGAGCAATTCAATGTTTAATACAGAAACATACATAACCTCCGACATAACCTCATGAACGTTTTGTAAAGTAATTTGTTGTTTTCTGTATAATTGGTCTTTGTATACCTCTTTAACTCCTTCTCACAGCTGTCAATTACTTTTTGAACTTTAGTATTTTTTTATCCTCCCCTTCTTCAAAGAGTCCCCAAAAAATTATTTTTCCATATACATAGCCAAGGGAAAGCTTATTTTTTCAGAGATGAGTTTTAGATTTGAAAAACAATATTCACTTTACCATATAAAGTACTTGAAATGGGGATAAATATGATTCTTCAGGTCTGTAAGTTTCTGGTAATACCAAACATAAGGTTTTATTTATTTTTTGTAATTAAGTTGCAGGAAAAAAATTGTATACCTTTTAAAAGCAAAAAATTGAATGGTGTCACTAATTTCTGAGATTCAGAATGTTTCCATTTTTTCTTCAATGGAGATGTGAGCTGTTGTATTTGTCATGTGACGATCTTTCGTTTTTATTATTAGGGTATACATGTTGTTTTGATCACTCATGATTATATATATACAGTATATATATATATATATATATATATATATATATATATATATATATATATATATATACACACACACTCACACACACACACATACTGCTCAAAAATTTAAAGGGAACACTAAAATCCCACATCCAGTCCATAGCTTCAATGCCTTCATCTTGCAGGAACTGCTGACACACTCCAGCCACATGTGGCCTGGCATTGTCCTGCATTAGGAGGGACCCAGGGCCAACCGCACCATCATATGGTCTCACAAGGGGTCTGAGGATCTCATCTCGGTAAATAATGGCAGTCAGGCTACCTCTGGCGTGCACATGGAGGGCTGTGCGGCCCTCCAAAGAAATGCCACCCCACACCATTACTGACCCACTGCCAAACTGGTCATGCTGAAGGATGTTGCAGGCAACAGATCACTCTCCACGGCATCCCCAGACTCTGTCACGTCTGTCACGTGCTCAGTGTGAACCTGCTTTCATCTGTGAAGAGCACAGGGTGCCAGTGCCGAATTTGCGAATCCTGGTGTTCTGTGGCAAATGCCAAGCATCCTGCACGGTGTTGGGCTGTGAGCACAACCCCCATCTGTGGACGTCGGGCACTCAGACCATCCTCATGGAGTTGATTTCTAACCGTTTGTGCAGACACATGCACATTTGTGGCCAGCTGGAGGTCATTTTGCAGGGCTCTGGCAGGGCTCCTGTTCCTCCTTGCACAAAGGCTGAGGTAGCGGTCCTGCTGCTGGGTTGTTGCCCTCCTACGGCCCCCTCCACCTCTCCTAGTGTACTGGCCTGTCTCCTGGTAGCGCCTCCAGCCTCTGGATACTACACTGACAGACACAGCAAACATTCTTGCCACAGCTTGCATTGATGTGCCATCCTGGATGAGCTGCACTACTTGAGCCACTTGTGTGGGATGTAGAGTCTGTCTCATGCTACCACGAGTGTGAAAGCACAACCAACATTCAAAAGTGACCAAAACATCAGCCAGAAAGCATTGGTACTGAGATGTGGTCTGTGGTCCCCACCTGCAGAACCACTCCTTTACTGAGTGTGTCTTGATAATTGCCAATAATTTCCATCTGTTGTCTATTCCTTTTATACAATAGCATGTGAAATTGATTGTCAAACAGTGTTGCTTCCTAAGTGGGCAGTTTGATTTCACAGAAGTTTGATTTACTTGAGTTATATTCTGTTGTTTAAGTGTTACCTTTATTTTTTTTGAGCAGTATATATATTTTAGACACACTTGTCTCCGGAAACAATTCAGGCACTGCCAATGCGGTTTAAGGGCAAGGACACCGCCTAAGTGGACACAGGAACAAAGATTAATTATACTGGAATAACAGGATACATTAACAGACTGGGGATGTGGGACCTGGCAGCAAACAGTTGCACACACTAAACCACCTAACAGTAACTGTAGGGGTTGTTCAGGCACCTCCCAATTTTGGAGGGTGCCTTATATACAAGATGCCTCCCAGCAATTGGCTGGGAGATGTCTAGCAGATGTTCACATTAGCTAAATATCATCCATGGCCTGAGTAAACTATTACACCTAGAAGTGGCGCACGTGGCTCATGGACCCACTGTGCCACCAACTGGACTTACCCTGGAGGGGCATGATCAAGCAGCTACCTTGGTGTTCACTGGAGCCTCTAGTGGTGAGGTCAGGCTTGTGCACCAGGTAGTTGCCAGGTGACACTCTAGGATGCATCCAGCAGTAGCAGCTGACCCCAAAGGTCTAAGCCATTTACTCAGAATCCTAGAAAGGGCAGGAAGGCCACTAGGACAGGTTCAGGCTGTGAGGACATGATAGCCACTTGGGAAAGGTTCAGACTGGTCAGTGACTGGATAGCAGACAGGACTGCCAAACGTACAGGTTCCGACTGTGGAGCATCCATATAGCATATGGGAAAGCAATAGGGAAAGGTTCAGACTGTCGACAGGACCTGTCAACATACAGTTGCACACACTAAACCACCTAACAGTAACTATAGGGTTTGCTCAGGCATCTCCCAATTGGGAGCCTTATATACAAGATGCCCCCCATGGCCACATTAACTCCCAGCTATTGGCTGGGAGACATCTAGCAGATGTTCACATTAACTAAATGCCTCCAAACTGTTAGCTGGGAGCATTTTACCATGTGTGCGCTGCCTTTTTAAAAGCAGTGGAGCACGCGCAGGTATGAACTAGGTCAGGTAGGAGGACCACACTAGGGCCAGGGCGGTGAGTGTTATGAACTGGTGGCCTAGGAGCAGCATGGACGAGCTCTGGAGTAGGTGGCCTCTATACTGACCGCAGACCCTGAACTTAACACATCAACTAGAAGTAGCCGTGGGATGTTCCTGTTACTCCCTAGACACCTCGTCATGGCCGGAGGACTAATTACACCTAAAGAAAGAAACAGGAATACTATCTTGCCTCAGAGAAAATTCCCAAAGGAAAGGCAGCCCCCCACAAATATTGACTGTGAGAGGAGAGGGAAATTACAAACGCAGACTGAAAACAGAATTTAGCAAAGGAGGCCACGCTACCTAGAAAGAAAAGACAGGAAAGAGTACTGTGCGGTCAGTATAAAAAATACTACAAAATCCACCACAGAGAATACAAAAATCTCCACACCTAACTAAAGGCATGGAGGGTAACTCTGTGACTCCAGAGCTTCCAACTTGGCTGAGTAAATCTTAACACAGACAAAGCTGGACAAGAAAAAACATAGCAATTCACAGAACTATTAAGTCCACCGCATGTGGACTGCAAAAACAGAGCCAGGACTTATCTTTGATGATTTGGACAATCCAGAAGGAGAAACCAAGCAGAGATGTGGATCCCTAGAAAACAATGGACAACTGGCACTCACTAAAGGAAAGAGCCAGACTAAATAGCCCCGTCCAAAGTGGAAGCAGCTGATGACTGTTGTGAAGGACAAACAGCAGCACTACCACTTATAACCACCGGAGGGAGCCTAAGAGCAGAACCCACAACAGAATTCACAACAGTACCCCCCCCTTGAGGAGGGGTCACCGAACCCTCACCAGAGCCCCCAGGCCGATCCGGACGAGCCAAATGGAAGGCACGAACCAAATCATCAGCATGAACATCGGAGGCAACAACCCAAGAATTATCCTCCTGGCCATAACCCTTCCACTTGACAAGATACTGAAGTCTCCGTCTAGAAAAACGAGAATCCAAGATCTTCTCCACAACATACTCCAACTCCCCATCAATCAACACCGGGGCAGGAGGATCAACAGAGGGAACCACGGGCACCACATATTTCCGCAACAAAGATCTATGAAAAACATTATGGATGGAAAATGAGGCTGGAAGGGCCAAACGAAAAGACACTGGATTGATAATCTCAGAAATCCTATAAGGACCAATAAACCGAGGCTTGAACTTCGGGGAAGAAACCTTCATAGGAACATGACGAGAAGACAACCAGACCAAATCCCCAACCCGAAGCCGGGAACCCACACGCCGACGACGGTTGGCAAAACGCTGAGCCTCCTCCTGAGACAACACCAAATTGTCCACAACATGAGCCCAAATCTGCTGCAACCTGTCAACCACAGAGTCCACCCCAGGACAATCAGAAGACTCAACCTGCCCTGAAGAAAAACGAGGATGAAACCCAGAATTACAAAAGAATGGTGACACCAAGGTAGCAGAACTAGCCCGATTATTAAGGGCAAACTTGGCCAATGGCAAGAAAGCCACCCAATCATCCTGATCGGCAGACACAAAGCATCTCAAATAAGTTTCCAAAGTCTGGTTAGTTCGCTCGGTTTGGCCGTTTGTCTGAGGATGAAATGCGGAAGAAAAAGACAAATCAATGCCCAGCTTAGCACAAAAGGACCGCCAAAACCTAGAAACAAACTGTGAACCTCTATCGGACACAATATTCTCCGGAATGCCATGCAAATGAACCACATGCTGAAAAAACAACGGAACCAACTCAGAAGAGGAAGGCGACTTAGGCAAAGGTACCAAATGAACCATCTTAGAAAACCAGTCACAGACCACCCAGATAACAGACATCCTCTGGGAAACAGGAAGATCCGAAATAAAATCCATAGAAATATGCGTCCAAGGCCTCTCAGGGACCGGCAAAGGCAAAAGCAACCCACTGGCGCGGGAGCAGCAAGGTTTGGCCCGCGCACAAGTCCCACAGGACTGCACAAAAGAACGCACATCCCGTGACAAAGAAGGCCACCAAAAGGACATACTAACCAAATCTCTGGTACCAAAAATCCCAGGATGGCCAGCCAACACAGAACAGTGAACCTCAGAAATCACTTTACTAGTCCATCTGTCAGGAACAAACAGTTTCCCCGCTGGACAGCGATCAGGTTTATCAGCCTGAAACTCCTGAAGAGCCCGTCGCAAATCAGGGGAGATGGCAGAAAGAATCACCCCCTCCTTAAGAATACCAACCGGCTCAAGAATCCCAGGGGAATCAGGCAAGAAACTCCTAGAGAGGGCATCAGCCTTAACATTCTTAGAACCTGGAAGATACGAGACAACAAAATCAAAACAGGCGAAAAGCAGGGACCATCGAGCCTGTCTAGGATTCAGCCGTTTGGCAGACTCGAGGTAAATCAGATTCTTATGATCGGTCAAGACCACAATACGGTGCTTGGCCCCCTCAAGCCAATGTCGCCACTCCTCAAATGCCCACTTCATAGCCAACAACTCACAATTGCCGACATCATAATTGCGTTCCGCAGGCGAAAACTTTCGAGAAAAGAAGGCACACGGTTTCATCAAGGAACCATCAGAATTCCTCTGAGACAAAACGGCCCCTGCCCCAATCTCAGAAGCGTCAACCTCAACCTGAAAAGGAAGAGAAACATCCGGCTGACGCAACACAGGGGCAGAAGTAAATCGGCGCTTAAGCTCCTGAAAGGCAGAAACGGCCTCAGAGGACCAATTAGCTACATCAGCGCCCTTCCTCGTCAAATCGGTCAGGGGTTTAACCACACTGGAGAAGTTGGCAATGAAACGGCGATAAAAATTAGCAAAGCCTAAAAATTTCTGAAGGCTCTTCACGGATGTGGGCTGGATCCAATCATGAATGGCCTGAACCTTAGCCGGATCCATTTCTATAGATGATGGAGAAAAAATGAAGCCCAAAAAAGAAACCTTCTGTACTCCAAAGAGGCACTTAGACCCCTTCACAAACAAGGCATTGTCACGAAGGACCTGAAATACCATCCTAACTTGTTTCACATGAGACTCCCAATCATCTGAAAAAATCAAAATATCATCCAAATATACAATCATGAATTTATCAAGATAATTCCGAAAAATATCATGCATGAAGGACTGAAACACAGATGGGGCATTAGAGAGTCCGAATGGCATCACAAGATACTCAAAATGGCCCTCGGGCGTATTAAACGCAGTTTTCCATTCGTCACCCTGCTTAATACGAACCAGATTATATGCCCCTCGAAGGTCAATCTTAGTAAACCAACTAGCCCCCTTAATTCTGGCAAACAAATCAGAAAGCAAAGGCAAAGGGTATTGGAATTTGTCCATGATCTTATTCAAGAGGCGATAATCAATACAGGATCTCAAGGAGCCATCCTTCTTGGCAACAAAAAAAAACCTGCACCTAATGGAGAAGAAGATGGCCGAATATGCCCCTTCTCCAAAGACTCCCTTACATAGCTCCGCATGGCGGCATGTTCAGGCACAGACAAGTTGAAAAGTCGGCCCTTAGGAAACTTACAGCCTGGAATCAAATCAATAGCACAATCACAGCCCCTATGCGGTGGAAGGGAACTGGACTTGGGCTCATCGAAAACATCCTGGAAATCTGACAGAAACTCAGGAATTTCAGAAGAGGGGGAGGAGGAAATTGACATCAGAGGAACGTCATCGTGAACTCCCTGACAACCCCAACTAGTCACAGACATAGATTTCCAATCCAACACCGGATTATGTACCTGTAACCATGGAAACCCCAGCACAACAGCATCATGCAAATTATGTAACACCAGGAAGCGACAATCTTCCTGACGGGCTGGCGCCATGCACATGGTTAACTGTGTCCAAAACTGAGGTTTATTTTTAGCCAATGGTGTAGCATCAATCCCCCTCAAAGGGATAGGACTCCGCAAAGGCTGTAAGGAAAAACCACAACGTCTGGCAAATTCCAAGTCCATTAAATTTAAAGCGGCGCTTGAATCCACAAATGCCATGACAGAGAATGACGATAATGAGCAGATCAGGGTCACAGATAACAGAAATTTAGGTTGTACAGTACTGATAGTAACGGAATTAGCGATTCTCTTGGCACGCTTAGGGCAATCAGAAATAACATAAGCAGAATCGCCGCAGTAAAAGCACAACCTATTCTGACGTCTGAATCCTTGGCGTTCCGCTCTAGACACAATCCTATCACACTGCATAGGCTCAGGACTCCGCTCGGAAGACAACGCCATAGTGTGCACAACTCTGCGCTCACGCAAGCGCCGATCAATTTGAATGGCCAGAGACATAGAATCACTCAGACCTGCAGGCGTGGGGAACCCCACCATAACATCTCTAACAGATTCAGAAAGACCCTTTCTGAAAATTGCCGCCAAAGCATCCTCATTCCACTTAGTAAGCACAGACCATTTTCTGAATTTCTGGCAATATAACTCTGCCGCTTCTTGACCCTGACACAGGGCCAAAAGTGTTTTCTCAGCATGCTCTACAGAGTTAGGTTCATCATACAATAACCCAAGCGCCTGAAAAAAGGTGTCTACATTAAGCAAGGCCGGATTCCCAGATTCCAGGGAAAATGCCCAATCCTGCGGGTCACCACGCAACAGAGAAATTACAATTTTTACCTGCTGGGTGGGATCACCAGAGGAACGGGGCTTAAGAGCAAAAAACAGTTTACAGTTATTTTTAAAGCTCAAAAATTTGGACCTGTCCCTGAAGAACAGATCGGGGGTAGGAATTCTAGGCTCTAAAACAGGAGTCTGCACGATATAATCAGAAATACCCTGTACTCTAGCAGCAAGTTGATCCACCCGAGAAGCAAGTCCCTGAACATCCATGTCAACACCTAACTCCTGAGCCACCCAGAAGTGAAGAGGGAAAAAAAAACACAACAGAGTACAGAAAAAAAATGGCTCAGCACTTTCTTTCCCTTCTTTTGAGATGCGGTTAACTCATTGTTGGCCAGTTGTACTGTTATGAACTGGTGGCCTAGGACGAGCTCTGGAGTAGGTGGCCTCTATACTGACCGCAGACCCTGAACTTAACACATCCACTAGAAGTAGCCGTGGGATGTTCCTGTCACTCCCTAGACACCTCGTCACGGCCGGAGGACTAATTACACCTAAAGAAAGAAACAGGAATACTATCTTGCCTCAGAGAAAATTCCCAAAGGAAAGGCAGCCCCCCACAAATATTGACTGTGAGAGGAGAGGGAAATTACAAACGCAGACTGAAAACAGAATTTAGCAAAGGAGGCCACGCTACCTAGAAAGAAAAGACAGGAAAGAGTACTGTGCGGTCAGTATAAAAAATACTACAAAATCCACCACAGAGAATACAAAAATCTTCACACCTAACTAAAGGCATGGAGGGTAACTCTGTGACTCCAGAGCTTCCAAATTGGCTGAGTAAATCTTAACACAGACAAAGCTGGACAAGAAAAAACATAGCAATTCACAGAACTATTAAGTCCACCGCATGTGGACTGCAAAAACAGAGCCAGGACTTATCTTTGATGATTTGGACAATCCAGAAGGAGAAACCAAGCAGAGATGTGGATCCCTAGAAAACAATGGACAACTGGCACTCACTAAAGGAAAGAGCCAGACTAAATAGCCCCGTCCAAAGTGGAAGCAGCTGATGACTGTTGTGAAGGACAAACAGCAGCACTACCACTTATAACCACCGGAGGGAGCCTAAGAGCAGAACCCACAACAGAATTCACAACAGGTGAGTAAGACAGCATCCCTGCATAGTGGAAGGAGGGGAACCATACGGGCGTGCAAGCAGGCGCTTCAATTGGTAAGTGTAAATTAGATGGAATATTACCTTGGGACAAAACAAAAAGTACAGTTTGCAAACTCTAAACATTACCCTGCACTTTATTTGTGAACCTAAACTGTGCTGGACTGTGGCTGTATTGGAAGCTTAAAGGGGTTGTCTTAAGGTGGTAGAAGTAGTGTGATGATCTGGGCAATGTTTTTTGTTCTTGCCATTCATGTGGATGTTTCTTTGACACATTTCACCTACCCAACATTCATCTGACACTTGTTGTTTTTTTTTAACTGGAGAAAGGCGCCAAAACGCGTTGGTGTAAATAAACCTTGCTTATACTCTTCAGATCTCATCCTTTCTTTGAATGTAGCCTGCACATTGTGATAATCTCTGCTTTGCCAAACTGCTGTCTGCAAGATACTCTCCTCCAGCCCGGGGTCTGCAGCTAAGGCACATCAGGCTTCAACAGGTGTTATGTCCTTACACAACCCTTATAAGTGAGTGCTATCATCACCCTCAACCTCATCTTGTTCTTTACGGTACTGCCCTACTCGTGCACATTTGTCCCATCCACATTCATTTTCCCCATTTCGTCATCCTAAACATTTTACGGGCCAAGTATGCCCCTTTATGTCTGTAACACCCAAGACAATCTCCCTCTTTCCGGTTGATAATGTTTCCCGCCACATTCCAAATATTGCCCAGAAATAGTTTCAGGAACATGAGAAAAAGGTCATAGAGGTCCCACCTAGCAACTATCAGGACCTAAAAGGTTCTGCAGGAGTGATGGACAAAGAAAGTAAAGAGCCCCTGTGCAAGAACAGTATATGGGCCCCTCTTTGGGTCTGGGACAAAAGCTGCCTGGTGTGTTAGGATGTGCCATCAAGTCGAGATGGGTGGGATCTGTCTGTGCTTGTAGCAAATGCCTTTAAATTTAGTTTTGCTTCACTCAATCTAAAACCTAGGATATTATATTTACTACATCTACATGAGGAAGTGAAGATAATAAAACAGATAATAAAACTATTTATAATTTTCATTCTTGACTAAAAAAAAATAAAAAAAATCAGTTTCCAGGTTAGACGAGTTTATTGCATTCCTGGATTAATCATAAAATAAACATGGGTGTATTTTCCCCACAATGTATATTATTGCCTGACGTGGAAAACTATTAGGCCCCAAAAGACTGATCAGAAGAACAGAAAGAGGCGCAGAAGAGCTCAGCCCCATCACAAATGCATATACAAAGAAAATGGATCCGGTTCCTTAGCCAATAACCTCCTACCGGTATGTAAATAAACCCATGACTGCTTGCGAGTTGGGTAAAATGGCCACAGCAGCCTTTTAACAAATTATAACATAATAAAACCTGGAGTGGGCACAACTTTGGCGACTCCACAACAATAAACGTTTTTCCAACTACCTAAAGGTTAATAGGCAAAGGCCAGAGGCAAACCCCTCGTCCTAGAGAACTTTCCCCGACCGCACCACACCAACCCAGGTAGTAAGGTATTAACACAATATGGTCAACACCCCTAACCATGCAGGACCCATACCCGCCAGTTATATTGGGATGTAACTGGAGCGCCCCCAAGGGCAGTGGGGACTCGGTACCGGGCCCTTCTTCGGTTCTCAAGGGGGATGTCACGGTGGCTGACCCGGTCCGTGGCCCTCGGGAGGTCCGTATTAAAAGGGGGAAAGGTCTTTAAAGGGGAAATGTTCGTGACGCCACCTGTGGTATTCGGTCAGGGTGACCGACGCTGCTTTAAGGGGTCCGCTGGGGCGATGTTATGGCAGCTAGATGGTATACCTTCCCACAGGTGAAGTATGTCCCCAGGGCTTCCCAGTGTGTAAGATGTTGGATGGTGAGAGGCGCAGTGAAGAATGAGGACACAAGGTTGCAGTCTCTTTACCTTTTTACTGAAGGCTTCAGCATTCACAGTCCAGAGCACCAGATCACAGGGCAGACAGAGTCCGGCCGGTTTGGACGCAAATCCAGAGTCCCCTTATCCAGGTGGAAATCAGTAGCCTTCCCCTAGCGCCTGGATGTTGTAGCACCTTACTGCTGAGCCTCTCATAAGGTCCTCACAACTGTTGTAGATGTTCCAGATGTTATGTCTCTTTCTCTGCCCCCGGATGATAGGACAACCCGTATGACCGGTGGCCTGAGGCTTTTTACAGGGACTCTAGCATGCCCCGGCCTCTCGTGGGTGCCACCGCGATTCTTGGGTATGGGGCGGCTCAGTAACGTGAAATTAGCTGTCCTGCCGGTCTCTGGAGCAAATGCATGTAGAAAAGCCGCGGAGACACCATCACGTATTTCTCAACGCAAGCAATGAATAGCCAGGTCTTTCACCAGGAAGGAACAACCACGGGAAGGGCAATATCCAATAAAGGAAAACCACTTATGCCAAAACATGGTATCCATCCACAGACCGCTATTTCGGGGAATTTGCCCCTCATCAGTGTGGAGTAGGAAACTGGCTATTAGGAGCAGTGCCTAGTTAAAGGACTAAAAACAAAAGGATGAATGACCTCGGGGAGATGAAAACATCCAACACCGCGGAGACACCATCACGTGTTTCTCAACCCAGTGATCCAGAACACTGCCCCCATCGCTTAAGGGAAATATGCAAATGCATGTAGAAAAGCCACGGAGACACCATCACGTGTTTCTCAACGCAAGCAATGAATAGCCAGGACTTTCACCGGGAAGGAACAACCACAGGAAGGGCAGCATCCAATAAAGGAATACCACCTATGCCAAAACATGGTATCCATCCACGGACAGCTGTTTTGGGGTATTTGCCCCTCATCAGTGTGGAGTAGGAAACTGGCTATTAGGAGCAGTGCCTAGTTAAAGGACTAAAAACATAAGGATGAATGACCTCGGGGAGATCAAAACATCCAACACCACGGAGACACCATCACGTGTTTCTCAACGCAGTGATCCAGAACACTGCCCCCATCCCTTAAGGGAAATATGCAAATGCATGTAGAAAAGCCGCAGAGACACCATTACGTGTTTCTCAACGCAGTGATCCAGAACACTGCCCCCATCCCTTAAGGGAAATATGCAAATGCATGTAGAAAAGCCGCGGAGACACCATCACGTGTTTCTCAACGCAAGTGGATGGATACCATGTTTTGGCATAGGTGGTTTTCCTTTATTGGATGCTGCCCTTCCCGTGGTTGTTCCTTCCCGGTGAAAGACCTGGCTATTCATTGCTTGCGTTGAGAAACACGTGATGGTGTCTCCGCAGCTTTTCTACATGCATTTGCATATTTCCCTTAAGGGATGGGGGCAGTGTTCTGGATCACTGCGTTGAGAAACACGTGATGGTGTCTCTGCGGTGTTGGATGTTTTGATCTCCCCGAGGTCATTCATCCTATTGTTTTTAGTCCTTTCACTAGGCACTGCTCCTAATAGCCAGTTTCCTACTCCACACTGATGAGGGGCAAATACCCCGAATCAGCTGTCTGTGGGTGGGACTGCTTCTTGGCCTTTTGGCTGCTAGCTTTTGTCGCGGTCAGAGGGGGTGAGTATTTCTTGGCAGCATGCTGCTAATTTTCTTCTGCGGTATTTGTATCGGCAGTTAAGGCTGAAGATGTTCATCAAGAATACGATTCGTGTAGTAGTGGAAGGTGGTGCCAGAAACAACGTGGTGTATGTGGTTCATGACCTGCTGGAGGGAAAGGCTGGAGCTCATTGGACTGATATCTTCAGTGTGAACGAATTTCACAACCAGGGTACATATGATGTTACCTTTGTGAGTGAGCCTTGCTGTCTAACTGTTTTTGAGTGGTTCAGAAGCCATGATGGTAACCCATGCCTGGAGGGAGTGCGAGTGGAGCCTCTGTTTGGGCTCATTGAGAAAGTAGTAACTGTTACCGTGTACAATCCTTACACAGAAGTAAGTCTGCTGGAGCAGTTCTTGGCTTGGTACTGCGAATATGTGAAGGGTGGAGAGAAACAGAGAAATTGTTTGGGCATTTTTAATTGTAAATATGTGTTTCGTGTGAAACTGAGGAAAGACCCAAGTTGTTTGGGAGGTTTCACCCATCCCCCGGCGAACGTTTCAGTGGCGGGTCATAGGGGCTTTCTGTCGTATGCAGGGCAGTAGTGTTGAGCGATACCGTCCGATACTTGAAAGTATCGGTATCGGAAAGTATCGGCCGATACCGGCAAAGTATCGGATCTAATCCGATACCGATACCCGATACCAATACAAGTCAATGGGACTCATGTATCGGACGGTATCCCTGATGGTTCCCAGGGTCTGAAGGAGAGGAAACTCTCCTTCAGGCCCTGGGAACCATATTAATGTGTAAAATAAAGAATTAAAATAAAAAATATTGCTATACTCACCTCTCCGACGCAGCCTGCACCTTACCGAGGGAACCGGGAGCCTTCTTTGCGCGCTTTTCCTTCCTTCCGTGACGTCACGGCTTCTGATTGGTCGCGTGCCGCCCATGTGACCGCGACGCGACCAATCACAGCAAGCCGTGACGTAATTTTCAGGTCCTTCTAGGCATTCAGTATTTTAAAATTACGTTCCGGCGTTGTGATTGGTCGCGTCGCGGTCACATGGGCGATGCGACCAATCACAAGCCGTGACGTCACGGGAGGCTGCACACGCGCGCATTTTAAAATGCGCGCGTCTCCTGCCTCCCGTGACGTCACGGCTTGTGATTGGTCGCGTCGCCCATGTGACCGCGATGCGACCAATCACAACACCGGAACGTAATTTTAAAATACTGAATGCCTAGAAGGACCTGAAAATTACGTCACGGCTTGCTGCGATTGGTCGCGTCGCGGTCACATGGGCGGCACGCGACCAATCAGAAGCCGTGACGTCACGGAAGGAAGGAAAAGCGCGCATTTTAAGCAAAGAAGGCTCCCGGTTCCCTCGGTAAGGTGCAGGCTGCGTCGGAGAGGTGAGTATAGCAATATTTTTTATTTTAATTCTTTATTTTACACATTAATGTTGTTTCGATACCGATACCCGATACCACAAAAGTATCGGATCTCGGTATCGGAATTCCGATACAGCAAATATCGGCCGATACCCGATACTTGCGGTATCGGAATGCTCAACACTACAGGGCAGCCTCTATACTGCAGGAAGTGTTTCCAATTTGGGCACATACAGAACACGTGTGAGAAGAGCATGGTTTGTCGCAACTGTAAGCAAGAAGGCCATGCGGCGGCTCAGTGTCCGATGCCACGTGAATGTGACCAGTGTGGTAATACAGGGCACCTGTATAAGGACTGTCCATATGGTTGGCCAGGGAGGCCAACTAGAGAGAAGGAAAGGCGGGAGGAGGAAGAAAAGAAACGTGAGGAGGAGCGGAGGCAGGAGGAGAAAAAAAAGAGAGAGGAGGAGGTCAAGAAACGGGAGGAGGAGAGGAAGCGGGAGGAAAGCGAGGCATCTGCGCAGCAAAGTGCTGAGGTAAATCCGCCCTCTATGATTGAGAGACGGTGGGATAAACGGCAGGAGGACAAGGAGGCTGAAAGGAGGAAGGAGGAGCTGGAGGACAAGTTATTCTGGAGAGCCGCAAAGCGTGAAGAGCGTGCTATGGTTAAAAATAAAAAAAAAAGGAAGCCCCAGTTACCAAAGCTGAGGAGTTGGGTGTTTTGATGGATTTTGACACTTCTGGGGCAGAGGAGATGGCTGCGTTGTTGATTCTTGATTCTGATCCAGGAAGCATTGGCGTTTTTTCCTCAGAAGAGGAGCCTGGAGGTCGAAAGTGTCCCAGGGAGGGTGGTGGGGAAATCTGTGACTCTGAGGTTCATGAAGGTGGAGGGCCCCAGAGGAAGGCTGGGCAGAAGAAGACGCTTGTGGAGGAGTGTATGGAGGTCAGCGGCTCTGAAAGCTGCTCAGCGCAGATGGTGGAGGAGGACAGTGGCGGTGCTGTGTAGTTATGTGCTATTATTTCAGTAGCTAGGTGGTTTTGTATATAGCATTTGCCTTTAAAAATGTTTTTTGTTTTTTGTGTTTTTCATGTAAGTTGAGTAATGTCATGTTTGTAGGTTGTTTTTTTTAGTATTTTTTTGTGTATGTGATGGGTTTTGTAATCATATCACAAAATGTGAGGGTCTTTAAAAGCAGGTTGCGGCGGGCAGCCATTTTGGATTTTTTTGCAACCCAGAATGCAGGAATTTTTTGTCTGCAGGAGTGTGGGATTGTGGATGGTGTGAAGGGGAGTGAATGGCCTCATGGTGTGTCTGTGTGGTCAGGGAGTGCCTGTAATAAAAATGATGGTGTGGGTTTTTTGGTGAAGGGAAAAGATGTGAGTTTGTGTGACTATATGGTGATTGAGGTTGGAAGGTGTGTGTTGGCTAATTTTGAGTTTAGAAATGTTCGTTTTTGCGTTATTAATGTAGATGTGCCTGTGGGAAAACAGGAGCTTAGAGTTTTATTTGAAAAAATTAAGTTTTTTATTCCAGGAAGAGTGCCTGTTGTGATAGTGGGTGATATGAACTGTGATGTGGGAAGTGTGAATGTCGATGCGTCAGGGAAAGTGTTAATGGATATGGTGAGTGATTTTGGTTTAAAAGATATGCAGCGTGCATGCAAGATAACTCCATTGTTAAATACGTTTTTTTTCTGACAGTGGGAGGGTGGAGTCTAGATTGGACTATTGTTTTGTTTAAAAAAATGTGATTCCTGTTAGTTATGCACAGGAGAGGATGTTTTTTTCGGATCATGTGTGTATGAAGTGTGAATTGGATTTGCATGTTAATGAGGTGGCTAGGAAAGGTGTGTGGAAGTTGAATGTGAGTTTGCTGGAAGGAGGGGGGTGAGAGAGGAGTATGAAAGACATTATGCAGAGTGGTGTGGGTGCAGGAGTGATTTCAGAAATGTGTGTGAATGGTGGGATTGGGTTAAATGGAAAACCAAGAGTTTTTGTTTTTTTTTAAACTCGTATACAAGTGTGCGGCTGCAAAGAGAGAAAGGTTTGTTTTTTTAAATGCAAGACTGAGTGTGTTGTATAAGTTGAGGGCGGGAGGGATGGATGTGAGTGAAGATTTAGTGAAAGTGAATAAAGAAGTGAATGATTTTTTGTTAGAAAGAGGGAGGAGTATTGTGTATAGGGCCAAATTAGAGAATTTGGAGAAGAATGAGAAGTGTTCGCGTTTTTTCTTTAAAAAAAGTTTTTGGGAAGAGACAGAGTATGAGTGTTTTAAATGGGATGGATGGAAATGAAGTGAGTGGCGCGGACTTGTGTGAGGAAGTGGCAAAGTTTTATGATGATTTGTATGCTGTGAAATGGAGGGATGAAGGTTTGGAGGGTGAGGTATTGAGTGTTTTGGAAAATAGTTTGAATAGGATAGAAAGGGAAAGTTTGATGGGTGATGTGACGGGTGAAGAAGTATGGAAGGTGGTGTGTAGCATGGTGTTGAATAAAACACCGGGGGAGGATGGTCTACCGGTGGAATTTTATCGTGTGATGTGGGATGTGATTGGGAAGGATTTTGTGGATGTATGTAAGTATATGTGGGCGAATGCAGAGGTGGCAAATGGTATGCGTGCAGGGGTGGTTGTGTTATTGCCAAAAAAAAGGTGATTTGAAAAATCTAAAAAATTGGAGGCCGATCACATTGCTAAATTGTGATTATAAGATTTATGCGAAACTTTTGGCTAACAGGATGCGTGGCGTGGTTGGGAGTGTGGTGGGTGAGGAGCAATGTTGTGCGGTACCTGGAAGACGAATACATGGAAGTGTGTGTATGTTGAGAGTTTGTTTGTGGGACTGCATGAATCGTAAGAAAGGGGTGTATGTGTTGAGTTTGGATTTTGAGAAGACTGGCGCATGGTTTTTTGTTTAGTGTGTTGGTGAAGATGGGTTTTCCTTCTGAGTTTGTTGAGAGAGTGAGAAGTTTGTATAAGAATATTTATAGTTGTGTGTTGTTGAATGGAAATGTGGGGAGGAGAGTAAATGTATTTTCGGGTGTTCGGCAGGGGTGTCCTTTGTCCCCTATAGTTTTTATTTGCGCAAATGAGCCTTTGTTATGTCTGTTAAGAAAAGATAAGGTGATTCGGGGTGTGCAAGTACCCGGGGGTGGGGGAAGAGAGTGGAAGATGAGTGGTTATATGGATGATGTGTGTGTGCTGTGTGATTCAGAGTGTTCGGTACGGCGTGTGAAGTTGTTGGTTTCTATTTTTTGTGGAGCATCTGCTTTTAAAGTGAATTGGGAGAAGAGTGAGTGTAAGAATTTTGGGGGAAGGAGTCTGAGCGATGATGCTGGAGTGAATGTGGTGAGTGGATCGATAAAGGTTTTGGGTGTGAAATTTTCAGAGAAATTGGATGGAGAGGAAAGCTGGGTGGATGTGAAAGAGAGAGTGGAGCGTAAGTGAAATTTTTGGAGTTTGAGAGATCTTACGTTTTTTGGTAAAATTTTAGTTATTAAGAGTGTTGTGTTACCTATTTTTTTGTATGTTGTGATGGTTTTTCCACCAACCTACATGTGTATTAGAAGATTAAATAGGGTTTTGTTTGTCTTTTTTTGGGGTTCATGTATGGAGCGTGCGAGGAGAGAGATTGTTATGAAGAGTTTGGATAAGGGGGGACTGGGTTTCCCAAATTTGAATGTTTTTTTCGGCGTGAATATTATGGTGTTTGTATTAGGTGTGATTAGGATGGATGGGAAGTATGCATGTATGTGCAGGTTTTTGTTTGGAAATTTCTTGTTTCATTTGAAATGGCGTGAAAGAGATCTTGGGAGCCCAGTGGCTTTAGAGGTTCCTGTGTGGTATGTGTGGGTTTACAAATTTTTTGTGAAGTGTGAACTGTGTGATGTGGATGTGAGATTGTTAGAAAAGAAGAAAGCTGTATATAAGATGATTGAGTGTAGAGAGGTGGAATGTGACATTATTGTTGGACGAGCCCATAGGCTGTCCTTGCCAGATCTTAAATTGGTTAATGTATCTTGAGGTGTTTTTTGGTTGTAAATAAAAATTTTGTTGTGTTTTCCAATGATGATGGGAATAGCGGGTGCACTGAGTATGTGGCACGCTGTTTTGGGAGTTGAGTTCCTTATAGTTTTGGTTACCTGACTGTGGAACATCCCATCTGAGGGAAAAAAAAAAGCTGTCTGTGGATGGATACCATGTTTTGGAATAGGTGGTTTTCCTTTATTGGATGCTGCCCTTCCCGTGGTTGTTCCTTCCCGGTGAAAGACCTGGCTATTCATTGCTTGCGTTGAGAAACACGTGATGGTGTCTCCGCGGCTTTTCTACATGCATTTGCATATTTCCCATAAGGGATGGGGGCAGTGTTCTGGATCACTGCGTTGAGAAACACGTGATGGTGTCTCCGCGGTGTTGGATGTTTTGATCTCCCCGAGGTCATTCATCCTTATGTTCATAGCCTTTTCACCAGGCACTGCTCCTAATAGCCAGTTTCCTACTCCACACTGATGAGGGGCAAATACCCCGAAACAGCTGTCTGTGGATGGATACCATGTTTTGGAATAGGTGGTTTTCCTTTATTGGATGCTGCCCTTCCCGTGGTTGGCCCTTCCCGTGGTTGTTCCTTCCCGGTGAAAGACCTGGCTATTCATTGCTTGCGTTGAGAAACACGTGATGGTGTCTCCGCGGCTTTTCTACATGCATTTGCATATTTCCCTTAAGGGATGGGGGCAGTGTTCTGGATCACTGCGTTGAGAAACACGTGATGGTGTCTCCGCGGTGTTGGATGTTTTGATCTCCCCGAGGTCATTCATCCTTTTGTTTTTGGTCTCTGGAGCAAGGCATAAAGTACTGTTGCTCCCTCGGTGTTCCGGCTACCGGATCCTGCGCCTCAGAAGGAGGCAGCCTGTGCAGGGCAGAACTCCTTCTGGTTTCCACTCCTTTTGCTATGACTTCATTTCTCACCCTCTACAATACAGTTCTCTGTTTGTGCCCTTTCTTACGGGCTGCCGCACGTGGGGCAGGCGTAGCTCCGTGTCCTTCCGTCTAGGCCTTTGACAGGATCCCACCCCTGTCGGGGACCATCTACCTGAGCGGAGCTCAGCTAGCAGCTGCCTGAGTGAAGCTCAGCCAGCATCTGCCTAACTTCCTATCCAGGCCACCAGTTTTACCTAATTGTGAAGAGTGCCCTAATAAATAGGAGCATAGCTCCCCCTGGTGGACTGGAGTATGAAATGTGTTGCATGTTTGTGATACCTGGTAAAGAGGTCTCCTTGATTGCCTCCAAACGTAACATCACTCCCCCATAGAGGAGAATGATATTACTGCAACGACCAGGACCCTGGGGTGCTGCATAACCAAAGTCTCTATCCCCCAATAGCGCCCTACATGCAAAAGGACATGGCATTTAACGAGCCTTACCCAGACCTATCACCCGCTGCTTATGACAAAGTAATACATATCTGAAAACATCGCCTTCATCAACTGTTAATATGTCCATATATCCAGTTTCACTCATTTTTTTTACACTTTCATTTAAAACACTTACATACTGTATATGGAGCATTATATGGGCCCATTATACACTGGAGCATCATATATGGAGCCCATTTTATATGGATCATCATATGGGGCCCATTATATATGGATCATCATATGGGGCCCATTATATATGGATCATCATATGGGGCCCATTATATATGAAGTAGCATATGGGGCCCGCTATATATGGAGCATTATATGGGCCCATCATTCACTGGAGCATCATATACAGGGCCCATTATATATGGATCATCATATGGGGTCCATTATATATGAAGTAGCATATGGCACCCATTATATATGGAGCATTATATGGGGCCTGTTCTGTATGGAGAATTACATGGGGCCATTCTGTATGGAGCAATATATGGGACTCATACTGTATGGAGCAATAAATGGGGCTCATTATACACTATAGGGCCCATCCTATCCTGTATAGAACATTGTATGTGTCCCATTACACATGGAGCAATATTCTGGAGCCCATCATATACTGTATGGAACATTATATGGGATCCATTATGTATGGAGCAATATATGGGGCTCATTATACTGTATGGAACAATATATGAGGCCCATTATTCTGTATGGAGCAATATATGGGGATCATTATTCTGTATGGAGCACTATGCAGTGCCCATGATACTGTATGGAGCAATATACAGGGCTCATTATACTGTATGGAGCAATATATAGAGCTCATTATTCTGTATGGAGCACTATGTGATGCCATATTACTATATGGAGGGCTATACCGTCCGGTTTCTGAACTATTGATATCACTCATGTAATGTAAGTAGTAAGTGAAATCTTTGGCATTGTACTATACCTTTATTTCTCTGCTGTATCTGTGCATCATAAATCGTGGTATATATTAAATGGGCCCACTGAGACTCCTTCGCCGAGGCCCACGAAAATCTTGAGCCAGCCCTGGTCACTAGTCTTGCATCCATCATTGTGTACCTACAGGTAATGTGCCTAGTATACGGGTAAAACATACTTCCACATGACCACACAACATTGTGGTGAAAAATGGAGTGCTTGTCCCAGGAGAAAGAACTAATATACTCATAAGTGGTGAACTGCACAGCGTGGTCCAGAATCAGGGGTGGTAACCATTGGACATTTTTGACTGTGCTTCATGTTAAAGCAAAAATGGAATATTAGGTCAGATGTGTTCACGGTGATATTCATGAAACATAGCTCACAACCAGATAAACACGTGGGGTGGGATTCTTCTTTCTGCCGCCTCCGGGAACAAAACCATCAAGTGTACAGCTGATTCCCACAAGAGGAGGTCTAAGGTATGGCTAAGTGGCTTAGTCGTCCATAAGGTCATTTAGCGACAGTCAGACTGTGGCCTGAGGGCAGGAAAAGTATAATCCCCTTACGAAGTACAACAAATAATACCAGCATGTCAGTATTTATCCTATAAGTGGCAGGGATACAAAATAAATGCATTAAAGGGCCCGTAACAAACCCAAAACAAGCAACTTTGCAATTGATTTCTTTGTCCGTCCTCAAGAACGGAGGATTTTTTTTATTCATTTGGTCACAGCTCTTTGCCTAGGTTACTGACCACCTTTCCAGTCTCAGAGTGGCCGTTTTCCTAGGTAAAGAGTAAGCGCAGCTTGAAGGCTCTAAGCTGGTGGGATCTCCCATGTTGCAGCATGGGAGAATGTTCAGTCCAGACCATCCACTGGTCGAACTGTAACTCTTCAGGAGCACACCCCCCCCCCCCCAGGGGAGGCAGAGGAGCTGTGCACTTCTGAAGAAACCATATGAGAACACTCCTTTACCTTGTAAATGGCCATGACTGAAAGCTTCTTCCCATGACCAGTTCCGGACATAAACTCTTTTATGGAAAGTTGTCTTGGAGAGTTACTTTTGGAAAAAGTTCAAAGAGATGAAGATGACCTAGGAGATCATTTTAATAGGGCAGCTTAGTTAATGCAATAAACGTGCCTATTGATCTTTTGATTGAGAATATCTGGGAAAGAGGCAGCTTCACGTTGCCAAGAAAGTTTTCACCATAAGCTCTCCATTATAGTCATCTCCACTCATATGCCGCCTCTTCTGAATACAAGACTACATCTACCCAAGACTCAAGGGCAGAAGAAACCTGACAAAATCACTTTCAAGGAATTTCAGTCTTGGTCTGGGAGACACCAATGAACCTGGAAGACCTTGGGGTAGGTAGAAGCCAGATTTATAGCTTTAGACTAGAACTACCGTATATACTCGAGTATAAGCCGACCCGAGTATAAGCTGACCCCCCTAATTTTGCCACAAAAAACTGGGAAAACTTATTGACTCGAGTATAAGCCTAGGGTGGAAAATGCAGCAGCTACCGGTGAATTTCAAAATTAGAAATAGATACTCCATACCATTCATTATGGCCCCATAGATGCTCCACATAAAGCTGTGCCATATATAATGCTCTGCACCGTTCATTATGGCCCCATAGATGCTCCACATAAAGCTGTGCCATATACAATGCTCTGCACCGTTGCCCCATAGATAGCTGTGCCATATATATAATGCTCTGCACCGTTGCCCCATAGCTGTGCCATATAGTGCTCTGCACCGTTGCCCCATAGCTGTGCCATATAGTGCTCTGCACCGTTGCCCCATAGCTCTGCCATATAGTGCTCTGCACCGTTGCCCCATAGCTGTGCCATATAGTGCTCTGCACCGTTGCCCCATAGCTGTGCCATATAGTGCTCTGCACCATTGCCCCATAGCTGTGCCATATAGTGCTCTGCACCATTGCCCCATAGCTGTGCCATATAGTGCTCTGCACCGTTGCCCCATAGCTGTGCCATATAGTGCTCTGCACCATTGCCCCATAGCTGTGCCATATAGTGCTCTGCACCATTGCCCCATAGCTGTGCCATATAGTGCTCTGCACCATTGCCCCATAGCTCTGCCATACAGTGCTCTGCACCATTGCCCCATAGCTGTGCCATATAGTGCTCTGAACCATTGCCCCATAGCTGTGCCATATAGTGCTCTGCACCATTGCCCCATAGCTGTGCCATATAGTGCTCTGCACCATTGCCCCATAGCTGTGCCATATAGTGCTCTGCACCATTGCCCCATAGCTGTGCCATATAGTGCTCTGCACCATTGCCCCATAGCTCTGCCATATAGTGCTCTGCACCATTGCCCCATAGATGCTCCACATAAATCTGTGCTGCTGCTGCAATTAAAAAAAAAAAAAAACACATACTCACCTCTCTTGCTTGCAGCTCCTCGGCGCCATCTTCCCGGCGTCTCTCCGCACTGACTGATCAGGCAGAGGGCGGCGCGCACACTATATGCGTCATCGCGCCCTCTGCCTGAACAGTCAGAGCGGAGAGAGAGACGCCGGGAAGATGGAAACAGCGCCCGGCGGGTGGAACGAGGACAGGTGAATATGCGATACTTACCTGCTCCCGGCGTCCCGCTCCTTCCCCCTGCCTGTCTTCGGTGCCGCAGCCTCTTTCTCTATCAGCGGTCACCGGCACCGCTTCATTAGAGAAATGAATATGCGGCTCCGCCCCTATGGGAGGTGGAGTAGCCTATTCATTTCTCTAATGAGCGGTCCCACGTGACCGCTCAGGGGAAGAGGCTGCGGCACCCGGAGACAGTGGGACGTGCAGGGGGGGCGACAGGAGCCCCAGAAGCAGTTAAGTATATGACAGTGCTCACCCGCCGACCCCACCACCGATCATGACTCGAGTATAAGCCGAGGAGGCACTTTCAGCCCAAAAATTTGGGCTGAAAATCTCGGCTTATACTCGAGTATATACGGTACATATGTGGTGTAATACTAAGTTTGGGGTGTTGCTTTGTGACACGGTGACTGATTTTCCATGGTGTCGCACCTCAAAATGCAAATTACAGCATCTGAGACACAATTACAAATGTTTTCAAAAGTTTTATCCAACTGCAATTTGCATGATACCCTTCTGCAATTTTGAAGTTTTTTTACAACGAAAATTTCAGCTCACAAACAGTCGCCCAACAGCAAGTCGCGCAAATGTTTTTGATCAAGCAACTTGTCTGAGGATTAGTGTCGTGTGAAACATGGTTGCTGTTCTACCCCAGCCTTGCTCTGCATTTATTAAACCGGCATTGGACAGATGGGATAAAAGCATGACCAGTGTCGGACTGAGGTGCCAAGGGCCTACCAGTAACCAACGCAGGGCCCAACTTTTCAGCCTCATGTAAATGTGACATTTTCATCAATCATAGATTTATATAACAATGGACTGTGTAGATTGCTAAAGGAATAAGATGCCGCCTCTGTCTGTACATAGTGATTCAAGTACATAGTGCCAAGTACTGCTCATATAAGAAGGTGGTGGCCTACCGGAGGATTCTCCTGTTCTCCTGTGGGCCAGTCCAAGCATGAGCATGACCATGATGGAGGCAGTCAACACCCACGTACAGGAGCGGACACGGACAAGACCACTGTGCAAGAACAATATATGGGGCCTTTGCAGTGCAATATCTCATCATGATGCACAATTCCACCTGCTTTGGAGGTGGTAGTGTCCCTCTTACCTCTTGGAACCCTTTGTGCACCAATGGTATGTCTTTTCCTGCTCGTGTATGTGTTCATTAACAAGACGGAATATGCAGTGACGCTGGATCATATCTAGCCTTTTTTCATTCTATAGCCTAGGCACAAGAGAGGGATGACTCAGCTTGGTGTAGAGTCCCATCTATGTCTTCATATCTATCATCCTGCTTCTGTAATAGACTTATCTGTCCACCACAGTTCGGCACTGACTACCTTGATAGGAGTTGGTGCTCTTTTCTGCTGAGCTGTCCTGACTGCTCTTCGGTGGGGGTGGTGTGGACTTCTCTGCTTGGTGGTCATCTTTGGGGACAACTAATAAAGTATCCAACACTAGTGTGCTCATACCGGATTGATCCTTTGGATCATTACCCAGCTTTGTCCCTTGTTTATTCCACAGTTGATAATCTTCTGGATTTGACTCGAAGGTCATCTGTTTATTCTTTTGCCCAATATCTCAGTCAAACTCTCTGGACATGAACCCAACTAATCCCCTAAATCATCTAATTTTGGCATTGTCACCATCTTTCTCATTCTGAAACCTGTACCATCAACTCGCTCCACCGGCCAGCAGCTACTCCATAAATACAACCCGGGGTTCTCTACAGCAAAGGCCAGAACCTCATTTACTGATTATAGAGTGACCTTAGACCTGGCCAACGGAGTGAGGTGTGCCCGGTCTGACTGTCAGTGGTGGTCTTTTAGAACTGACGGATACATTATCGCTTCAAGCAGAAAAGTTGTCAGGGATGTTTTACCAACTTACCTGTTCTCCCAGAGGCACATTCCTCAAATACTGTAAGTGTTCAATGTGTTTGATCTTTAAGGAAATCTTTTGTAGACCAAATGTATGCAAAATACCACTCTAAAATGGAATATTCTAGTGCCACATAGTATTATTCTGGCCACTATCGTAATATTTCAATTTCCAAGGCAGCCCTCTATTGTACTATCGATAAGTACATTTATAGAAATTCCTGATTATTCTATGAGAAAGAAGCTGGCCTTTCTAGAAGATGGCATAGAAAGAAAAGCTAAAAAAAACACCACCTCCTAGAGACAAAAAGACAGTAAAATGGTGAAGAAAAAAAAATATAGAAGTAAAAAGAGTTTTCTAAGCTTAACCCCTGTCACCTGCTGCACATTTAAGGTGCAACTCGGTAGTGGGTGTATGGAGCAGGCTCATGCGTTGAGGGCCCCCCATAAAGGGCAGGTGACACTTGTGTATTACAGCCAGGACCTGCCTCTAACAAATGCAGATTGCGCAAAGCATGTGGGCAGGCTTCAAAGGAGACCATGATTTTTGCTATATGCAGCAAAGCTGTGGCACTGCTGTATATAGTGAGTCGCCCGCTAGGGCGTGGGGTACCCAGTACCGGGTCCAGTGTTCACAGGGGGATGTCACGGTGGCGGCCCGATCCGTGGCCCTCGGCACCCATGTAAAAGGGGAAATTTGAATAAAGTTTATGTTCGTGACGCCACCTGTGGTATTCGGTCAGTGGGGACCGACGTTGCTTAGAGGGGTCCTCTAGGGTGATGTTATGGCAGCTAGATGGTATAACTTCCCACAGGTGAAGTATATCCCCAGGGCTCCTGGTGTGTAGATGGAAGATGGTGAATGGTGCAGTAAGGAATGAGGACACGGGTTTGCAATCTCTTTACCTGGTTTACTGAAGACTTCAGGCAGCCACAGTCCAGGGTACCAAATCACAGGGCAGGCAGGGTCCAGCCGGCTTGGAAGCGAATCCAGAGTCCCCTTTACCAGGTGGAGATGAAAGCCTTCCTCTAGCGCGGTGGTGTTGTAGTCTCTTACTGCTTATGGCTTCAGATAAGGTCCTCACAGTTCTTCTCTCTGTCCCCCATATAGGATAAGACAATACCTGCATGACAGGTAACTCAAGCCTTTTTACAGGGACTCTAGCACACCCCGGGCTCTATGTGTCACTGTGTCTTCAGGTGTGTGTGGTGGACAGGTAACTTGCAATTCAGCTGTCCTGCCGGTCTCTGATGTAAGTCTTAGAGTCCCTTACAACCTCGGTAATCCGGTTACCGGTTATCTGCGCTTCAGAGGGAGATAGTTCACTCGCAGCTGGTCTCCCCTCATGTCACTCTCCTGTGCTTCGCTCTCCTGCACGCTCACTGAACAATGTCCTTTCCTTTTGTATGTCTCTTTCTCCAGGAGCTGTAGTACTTCAGACTACACGGCCCCTTCAGACGTTCTGACACTCTGTCGATCTGCTCTCTTCTCTGTCTCTCACTTTCTGAACGGAACTGAACTCTTTCCTTCCAGATCAGAATGTATTTATAGGGGAGTTCACCCTAAACTAGGCTTAGAGCTCCCCCTTCTGACCTGGAATGTGAACAATGTTGTATGCATAGTGATTACCTGATAAAATATATCCTTCATTGCTTCCAAACGTAACATCACTCTCCCCATGAGGAAAGCAATTCTACTGTGACGACCAGGACCCTGGGGCGCCACAATGGCACAAACGATCACACAATGGCAGCTTCAAGTCCCCTAAGGGGACTAACAAGTACAATAAAAAGTTTTAAAAATTATGAAAGAAAAAAAAAATTAAAAAAGAATTAAGAGTTCAAACCACTCTACTTTTCCCCACGAAAAATAAAGATAATAAATATAAACGAAACACACATGTGGCATCGCCATGTCCAGAAAAGTCCGATCTATCAAAATCTAAAAATAATTACCCCAATTTAAACACTGTAAACAGAAAAAATTAAGAATGTCAAAATTACGTTTCTTTGGGCGCTGTAATATCAGTGCAGGTTCTAGTGGTTAAACCCCCACCGATCAACAAGTTATTACGGTACATATTTTGCTCCCTTAAAGGGACTCTGTCACCTGAATTTGGAGGGAACAATTTTCAGTCATATGGGCGGGGTTTTCGGGTGTTTGATTCACCCTTTCCTTACCTGCTGGCTGCAATATTGGATTGAAGTTCATTCTCTGTCCTCCGTAGTACATGCCTGCACAAGGCAATCTTGCCTTACGCAGGCGTGTACTATGGAGGACAGAGCATGAACTTCAATCCAATATTGCGGCCAGCATGCAGCCAGCGGGTAAGGAAAGGGTGAATCAAACACCCGAAAACCCCGCCCATATGACTGAAAATTGTTCCCTCCAAATTCAGGTGACAGAGTCCATTTAATGAGGGTCTATCACCAGTTTTTATCATTAAATTTGATCTTACAGGGATTTTACGAAAGCTTGTTTGGCAGCGGTATGTCAGAGTCGGATCTCCATAAATACCGGCCGAAACTGTCAATGTAAATATAGGTATGATTTGTTTTTTGTGTGTTTTACTGGTGGGCTGTAAAAAAAAAATCAAGCATTAATGTTTTATTTTAAAAAAATATTTTACTTTTTTTTATTATGTAAAATCTGAAAAATAAGTTTAAACGTTTTAATATTTTCAACACTAGCTACTGACATTTGCCATGAAAACCTAGTGTACTGCTAGCTCGGATTACGACTGCTGTAAATGTGGGTGGGATCTGATCACGTGTGTGATGTCACTCCTCACCTGCCCTTCTGGATTTTTGCAAAATGCTAAAGTTTAGAATTCTAGTGCAGAGGCATTTTGTTGGTGATTAGAGATGTGAACAGTGTCACTGAGGATAGAGGGCAATGCCGATCCGGTTGTTTACTGGTCTTTGCAGAGATCTGTGTGGAGCAGTAATATCATTGCAGATGCAGCGCTTAGATCACAGTAATTACACAGCTCAGCAGTTAGTATTAGTGATGTGCGAACAGTGGATGTTCAGGTCTTTGCAGATTCAGCTGAGTTTGGTTAGGGTACTAAAACAGTACGCAAACTCGAACCCGGACTTTTTTAAGATGAATTGTAGGCCTGGACATCTGTTGTTTTCCATGCCGTTGTCTGCGTGACATCGGCGGTAATATCGTAAGAGCTGCGGTTCCAACGTTGTCAGATGACAGCATGTGAGCCAGCAGCTGTGACCGTCGATAAAAAGGTTAATGACAGTCACAGGCGTTGGCTGATGAAAGAGTTCTACTCTCATCAGCGTGATTCCTCATGGAGAAAGCTTACTCGAAACGCACATCCGGGGTGGCCTCAATTTTTTGGCCCGTGCACCTTATACAATAGGTAAATGTCTTTGATATGAGCTGTCTTTGCATACACATGCATTTTTACTAGGTGCTTCATTTACACAGATCAGCAAACAGGGCAAAACGTATCTCTTAGCACAAGCACTTTCCTTTATGATATGGTCTTTACTATGAATGAAGTTAAGGCTTAATCATTTGCACGCAAAGAGTTGTTTACACTAAGTTTTGGCATTATATATTGATGTTTTTTGTGGAATTTTTCCTTGGCCAATTTTCCATTTCAGCGTTGCCAGTTATGAATCCTATCTTTATCTACCTCTGTATTTTTGTTTGAATTTTTTTGGTTATATTATGTATAATTGTAATAATAAAATCATGTTTATTTTATGAAGTCAGCACTCCAATTTTCTTGTTAATCTCATCAGTGTACACCTGCTGTCGCTGATAGTAGCTAGAATAAGCTGGAGTATTCTCCAGTCGGCGCCTGTGCTATAAATAAATACATTAAAAAAAAAAATAATGTGTGGATCTCTTCTATTTTTGATAAAAGATGCAGGCAAGACCAACAACTGCAACCCTCAGGTGTCAGCTTTATCATGGCCATTTATCAAAACTAGAGCAGTCCCATGTCATTTTTTTAAATTATTTAAATAAATAATTTAAAAAATGGGTTGGTGTCTTCCCCCATTTTTGGCAACCAGTCAAGCTAAAGCAGACATCTAGCTAGGGCCTGGTACGGTAAGACTGGTATGCTTCCCCTCCCCCAGCTTAAAAATAGCAGCCTGTAGCCACCACAGAAAAGGCACATTTATTTATTGGTTCAGCTGTTTTATGACCGCTGATATCAAGTGCAGGAGTTAGTAATGGAGAGGCATCTATAAGACACCACCGTTACTATCCCCATAGTTAGGCTGGCGTCACACTAGCGAGTTTTACGGACGTAAGAGCGCAGAAAATACGTCCGTAA
Source organism: Ranitomeya variabilis (assembly GCF_051348905.1). Classification (NCBI taxonomy): domain Eukaryota; kingdom Metazoa; phylum Chordata; class Amphibia; order Anura; family Dendrobatidae; genus Ranitomeya; species Ranitomeya variabilis. The sequence goes on from NC_135235.1 coordinate 202,462,753, forward strand.
AACTCACCAAACAAACGGCACAATTATTCTCAATGGGTCTCGTCCTATCAGACGTATATTACGGATCCGTATTATACGGCTTTCTATGGCCGCACAAAATCGCAGCATGCTGCGTTTGTCAGCGTATTGCGCAAATAATACGCCAATGAAAGTCTATGGGGGCGAGAAAAATACGGATTCCACACGGACCAGCAGTGTGACTTGCGAGAAATACGCAGCGGTGTTAGTGAACAGCCGGTAATTCAATTGCCTGCTTTTCATTTCTCCTTCCCCAACCCGACAGGATATGAGACATGGTTTACATACAGTAAACCATCTCATATCCCCTTTTTTTTTTGCATATTCCACACTACTAATGTTAGTAGTGTGTATGTGCAAAATTTGGGCGCTGTAGCTGCTAAAATAAAGGGTTAAATCGCGGAAAAAATTGGCGTGGGCTCCCGCGCAATTTTCTCCGCCAGAGTGGTAAAGCCAGTGACTGAGGGCAGATATTATTAGCCTAGAGAGGGTCCATGGTTATTGGCCCCCCCTGGCTACAAACATCTGCCCCCAGCCACCCCAGAAAAGGCACATCTGGAAGATGCGCCTATTCTGGCACTTGGCCACTCTCTTCCCACTCCTGTTGTGAATTTGGATTCTGGGCTCCCCCGGTGGCCGCTTGTGGAATTGGACTTGTCATCCTCTTTCCTGTTTCACCTGGTTCCATCAGTAGTGGGTGTCGCTATTTAAGCTCATTTCTCTGGTGGTTTCTTGCCGGTCAACAATGTTATCTGATGCCTCTCAGTGCTTGTTCCTGCTTCTAGACAACTTCTAGATAAGTTGGACTTTTGTCCATGTTTTGTTTTGCCTATTTGTTCCAGTTCACAGCTGAAGTTTTGTTACTGTGTCTGGAAAGCTCTCGTTGATCAGGGATTGCTACTCTGGCGTTATGAGTTAATGCCAGAGTTTAAGGTAATCTCTGGATGGTGTTTTGTTAGTGTTTTTCTGCTGACCATGAAAGTATACTATCTGTCTTCTGCTATCTAGTAAGCGGACCTCAAATTTGCTAAGACTATTTTCCTGCTGCGTTTGTTGTTTCATCTGAACTCACCGTCATTATATGTGGGGGGCTACTGTCTTCTTTGGAATATTTCTCTAGAGGTGAGCCAGGTCTTATATTTCCCTCTGCTAGCTATTTAGGTCTTAGGCCAGAGCTGGGCATCTAGCGATAAATAGGAAATGCTACCTGGCTATTTCTAGTTGCGCGGCAGGCTTAGTTCATGGTCAGTATAGTTCCATCTTCCGAGAGCTTGTCCCTCTATAGGCTTGCTATGATCTCTGCCTGCAGAGATCATGACAGTTTGACCGGCCACTAAAGTGTTAAAGACCCAGGTTGAGAAAGGAGAGTTATAAGAAGTCTGCTGGAATTTTTTTTTTTTTTTTTTTCCTCCAGTTTGCCTTGCTGCAGTCTTTTTTTTCTCTCTCTCCTCCTAATCTCTGTATGCTCTGTGTGCACCTGACAATAATGGATCTCCAGAGTGTAACTGCGGGTTTGAATAATCTCATCACGAAAGTACAAAATTTACAAGATTTTGTGGTACATGCTCCGGTATCTGAGCCGAGAATTCCTTTGCCGGAGTTCTTCACAGGGAATAGAGCTAGCTTCCAGAATTTCCGAAATAATTGTAAGCTTTATTTGTCCCTGAAGTCTCGTTCAGCTGGAGACCCTGCTCAGCAGGTTAGGATTGTGATTTCCTTGCTCAGGGGTGACCCTCAAGATTGGGCCTTCTCATTGCCAGCAGGGGATCCTGCGTTACGCGATGTGGATGCGTTTTTTCTGGCCTTGGGCTTGCTTTATGAGGAACCTCATTTGGAACTTCAGGCAGAAAAAACTTTGATGGCACTATCTCAGGGGCAAGACGAAGCTGAAGTTTTCTGCCAAAAATTCCGTAAATGGTCTGTGCTTACTCAGTGGAATGAGTGCGCTTTGGCGGCAACTTTCAGAGAAGGTCTCTCTGATGCCGTTAAGGATGTTATGGTGGGGTTCCCTTTGCCTGCAGGTCTGAATGAGTCCATGACAATGGCTATTCAGATTGATAGGCGTCTGCGGGAGCGCAAACCGGTGCACCATCTGGCGGTGTCTATGGAAAAGACGCCAGAAAGTATGCAGTGTGATAGAATTCTGTCCAGGAGCGAGCGACAGAATTTTAGACGGAAGAATGGATTGTGTTTCTATTGTGGGGATTCTACTCATGTTATATCAGCATGCTCTAGGCGTACAAAGAAGCTTGATAAGTCTGTTTCCATTGGCACCATTCAGTCTAAGTTTATTTTGTCTGTAACCCTGATTTGCTCTTTGTCATCCATTGCCACGGACGCCTATGTTGACTCTGGCGCCGCTCTGAGTCTTATGGATTGGTCCTTTGCCAATCGTTGTGGTTTTAATTTAGAGCCTTTGGAGACTCTTATTCCTCTGAAGGGGATTGACTCCACCCCATTGGCTAATAATAAACCACAATACTGGACACAAGTAACCATGTGTATCAATCCGGATCACCAGGAGATTATTCGTTTCCTGGTGCTGTATAATTTACATGACGATTTGGTACTGGGATTGCCATGGTTGCAGTCTCACAACCCAGTCTTGGACTGGAGAGCAATGTCTGTGTTGAGCTGGGGATGTAAGGGTATTCATGGGGACGTACCTTTGGTTTCTATTTCGTCGTCCATTCCCTCAGAAGTCCCTGAGTTCCTCTCTGATTATCAAGACGTCTTTGACGAACCCAAGCTTGGGTCGTTACCTCCGCACCGTGAGTGCGATTGTGCCATAGATTTGATACCGGGTTGTAAATATCCAAAGGGTCGTTTGTTTAATTTGTCTGTGCCGGAACATGCTGCTATGCGGGAATATATAAAGGAGTCTTTGGAAAAGGGACATATTCGTCCATCTTCTTCTCCCTTGGGAGCTGGGTTTTTCTTTGTCTCAAAAAAAGACGGCTCTTTGAGACCATGTATTGATTATCGGCTTCTGAATAAGATCACTGTTAAGTATCAATACCCATTGCCATTGCTTACTGATTTGTTTGCTCGTATAGAGGGTGCTAAGTGGTTCTCTAAAATTGATCTTCGTGGGGCGTATAATTTGGTGCGGATCAGGCAGGGGGATGAGTGGAAGACCGCATTTAATACGCCCGAGGGCCACTTTGAGTATTTGGTCATGCCTTTTGGTCTTTCTAATGCCCCTTCAGTTTTCCAGTCTTTTATGCATGATATTTTCCGCGATTTTCTGGATAAATTTATGATAATATATCTGGATGATATTCTGATTTTTTCTGATGACTGGGACTCTCATGTCCAGCAGGTCAGGAGAGTTTTTCAGGTTCTGCGGTCTAATTCTTTATGTGTGAAGGGGTCTAAGTGCGTTTTTGGGGTCCAGAAAATTTCCTTTTTGGGGTATATTTTTTCTCCCTCTTCCATTGAGATGGATCCCGTCAAGGTGCAAGCTATTTGTGACTGGACTCAGCCCTCCTCTCTTAAGGGTCTTCAGAGATTTTTGGGCTTTGCCAACTTTTACCGCCGATTTATTGCTGGTTTTTCGGATGTCGTTAAACCACTGACTGATTTGACCAGACAAGGCGCTGATGTTGCTAATTGGTCCCCTCATGCTGTAGAGGCCTTTCAGGAGCTTAAGCGCCGTTTTGCCTCTGCCCCTGTGTTGCGTCAGCCTGATGTGAATCTGCCTTTTCAGGTTGAGGTTGACGCTTCGGAGATCGGAGCTGGGGCAGTGTTGTCGCAGAAAGGTTCCGACTGCTCCGTCATTAGGCCTTGTGCCTTCTTTTCTCGCAAATTTTCGCCCGCAGAGCGGAATTATGATGTTGGGAATCGGGAGCTTTTGGCCATGAAGTGGGCGTTTGAGGAGTGGCGCCATTGGCTCGAGGGGGCTAGGCATCAGGTGGTGGTATTGACTGACCACAAAAATTTGATTTATCTTGAGACTGCCAGACGCCTGAATCCTAGACAGGCGCGCTGGTCTTTATTTTTTTCTCGCTTTAATTTTGTGGTGTCATACCTACCGGGTTCTAAGAATGTTAAGGCAGATGCCCTTTCTAGGAGTTTTGACCCGGACTCTCCTGGTAATTCTGAACCCACAGGTATCCTTAGGGAGGGAGTAATTTTGTCGGCCGTTTCTCCTGATCTGCGGCGGTCCTTGCAAGAGTTTCAGGCGGATAGACCGGATCGTTGTCCGCCTGATAGACTGTTTGTTCCGGATGATTGGACCAGCAGAGTCATCTCTGAGGTACATTCTTCTGCATTGGCAGGTCATCCCGGAATTTTTGGTACCAGGGATTTGGTGGCAAGATCCTTCTGGTGGCCTTCCCTGTCACGAGATGTGCGAGTCTTTGTGCAGTCATGTGACGTTTGTGCTCGGGCCAAGTCTTGTAGTTCTCGGGCTAGCGGACTGCTGTTGCCCTTGCCTATTCCTAAGAGGCCTTGGACACACATCTCGATGGATTTTATTTCGGATCTGCCTGTTTCCCAGAAGATGTCTGTCATCTGGGTGGTCTGTGACCGTTTCTCTAAAATGGTCCATTTGGTTCCTCTGCCCAAGTTGCCTTCTTCTTCTGAGTTGGTTCCTCTGTTTTTTCAGAATGTTGTCCGATTGCACGGTATTCCTGAGAATATTGTTTCTGACAGAGGTACCCAATTTGTGTCTAGATTTTGGCGGGCATTCTGTGCTAGGATGGGCATAGATTTGTCTTTTTCATCTGCTTTTCACCCTCAGACTAATGGCCAGACCGAGCGGACTAATCAGACCCTTGAGACATATCTGAGGTGTTTTGTCTCTGCTGACCAGGATGATTGGGTTGCTTTTTTGCCATTGGCAGAGTTCGCCCTCAATAATCGGGCCAGTTCTTCCACCTTGGTGTCCCCGTTTTTCTGTAATTCGGGGTTTCACCCTCGATTTTCCTCCGGTCAGGTGGAATCCTCGGATTGTCCTGGAGTGGATGCGGTGGTGGAGAGATTGCATCACATCTGGGGGCAGGTTATGGACAATTTGAAGTTGTCCCAGGAGAAGACTCAGCGTTTTGCCAACCGTCATCGTCGTGTTGGTTCTCGGCTTTGTGTTGGAGATTTAGTGTGGTTGTCTTCTCATTTTGTCCCTATGAGGGTCTCTTCTCCTAAGTTTAAACCTCGGTTCATCGGCCCTTATAGAATATTGGAGATTCTTAATCCTGTTTCTTTCCGTTTGGACCTCCCTGCGTCCTTTTCCATTCATAACGTTTTTCATCGGTCGTTATTGCGCAGGTATGAGGTACCTGTTGTACCTTCAGTTGAGCCTCCTGCTCCGGTGTTGGTTGAGGGTGAGTTGGAGTACGTTGTGGAGAAAATTTTGGACTCTCGTGTTTCCAGACGGAAACTCCAGTATCTGGTCAACTGGAAGGGTTACGGCCAGGAGGATAATTCTTGGGTCAATGCATCTGATGTTCATGCTTCTGATCTTGTTCGTGCCTTCCATAGGGCTCATCCTGGTCGCCCTGGTGGATCTGGTGAGGGTTCGGTGCCCCCTCCTTGAGGGGGGGGTACTGTTGTGAATTTGGATTCTGGGCTCCCCCGGTGGCCGCTTGTGGAATTGGACTTGTCATCCTCTTTCCTGTTTCACCTGGTTCCATCAGTAGTGGGTGTCGCTATTTAAGCTCATTTCTCTGGTGGTTTCTTGCCGGTCAACAATGTTATCTGATGCCTCTCAGTGCTTGTTCCTGCTTCTAGACAACTTCTAGATAAGTTGGACTTTTGTCCATGTTTTGTTTTGCCTATTTGTTCCAGTTCACAGCTGAAGTTTTGTTACTGTGTCTGGAAAGCTCTCGTTGATCAGGGATTGCTACTCTGGCGTTATGAGTTAATGCCAGAGTTTAAGGTAATCTCTGGATGGTGTTTTGTTAGTGTTTTTCTGCTGACCATGAAAGTATACTATCTGTCTTCTGCTATCTAGTAAGCGGACCTCAAATTTGCTAAGACTATTTTCCTGCTGCGTTTGTTGTTTCATCTGAACTCACCGTCATTATATGTGGGGGGCTACTGTCTTCTTTGGAATATTTCTCTAGAGGTGAGCCAGGTCTTATATTTCCCTCTGCTAGCTATTTAGGTCTTAGGCCAGAGCTGGGCATCTAGCGATAAATAGGAAATGCTACCTGGCTATTTCTAGTTGCGCGGCAGGCTTAGTTCATGGTCAGTATAGTTCCATCTTCCGAGAGCTTGTCCCTCTATAGGCTTGCTATGATCTCTGCCTGCAGAGATCATGACACACTCCCGTGTAGCTGCTCATGGTTGTAAAAACCCCGGGTGCTGAAAGGAAAGCTGGGTGATCTGTACTTACATTGAGTTGCGGTGAGGCGCCCTCTGGTGGATGTTCTCATGAACTGCAGCCTTGGAAAAGTTCCCACGCTCGAGTTCATATGAGTTCATCCAGCAGAGGGCGCCTCACCGCGACTCAATGTAAGTACAGATCACCCTGCTTTCCTTTCAGCACCCGGGGTTTTTACAACCACGAGCGAGTGCTTTAGCGCAGCTCCTGGCTGTAAAATGATTTAACCCCTTCAGATGGATTTACTTCGTGGGACCTGACAGTTCATCCGAAGGTATGTATATTGTTGGTTTATTATTTTGCCAAGCGAGGGTCTTCTGGATGGATTGAGAGAGCAATAAAATACTAAAACAACCTGTTTGTTTATTTCATTAAAATACTTTTTAATAACGTGTGCGTGTGTTTTTTAACCCTTTCAGACAATTGGATTAATAATGGATAGGTGTCATAATTGATGCCTCTCCATTATTAATCTGGCTTAATGTCACCTTACAATAGCAAGGTGGCATTAACCCTTCATTACCCCATATCCCACCGCTACACGGGAGTGGGAAGAGAGTGGCCAAGTGCCAGAATAGGCGCATCTTCCAGATGTGCCTTTTCTGGGGTGGCTGGGGGCAGATGTTTGTAGCCAGGGGGGGCCAATAACCATGGACCCTCTCTAGGCTATTAATATTTGCCCTCAGTCACTGGCTTTACCACTCTGGTGAAGAAAATTGGGCGGGAGCCCACGCCAATTTTTTCCGCCATTTAACCCTTTATTTTAGCAGCTACAGCGCCCAAATTTTGCACATACACACTACTAACATTAGTAGTGTGGAATATGCAAAAAAAAAGGGATATGAGATGGTTTACTGTATGTAAACCATGTCTCATATCATGTCGGGTTTAGGCAGGAGAAATGAAAAGCCGGCAATTGAATTACCGGCTTTTCACATATATCGCGCTGAACTAAATATAAATACATAATATATATATGTGTGTCTCAATTACATATATATATATACTGTATATATGTTTTAGCGGACATTTGAGCACATAAATCCATTAGATGTCGGTTTTGCAAGCCTGCGAGAAAATATCGCAGTACGGATGCCATACGGATTACATACGGAGGATGCCATGCGCAAAATACGCTGACACACCCTGCCTACGGAGGACATACGGATCACTATATTGGGAACATTTCTCTGTATTACGGCCGAAAAAACGGACCATATTGTCTTACACTGAGTGTGACGCCGGCCTTAGACTGTAAAAAAGACAGCCAGAATAAAGTAGTTTAATTGAAATAAAGACACTGACACCTTATTTGAAATAAAAATAAAAAAACAAACATATACTTGCCTTTACAGCTAATACACTGAAGCCCATGTCCCCTGTAAAAGAATAAAAATAATAAACCACCATAATCCAAACCTGTCTGATGAGAAGATAATCCACTAAAACCCATGTCCTCTGTAAAAGACAAAAAATAATACACCACCATATTCCTCACCTGTCCGATGATAAATCCATATCTGTCCCATGAAGATCTGGATGATTTGGATAGCGGTCACATCAGTGATGCGACTTCTATCCATGCCAGCCGGCTCACACTGAGACAGGAGAGTATTCAAGCTCCTGCAGTGTGTAGCACTGAGCTGACATGAGCAAGGTCACTGAAGTTCATAGCTGACTGAACCAACAGTGACCTTTCTCAAGGCAACTCAGTGCTACACACTACAGTACCGTGATTACGCTCCTGTCTCACTGATGTTACTGCTCTCCAAATTATCCGGATCCTTCTGGGACCAATAAGGATTATCTCCTCATCGGACAGGTGAGGAATATGGCTGTTTATTATTTTTTGTCTTTTACAGGGGACATGGGCTTCAGTTGGTTAGGCATAAAGGTGAGTATAACTTAGCTTTTTTATTTTTATTTCAAATAAACGTGGCAGTGTCTTTATTTCAATTAAAGGACTTTAATCTGTCAATACAAAGCTGACATAAAGGCCAATACTATTACCCCAATTGCCACCACTGCAGGGCAATAGGAAGAGTGAGGCTAAAAGCTATAATTGGTGCATCTAATGGATGCACCATTTCTGGGGCAGAGTCAGCTTATGATTTAAGTTTGGGAGGGGGCCAATCTCCATGGCCCCTTCGTAGACTATTAATATCAGTCCGCAGGTGTCTGTTTAACCTTTGCTGGTTACTGAATATTATTATTATTTATTGTTATAGCGCCATTTATTCCATGGCGCTTTACATGTGAGGTGGGACCCCACATTTTTGGGGGGTCTCCCCCATAATAACCAGTAAAGACTAAGCAAACAGCTGTGGTCGGATATTAGTAGCCTGGGAACCTTTATTGATATTGGGCCATTTCCAGAATATTAATATCAGCCCCAGCTTTCTCTAAGCTTATGAAAATTACTGGGGGAACCCAAGCAATTTTATTTTTTTTCTTACTTATTAACAAGTACAGTAAGTTTTTAGCAGCTGTATAACTTGCTTTGCAAGCACCAGTGCCAGACTGAGGATGGACTGCGAGTTCGGCATTCATCAGTCCGATACTCGAGCTACCATGAGAACCAGTGAATGTGAACTCAGATAAAAGGTTACCAGAGTTAACAGCCACCAGATCTCCAGCTCCCAGACTAAAAAAAAAATCAGCTCTAAGCAGCCCCAGATATGGTGCATCCATTAGATGCGACAATTTAGGTGCTTAGACTCGCTTTTCCCACTTGCCCTGGTGCAGCGGCAAATTGAGTAATAGTTGTGGGGTTGATGTCAGCTTTGTAATGTCAGCTGACATCAAGCCCATGGGTTAGTAATGGAGATGCTCAGGTCACAATAATTACTGTTTAGCCCAAGTCCAAAGTCCAGGACTTCGGCAGTGACTTCCCCCATCAGGGGTGAGCATAGTCACTGAATGAAGACATCGCTGCAACACTGGTGCCCGGACCTGTGCTCCCTGGCAATTACTTTGATCAGAGTGTTGCAATGACGTGACTGATCCACTCAGACCCAAATCATTACAGGTCATAGGGGGAAGTGGAATCACAGCACTGGGCTGCAATATAAAAGTGTCAGGCTCCACCTACAGCTGTGAACTGGTCATGCCAAAGAGTGGGCACAGTTCAGAGCTTATGTGGCCACAGTATGGGAAATAGGGTTGAACATAGACCACAGTCTATGATATGGGGCTGCTGTATTTGCTGTGTGTAAGCGTCGTGCTTGACACAAACAAAACAAATTACACCATTTAATTTCATACACATTTTAATAAACTTTTTAACATAAAGTCCAATCATTTAAAAAAAGAATTTGTTCCTTTAATGTATCTAAACTTCCTGTGCATTTATAAATTAATAACTAATGTGCTGGTGCCATCTGGTGGTGGCATGAATGTAAAACAGTAGGCTAGAATGTTCCTCAGTAGTATACAGCCATACAGACAAGAACAAAAGTTTTGAGACTGACACAAATTTTTGGTTGTCTCACAATTTACTGCTTAAATGTTTTTAGATCTTTTACTTTGATTTTATGGATATTGAAATCCATCCACTCCTGTGGCTTCGGATCCATCCCTGGAGAGGGGTGTTCTCAGTGCGACGTCCAGTACATCCCTGGAGAACGGTCCACACCTGTTGCTTCCGATCCATCCCTGGAGACGGGTCTACTCCCAGTGACTTCCAGTCCATCCCTGGAGAAGGGTCCACTCCCTGTGAATTCTGGTCCATCCATGGACAAAGGTCCACTCCTGTGGCTTCCGATCCATCCCCGGAGAAGGGTTCATTCCTGTGGCTTCCAATCCATCCCTGGAGAAGGGTCCCCACTCACAGGGACTTCCGGTCCATCCCTGGAGACGGGTTTCCTTGGTCTGTTATGATGTCCTCAGTTTCGTAGGATTTTCTCAGTCTTTTGTGGTGTCCTTGGGCTCATGAAGAAACCTCAGATTTGTGGAATGACCTCAGGCATATAGGGTGTCCTTTAGCAGATTGATTGACTTTAGACACCTGAGATGTCCTCAGGCTTGTGGGATGACCTCAGGCTTGTAGGTTGGGTTTCGGCTTAAGGGGTGACCTTGGGCTCAAGACTACCAAGGTCAATAACCTCTTTACCAAGAAGACTCACCCTTCCCTGCTCTAAACTACCAACCATATTAACCCCTCTAATACCCCCTAACCACAGGAATGTAATCCTTTAACCACAGTACACCACCAATAATAATAATAATAATTTTATTTATATAGCGCCAACATATTCCGCAGCACTTTACATTATAGAGGGGATTTGTGCAGACAATAGAAATTACAGCATAACAATAATCACAGTTCAAAACAGATTCCAAGAGGAGTGAGGGCCCTGCTCACAAGCTTACAAACTATGACTAAAAAGGGGAGACACGAGAGGTGTATGGTGACAATTGCTTTTGTTGTTCGGACCAGCCATAGTGTAAGGATCGGGTGTTCATGTAAAGCTGCATGACCCAGACACAGAGGCTATTAACTGTATAAAGTGCATGAGAACATGATGAGAGGAACCTGATTATGGTTAAGTTTTTTGAATGGGCCACACAGGGTTAATTAGGTTAATGCGTTGAGGCAGTAGGACAGTCTGAACAAATGCGTTTTGGGGGCGCGCTTATAACTGTGTAGATTGGGGATTAATCATATTAACCTGGGTAGTGCATTCCAAAGAATTGGCACAGCATGTGAAAAGTCTTGGAGACGGGAGTACGAGGTTCTGAATATTGAGGATGCTAACCTGAGGTCATTAGCAGAACGGAGAGCACGGGTAGGGTGGTAGACTGAGACCAGGGAGGAGATGTGGGGTGGTGCTGAGCCATGGAGTGCTTTGTGGATGAGGGTAATAGTTTTGCACTGGATTCTGGAGTGGATGGGTAACCAGTGTAATGACTGGCACAGGGTAGAGGCATCGGTGTAACAGTTGTGAGGAATATAGTCCTGGCTGCAGCATTCAGGACAGATTGGAGCGGGAAGAGTTTGGTAAGAGGGAGATCGATTAAAAGAGAGTTACAATAGTCAAGACGAGAATGAATGAGTGAAACAGTAAGTTTTTGCAGTGTCGAAAGTAAGAAAAGGGCGAATTCTAGAAATGTTTTTGAGATGCAGATAAGAAGAGCAAGCCAGTGATCGGATGTGGGGGGTGAATGAACGCTCAGAATCAAGTATGACCCCAAGGCAGTGGGCATGTTGCTTGGGAGTAATGGTGGAACCGCACACGGAGATGGCAATGTCAGTCAAAGGTAGGATAGTAGAGGGAGAAAGCACAAGGAGTTCAGTTTTTGACAGGTTCAGTTTCAGATAGAGGGGGGACACGATGTTAGAGACAACCGTAAGACAATCACTAATGTATTCTAAAAAGGCAGGCATGATATCAGGAGAAGTGTATAATTGGGTGTCATCAGCATAGAGATGGTACTGGAAACCAAATCTACTGATTGTTTGTCCAATAGGGGCGGTATACAAAGAGAAGAGGAGGGAGCCTAGGACTGATCCTTGAGGAACCCCAACAGTAAGGGGAAGGTGAGAGGAGGAGGAACCAGCAAAATATACAGTGAAGAAGTGGTCAGAGAGATAGGAGGAGACCCAAGAGAGAACGGTGTCCTTGAGGCCGATGGAGCGGAGCATAGTGAGGAGGAGTGTAATGAATCCCCAATGGCTAGGGATAGCACAGGACAAGCAAAGTACAAATAGATAACGGACGAGCTCTAGGGTGATGGAACCTGGGCTGACCGCTGCCCTACGCCTGACAAACGCAACTAGAGATAGCCAGGGAGCGTGCCTACGTTGGTTCTAGACGCCACGCACCAGCCTAAGAGCTAACTAGTACTGCAGAGAAAATAAAGACCTCACTTGCCTCCAGAGGAATGAACCCCAAAAGATATAGTTGCCCCCTCACATGTATTGACGGTGAAATGAGAGGAAGGCACACACATAGAGATGATATATATAGTTTTAGCAAATTGAGGCCCGCTGTAAACTAGAAAGCAGAACGATACAAAAGGGGACTGAGCGGTCAGCAAAAAACCCTAATCAAAAAAACCATCCTGAGATTACAAGAACCCATGTGCCAACTCATGGCACATGGGGAGAACCTCAGTCCACTAGAGCTACCAGCTAGCATAGAGACATAATAAGCAAGCTGGACAAAAAAAACAAACAACTGAAAATCAGCACTTAGCTTATCCTGAAAGATCTGGGAGCAGGTAGGCAGGAACCAAACAGAGCACATCTGAATACATTGATAGCCGGCAAGGGAATGACAGAAAGGCCAGGTAAAATAGGAAACACCCAGCCTCTGATGGACAGGTGGAAACCAAAGGCCGCAACCCACCAAAGTCACCCAGTACCAGCAGTAACCACCAGAGGGAGCCCACAAACAGAATCCACAACAGTACCCCCCCCTTGAGGAGGGGTCACCGAACCCTCACGAGAACCCCCAGGGCGATCAGGGTGAGCTCTATGGAAGGCGCGGACCAAATCATTCGCATGAACATCGGAGGCGACCACCCAGGAATTATCCTCCTGACCATAACCCTTCCACTTAACCAAATACTGGAGTTTGCGTCTGGAAACACGAGAATCCAAGATCTTCTCAACAACATACTCCAATTCTCCCTCCACCAGCACCGGAGCAGGAGGCTCAACCGAAGGAACAACGGGCACCTCATACCTCCGCAACAATGACCGATGGAACACATTATGAATAGCAAACGATGCTGGGAGATCCAAACGAAAAGATACAGGGTTAAGAATCTCCGAGATCCTATAAGGACCGATGAACCGAGGCTTGAACTTAGGAGAAGAGACCGTCATAGGGACAAAACGAGAAGACAACCACACCAAATCCCCAACAAGAAGTCGGGGACCCACGCGGCGACGGCGATTAGCAAACTGCTGAGTCTTCTCCTGAGATAACTTCAAATTGTCCACCACGTGATTCCAAATCTGATGTAGCCTGTCCACCACCACGTCCACTCCAGGACAATCCGAAGACTCCACCTGACCAGAGGAAAAACGAGGATGAAACCCCGAATTACAAAAAAAAGGAGAGACCAACGTGGCAGAACTAGCCCGATTATTAAGAGCAAATTCGGCCAGTGGCAAAAAAGCAACCCAGTCATCTTGATCAGCAGAAACAAAACACCTCAAATAAGTTTCCAAGGTCTGATTAGTTCGCTCCGTCTGGCCATTCGTCTGAGGATGGAATGCAGACGAGAAAGACAAATCAATGCCCATCTTGGCACAAAACGTCCGCCAAAATCTAGACACAAACTGGGATCCCCTGTCAGAAACGATATTCTCCGGAATCCCATGCAAACGGACCACGTTCTGAAAAAATAAAGGGACCAACTCAGAGGAGGAGGGCAACTTAGGCAAGGGCACCAAATGAACCATCTTAGAAAAGCGGTCACACACAACCCAGATAACGGACATTTTCTGTGAAACCGGAAGATCAGAAATAAAATCCATGGAAATGTGCGTCCAAGGCCTCTTCGGGATGGGCAAGGACAACAACAACCCACTGGCCCGAGAACAGCAAGGCTTAGCTCGAGCACACACTTCACAAGACTGCACAAAGGTACGCACATCCCTAGACAAGGAAGGCCACCAAAAAGACCTGGCCACCAAGTCTCTAGTACCAAATATTCCAGGATGACCAGCCAACACAGAAGAATGGACCTCGGAGATGACTCTACTGGTCCAATCATCCGGAACAAACAGTCTTTCTGGTGGACAACGATCCGGTTTATCCACCTGAAACTCCTGCAATGCACGTCGCAAATCTGGGGATACGGCGGACAATATTACCCCATCCCTAAGGATACCAGTAGGCCCAGAGTCTCCAGGAGAGTCAGGCACAAAACTCCTGGAAAGAGCATCTGCCTTCACATTCTTTGAACCTGGCAGGTATGAAACCACAAAATTGAAACGAGAAAAAAACAACGACCAACGAGCCTGTCTAGGATTCAAACGCCTGGCAGACTCAAGGTAAATGAGATTCTTGTGATCAGTCAAGACCACCACACGATGTTTAGCACCCTCAAGCCAATGATGCCACTCCTCAAATGCCCACTTCATGGCCAAAAGCTCCCGATTACCCACATCATAATTGCGCTCGGCGGGCGAGAATTTTCTAGAGAAGAATGCACATGGCTTCATCACCGAGCCATTAGAACTTCTCTGTGACAAAACCGCCCCCGCTCCAATCTCGGAAGCATCAACCTCAACCTGAAAAGGAAGTGAAACATCTGGTTGACACAACACAGGAGCAGAAGAAAACCGGCGCTTAAGTTCCTGAAAGGCCTCCACGGCCGCAGGAGACCAATCAGCAACATCAGCACCCTTTTTAGTCAAATCAGTCAATGGTTTGACAATACTGGAAAAATTAGCAATGAACCGACGATAAAAATTAGCAAACCCCAAGAACTTCTGAAGGCTCTTAACAGATGTAGGTTGTGTCCAGTCACAAATAGCCCGAACCTTGACGGGATCCATCTCAATAGTAGAAGGAGAAAAAATGTACCCCAAAAAAGAAATCTTCTGGACTCCGAAGAGACACTTTGAACCCTTCACAAACAGAGAATTGGCCCGCAGAACCTGAAACACCTTCCTGACCTGTAGAACATGAGACTCCCAGTCATCAGAAAACACCAAAATATCATCTAAATACACAATCATAAACTTATCCAGATATTCACGGAAAATATTGTGCATAAAGGACTGAAAGACTGACGGAGCATTGGAGAGTCCAAAAGGCATTACCAAATACTCAAAATGGCCCTCAGGCGTATTAAATGCGGTTTTCCACTCATCACCCTGTTTTATCCGCACCAGATTATACGCACCGCGAAGATCTATCTTAGTGAACCACCTAGCCCCCTTAATGCGAGCAAACAAATCAGTTAATAATGGCAATGGATACTGGTATTTGACCGTAATCTTATTCAGAAGGCGATAATCTATACAAGGCCTCAGGGAACCATCTTTTTTAGCCACAAAAAAGAAACCTGCTCCCAGAGGGGACGAAGATGGATGAATATGTCCCTTTTCCAAGGACTCCTTAATATAATTCCGCATAGCAGTATGCTCTGGCAGTGACAGATTAAATAAACGACCCTTAGGGAACTTACTGCCAGGAATCAATTCTATAGCACAGTCACACTCTCTATGAGGAGGGAGCGAATTGAGCTTAGGCTCCTCAAAAACATCCCTATAGTCAGACAAAAACGCAGGGATCTCAGAAGGAGTAGATGAAGCGATTGAAATCGGAGGTGCATAATCATGAACCCCCTGACATCCCCAGCTTAACACAGACATTGTTTTCCAGTCCAGGACAGGATTATGAGTTTGTAACCATGGCAGACCAAGCACTAGTACATCATGTAAATTATACAGTACAAGGAAGCGAATCACCTCCTGATGAACGGGAGTCATGCGCATGGTCACTTGTGTCCAATACTGCGGTTTATTCATAGCCAATGGTGTAGAGTCAATTCCCTTCAGAGGAATAGGAACTTCCAGAGGCTCCAGACTAAAACCGCAGCGTTTAGCAAATGACCAATCCATAAGACTCAGGGCAGCGCCCGAATCCACATAGGCATCGACGGAAATGGAAGACAGTGAAAAAATCAGAGTCACAGACAAAATGAACTTAGGCTGCAGAGTACCAATGGCAAAAGATTTATCAACCCTTTTTGTGCGTTTAGAGCATGCTGATATAACATGAGCTGAATCACCACAATAAAAACACAATCCATTTTTCCGCCTATAATTTTGCCGTTCACTTCTGGACTGAATTCTATCACATTGCATAGTCTCAGGTGCCTGTTCAGAAGACACCGCCAACTGGTGCACGGGTTTGCGCTCCCGTAAACGCCGATCAATCTGAATGGCCATAGCCATAGACTCATTCAGACCTGTAGGCGTAGGGAACCCCACCATAATATCCTTAATGGCCTCAGAAAGACCATTTCTGAAGTTTGCAGCCAGGGCGCACTCATTCCACTGAGTAAGCACCGACCATTTCCGAAATTTTTGACAATATATTTCCGCTTCATCATGCCCCTGAGAGAGGGCTAATAAAGCCTTTTCAGCCTGAATCTCTAGGTTCAGACATGGGAGTGTGAACAACAAAATCCTGTATGTTTTGAACTTTTGCCGCAAGATTACTCAGGCTGGAAGCCAAACTCTGGACATCCATGTTAAACAGCTAAGATCAGAGCCATTCAAGGGTTAAGAGGAGGTAAGACGCAGCTAGACAGCAATTAAGGGCTAGGCAGCAAAACTCTGAAGGGAAAAAAAAAAAAAAAAAAAAAAATTTCCCTTAAACAGTTCTATTTCTCCTGCTTCAGCCCAAACAATTAACTCTTTGTGGGCCGGCTATACTGTAATGAATCCCCAATGGCTAGGGATAGCACAGGACAAGCAAAGTACAAATAGATAACGGACGAGCTCTAGGGTGATGGAACCTGGGCTGACCGCTGCCCTACGCCTGACAAACGCAACTAGAGATAGCCAGGGAGCGTGCCTACGTTGGTTCTAGACGCCACGCACCAGCCTAAGAGCTAACTAGTACTGCAGAGAAAATAAAGACCTCACTTGCCTCCAGAGGAATGAACCCCAAAAGATATAGTTGCCCCCTCACATGTATTGACGGTGAAATGAGAGGAAGGCACACACATAGAGATGATATATATAGTTTTAGCAAATTGAGGCCCGCTGTAAACTAGAAAGCAGAACGATACAAAAGGGGACTGAGCGGTCAGCAAAAAACCCTAATCAAAAAAACCATCCTGAGATTACAAGAACCCATGTGCCAACTCATGGCACATGGGGAGAACCTCAGTCCACTAGAGCTACCAGCTAGCATAGAGACATAATAAGCAAGCTGGACAAAAAAAACAAACAACTGAAAATCAGCACTTAGCTTATCCTGAAAGATCTGGGAGCAGGTAGGCAGGAACCAAACAGAGCACATCTGAATACATTGATAGCCGGCAAGGGAATGACAGAAAGGCCAGGTAAAATAGGAAACACCCAGCCTCTGATGGACAGGTGGAAACCAAAGGCCGCAACCCACCAAAGTCACCCAGTACCAGCAGTAACCACCAGAGGGAGCCCACAAACAGAATCCACAACAGAGGAGCTGATGATCCACAGTATTGAATGCTGCAGAGAGATCCAAGAGAATTAGCATGGAGTAGTGAACATTAGATTTAGCTGTTAGTAGATCATTAGAGACTTTAGTGAGGGCAGTTTCAGAAGAGTGTAAAGAGCGGAAACTGGATTGTAGAGGGTCAAGAAGAGAGTTATCTGAGAGATAGCGGATAAGACGGGTGTGGAACAGGCGTTCCAGGAGTTTAGAGATGAAGGAAAGATTAGAGACAGGTCTATAGTTAGCGGCACAGTTTTGGTCGAGGGATTTTTTTTTAAGTAATGGATGTATGATGGCATACTTAAATGAGGAGGGAAAGATACCAGAAGAGAGAGAAAGGTTGAATATTTTTGTTAGGTGAGAGGTGACAGCAGGGGAAAGGGACTGGAGATGTGACGGAATGGGGTCACTGGTGCAAGTGGTCGGGCGAGAAGACGCAAGGAGCATGATTACTTCTTTTTCTGTAACTGGTTCAAAATCAGAGAGTGAACTAGATGCAGTACAGGTACATCATAGGTCACCTCCCTCTCTTTGAATTCATCAGCTGACATGTGCATGGTATGAAGGGATTGGGAGATAATTTCCTGTCGGATATGGTCAATTCTTTCTTTGAAGTAGTTGGAGATCCGTGGTTGGGGCCTGCACTCTTGGTAACAGTGGTAATGTTTTTGCCACTCTATCCCACCAGGGAAAGTGCTTATTTAGTGCACTTATAGAAAGCCACAGCACTTTACAGACAATATCTTCACTGTCTTCATTGGGGCTCAATCTAAATTACCTATCAGTATGTCTTTGGAGTGTAGGAGTAAACCGGAGAACCCGGATTAATCCCACGCAAACGCCTCGCAGATGTTGTCCTTGGTGGGATTTGAACCCAGAACCTCAGCACTGTAAAGCAACAGTGCTAACCACTGAGCCACCACATTCATTGCTAAATGTACCCTATGTATAGGTACATCATAGGTCACCTCCCTCTCTTTGAATTCATCAGCTGACATGTGCCCCTAAGAGCCGTGGGTGGAATCCCAATCCACCCGTAGCTGTTAACATGTAAAAAAAAAAAAAAAAAAATCAGAACTCCTAAATTACGTTTTTTTGGTCGTCGCAACATTGCATTAAAATGCAATAACAGGCGATCAAAATATTGTATATATCCCAAAAAGGTATCAAAAAACGTCAGCTCGTCACACAAAAAATAAGACCTCTCCCAGTCCCAGCAATTATGTTGGTATGGGTCTTGGAAAATGGCAACTTTTTCTTTTTTTACACCACTTAAATAAAAAAGAACATAGACATGTTTGGTATCTCCGAATTCGTAATGATCTAGAGAATCATAGTGGCAGGTCAGTTTTAGCATTTATTGAACATGGTTTAAACAAAAAATTGTGAAATTGCCCTTTTTTGCCATTTTATTGCATTTTTAATTTTTTTCCCCATTTTCCAGTACACTATATGGCAAGACCAATGGTGTGGTTGAAAAGTACAAAATGTCTCGCAAAAAAAAACCAAGCTCTCACCTGGCCATATTGGTGAAAAAATAATTTAAAAAAGGGTTATGGTTCTGGGAAGAAGGGGAGAAAAATCAAAAACTCAAAAATGGAAAAACCCAACATGGTGAAGGGGTAAAACCACAAGGCAAATAAGCTTTTGTACCGCTCTAGACGAGAAAGACAACCTAGATCATTAAAGCAATCTTAGTTTTAGACAAACCTCTTTTTGACAGAGGGTATCTGACAGTGATTTATCAATCAATTTTCCTGCAGTGCCCCCACAGGAGAAGAGAAGAATTACAATTTATCCATTGAAAACAATGGGAGAAAAACAGTCCTCCAAGCATAGTAAATCATGTTAAAAAGTGCATAAAAGTAAAATAAAAAAAATACAATATGCATGAAAAGGGAAAATTTCTTATAAATGATAAGGATCATTTAAACTTTTGACTTATGAAGGTAATTAATATACAAGTAAAATTAATACTGGTATCAAATGAAAAATCCAGAATCAAAGACATATTGCTAGAGCTAGTAACCCTTTAACCCCTTTCTGACCTCGGACGGGATAGTACGTCTGAGGTCAGAAGCCCCGCTTTGATGTGGGCTCCGGCGGTGAGCCCGCATCAAAGCCGGGACATGTCAGCTGTTTTGAACAGCTAACATGTGCCCGTAATAGGCGCAGGCCGAATCGCGATCCGCCCGTGCCTATTAACTAGTTAAATGCCGCTGTCAAACGCAGACAGCGGCATTTAACCGGCGCTTCCGGCCGGAAATGAGCGCATCGCCGACCCCCGTCACATGATCGGAGGTCGGCGATGCTTCTACATTGTAACCATAGAGGTCCTTGAGACCTCTATGGTTACTGATCCACGGTAGCTGTGAGCGCCACCCTGTGGTCGGCGCTCACAGCACACCTGTATTTCTGCTACATAGCAGCAAACATCAGATCGCTGCTATGTAGCAGAGCCGATCGCGTTGTGCCAGCTTCTAGCCTCCCATGGAGGCTATTGAAGCATGGCAAAAGTTAAAAAAAAAAAAAAAAGTAAAAACAAAAATGTGAAAAAAATAAAAAAAATATAAAAGTTTGAATCACCCCCCTTTCGCCCCAATCAAAATAAATCAATAAAAAAAATCAAACCTACACATATTTGGTATCGCCGCGTTCAGAATCGCCCGATCTATCAATAAAAAAATAACGGGCGATCAAAAGAACGTATCTGCACCGAAATGGCATCATTAAAAACGCCAGCTCGGCACGCCAAAAATAAGCCCTCACCAGACCCCAGATCATGAAAAATGGAGACGCTATGAGTATCGGAAAATGGCGCAATTTTTTTTTTTTTTTTTTAGCAAAGTTTAGAATTTTTTTTTTTACCACTTAGATAAAAAATAACCTAGTCCCAAACAAAAAACAAGTGTGGGACTGCACTTTTTTTTCAATTTCACCGGACTTGGAATTTTTTTCCTGTTTTCTAGTACATGACATGGTAAAACCAATGATGTCGTTCAAAAGTACAACTCGTCCCGCAAAAAAATAAGCCCTCACATGGCCATATTGATGGAAAAATTAAAAAGTTATGGCTCTGGGAAGGAGGGGAGCAAAGAACGAACACGGAAAAACGGAAAATCCCAAGGTCATGAAGGGGTTAAACACTAGATCAGTTTTAGAGGGTATGAAAAAAATTATTATATTTGTATTTCTTTATTTTTACTCTTTGCACTCCCGCAGTGGTCCCTTTTTTATTTTTTTTTAGGCTGCGATAACAGTACCCTATATAGGTTGATTTTTAATTTTTTATGCCATACAACAATTTCATACAGTTCCTATGACTAAGGGCGCCGTGGTGCGCCAGAAACGCGTCAGGCAAAGAGAGTTTTTTTCTCTTTTTTTAATATTGTTTTTTAAAATGTCCTAATAAATTTTGGTTATTTTACTTATACTGGATGGATGTGCTGGAAATCCCCATTTCTCCTCTCGTCTACATCAGCTGTTAATCACCAGCAGGTACGGCACCCACCGGTTATATTCATTTGCAACGGTTCTTAGATGCCTGTCTCGGCGTGTCAAGCTTCAACCCTTCCTCTTCCCCCTCCTCCCCTTTCTGAATTGTACAACAATTTCATAGATGATGCTGAGAGGACACTAAATATCTGCATCTTACTTGATGATGATCTTTATAAGGAATTTTTTTTTTTTTATTATGGATCTATACTAATATATTTATTAACCCCTTCCCGACCCATGACGCCACGTAGGCGTCATGAAAGTCGGTGCCAATGATCGCTGTTGTGAATTCCGTTCTCGGGCTCCCTCCTGTGGTCTTGAATGGTACTTTGGTGAGTTCTGTCCTTGGACACCCTCTGGTGGCTTTGAGTGGAACTGCTGATCTTTGAGGTTGGCTTTCTCAGCTGCTCTCGTTTATTGCTTCTGCTGGCTTCCCTATTTAACTCTGCCCAGGTCGTTAGTTCATGCCAGCTGTCAATGTCTCAGTACTGGTTCAGATCTCTCTTGGATTTCTCAGATGACCTGTCTACTCCAGCAGAAGGTAAGTCCTTGCTAGCCATTTGCTGTTCATCGGTTTTTGTATATATTTTTCAGTACATGCTATGTTTCTAGTCCAGCTTGCTATTATGATATTTCCTTGCTAGCTGGAAGCTCTGGGGGTGCAGAGCTGCACCTCCACACCGTGAGTCGGTGTGGAGGTCTTTTTGCACACTCTGCCTGGTTTTTGTAGTTTTTAATACTGACCGCATAGTTCCCTTTCCTATCCTCTGTCTATCTAGAGAAGTTTCGGCCTCCTTTGCTAAAATCTGTTTCATTCCTGTGTTTGTCACTTCCCTCTTAACTCACAGTTAATATTTGTGGGGGGCTACCTTTACTTTGGGGAATTTCTCTGAGGCAAGGTAGGCTGCTATTTCTATCTTTAGGGGTAGTTAGCTCTTAAGCTGTGAAGAGGAGTCTAGGGAGAGTTAGGGACGCTCCACGGCTATTTCTAGTGTGTGTTATAGTATTAGGAATTGCGGTCAGTAGAGTTACCACCTCCTCAGAGCTTGACCCAGGTTTTCTGTTTTAACCATCAGGTCACTTCGGGTGCTCCTAACCACCAGGTCCATAACAGTACAGCTGGCCTACAAAGTGTTAATGCATCTCAAAAGAGGGATAAGAGAAGTTCTGAGTCAATTTTTTTTTCTTTGCAGCTTGTTTTGTCTTTCTTTTCCCCTTAACCTCTGGGTGGTTCAGGACTCAGGTGTAGATATGGATATTCAAGGTTTGTCCTCTTGTGTGGATCAACTCACTGCTAGGGTACAGAGTATTCAAGATTATGTAGTTCAGAATCCGATGTTAGAGCCTAGAATTCCAATTCCTGATTTGTTTTCTGGGGATAGATCTAAATTTTTGAATTTCAAAAATAATTGCAGACTGTTTCTTGCTCTGAAACCCCGCTCCTCTGGTGATCCCATTCAGCAAGTAAAGATTATTATTTCTTTGTTGCGTGGTGACCCGAAAGACTGGGCATTCTCTCTTGAGCCAGGAAATCCTGCATTGCTTAATGTGGATGCATTTTTTCTAGCGCTTGGATTGCTTTATGACGAACCTAATTCTGTGGATCAGGCAGAAAAGATCTTGCTGACTCTATGTCAGGGTCAGGATGAGGCAGAAGTATATTGCCAGAAGTTTAGAAAGTGGTCTGTGCTTACTCAATGGAATGAATGTGCCCTGGCAGCAATTTTCAGAAAGGGTCTTTCTGAAGCCCTTAAGGATGTTATGGTGGGGTTCCCCACGCCTGCTGGTCTGAATGAGTCAATGTCTTTGGCCATTCAGATTGATCGGCGTTTGCGCGAGCGAAAAGTTGTGCACCATTTGGCGGTGTCCTCTGAGCGGAGGCCTGAGCCTATGCAATGTGATAGGACTTTGACCAGAGCTGAACGGCAAGAACACAGACGTCAGAATGGGCTGTGTTTTTACTGTGGTGACTCCTCTCATGCTATCTCTGATTGTCCTAAGCGCACTAAGAGGTTCGCTAGGTCTGTTACCATTAGTACTTTGCAGCCTAAATTTCTCTTGTCTGTTACTCTGATTTGCTCACTGTCGTCCTACTCTGTTATGGCATTCGTGGATGGACTTGGAGTTTGCCAGGCACTGTGGTTTTTCCTTGGAGCCTTTGCAGAGTCCTATTCCCTTAAGGGGGATTGATGCTACGCCATTGGCCAAGAATAAACCTCAGTACTGGACTCAGCTGACCATGTACATGGCTCCCGCACATCAGGAAAATATTCGCTTTTTGGTGTTGCATAATTTGCATGATGTTGTCGTGTTGGGTTTGCCATGGTTACAGGTTCATAATCCAGTACTGGATTGGAAATCAATGTCTGTGTCTAGTTGGGGTTGTCAAGGGATACATGGTGATGTTCCTTTGATGTCAATTTCTTCTTCTACTCCTTCTGAAGTCCCTGAGTTTTTGTCAGATTACCAGGATGTATTTGATGAGCCCAAATCCAGTGCCCTACCTCCTCATAGGGACTGTGATTGCGCTATTAATTTGATTCCTGGTAGTAAGTTCCCTAAGGGCCGACTGTTCAATTTATCCGTGCCAGAACATGCCGCTATGCGGAGTTATGTAAAGGAGTCCTTGGAGAAAGGGCATATTCGCCCGTCTTCGTCGCCGTTGGGAGCAGGGTTCTTTTTTGGTGGCCAAGAAGGATGGCTCTCTGAGACCCTGTATAGATTACCGCCTTCTCAATAAAATCACTGTCAAATTTCAGTACCCTTTGCCTCTGTTGTCTGATTTGTTTGCTCGGATTAAGGGGGCTAGTTGGTTTACCAAGATTGACCTTCGAGGGGCGTATAATCTTGTGCGTATTAAACAGGGCGATGAATGGAAAACAGCATTTAATACGCCCGAGGGTCATTTTGAGTACCTGGTGATGCCATTCGGGCTTTCTAATGCTCCATCTGTGTTTCAGTCCTTTATGCACGACATCTTCCGGAAGTATCTGGATAGGTTCATGATCGTATATTTGGATGATATTTTGGTCTTTTCGGATGATTGGGAGTCTCATGTAAGGCAGGTCAGGATGGTGTTCCAGGTCCTTCGTGCTAATGCGTTGTTTGTGAAGGGCTCTAAATGCCTCTTTGGAGTTCAGAAGGTTTCCTTTTTGGGCTTCATTTTTTCCCCTTCTACTATCGAGATGGATCCTGTTAAAGTTCAGGCCATTTATGATTGGACTCGACCTACATCTGTGAAGAGTCTTCAGAAGTTCCTGGGCTTTGCTAATTTTTACCGTCGCTTCATCGCTAATTTTTCTAGTGTGGTTAAGCCTTTGACTGATTTGACGAAGAAAGGCGCTGATGTGGTGAATTGGTCCCCTGCGGCCGTTGAGGCCTTTCAGGAGCTTAAACGTCGTTTTACTTCGGCCCCTGTGTTGCGTCAGCCAGATGTTTTGCTCCCTTTTCAGGTCGAGGTTGATGCTTCTGAGATTGGGGCAGGGGCTGTTTTGTCTCAGAGAAGTTCTGATGGCTCCTTGATGAAGCCGTGTGCTTTCTTTTCTAGAAAGTTTTCGCCTGCCGAGCGTAATTATGATGTCGGCAATCGGGAGTAGTTGGCTATGAAGTGGGCATTTGAGGAGTGGCGACATTGGCTTGAGGGAGCCAAACATCGCGTGGTGGTCCTGACTGATCACAAGAATCTGACTTACCTCGAGTCCACCAAGCGGTTGAACCCTAGACAGGCTCGATGGTCACTGTTTTTCTCCCGTTTCGATTTTGTGGTCTCATACCTTCCGGGATCTAAGAATGTGAAGGCTGATGCCCTTTCTAGGAGTTTTTTGCCTGATTCTCTGGGAGTCCCTAAGCCGGCTGGTATTCTTAAAGAGGGGGTGATTCTGTCTGCCATCTCCCCTGATTTGCGGCGGGTGCTGCAGGAGTTTCAGGCTGATAGACCTGACCGCTGCCCAGTGGAGAAACTGTTTGTCCCTGATAGATGGACTAGTAGGGTTATTTCTGAGGTTCATTGTTCAGTGTTGGCTGGTCATCCTGGGATTTTTGGTACCAGAGATTTGGTTGCCAGGTCCTTTTGGTGGCCTTCCTTGTCACTGGATGTGCGTTCTTTTGTGCAGTCCTGTGGGACTTGTGCTCGGGCCAAACCTTGCTGTTCTCGTGCCAGTGGGTTGCTTTTGCCTTTGCCTGTCCCGAAGAGGCCCTGGACACATATTTCCATGGATTTTATTTCTGATCTTCCTGTCTCTCAAAGGATGTCTGTCATCTGGGTGGTTTGTGATCGGTTTTCTAAGATGGTCCATTTGCTACCCTTGCCTAAATTGCCTTCCTCCTCTGATTTGGTTCCATTATTTTTTCAGCATGTGGTTCGTTTGCATGGCATTCCGGAGAACATTGTGTCGGTCAGAGGTTCCCAATTTGTTTCTAGGTTTTGGCGGTCCTTTTGTGCTAAGATGGGCATTGATTTGTCTTTTTCTTCAGCTTTCCATCCTCAGACAAATGGCCAAACCGAACGAACCAATCAGACCTTGGAAACCTATCTGAGATGCTTTGATTCTGCTGATCAGGATGATTGGGTGACCTTCTTGCCATTGGCCGAGTTCGCCCTTAATAATCGGGCTAGTTCTGCTACTTTGGTTTCGCCTTTTTTTGTAATTCTGGTTTTCATCCTCGTTTTTCTTCAGGGCAGGTTGAGCCTTCTGACTGTCCTGGTGTGGATTCTGTGGTGGACAGGTTGCAACAAATTTGGACTCACGTGGTGGACAATTTGACGTTGTCTCAGGAGAAGGCGCAACGTTTTGCTAACCGCC
This sequence comes from Ranitomeya variabilis, assembly GCF_051348905.1. NCBI lineage: Eukaryota > Metazoa > Chordata > Amphibia > Anura > Dendrobatidae > Ranitomeya > Ranitomeya variabilis. The sequence continues at coordinate 202,488,570 of NC_135235.1, forward strand.
GTCGCTGTGTTGGTCCCCGACTTCGTGTTGGGGATTTGGTTTGGTTGTCTTCTCGTTATGTTCCTATGAAGGTTTCTTCTCCTAAGTTCAAGCCTCGTTTCATTGGTCCTTATAAGATTTCTGAAATTATCAATCCTGTGCCGTTTCGTTTGGCCCTTCCAACTTCTTTTGCCATCCATAATGTGTTCCATGGGTCGTTGTTGCGGAGATATGTGGCGCCTATGGTTCCTTCCGTTGATCCTCCTGCTCCGGTGTTGGTTGAGGGGGAGTTGGAGTATGTGGTGGAGAAGATTTTAGATTCTCGTATTTCGAGACGGAAGCTTCAGTACTTGGTTAAATGGAAGGGCTATGGTCAGGAGGATAATTCCTGGGTTGTTGCCTCCGATGTCCATGCTGCCGATTTGGTTCGTGCCTTTCATTTGGCTCGTCCTGATTGGCCTGGGGGCTCTGGTGAGGGTTTGGTGACCCCTCCTCAAGGGGGGGTACTGTTGTGAATTCCGTTCTCGGGCTCCCTCCTGTGGTCGTGAATGGTACTTTGGTGAGTTCTGTCCTTGGACACCCTCTGGTGGCTTTGAGTGGAACTGCTGATCTTTGAGGTTGGCTTTCTCAGATGCTCTCGTTTATTGCTTCTGCTGGCTTCCCTATTTAACTCTGCCCAGGTCGTTAGTTCATGCCAGCTGTCAATGTCTCAGTACTGGTTCAGATCTCTCTTGGATTTCTCAGATGACCTGTCTACTCCAGCAGAAGCTAAGACCTTGCTAGTCATTTGCTGTTCATCGGTTTTTGTATATATTTTTCAGTACATGCTATGTTTCTAGTCCAGCTTGCTATTATGATATTTCCTTGCTAGCTGGAAGCTCTGGGGGTGCAGAGCTGCACCTCCACACCGCGAGTCGGTGTGGAGGTCTTTTTGCACACTGCCTGGTTTTTGTAGTTTTTAATACTGACCGCATAGTTCCCTTTCCTATCCTCTATCTAGAGAAGCTTCGTCCTCCTTTGCTAAAATCTGTTTCATTCCTGTGTTTGTCACTTCCCTCTTAACTCACAGTTAATATTTGTGGGGGGCTACCTTTACATTGGGGAATTTCTCTGAGGCAAGGTAGGCTGCTATTTCTATCTTTAGGGGTAGTTAGCTCTTAGGCTGTGAAGAGGCGTCTAGGGAGAGTTAGGTACGCTCCACGGCTATTTCTAGTGTGTGTTATAGGATTAGGAATTGCGGTCAGTAGAGTTACCACCTCCTCAGAGCTTGACCCAGGTTTTCTGTTTTAACCATCAGGTCACTTCGGGTGCTCCTAACCACCAGGTCCATAACAGATCGCGTCCCTGCAGATCGGGTGAAAGGGTTAACTCCAATTTCACCCGCTCTGCAGGGACAGGGGGTGTGGTACTTCAGCCCCCCCCCCCCGTGACTACGATCGCTCTGATTGGCTGTTGAAAGTGAAACAGCCAATCAGAGCGATTTGTAATATTTCACTATGAAAACTGGTGAAACACTGGTCTGCACCCCCCCACCGCTACCGATCTCCTCCCCAGTCTTCCATCCTGTGCTCCGCTCCCCTCCGTCATCCTGTCCGCTCCCCCGTCCTCCTGTCCGCTCCCCCTGTCCTCCGTTCCCACCCCCCCTGTGCTCCGATTCCCCTCCCTCATACTTACCGAGCCTCCCGGTGTCTGTCCGTCTCCTCCACGGGTGCCGCCATCTTCCAAAATGGCGGGCGCATGCGCAGATTCGTTCCAGCTACATTTTGATCACTGTGATAAAACCTATCACAGTGATCAAAATAAAAAAAATAGTAAATGAAACCCCCCCTTTATCACCCCCATAGGTAGAGACAATAATAAAATAAAGAAAATAATTTTTTTTTTCCACTAGGGTTAGAACTAGGGTTAGGGGTAGGGTTAGGGGTAGGGTTAGGGGTAGGGTTAGGGTTAGAACTAGGGTTAGCGTTAGAATTAGGCTATGTGCACACGATGCGGATTTGGTTGCGGATCCACAGCGGATTGGCCGCTGCGGATTCGTAGCAGTGTTCCATCAGGTTTACAGTACCATGTAAACCTATGGAAAACCATATATGCTGTGCCCATGGTGCGGAAAATACCGCGCGGAAATGCTGCGTTGTATTTTCCGCAGCATGTCAATTCTTTGTGCGGATTTCACAGCATTTTACACCTGTTCCTCAATAGGAATCCGCAGGTGAAATCTGCATAAAAAACACTGGAAATCCGTGGTAAATCCGCAGGTAAAACGCAGTGCCTTTTACCTGCGGATTTTTCAAAAATGGTGCGGAAAAATCTCACACGAATCCGCAACGTGGGCACATAGCCTTAGGGTTGGAATTAGAGTTAGGGTTGGAATTAGGGCTACGGTTGGAAATAGGGTTAAGAATAGGCTTGTGGTTAGGGTTATGGTTAGGGTTAGGGGTGTGTTGGGGTTAAAGTTGTGGTTAGGGTTGGGGTTAGGGTTGGGATTAGGGTTAGGGTTGGGATTAGGGTTGTGGTTAGGGGTGTGTTGGGGTTAGGGTTGTGATTAGGGTTATGGCTAGAGTTGGGATTAGGGTTTGGGGTGTGTTGGGGTTAGTGTTGGAGTTAGAATTGAGGGGTTTCCACTGTTTAGGCACATCAGGGGTCTCCAAACGCAACTTGGCGCCATTGATTCCAGCCAATCTTGCGTTCAAAAAGTCAAATGGTGCTCCCTCCCTTCCGAGCCCTGACGTGCGCCCCAAACAGTGGTTTACCCCCACATATGGGGTACCAGCATACTCAGGACAAACTGGGCAACAATTATTGGGGTCCAATTTCACCTGTTACCCTTGCGAAAATAAAAAATTGCTTGCTAAAACATAATTTTAGAGGAATGAAAAATTATTTTTTATTTCCACGGCTCTGCGTTATAAACTTCTGTGAAGCACTTGGGGGTTCAAAGTGCTCACCACACATCTAGATAAGTTCCTTGGGGGGGTCTAGTTTCCAAAATGGGGTCACTTGTGGGGGGTTTCTACTGTTTAGGCACATCAGGGGCTCTGCAAATGGAATGTGACACCCGCAGACCACTCCATCAAAGTCTACATTTCAAAACGTCACTACTTCCCTTCCGAGCCCCGACTTGTGCCCAAAAAGTGGTTTACCCCCACATATGGGGTATCATTGTACTCAGGACAAACTGGGCAACAAATATTGGTGTCCAATTTCTCCTGTTACCCTTGGGAAAATAAAAAATTGCTTGCTAAAACAATTTTTGAGGAAAGAAAAATGATTTTTTATTTTCACGGCTCTGCGTTGTAAACTACTGTGAAGCACTTGGGGGTTCAAAGTGCTCACCACATATCTAGATAAGTTCCTTGGGAGGTCTAGTTTCCAAAATGGGGTCACTTGTGGGGGGTTTCTACTGTTTAGGCACATCAGGGGCTCTGCAAACGTAACATGATGCCCGCAGACGATTCCAACAAAGTCTGCATTCCAAAACGTCACTACTTCCCTTCCGAGCCCCGGCATGTGCCCAAACAGTGGTTTTCCCCCACATATGGGGTATCTGCGTACTCAGGAGAAACTGGACAACAACTCTTGGGTGAGATTTCTCCTGTTACCCTTGGGAAAATTAAAAAATTCTGGGCTAAAAAAATATTTTTGAGGAAAGAAAACACATTTATTATTTTCACGGCTCTGCGTTATAAACTTCTGTGAAGCACTTGGGGGTTCAAAGTGCTCACCACACATCTAGATAAGTTCCCTTGGGGTTCTAGTTTCCAAAATGGGGTCACTTGTGGGGAGTTTCTACTGTTTAGGCACATCAGGGGCTCTGCAAACGCAACGTGACGCCCGCAGAGCATTCCATCAAATTCTGCATTTCAAAACGTCACTACTTCCCTTCCGAACCCCGACGTGTGCCCAAGCAGTGGTTTACCCCCACATATGGGGTATCAGCGTACTCAGGAGAAACTGGAAAACAACTTTTGGGGTCCAGTTTCTCCTGTTACCCTTGGGAAAATAAAAAATTGTGGGCTAAAAATCATTTTTGAGAAAAGAAAAATTATTTTTTATTTTCATGGCTCTGCGTTATAAACTTCTGTGAAGCACTTGGGGGTTCAAAGTGCTCACCACACATCTAGATTAGTTCCTTGGGAGGTCTAGTTTCCAAAATGGGGTCACTTGTGGGGGAGCTCCAATGTTTAGGCACACGCGACATGGTGTCCACTAATGATTTGAGCTAATTTTCCATTCAAAAAGCCAAATGGCGTGCCTTAACTTCTGAGCCCTGCCGTGCGCCCAAACAGTGGTTTACTCCCACATATGGGGTATCATCGTACTCAGGACAAACTGGACAACAACATTTGGGGTCCAATTTCTCCTGTTAGGCCGGCGTCACACTGGGTATTGCATACGATGCGAGAGCATCGGATGCGATATGCTAATGACCCTCGGTTCCTGCTCGCAGCAGAGCAGGAGCCGAGTGTCATGCGTCTGTGCTCCGATTCTCTCGCACAGGGAGGATCGGAGCACAGCTGCAGAGGAGGCGAAGAAATGAATTTCTCCATCTCTTCCATTGCTGGGGTCCGCTTTTAACGCACGTCACTCGGATGATGTCCGAGTGGTGTGCGCTGTCTCACTCGCACACATAGGCTTATATGGGTGCGAGTGAGACCAGAGTTTTCCTCGGTCCGAGACAATCGCAGCATGCTGCGATTGTCTCGGACTGAAGAAAACGGCCGACAAAAAGTCGGCTGCTGGGAGCTGCCCCATAGCTGAACATTGGTCCGAGTGCAATGCGATTTTTTATCGCATTGCACTCGGCCGTTTAAAACGCCAGTGTGACGCCGGCCTTACCCTTGGGAAAATAAAAAATTCCGGGCTAAAAATCATTTTTGAGGAAAGAAAAATTATTTTTTTATTTTCACGGCTCTGCGTTATAAACTTCTATGAAGCACCTGGGGGTTTAAAGTGCTCACTATGCATCTAGATAAGTTCCTTGGGGGGTCTAGTTTCCAAAATGGGGTCACTTGTATGCATCTAGATAAGTTCCTTGGGGGGGTCTTGTTTCCAAAATGGGGTCACTTGTAGGGGAGCCCCAATGTTTAGGCACACAGGGGCTCTCCAAACGCGACATGGTGTCCGCTAACGATTGGAGCTAATTTTCCATTCAAAAAGTCAAATGGCGCGCCTTCCCTTCCGAGCCTTGCCGTGCACCCAAACAGTGGTTTACCCCCACATATGAGGTATCGGCGCACTCAGGAGAAATTGCCCAACAAATTTTAGGATCCATTTTATCCTGTTACCCATGTGAAAATGAAAAAATTGAGGCTAAAATAATTTTTTTGTGAAAAAAAGTACTTTTTCATTTTTACGGATCAATTTGTGAAGCACCTGGGGGTTTAAAGTGCTCACTATGCTTCTAGATAAGTTCCTTGGGGGGTCTAGTTTCCAAAATGGGGTCACTTGTGGGGGAGCTCCAATGTTTAGGCACACGGGGGCTCTCCAAACACGACATGGTGTCCGCTAAAGATTGGAGACAATTTTTCATTCAAAAAGTCAAATGGCGCTCCTTCCAAGCCCTGCTGTGCGCCCAAACAGTGGTTTACCCCCACATATGAGGTATCAGCGTACTCAAGACAAATTGGACAACAACGTTCGTGGTCCAGTTTCTCCTTTTACCCTTGGGTAAATAAAAAAATTGTTGCTAAAAGATCATTTTTGTGATTAAAAAGTTAAATGTTCATTTTTTACTTCCATGTTGCTTCTGCTGCTGTGAAACACCTGAAGGGTTAATAAACTTCTTGAATGTGGTTTTGATCACCTTGAGGGGTGCAGTTTTTAGAATGGTGTCACTTTTGGGGATTTTCAGCCTTATAGACCCCTCAAACTGACTCCAAATGTGAGGTGGTCCCTAAAAAAAAAGGTTTGTAAATTTTGCTGTAAAAATGAGAAATCACTGGTCAAATTTTAACCCTTATAACTTCCTAGCAAAAAAAAATTTTGTTTCCAAAATTGTGCTGATATAAAGTAGACATGTGGGAAATGTTATTTATTAACTATTTTGTGTCACATAACTCTCTGGTTTAACAGAATAAAAATTCAAAATGTAAAAATTGCGAAATTTTCAAAATTTTCGCCAAATTTCCGTTTTTTTCACAAATAAACTCAGAAATTATCGATCTAATTTTACCACTAACATGAAGCCCAATATGTCACGAAAAATCAATCTCAGAACCGCTAGGATCCGTTGAAGCGTTCCTGAGTTATTAACTCATAAAGGGACACTGGTCAGAATTGCAAAAAACGGCCAGGTCATTAAGGTCAAAATAGGCTGGGTCATGAAGGGGTTAATATTTTCCTTTTTTTAAAAATTAGATTTTTCTTCTCCTAAATGGTCGGTCCTGTGTGTACATTAAGTTATTTTAAGGAAGGCCGATTTCTGCCATTTGTAAAATTAAATAATTTATAGGCTTGGGAAAATAAAATAATAACAAAAAATAAAAAATAAAATACAAATCTTACTCACCCTCCCCAGGTCCAGTCCCGAGTCTCTGCTGCTGCCCCCAATGTCTGAAGACATCGCTACAGCCAATCACTGAGCTCAGCGCTTCTGTCCGAGCATCTAAGAGCAACTGAGTTCACTGATTAGCTGCAGCGCTGTTGATGTGAGATCAGCGCTGCGCACAATTACAGACACCGAAACTTAGTGCTGGACCTGGGAAGGGTAAGTAAAGGACACTGACACCTCCCAACTGGAGACCCTAATCCCAGCCGACCCCGGGACCGTAGAGGAAAGCTGGAAGTGACGGCCCTGCTCACTCGCACTGTCCTTCCGAAGTCGCAGGGCGCGTCCTGCCTGTTACTGTCTCCTCACGGATCTTCTCGGCTTGACCAACGTCGGGAGTCTCTCAGGACTGGACCGAAGTGGACTAGGCCTCGGCTCTTGATGGCCGACGTCTGGTCTCTTGAGCTGTACCGGTGTAGGACCCGACTAGCTCAGAGTCCTCCTGTGCGGAATATGGGCCTTGTCAGGCGATGGCCGACGCCTCGATGTCACAGGCCTGTAACGCCGGCCTCAGCGACATCCCTGGCGCACGTCTGCTTCACTTTCTTCTCTGGCGCCAAGTCTACCTGCGGGTTGGAAAGCATTCAGGAAGTCCTTCCTGTGGGTCACCTGATCAGATCCAGCACAGCACACTAAGTCGCTCCCCCTGCAAATCTTCCAGCACAATATGGTTCCGCTTGATTTCATCTGGCCAGCAGATGCCAGTCTCTCCTCAGTAATGGCACGTCATTGCTCTTCAGAGATGTCCCTGCTTCTTATCACACCGTCGGGAAGGACTTTTTCACCCTGAAACAAAACAGATCTTTGCAGGTTGTGACTTTTAGACGTTTTTGGTTTGGAGCCACTGTTCTGGATTATTATTATTATTATTATTTATTTATTTATAAAGCACCATTGATTCCATGGTGCTGTACATGAGAAGGGGTTACATACAATTTACAGATATCACTTACAGTAAACAAACTTACAATGACAGACTGATACAGAGGGGCGAGGACCCTGCCCTTGCGGGCTTATATTCTGCAGGATTATGAGGAAGGAGACAGTAGGTTGGGGGCTGCAGGACCTCCGGTGTTGGTGAGGCGGTAGCTTCGGTAGTGATGAGGAGGCAGCGGGGTCAGTGCAGGCTGTAGGCTTTCCTGAAGAGATGAGTTTTCAGGTTCCGTCTGAAGGATCCGACTGTGGTTGATAGTCGGACGTGTTGGGGCAGAGAGTTCCAGAGGATGGGGGATATTCGGGAAAAGTCTTGGAGGCGATTGGATGAGGAGCGAATAAGTGTGGAGGAGAGAAGGAGGTCTTGGGAGGACCGTAGATTACGTGAGGGAAGATATATGGAGATTAGTTCAGAGATATATGGAGGAGACAGGTTATGGATGGCTTTGTAGGTCAGTATTAGTAATTTGAACTGGATACGCTGAGGGAATGGGAGCCAGTGAAGAGATTTGCAGAGGGGGGAAGCGGAGGAGTAGCGAGGAGAGAGATGGATTAGTCGGGCAGCAGAGTTAAGGATGGACTGGAGAGGTGCAAGGGTGTTAGCAGGGAGGCCACAGAAAAGGATGTTGCAGTAGTCAAGGCGGGAGATGATGAGGGCATGTGCGGCGCGCCCCCACACCGCCGCAGGGCCGAGGGGTACCCGGAGCCGGGCCTCTAGTTCTCAGTCTCGGGGTTGTCACGGTGGCTAGACCCGGTCCGTGGCCCTGTCCGTCAGTGGGGGACGTCCGGTGTAATAGGTGGTAGTAATGGTACGGTTGTGGGGTGTAAGTCGCGGTAAATAACGAGGACACCAGGTTGCAGTCTCTTTACCTCTTTACTGGAGATCTCTGAGTCCTCAGTCCAGAACACGGTTCACCAGGCTACGCAAGTCCGGCCGGTCCAATGGCACCTCCAGAGTTCTCCTCTCAGGTGGAAATCTGTGCCTTCCTTCTAGCGCTATGTGTTGTAGTCCTTCCCTGCTGTGCTCACGGAAAGTAACCCCACAACGGTTGTGTCTGTTTCTTAAGTTCCCTCACAACTCGATTTGATGTTCCTCTGTAATCCACCCCTTCCCTGTATTCAGGTTGGAATGGCACCCGTTTGTCAGGTAGGCCTGGAGTTCTTCCGGGACCCTAGAGTCGCTCCTCTCCCGCAATTGCCCCCCAAGACTTCATAGGTGATATGTGGTAGACAGCCCGCCTGAGACCGACTGTCCTGCCGCTGTTTGGAGTATGGCTTGAAGCTGTATTCTAATCCACTCCCTCTGCGTTCCGGCCACCGGTATTGCGCCTCAGCAGGGTGCTGCCTCTTTCAACAAAACCCCTGCTGGTATTCTCCTTCTGCTTGATCTCGTTTCTCACTCAGCACAATCTATCTCGCTTCTAGTCCTTTCTTGAGTCCCGCCGCTTCCAGGAGCCTGCGCGGACCCGTTACGTTCTTTCTATGCCAAGCCTCTGCCAGGATCCCACCCCTGGCAGAGACCCTACAGTCTCTCCCTTCACAACACCCCCTGCCACAGGGTGTTGCTCCGTTCAATCCCGTCAGCGTTCTCTTCTAACTTCCTGCCTGACCCCCAGTTTACCCACTATGGTGGGGAGTGGCCTAATGAATAGCACCCTTAGCTCCCCCCGGAGGCCCAGCTGTGAAACATATTGGTGTCTGTGATACCTGATTGGAGGAACTCCTTCGGTGCCATCGAACGTACCATGGCTCCCCTTAGCGGCGAAGCCACAGCACTGCAACGACCAGGACTCTGGGGCGCTGCACTCCCCCCTGGTTAAACACAGTACTCCGGGACTGGGAAGAAAAACAACAATACAGATTAGCAAAAAGACATACAATTTTTTTGAGTGCAAAACGATAAGTATACTTGAACAGGCTTCCCTTTATGGGAGGTGAGGACACTTTTAACGTTACAAACATGGTCAACATTATAAATTACAGGCTATGCATAACTCCTGTTACCCAACCGGGTATTCTACTTAGTGCACATTCTGGAACAATAAATTAACATTGCCTTTAAGAAACATACACTCTTAGTTTACCAAAGGCCTTCCTATAATCACATTACAGGGTAAGGTAACTTCACATTCTCCTACTTTGAACCTGCAGGACCGCCTGTCCCTATGGCACCAGACCTACTGCCTCTCCTTTCTTTTACAGGACCGCCCCGTTCAGCCAGGGCCTACTGCCTTTCGCTACTATACATAGTATAGACATAACATTCCTTTCGTTTAAAGAACTCTGAGCCCGCTCTACTCGGCTCCTTTAAGGACTCACTCTCTAACCCCTACGGGTTCGCTTTCTGTCCTTAGTAACAAAGTAACTTTCTATGGGGACGCAGGGTTGACCTTCTATCCTCACCTTCATCATTACTTCTTTTACTTTCAACTATGCAGACCTCTACATCTACCCCTACGGGCTCTCTGCATCTTTTCTTTCTGCAAAACATTATTTAGATTTCACATTTCAACAAATTCAACACATATAACTTAGCATGTAAAACAGTTACATTTCTTTTCAAGGCATCATTATGGCATTACTGTTCTGCAACAGTATCTCTCTCAAGTTCAATTTCTCACATCCCCTTTAAGAGGGGACCAAGTCTTTCTGAGGTAGCTCGTCTTCTCAGCCTACCAGTCCATGCAAAGGTTCCGGTATGGTATCTTCGCAAAGTGTCTTTAACTAGAACCGGTAGGAAAGGTATCTTCACAAAGTGTCTTTGGCTCAAACCAATAGGGCAAATATCTTCGCAAAGTGTCTTTGGCTAAAACCAGTAGGGAGCACCTTTAAGAAGGTGCAAACTATTTACAAAAGAAGTTCGAATCATGCACAGTCCATGATTACTGCAGTTTGTATAACTTTGTGCAAAAACTTCAGAAAAAAGGAAAACAAACAAAGGGGATCCCGGGTCAACAGAGGGATCCATTAACCCTGGGCGGGTTTAGCAGCAACAGGAACAGTTAAAACAATAAAGTAGCAACTATTTACATTTTCAGGTTTCCGAGGTTTACTCTTTTTCAGGCGGCTCGGGCTCCTGCCCCCCAGCCACCGTGGTGCCAGCGTCCGCGGTTCGAACGTGAAGATGAACTCGACTGGCCAACTCGGTGGCCGCAACCAGGCGCACCGTTGCGATGGTGACAAGATCGGGTGCTCCTGGGACCAGGTCCGAGGCAGTAAGGGTCGCGGCTCCAGACATACACCGCCGAACATTCCGTGCATACCACCCGAGCGGGTTCTGGTGGCGGCTGTAGGTCACCGAATCCCCCTTTTGCAATGGTTCTCCACTTCGGCCACAGCAGGGAGCCCTCACGTTACAGTGCGCAACAAAAACGTCAGTATCCAATCCTGGCTCGTGTATGAGGCCCCACCCTCTTCTTGCATGGTAGGCCAACACAGTGCCCCGCCTTGTCATGTCTCTGTCATCCCATGCCGGAGGGGATTGTTGTATTCTCGATGGACCCATCGGCTCGGCCTCTTTCCGGCCTTTCCACTGTAGAATCAAGCACTGTCTATATTGTTCCCATGTAAGCACCGCAAGAGTGGACCCGTTCTCCCGGGATCCATCTGCTCTAAACCAGGGGGTGTCCCACCGAAGAACTACTCCATCTAAGCTCACATCCACAGGCTCCCCCACTCCAGTCGACAGCGGTGGCACCATCCTCCCCAGGTCATCGGGGGATAACACCATTAGCCCTGCCGAGATAAGTCGCTCCCTACTGCGATAGAGGTGGGTCATGGAAGCGGGCTCGCGGAGGGGAGCAGGGACGTCGGCCATACCTGCGCCTAATATAGTTCCATCGGTGTCGCTCCGGTCCGTTAACGAGGACGCTGGAGTCTGCTGCAGCCCGGACCGGGGCTCCTCCAATGGGATGCTCGGATTCGGCTCCGCTGGCTGTGGTTCCTCCTCCTCTAACTCCGAGGTCGGGATTGGTGGACGTAACTCCGCTGTCGGGTCCGCAGGCTTCCGGTCCATCTCCGGTGAAGAAGGGCAGGCCGGAACTGCTTCTTCCTCGCTCAGGCACTCGCCGTTCATCATCGCTGCCTGATAGTCGGTGGCAGTGCATGCACCTAACTCCGCCATTTCTCCGAGGTCGGGCTTCTCCGTCACCAGCTTCCCACCGTTGCATATCAAGGGGTGTTTCTCTTCTGCTTTGGGGCAGGTCATTCCTCTGCAGCCAGAAGTGCAGGGGGCGGTAGCCATTTCTCGCGCCACACTGGGAGTCTCCGCCCATAACACGCCCTCCTTCCCCTTCGGTGTAGCAATGGCGGCGCCTTTTGGCGGGAACTTTTGGCGGCTAATGGCGCAGCACAGTCTTACAATAAAGTACAGTCCAAGCACAACAAATCACAGTCTCTAGGCACACATGACCTGATTCTTCAGGCTTAAGTAGATCCTGTTCGTGACGCCAAATCTGCGGCGCGCCCCCACACCGCCGCAGGGCCGAGGGGTACCCGGAGCCGGGCCTCTAGTTCTCAGTCTCGGGGTTGTCACGGTGGCTAGACCCGGTCCGTGGCCCTGTCCGTCAGTGGGGGACGTCCGGTGTAATAGGTGGTAGTAATGGTACGGTTGTGGGGTGTAAGTCGCGGTAAATAACGAGGACACCAGGTTGCAGTCTCTTTACCTCTTTACTGGAGATCTCTGAGTCCTCAATCCAGAACACGGTTCACCAGGCTACGCAAGTCCGGCCGGTCCAATGGCACCTCCAGAGTTCTCCTCTCAGGTGGAAATCTGTGCCTTCCTTCTAGCGCTATGTGTTGTAGTCCTTCCCTGCTGTGCTCACGGAAAGTAACCCCACAACGGTTGTGTCTGTTTCTTAAGTTCCCTCACAACTCGATTTGATGTTCCTCTGTAATCCACCCCTTCCCTGTATTCAGGTTGGAATGGCACCCGTTTGTCAGGTAGGCCTGGAGTTCTTCCGGGACCCTAGAGTCGCCCCTCTCCCGCAATTGCCCCCCAAGACTTCATAGGTGATATGTGGTAGACAGCCCGCCTGAGACCGACTGTCCTGCCGCTGTTTGGAGTATGGCTTGAAGCTGTATTCTAATCCACTCCCTCGGCGTTCCGGCCACCGGTATTGCGCCTCAGCAGGGTGCTGCCTCTTTCAACAAAACCCCTGCTGGTATTCTCCTTCTGCTTGATCTCGTTTCTCACTCAGCACAATCTATCTCGCTTCTAGTCCTTTCTTGAGTCCCGCCGCTTCCAGGAGCCTGCGCGGACCCGTTACGTTCTTTCTATGCCAAGCCTCTGCCAGGATCCCACCCCTGGCAGAGACCCTACAGTCTCTCCCTTCACAACACCCCCTGCCACAGGGTGTTGCTCCGTTCAATCCCGTCAGCGTTCTCTTCTAACTTCCTGCCTGACCCCCAGTTTACCCACTATGGTGGGGAGTGGCCTAATGAATAGCACCCTTAGCTCCCCCCGGAGGCCCAGCTGTGAAACATATTGGTGTCTGTGATACCTGATTGGAGGAACTCCTTCGGTGCCATCGAACGTACCATGGCTCCCCTTAGCGGCGAAGCCACAGCACTGCAACGACCAGGACTCTGGGGCGCTGCACATGCACAAGCATTTTAGTAGATTGAAGGTTGAGGAAAGGACGGATTCTGGAGATATTTTTGAGCTGGAGGCGACAGGAGGTGGAAAGAGCTTGGATGTGCGGTTTGAAGGACAGGGCAGAGTCGAAGGTTACTCCGAGGCAGCGGACTTCCGGTACGGGGGAAAGCATGATGTCATTGATTGCGATAGATAGGTCAGGTAAGGAAGATCTATGGGATGGAGGAAAGATGATGAGTTCAGATTTGTCCACATTGAGTTTGAGGAAGCGAGAGGAAAAGGAGGATATAGCTGATAAGCACTCTGGGATTCTGGATAGCAGAGCGGTGACGTCTGGGCCAGAGAGGTAGATCTGAGTGTCATCAGCATAGAGGTGGTACTGGAATCCATGGGACTTTATGAGTTGTCCCAAGCCAAGTGTATAGATTGAGAAGAGTAGGGGTCCTAGAACAGAGCCTTGGGGGACTCCAACAGAGAGAGGGTGGGATGAGGAGGTAGTGTGGGAGTGGGAGACGCTGAATGTGCGGTTGGAAAGGTATGAGGAGATCCAGGATAGGGCGAGGTCTTTGATGCCAAAGGAGGAGAGGATCTGTAGTAGGAGGCAGTGGTCAACTGTGTCAAAAGCAGAGGACAGGTCTAGAAGGAGGAGTACAGAGTATTGTCCATTAGCTTTGGCGGTAAGTAGGTCGTTAGTGATTTTGGTCAGGGCAGTCTCAGTTGAGTGATGGGGGCGGAAACCAGATTGTAGATTGTCGAACAACTAGTTAGATGAGAGGTGGGAGGAAAGTTCGGCGTGGACGTGCTGCTCCAGGAGTTTGGAAGCGAAAGGGAGCAGCGATATTGGGCGGTAGCTGGACATAGCAGTTGGATCGAGGGCTGGCTTTTTAAGGATAGGTGTGATTGTGGCATGTTTGAACGCAGAAGGGAAGATGCCAGAAGTTAGTGATAGGTTGAACAGGTGGGTTAGGGATGGGATAAGTGTGGTGGTGAGGTTGGGGAGGAGGTGGGATGGGATGGGGTCGAGCACCCAGGTGGTGAGGTGCGATTTGGAGAGGAGACAGTTAAGCCCCCGTTCAGTGATGTTGGATAGGGAGGTTATGGGGTTTGGGCATTGGTCTGGTATACAAAGGGGTTGTGGTGGTTGAACAATGAAGACTTGCCTTGTTTGGTCGATCTTATTTTTAACCCCTTCCTGACGTCGGACGGGATAGTACGTCCGACGTCAGGTCCCCTGCTTTGATGCAGGGCTCCGCGGTGAGCCCGCATCAAAGCCGGGACATGTCAGCTGTTTTGAACAGCTGACATGTGCCCGCAATAGCGGCGGGTGAAATCGCGATTCACCCGCAGATATTAACTAGTTAAATGCCGCTGTCAAATGCAGACAGCGGCATTTAACCACCGCATCTGGCCGGGCGGCCGGAAATGACGTCATCGCTGACCCCCGTCACATGATCGGGGGTCGGCGATGCTTCAGTATTGTAACCATAGAGGTCCTTGAGACCTCTATGGTTACTGATCGCCGGTAGCTGTGAGCACCACCCTGTGGTCGGCGCTCACAGCACACCTGATTTTCTGCTGCATAGCAGCGATCTGATGATCGCTGTTATGTAGCAGAGGTGATCGAGTTGTGCCTGCTTCTAGCCTCCCATGGAGGCTATTGAGGCATGGCAAAAGTAAAAAAAAAAAGTTAAAAAAAATGTGAAAAAAATAAAAAAAACCAAATGTTTAAATCACCCTCCTTTCGCCCCAATCAAAATAAATCAATAAAAAAAAAATAAAACCTACACATATTTGGTATCGCCGCGTTCAGAATCGCCCGATCTATCAATAAAAAAAAAGCATTAACCTGATCGCTAAACGGCGTGACGAGAAAAAAAATCGAAACGCCAGAATTACATTTTTTTGGTCGCCGTGACATTGCATTAAAATGCAATAACGGGCGATCAAAAGAACGTATCTGCACAGAAATGGTATCATTAAAAACGCCAGCTCGGCATGCAAAAAATAAGCCCTCAACCGACCCCAGATCATGAAAAATGTAGACGCTACGAGTATCGGAAAATGGCGCAATTTATTTTTTTTTTTAGCAAAGTTTGGAATTTTCTTTCACCACTTAGGTAAAAAATAACCTAGTCATGTTAGGTGTCTATGAACTCGTAATGACCTGGAGAATCATAATGGCAGGTCAGTTTTAGCATTTAGTGAACCTAGCAAAAAAGCCAAGCAAAAAACAAGTGTGGGATTGCACTTTTTTTGCAATTTCACCGCACTTGGAATATTTTTCCCGTTTTCTAGTACACGACATGGTAAAACCAATGATGTCATTCAAAAGTACAACTTGTCCCGCAAAAAATAAGCCCTCAGATGGCCATATTGACGGAAAAATAAAAAAGTTATGGCTCTGGGAAGGAGGGGAGTGAAAAACGAATACGGAAAATCCCACGGTCATGAAGGGGTTAAAGTGTGTGGCAAAGTCCTCAGCAGAGATGAGGGAGGTTGGAGGGGGCAGTGGGGGGCGGAGGAGGGAGTTAAAGGTTTTGAATAACTGTTTGGGGTTGTAGGATAGGGAAGATATGAGGGTTGTGAAGTAGGCCTGTTTAGCAGAGGTGAGAGCAGATTTAAAAGTGAGTGTTGCCTGTTTGAATGCAGTGAAATCGTCTTGCGAGTGTGTTTTCTTCCAACGCCGCTCCGCAACCTTGGACACATGCCGGAGCTTTTTAGTGGTGTTATTGTGCCAAGGTTGTCTATTGATGCGTCGCACTCTGCCATGGACGAGAGGAGCAACCGTGTCAATAGCTGATGTGAGAGTGGCATTGTAGAAAGCAGTGGCAGTGTCTGTCGTGGAGTGAGGATATGGATGCCAGTGGTAGGATGGAGTCAGAGAGCGTGTGGGTGTCTAGGTGTGCAAGGTTTCTGCGTGGGTGCTCATGTTGCTGGACGTGGATGACCGGTGAGGAGGACAGGGATGAGAAGGTGAGCAGATGGTGGTCGGATAGAGGGGAGGTGGTGACGTTAGATAGAGAGCAGAGACGGGTGAATACCAGGTCTAGTGTATGTCCGTCTGTGTGGGTGGTTGCGGAGGACCATTGAGTAAGTCCAAAGGATGAGGTAAGGGACAGAAGTTTGGAGGCTGTTGACTGAAGGGTATCAATGGGAATGTTGAAGTCACCCATGATGATGGTGGGAATGTCAGCAGAGAGAAAGTGAAGAAGCCAGGTGGAGAATTGGTCAATAAAGGCAGTGGCCGGTCCTGGAGGCCGGTATATGACGGCCACTTGGAGGTTGGAGGGAGAGTAGATGCTGACAGAATGGACTTCAAAAGAGGGGAGACTAAGGGAGGGAAGAGGCGGGATTGGGTTAAAGGTGCAGTTTGAGGAAAGGAGAAGACCCACTCCTCCACCATGTTTGTTGCCGGGTCGAGGAGCGTGGGTGAAGTGGAGGCCTCCGTAACACAGAGCAGCAGGGGAGGCGGTGTCAGAGGGTGTTAGCCATGTTTCTGTGAGACCAAGGAAGGCAAGATTGCGAGAGAGAAAAAGGTCGTGAATCACATGGAGTTTATTGCAGATTGAGCGGGCATTCCAGAGAGGGAACAGGGCGGTGGGCGTCAGGGGCACGGGTTTTATGTTGGATAGGGAGCGATAGGAGGGAGTAGTAATGGGAGGTATGAGATGTGAAGGTCCAGGGATGGGAAATATGTCTCCAGCAGTGAGGAGAAGCAGAGAGAGAGAGAGCAGGTGGGAGAAGGAGAGTGGCCGACTTGTTTTATGTTCTCTTAGGACAGATTTGAGGTTGAGGATCAGGTCAGCAGAGGAGGACAGGTGAGGAGGTAAGAGGGAAGGGGAGATGATTACTAGGTTAGAGAGTGCTGGGGTTTGTGATAGCGAAGGAGAGAGAGGATTAGTGGAGCAAATACTGTAAGGGCACATGTAAACATGGTGAAGGAGTAAGGGTACCGTCACACAGTGCCATTTTCATCGCTACGACGGTACGATTCGTGACGTTCTAGCGATATCGTTACGATATCGCAGTGTCTGACACGCAGCAGCGATCAGGGACCCTGCTGAGAATTGTACGTCGTAGCAGATCGTATGGAACTTTCTTTCGTCGCTTGATCACCCGCTGACATCGCTGGATCGTTGTGTGTGACAGCGATCCAGCGATGTGTTCGCTTGTAACCAGGGTAAACATCGGGTAACTAAGCGCAGGGCCGCGCTTAGTAACCCGATGTTTACCCTGGTTACCAGCGTAAACGTAAAAAAAACAAACAGTACATACTCACATTCCGGTGTCTGTCCCCCGGCGTCTCAGCTTCTCTGCACTGTGAGCGCCGGCCAGCCGGAAAGCGAGCACAGCGGTGACGTCTGACGTCACCGCTCTGCTTTCCGGCTATGGTGCTTACACAGTGCAGAGAAGCAGAACGCCGGGGGACAGACACCGGAATGTAAGTATGTACTGTTTGGTTTTTTTACGTTTACGCTGGTAACCAGGGTAAACATCGGGTTACTAAGCGCGGCCCTGCGCTTAGTAACCCGATGTTTACCCTGGTGTTAGAGCAGAATCCATTTTATCTTGCTTGCCTCCATTTTGTATAAGTGTTATTAGAGGTCAGAAAAGTAAGATATAATTCACTATTCTTCATTGTGCTGTTATCGCGAATTCCTAAGAACTAATTGAAGGAGTGAATGTCCTTGGTAAGATAACGAATGATGTACTGTGTAAAATATGTTTGCAAAACTGTAGGGAGATTAGGGATTAAAACACTCCGACGCTTAGCCCATACATGGGGAATCCGCCTCCAACACAAGAATGCATAAAAGTGTGTGTAAGCTCATTAAAAACTAGAGATATTTCAAATACAGCCCTGGCGTACTGTGTCTTATCTCTCTGGTGCCGTGACTTCATCTCTACAGTGGACTCATCAGAGAGTAGGTCGAGACCTGCGACAACACTGGTTACCCGGGGACTTCGGCATCGCTCCAGCGCCATGATTGCAAAGTGTGACCGCAGTCTACGACGCTGGAGCGATAATCATACGACGCTGCGACGTCACGGATCGTGCCGTCGTAGCGATGAAAATGGCACTGTGTGACGGTACCCTAAGATGGGTTAATAGAAAAGCAAGGTCCAAGTAGTAAGAAGTGCTTACTCAGCAGACATACCCAGAAGAGACAGATCATAGAGTGGGGTCCTGACTAACTGCCGTTGAAATAACTGCAGCGTCTTAATGCTTTGCTGCAGAAATGCGCGTGCCTGACCCCACACGCGTGTCCCCCTTAAGAAGCTACTAAATTTATAGGACTGAGTAAAGGATCAGGTGAGAGGGATTGTGGGTCCTTATTTGGGATAAATTAGCAATTGGCCAACACCCCAGGGGAGGTTACATGATCAAAGGCACTGGGCCTGGCTGCAAACATATGCTCTAAGGGTATGTTTCCACGTTCAGGAAACGCTGCGTTTTTTACGCTGCGTTTTTCCGCAGCGTCAAAAACGCAGCGTCCAGATGTTACAGCATAGTGGAGGGGATTTCATGAAATCCCAACTCCACTATGCGTTAAAAAACGCATGCGTTTTTGCCGCGAAAACGCATGCGCGGTGCGTTTTTTCAAAACGCAGCATGTTGCTACAATGAGCAAAACACGCAGGAACACCGCAGGTGACCTGCCAGTGACCTCAGGTGCAGTTTTGGTCAGGATTTTACTTGCATAAAATCCTGACCAAAGCCTGAAGCAAACCTGACCGTGGACACATACCCTAACACCTTGAACACGCTAATATCTCCTGTGACCCCAGCATGGATGTACAGCAGTAATACAATGCAACAAATGAATTTAACAAACATTCAGCAGGTACATTAAAGGGAAGGTTGCAGGATCATAGGTGGGTGGCAGATAACAGCAAAGGATGAGGGGAATATACCAGAATAGGAAGCGCATTCCTTTATATCTGCAGTCTGGTACCCCTGCTCCTGTCTGTCTGCTCTCCACTGCCTGTCTGCTCTCTGCTGCCCTCCGCCTGCTCTCTGCTGCCCTCCGCCTGCTCTCTGCTGCCCTCCGCCTGCTCTCTGCTGCCCCGCCTGCCCCTGTCTGTCTGCTCTCTACTGCCCCTGCCTGCTCCTGCTCTCTGCTGCCCCCACCTGCTCTCTGCTGCCCCACCTGCTCTCTGCTGCCCCCACCTGCTCTCTGCTGCCCCCACCTGCTCTCTGCTGCCCCACCTGCTCTCTGCTGACCCACCTGCTCTCTGCTGTCCCCGGTAGTTAGTAGTTACTGTTTGACTACCTCTAACTAGTCACTATAGAGAAGGGGCAGCAGAGAGCAGACTGCGTAGTAGAGAGCAGGCAGGGGTAGCAGAGAACAGACACAGACAGGAGCAGGGGTACCAGAATGCAGATATAAAGGAATGTGTATAAATCCTGGTATATGCCCCCCCCCTTCCATGTACCGTATATGCCAACAAATCCATGTATATGCACCCACATCCTGGTATATGCTCCACCACCCTAAATATGTTCCCTAAATCTATGTATACAGTATGTTCCCCCAATTCATGTATATGCCCCCACCCTAGTATATGACCCCTAATGCATGTATATGCCCCGATCCATATATGTTTCTTTATTTACTCACATAGCGCCATTAATTCCTCAGCTCTGTATGTTCCCCAATCCTGGTATATGCTCCTCCAATCCATGTATATGCCCCCATCCTGGTATATTCCCCAGCCTTGTATATGCCCCCATCCTGGTATATTCTCCAGCCTGGTATATGCCCCCATCCTGGTATATCCTCCATCTCTGTATGATTGGCCGGGATCATGTATTGTGGCGCACAGTCCTCGGATGCACATGAAGTAACGGCCGGCGTCGCCGGGCTCCTCATCCGCCGGGCCACCGATAGGGAACGGCGATGGCGTGCGTGCACACAGGGTGGGCTGGTGGTTTCCCACCACTGTGCTATGTGCAACTCAGAACCACGCAGAAATAGTCACAAACTCTCTTGTCAGACGCCATAACGAGCTCACTGATGGACTCTCAGTTAACTCATTCTGCAGCAGGAGACAGAGCAGCGCAGAGGGCAAACGCTGCTACATTATTGACAAATCCTTACAGCAAAAACGATATTTAGCCCAAAATACAGGCATCTAATTTTAGATAAATCCTCCTCAAAAGAGGAAACCCCCATTTAAATATTATGTTGATGTCTCTGAAGACTAATCCACGTTCATTAAACAAAATAATAAAAGTAAAATAATATAGAATATTACAGCATGATCATAAACTCCCCAAACCCTCAACCACAGGCGAAAAAGACCGAGACTCGTCCGCTATTCCAATCTCCTGCTGTAAATCTATCGCATATCAAACATACAAGCTAAAGAAGTCTCCCTGAGCTCCACAAAAATGGCCGCACTGCAGACATCGACTACATTGGTCTAGCCCTCTAGCGTTTAGCGATGTCACTTCCTAGGCTCCACCCACAAAGTCCAAAAATGGCCGCGCCGGTCCGAGCTTCACCCCTATTGCCATAACGTGTGGGAGACACGCCCACTGCCAGTGTGATTACCTCATTTCCGCCCTGTGGGAGTATTTAAGCGGCCGCGTAGCGGCGGAAGTTCCTTTTTCATTGCAGCGTGCTCGGCTGGAAGGTAAGCGCCTGGTCGCACAGGGCGGCGTGTGTTCGGGTTTCTTTGTCTTTTGTTCCTGTGAGTGATGTAGCAGTGCTGGGACTGTTCTGCATCATAAACGTCGATGCTGGCTGCCCCTGCCATCTTATGGGTGGTAATTAGCTAATTTGTAGGAATGTTTACTTAATGGAGAGTGTGTCTGATAGAAGAAAAAAAAAAATATATATATATCTATCTATCTATCTCTATCACTCTTTAGGGCATCCCATGTAAGAATGGCTGTTATAATAATGTTTTTTAGAGACCGGCTCTTACACAGCCATTCTGACTTGTATTTTCAAAGTAAGTATACCAGCCTCATCAGGTACACAATCTGCTCAATGCTGTATATAGTTTGAATTATGAAATCTGGTGACTGATTCCCTTTAGTTTGGTTTGCAGCATGTCTGTCCGGCCGTGAGTGAAGGGGCTAAGCTGCTGGCCGGTGTCTTATTTCGCTTATTAGTGAAGGATTGGACATGCTGAAATCCAACTGCCCCACCATTATTGGCCTCCTGGGTGGAGTTGCAAACCTCTACATACACTTTAAAGCCCCCCCCCCCTGTTTTATGTTTTTGGCCTATCCTCAGTCTGGGTGTGCTGCCCACCGACTGGGGGGGGGGGGGTCTCATCCTTGCGCCCCACTGCCCATAGAGAGCTTGCGGCACACTTAGCTGCTTTTTGCCCTTGCTGATTGCAGGGAGAGAAGGGATTTGGGGGGCCTCAGAGCTGCGCCCTGCATTTAGTGTCAGGATCCAGTTCCAATGGATGCTGCTTCCAAGCCCCCCCCAAAAGGGCATGTAAACGGATAACACAAAGCATTGTATTGAGGACCCTTTTTGCACCTTTGTCGCTCCTGCAAGTTCTCCCCTGCTGTGACAATTCCAGGATGTCTGCTGTGCAGATTACCAGATCTAGTGTATGGTGCTTGGCATCTAGCTAAAAAGGACAGCAGAGCCCATGTGCTGCTCTATCCCACCCCCTGTGTTGTCAGGACTCCTGTAATGCTTCTGCCACATGTCCTTTTCAGCTGGATGCCAGGCCCCACTCTTATCGCTTTTTACCTGAACTATGATGAGTCTATCCCGAACCTGACCTGTCTGATGAGACGCCTTACTATGGATCTGACTGCTGAGTTCATGGTGGTCCGGTCTGGTTGACCCAAAGCTCTTACACAATTCTTTTGTTTTCTGAATCTGATACATTGCATAGGCATGTGTACACATGCTGCCACCTAGAGGGCTTGCTGAACACTGCACCAGCTTGGTTGTGTGCTTTGTTGTCTCCAGGTTATTATGTAATCTGAAGCCTGAAACCCCCGATTCCAGTGATGTCACTTACTTGGCCTCTTAATCTGTTTTCTCTGAATGCCGGGCTCAGTCTAACTCTGTACACCTCACTGATTGGCAGGTCTATGTGTTCACTGTGCATAGGCAGAAAGCTGGCAAACAGCAAGAGGTCTACATGGCACAAGACAACTAGTCTTATATTGATCAGTTATCTGCAAAAGAATATCAAAATCACAATTTGTCACTGGAATCAGGGTCTCTGCACCTGCATCATAATAACCTACTGACAGATGGTATGAATTGAGTTGGTGCCCTGAATTTCACCCTGAATATGTAAATTTATTTATTTATTTTTCTAATCTTAAGGCACAAAGATGGCCGCACAGAATGAAGCACCATTGTGGGGTCTTAGGTGAGGACTTCACCACTGCTTATTAACTCCGTTCCTTGGTCATTAGCGCAGATGATGTTTATTCTCACGATGGTCTTCCGAGCCTCAGGCGAGGTCCTGACGACACTGCCTACTGGCGTTACTGATGCTGTTCCTGACCCTGGATATGTCATCAGCACAAAGTTCCCGTAATAACGAGGCTTTGTTTTGCAGGTTGTTGTCACATGGTGAGCTGAAGACGAATAAGATGTAATGGAGCGGGATTACTCCTAGGTGAGGGGGAACGTACTGTTATCCTATAGGCTGTATGTCTCCACACTGTATGAGGTGGTGGTGCCTCTGTGCTCCTGCTCACTGTACACTCCTACTCACCAGAGGTTGCTGCGACTCCTGCTTGTCTAACAATCTTTTGCCTGAACTATGATGAGTCTATCCCGAACCTGACCTGTCTGATGAGACTCCTCATTACGGATCTGACTGCTGAGTTCAGTGGTGCTGAAGACTGATGCTATTATACTATGCCTGGTTTGCTTCTTAAAGGGACAGGCCTACTAAATATCATGGAATAAACTGCTCCTGCCAATCAGGAGCTGGCCACATAGCATGATCTTTTAATGTGCATCTGTGCCAAGTCTGAAGATGGAGACCCTACTTCATGCTTGCTGACTGGCACCCAACTAGTGTAATGAATGGGTCCAAGCTTAATTTATAGGGACCAAGCAGGATAGTTTTAAAGCAACTGGATGCTCAGTGAGTGCATTATATTGGGGGAACCCTCAGAGCAGATGTACTTTTTTTTTTTTTTTTTTTTGCATATATTTAATCACAGAAGTGGATCTATACAAAAATATATCATATTACATATCTGTAAAATGTTTTACAGAAGTGTGTGTGTTATAGTCTGTATTGCTGGCTCCAGAATGAGTTTACTGAGAATCTCAGTGAGCAAATTCTGTCTTTCAGATGCTCAGAAAGGGCAAATTTGTTAAGCTCAACCTTGATGTTGTGAACGGACTCTGACAGGCTCTCGGCTAACTCATTCTACAATGAAAGGTATAATAAAAAAAATATATACATATAACTATATACTAAATTTTCCCTGTCATTCAGCAATGTACTTGGTAGATGCCTATTCATTCCAATGCTGGCTTTGCTTGACATGTGCTCTTGTATTTTAGGTAAAGCCATGGCCAATGAGATCGGAGGTAAGACATCAGCGCTGAACATACTACATGGGAACATCTTAATGCAGATGATGTTTATTCTCACGATGGTCTTCCGAGCCTCAGACGAGGTCCTGACGACACTGCCTATTGGCGTTACTGATGCTGTTCCTGACCCTGGGTATGTCATCAGCACAAAGCTCCGGTAATAACGAGGCTTTATTCTGCAGGTTGTGTAACAAGCTAACCGGAGGCTGAACATGGCCCTCGCTGATCCTGGAAACCTGCAGGTATAAAATGTTGGAGGACTCTGTTCCGTCATTTATTTTCTTTAGAACTATTACTATTAGACTTGATCTGATTTTTGCTTTATTCGAACCATGATGAGTCTATCCCGAACCTGACTTGTGATGACACAACTCCTTACGGATCTGACTACTGAGTTTACCTTAAGGCTGTGTTCACATGCACGAGATTTCTGAAGCCTTATTGCTGTGAAACGCTGCATGTGAACATGGTCTTATACAAGTGTTGGTCTGCAGAAGGCAGCGCAGACATTCTGGTGGCTCCCATGTAGAAAGCTTGATTGTGGCAGCCATGCCTTCCACTTGGATCTTGAGGTCTTGCACAACTTATTTCTGAAAGCTAATCTTATTTTTATTCCCACAGGTTCCTGGAAGAGGATGAATGAACTGTGAAAATGTTTTAAAGGTAATTCTGTGCTGATTGCTTAAAGGGGATGTTCTGGCTCTGCTCGCTTCTGCATTGGGAGGTGGTCGGTGACATCACATCTACTGGTCAACATAAGAAGTAGTCACTGGACATCTTTGGCCTCCGACTGGAAGTGAGCGAAGCTGGAACACCCCGTTATTGGGGAGGCAGATGATTTTTACTCACGATGGTCTTCCAAGCCTCGCTGGTGAAGAGGCTCTGACGATGACGCCAAGTGGCTTTGCTGATGCCTATGTAGTCTTATCGGAAGTCTGGATAAGTAGTTGTCTGGTTATTGACTTGTGACTTGGCTTTTTAGGTTCCTGAGTGGGGCTGAGCCCAGCCAAATCTGAAATGGGTTTTATTTGGAGGATGAGAAGCTGAAGTCTTCATCAGGTATGTTCTTCAATCTGATTTTTAGGTCTTAAAACAAACCATTATTGTTTAAACTACAGAAATCCTGAAGAGTTTAAAGCAAAAAAACAAACATATGCAATAGTATCCAGAACACAAAATACATGAGAAAATGAGACTTCTCCACCTGGTTATGGATCTGTATGATCTGAACTGTGATGAGTCTATCCCGAACCTGAGTGTATGATGACACTTGTCTATGGATCTGACTGCTGAGTCCTGTGACCATCCCTCTAGGTTGTCCAGATGATGAGTTGAGGTCACTAATGTCTGGTTTTCCTTCCAGGGTCTCTGGGATTCTGGCTGTTACCCAGCTTGCCTGCTTTATGGTAAGTTGCGATTGGCAATCCCCCACAGTTACTTGCCTATATCCTGTCGATGATGCCTTGTAATTTACCTACATTGCTTGATTTGCTGTGAGAACACTCTGATACACTGAGACAGTCAAGGTCTCCGCTAGTGACGACCTGCCAGTGGCTGAATATTAACTTTAAATTCCTCCCTAGGAAATTGGATTGCCGAAAACTGACGACTCGGTGTCCTGTCTGGTTCGGGGGGCTCAGCTGTGTTGACCCTACAGAGAATGTCATTGCACACTGTACTCTATGCATTTATCTTCATAAACTAAATAAAATGTATGCAATAAACTGTGGTGCCTTTCATTAAAGGTTGAGATGGAATTTCCGCCCCCAAAGAAAAGCAAGAAAATTGAGCTGCTCCCAAATCGGCCAGTGCAGACTAACTGTTGCAAAATGTTTGCCAACAGTAGAATGACATTACCAGGCTCTAAAGCCCAGCCAAGTAGTGTCTGTTACGTATGGCTGTGGGTTTTCCTCTTGGGCTGGTGTATTGGTCAGTGGTTCATGGCCAGACTACTTATTATTATGCCATTTATTCCATGGCGCTTTACATGTGAGGAGGGGTATACATAATAAAAACAAGTACAGTCTTAAACAATACAAGTCCTGGTACAGGAGGAGAAAGGACCCTGCCCGTGAGGGCTCACAATCTACAAGCGATGGGTGAGAATACAGTAGGTGAGGGTAGAGCTGGTCATGCAGCGGTTGGGTGGATCGGTGGTTACTGCAGGTTATAGGCTTGTTGGAAGAGGTAGGTCTTCAGGCTCTTTTTTGAAGGTTTCGATGATAGGCAAGAGTCTGTGGTAGAGAGTTCCAGAGTAGGGGTGATGCGCGAGAGAAATCTTGTATGCGATTGTGGGAAGAGGAGATAAGAGGGGAGTAGAGAAGGAGATCTTGTGAGGATCGGAGGTTGCGTGCAGGAAAGTACCGGGAGACGAGGTCACAGATGTATGGGAGAGACAGGTTGTGGATGGCTTTGTATGTCATGGTTAGGGTTTTGTACTGGAGTCGCTGGGCAATGGGGAGCCAGTGAAGGGATTGACAGAGGGGAGAGGCTGGGGAATAGCGGGGGGGACAGGTGGGTTAGTCGGGCAGCAGAGTTTGGAATAGATTGGAGGGGTGTGAGGGTGTTAGAGGGGAGGCCACAGAGCAGGAGGTTGCAGTAGTCCAGGTGAGAGATGATGAGGGCATGGACTAGGGTTTTTGCAGATTCTTGGTTGAGGAATGAATGGATTCGTGAAATATATGAGTTTAAGTCGGCAGGAAGTGGAAAGGGCTTGGATATGTGGTTTGAAGGAGAGATCAGTGTCAAGGATTACCCCGAGGCACCGAGCTTGTGGGACTAAGAGTGGGCAGCTATACACTGTAAATGGATAGGTTCGTTGGGGGGTCGTGTGAGATGGGGGGGAAAGATGATAAATTCTGTTTTGTCCATGTTAAGTTTCAGAAATCTAGCGGAGAAGGATGAAATGGTGGACAGACATTGAGGGATTCTGGTTAGTAGGGAGGTGATATCTGGTCCACAGATGTAAATCTGTGTCATCAGCATAGAGATGATACCGAAAGCCATGAGATTCTGAGTTGTCCCAGGCCAAAGGTGTAAATGGAGAATAGCAGGGGCCCTAGGACTGAACCTTGTGGGACTCTGACAGGGGGCGAGGTGAGGAGGTGTGGGAGATGCTGAATGTCTGGTCTGTTAGGTGTGATGAGATCAGGATAGGGCCAAGTCTTGTGATGCCAAGGGATGAGAGGGTCTGTAGTAATAGGGAATGGTCCACTGTGTCAAAGGCAGCCGACAGGTCCAGGAGGAGGACAGAGTAGTGTCGCTTGCTCTTGGCGGTTAAGAGGTCATTGGTGACCTTGGTTAGGGCAGTTTCAGTGGAATGGTGTGACAAGAAGCCAGATTGTAAGCAGTCGAAGAGGGAGCAAGAAGAGAGATGGGAGGACAGTTCAAGGTAGACGTGGTGTTCCAATAGCTTGGAGGCATAGGGGAGAAGTGATAAAGGGCGATGGCTAGATACAGAGGATGGGTCGAGAGGGCTTTTTAAGGATAGGTGTGATGGAGGCATGTTTAAAGCTTGAGGGGAAAACACTAGTTGGTGATAGGTTGAAGAGATGGGTTAGGGTTGGGATGAAGACTGTGGTGAGGTTTGGGATGAAGTGGGAGGGGATCGGGTCAAGTGCTGAGATGTGATCTTGAGAGTAGAGTGGAGAGTCGATATTCTGTAATGGTGGAGAAGTTTGTTTTGGAGGTGGAGGGCTGGGAAGTCGGGAGGAAGGGCTCTGGGGGTTGACACAAATGGGAAGGTGGCTTTAAAGGCTCGATCCTGCAGACTTGTGTGTAACACTGGCTCAGAGCGCCCATATATAACTGCTGTGATCTTATTGGTGACTCCTGCGCTTAAAATCTCTGCCCAAGCACTGATCACAAGTGAGTTCAACTCTGTATTTCCCAGCCTTTGTCATTCCATATGGTGTCTTGTACCTTACATAATGTTAGTTTGCATATCAAGGTTTCAATTAAATCACTCGATCACATGTACTATACATTGCAGTGCAAAATCAGTCTCCTATAAATGCTCATTTTCACAGGAGAATCATCATGAGAGGTCTTGGCAGACCCTGATAACCCATCAGTGTCCTGCAATCATGTCACTGCTGTCTAGAATTTAGCATGTTAGGTGGTCGGACCTCCGCTCCACCCACAGCTGGTAGAGGAAGATGATGGCTGAATAATTTAGCCAACATCTGCAGGGAAAGATGCAGGCTCAGCTTGCATCAGTCATGGACCTGACCATTGGTAACTGGTAAGTTATGTGTTGAAGGGTTTAAAGCTAGCAGAAAAAAAGTATAAAAACAATACTTTGCAAACTCCAGCCATTCTATCACTGCTGCTTGTGCTAAGTAGTGCTCAGCATTGGACTGATTTCCATGGAGAAATCCCTTTAGTCCAGTACTGATCGCTCATCGGCGACGTGCCGGTAACACTGTACAGGGCGAGTGCTTCTGACGTTCAGTTGGGGATCCGTGGTGTTTATGGCACGGGGTAACCTGCACCCATCCCTAGGGCCATACTGACGTATTGAGCCTCGGTTTCTTGCACCAGGAGACTGCACCGCTTTATAATGTGGAGATACCATTTATTCCCGTCGGAAGCGCTCTGCATGTACAGTTTTAGCACTCGGTGCTGGACAGGGTGTGGAGCTGGTAGAGGGATTCCTTGAGGGAATCCCAAGTCTGCCACTGAAGTCTCCAGGAGAGCAGCAGTCATTGTGCCCTGACCAGCGGTGTACCTATACTGTATATGCTCAGCCCAGGTTATATCACATACCACTCGACTGTTAATTCTTGTGTGGCTCCGGCCTAAGGCTAAGTTCACATTGGTGTTTGAGTCTGTGGTGTGCTGTGGACTGAAATGCGAAGGTAAGTCCAGCCTTAGTCAGTCTCTATACACCATTTATTCCTGTCAGAAGCGCTCAGCATATACAGTATTAGCACAGGGCCAGCCGGGGCGCAGACCAAATCCCTCTACAGCCCCAGTGCTGAGCAGTCACTGTGCGTCCTGACAAGACACTTGCACCCTGTTGGCTATAAGGTCTCGTGTAGCATACCAGTTATGTACACTATTACTACGACTGAGCTTCTATACATGCTGTGCTTTACTCTGTACCCACAACCGGCCTGTAATCTGAGCGTGTCTCAGGACACCGTAATCCCAAGATGGCCGCTCCCATCAACTGGGATTCTCTCAACATAATTCTTCTACTCATAGATATTACGCTTCCAAATGTGGTCTCCTAACTATGATATAACTGTGAAGGTGATGGGTCCTCTTTAAGTGTTTGGCATATCCAGTAGACAGATACATGTTGGTCATAAAGGTTGCTTTTTCTTCTGTAGAAACTAATTCCCACTTTTCCCATTTATTCCATGTTTAGGAGTAGAGAAATAGAATTGATGGAAGGAAAAAAAAAATCTGCTTAAATGAAGTACAGGGAACCAATTTATTTAAAAGGCCATTTTATCACATGGATCTTTCCTTGGTTCTAAACTTGAAAGCCACATCATTCTCGGAATAATGAATTGAGGCCAGACCAACAGTATTGCTGAGCAGTAGTGTGAACATGTCTGTAAAGGGCAAATCCTGACCCAGGAGAGGGTTCACAATTGAGTTTTAACACCAAATTCTTTTGGTCATTGGGAAGAGAAGTCCACACTTTTTTTTTATCCCCTGAGAAATGTTTAGGCTGAAGTACACTTAAATAAATCCACATCAGTATCTTAATTTATTGATTATTAGGACAGGTAGTCACTCATTCTTATAGACACCGAGCTGAGTATGGACCTCTTCCATGATGCTGGCCAACAGCTCACTTTCCCCTAAGCTCATGATAGGGCTTTCTTTCAATTCTGAAATAGACAAGTTATACATGGCTGAATATGGAACGTTTGACTTTAATCCAAGTTTTCAAATGACATGGAAGATCTTACCATTAGGTTGTTCCTCGTAATGACAGTTCCTGTCTATATGCCCCATTAGATGAGAAGTATCACCACCCCTCTGAGCCCCTGTGTAAAAGATCTTCTCATGATGTTTGCTGTGGCCAACCAGCAGACTGCCTAAACTGCTTTTCCCCTCCCCAATTTGGACCTGGTTCCATTTTTGGAAAGGAATGGCCAGAAACGTGTTTCTAGGAAGCTTCTGGGCAAGGAAATAATATTGCTTCCAATCTACCTACAGAAGAAAGAGGCTTCCTGATGTTGACTGTGGGCTAGATGGCATTAGGTGGTTCTGGTGGCATAATCGCACCTTATAGCCATTTTCATCATGGGCTTCACATCACATTTGGATTAGGTTTTGCGTGGCATATTAGATATCAACTTAGTACTGTAGCATACGCCTAGTTTACATGATTACACCATCCAAAGCACTATCCTGTAAAAATGTATGTTAAAAAAAAGGGACTTGTGTTTGTGACAGATCCCATAGTGATATCACTTAGAGGAATCCACTTGTCCCACCAAATGCATCGGCTGAAGTCACATCCAGAGTACTGCAGCCAGTCTGTGAGTTCTGTGAATTGTGCTGGCTACTCGGGCAGAGCCGCTGAGCTATTACTGGCTGCAGCCGTGTAGATGTGAAGTCAGCGCTGCAGACAACACTGGGGACAGCGGCGCAGACTCAGCGCTGGACCCAGAGAAGGAGTAAAGCACTGTTTTTTTCTAGAAAAACTGATTTTCTGGAAGTGGAAAATCCCTATAAGGTAGGGATTTAATTTGGGCAATGCTATAAAGTACATGTCCCATAACCCATTCCCTTCACATCTAAACATCTTGTTGGGACTCAAAGGAAAAAAAAATTGGTGCTCCATGTAGTCCAAGCGAAGGATGGACATGTCATTTTGTCCACTGGTTTTACCATAGGAACCCTGATTCTATACCCTCCGTCATATGGTGAAAACTGAGCAGATGTGAAGAAGCCTTAGGTTTCTATTAACCACCATTTGACTGTTCTAGACCAATTCTGGGTATAGCGCATATACATGTTGGATGAAAGTTGGCCGAACCCACCACTGGACTGAGAAGGATCGGTCAGGTGGAATTACAATGCCTGTTCCTTTTGATTTTGGGTGACATAAGCCTCTGCCAATGGCTTTCTCCTCTCTCCCACCATTGAAAACTAATGCCCGGTAGTGATGAGCGAGCATGCTCGTGTCCTAATCAAAGTATTTTGGCGTGCTCGGAAAATATGGTCCAGTCTCTGCCACTACATGTGTTGTGGCTGTTCGAAGCTGCAACACATGCAGGGATTCCTGTTTGTTAGGCAAATCCTACAAGTGTTGCGCCTGTCGAACAGCCGTGAGACATGCAGCCGCGGGGACTCGGAACATATTTTTCGAGCACGCCGAAGACACTCGATTAGGACACGAACATGGTCGCTCATCACTAATGCCCATTCATTCAGTATGGTGTAGTCGGGAGAAAGCAGTCTACTGGACGATAGGCAACCTCATGAGTCATGACCACATTGGGCCCAGAAGATAAGTAATGGCTTCCAGGAGCTTTCCTATTACCTTTCAGCAGACACTGCCTCACATGTTCTGCTTCATAACTCAGACCCGTGCTGTTATTGAAGTTCAGGTGTTTTGTAGTAGGAGGAAGAGCAAATTTGGTTTCCTTCCCATTAACCATTAGGGACGTTGGTGACCACATAGAGGAAGGGATCTGGGGAGGAAAAAATGACAACAAGATCATACATCTAATACATATTATTTATAAGGAGGCTACATTCCACGATGAGTTTTTGGTGTGTTTTTCAAAAATTTGTAGAACCTAATTTACTTAATGGGTCCAGAAAATCAAAAGCTCATCGTGGGACCGTAGCCTGAATGTTCTACACATCAGTTATGTCTGAACATCCAACAGGCACATCAACGAACTAAAATTAGAGGCTTTGTCCACTTAAGACACCAGACAATTAGGAAAGTATGGAGTGCAGACTGTAATCTGCCAGAATGTGTTTGGTTCCTGTAATTCAGAGTAGTGCTTGCCTATAAGATCGTCTACCTCCAAGACCACAAGAGGTGAACGTTAACCTAGGCAAACCGTAAAATCTAAAATTACAAATTCCTTCCGTTCTTGCGAGGATTTTTAAGCAGTATTCACATGTAGCGTAATTGCTGCATATATTTTGACAAGCAGTAACGATCTCTGATTATTGCTTTTTTTCTGCATTTTCCCTTTATTTTATACTTTGTGTAGATTTATAGCCTGGTTTTTAATGCATTTTTAAAGTACCGATAAACTTTAATTTTGCACTTAAAAAATGCAACAATCATTGGAAAAAATGATCATATACTTTTAGCCATTGCATACCTGGATGATTCCCTTGGTGCCAGAGATAACGGCCTGATTTGGCATTTCGGACACCATGGTGCAGGTGAGGATGGCCTGGCGTTTCCTGGAATACTGCAGAATGATTGTCACTGTCTCATCAACACCTAAGGATTTGAGGAAAATTAATTGGGTTCCATCATATAACTCGTTGTAGGAACATTCCCGTAAAACTGTGGTTCAGCTTTGCACTTTTAGGCTTATACCTTAGGTGTAAAATAAAAACTGGAGTCTGGTTGACTCAAGATTGATAGGGAAAAGAGGTGGGAGAAGGATTGGGTTTGATGAATTTCAACAATCCCTCTGTTCTTCTGGGAGATAAGCCACCACCAACAAAGGTTCCCCCAAGGTGTTCCATCAAATCGAATGGAATATTTGACGGAGGCTCTTCACACATATGGATAGTCCAACATTCCCCTTTATGAGCTTTCTTCAGTCTTGAAAACCCATGCATGGTTGGCAGAACCAATGCTCATGTATGGGGGAGATGAAAGAATGATCAACCAAATGCTCCATATGTTGGAAAGCTATCTAAGGAATATGGGCAACCTAACAGAGTCAAAGAATCCCAAGCAGAGAATCCTTGTGTCATGGTCTTCAGCCCCTATTCTACCTTTAGCACACTGTTAGATTCGGCTAGAACGTTCCTATAAAGAGTTCTTCAGATATTACCATCACTGAATGATCTCTGGGGACCAACCTTCACGGATTCAAAGGGAGGCAGTGCCCAATACAGTTTGCCTTTATTCCTCTGCATCAAAACGTTTCTGGCCATCTGCAGTACGGCATCTTTTTGATGAAGGGGGCAACTGCAGTTTCAACAGGTCCGGTTAGCCACAGTGGCTGCTATGCAGGGTAAAAATTAAGCAGACGCAGAGCTGAAGCAACACTGCAGCCCGTTATGTCCTTGACTTGGTCCTCGGATGTCATGAAGTGATGACAGATCCTAACTGGAAACTGTCACTTATAAAGATCAAAATAGACCTAGAAATTCTAATTCTTACATTCTATCGGTCTGACATATTACGTTGTGAGAGAAGCTTACCGGTTTCATGCAGAAATCCTTTGGCAGTTATAGACTCCGGTTTTTCTCCATTAAATACCATGGAGGCAAACTGGATACAATAGCAACCAATATCCAGAATTGCTCCTCCACCAAGTTCTTTTTCGACTGACCGCGCCACAGCAAGCAAGTTTACACCGAACTCTGCCCGGACAACATTCACCTCTCCGATAACTTTCTGATGAAGCAGAGAACGGATCTCTTCGTAGACTGGAAAAAAACGGCTCCAGAAGGCCTGTATGAAATGCAATATACCAGTGATGAAAAGGGTTATCTGGTTTTAAAAAAAAAAAAAACACACTTCTCACTTTCTCTCTCCCCATCCAGTAGTGAGGCTTTGGCGGTCTACCAGGTCTTCGTGTACAAGCGGCCAGCCTATGACTTCTGTAACCAATCATTGGCCTCTAGTCAGGAATTGCACCACTGGCATCATGGTCCATAAAGAAGATCGAGAATGGATAAACTAACCTCCATTAAGAAGAGATTGTGTTTCCTTGCAGATGAGATGATCTCCTTAACTTCTGTAAGATTCATGGCCATCGGTTTTTCACATAAGACATTTTTTCCATGGTTAAAAAACAGAAGAACCAAATCCCTGTGAGCAGGATGAATGGCCCCAACGTAGATGATATCTCAAGAAGAAAATTAGATGAAAACATCAAGATGATCATCTTAGTACGTGAATTAAACATTAAGGTATAATTGCAAACAAAATTATCCAATCTCCCCCACAGCAAAATTGACAAACTTTCTGCCGTTTTCAATAAACCAATGAAACGAGCAATGTAAATATCTCAACACATCTTCCCCCACGTCATCACAAAATGTCAATTTTACTGATTAATATAGTCTCAGAATTATTCACCCAATACATGACAAACTTTTGTTGTAGAGGATCTCTGGCTGTTATAACCTGCTGCAGATGTGATGTATTACAACACACCAGCTTCTGGGGAAGTTCATGAAACCCAAGAATATTGTATTGACCCGGTAGCCATTGCCCTTGTGAAATGAGCTAAGATTCCTCGGGAACGTGGACAGAAGCTTGTGTCTGGCTAGGCTTCGCGATCGCAGCAGGTCATAACAGCCAGGGAGGCTCTACTAAGTTGTGAAGATGCTTGTTATGGAGGGGGGGGAATAGTTCTTTGTCAGAAGTGCTGTGGTATATGTATGTCCAGTTGATTGAAGGGAACTTTGCACTTTTATTACCGGGGAAGGGGGGGGGGGGGCATAACTTTGGAATGGAGAAGCATAGAAAAAAAATGCTGTCCGTGAAAATAGCCTAACAGTGCACAATAACCTGGTGTCAGAGATTTCACTGCTTACCCACTTCTGGATCTTTGGCAAGTTCTTCATATGCCCCATAAACTTTAGGAATGTTATGATTTTGGGCAAATTCCTTGGCACGGTCCAGGTCTCTGGCTGCCACCGCCGCTACCTGAAAAGGTTAAAGGAAAATCATCTACTAAGTGCAATTATCAGGGAAAGAAGAAGATTTTACCTTACTTAAGTTATGTGTTTTCACCCTTTTATCGCTGTTAAAAATAAGAGTAAAATAACATTTGGTATCGTAAAAGTCTACGTCTATAAAAATTATGGAATTAATTAAGCTGATTGTTAAATGCCGTGAAGAGAAAAAAAAATCAAATTGCCAGAATTGCTGTTTTTTGGTCACCTTCTTAAAAAAAACCAACATTTTTTACAATATTATAACAAAAATAATAATATAAATAAGTTCACTATTTCATCATGCTTGGATTTTTTTCTCAAGTTTTGGCACATAATATGGTAAAATAAATGGTGCTATGGAAAAGTGCAACTCGTCTCAATGAAAAAAAAAAACAAGCCTTCATATGTTTATGGCTCTTGGAAGAAAGTGAGATAGCAACAAAAAAAACACAAAAAAAATCCTTTGTCCTTAAAGGGGTAATCATGTCATTAAATCAAGGCTACAAACTTAATTCTTAAAGTGAACCTGTCAGGAGGATTGTGCACAGTAACCTACAGACAGTGTCCGGTCGGCGCCATTATACTGATTACAATGATACCTGGTGATGAAATCAGTCTTGTGGTTGTTTATGCAAACTAGGGGGCAGGTCAGTGAGGGATCAGTGACCTGTCAGCAGTCTGCATTATGAATACCTAATCAGAGCACCACATGAAGACCCCCCACAGGCCGCCCCGGGGCACGAGCATATCATTAACTCAAAACTGACAAAAAAGATTTAAAAAACAACCACAAGACGGATTCCATCAACCAAGGTATAATTGTAATCAGTATAATGGTGCCAACTTGACACTGTCTGTAGGTTACTGAGCACAATCCTGCTGACAGGTTCCCTTTAAACCTCAGATGCCAGTGATTTTTCTCGTACGCAATAAAAAAGTACACGTTTTTCACAAATCATTGATGGTAAATTTTTCATGCATGTGCTGTCTAAGATTTTCATGGGCCCAGATTTGCATGGGTAATTTTGATTTGTGATGCTGAAGAAGAACAAACCATGGATGTTGGGAATTAATCAAATTGTCCTGGGTAATACATAGTAAGGCCGAAAAAAGACATTTGTCCATCCAGTTCAGCCTATATTCCATCATAATAAATCCCCAGATCTACGTCCTTCTACAGAACCTAATAATTGTATGATACAATATTGTTCTGCTCCAGGAAGACATCCAGGCCTCTCTTGAACCCCTCGACTGAGTTTGCCATCACCACCTCCTCAGGCAAGCAATTCCAGATTCTCACTGCCCTAACAGTAAAGAATCCTCTTCTGTTGGTGGAAAAACCTTCTCTCCTCCAGACGCAAAGAATGCCCCCTTGTGCCCGTCACCTTCCTTGGTATAAACAGATCCTCAGCGAGATATTTGTATTGTCCCCTTATATACTTATACATGGTTATTAGATCGCCCCTCAGTCGTCTTTTTTCTAGACTAAATAATCCTAATTTCGCTAATCTATCTGGGTATTGTAGTTCTCCCATCCCCTTTATTAATTTTGTTGCCCTCCTTTGTACTCTCTCTAGTTCCATTATATCCTTCCTGAGCACCGGTGCCCAAAACTGGACACAGTACTCCATGTGCGGTCTAACTAGGGATTTGTACAGAGGCAGTATAATGCTCTCATCATGTGTATCCAGACCTCTTTTAATGCACCCCATGATCCTGTTTGCCTTGGCAGCTGCTGCCTGGCACTGGCTGCTCCAGGTAAGTTTATCATTAACTAGGATCCCCAAGTCCTTCTCCATGTGAGATTTACCCAGTGGTTTCCCGTTCAGTGTGTAATGGTGATATTGATTCCTTCTTCCCATGTGTATAACCTTACATTTATCATTGTTAAACCTCATCTGCCACCTTTCAGCCCAAGTTTCCAACTTATCCAGATCCATCTGTAGCAGAATACTATCTTCTCTTGTATTAACTGCTTTACATAGTTTTGTATCATCTGCAAATATCAATATTTTACTGTGTAAACCTTCTACCAGACCATTAATGAATATGTTGAAAAGAACAGGTCCCAATACCGACCCCTGCGGTACCCCACTGGTCACAGCGACCCAGTTAGAGACTATACCATTTATAACCACCCTCTGCTTTCTATCACTAAGCCAGTTACTAACCCATTTACACACATTTTCCCCCAGACCAAGCATTCTCATTTTGTGTACCAACCTCTTGTGCGGTACGGTATCAAACGCTTTGGAAAAATCGAGATATACCACGTCCAATGACTCACCGTGGTCCAGCCTATAGCTTACCTCTTCATAAAAACTGATTAGATTGGTTTGACAGGAGCGATTTCTCATAAACCCATGCTGATATGGAGTCAAACAGTTATTCTCATTGAGATAATCCAGAATAACATCCTTCAGAAACCCTTCAAATATTTTACCAACAGTAGAGGTTAGACTTACTGGCCTATAATTTCCAGGTTCACTTTTAGAGCCCTTTTTGAATATTGGCACCACATTTGCTATGCGCCAGTCCTGCAGAACAGACCCAGTCGCTATAGAGTCCCTAAAAATAAGAAATAATGATTTATCTATTACATTACTTAGTTCTCTTAGTACTCGTGGGTGTATGCCATCCGGACCCGGAGATTTATCTATTTTAATCTTATTTAGCCGGTTTCGCACCTCTTCTTGGGTTAGATTGGTGACCCTTAATATAGGGTTTTCATTGTTTCTTGGGATTTCACCTAGCATTTCATTTTCCACCGTGAATACCGTGGAGAAGAAGGTGTTTAATATGTTAGCCTTTTCCTCGTCATCTACAACCATTCTTTCCTCACTATTTTTTAAGGGGCCTACATTTTCAGTTTTTATTCTTTTACTATTGATATAGTTGAAGAACAGTTTGGGATTAGTTTTGCTCTCCTTAGCAATGTGCTTCTCTGTTTCCTTTTTGGCAGCTTTAATTAGTTTTTTAGATAAAGTATTTTTCTCCCTATAGTTTTTTAGAGCTTCAATGGTGCCATCCTGCTTTAGTAGTGCAAATGCTTTCTTTTTACTGTTAATTGCCTGTCTTACTTCTTTGTTTAGCCACATTGGGTTTTTCCTATTTCTAGTCCTTTTATTCCCACAAGGTATAAACCGCTTACAGTGCCTATTTAGGATGTTCTTAAACATTTTCCATTTATTATCTGTATTCTTATTTCTGAGGATATTGTCCCAGTCTACCAGATTAAGGGCATCTCTAAGCTGGTCAAACTTTGCCTTCCTAAAGTTCAGTGTTTTTGTGACTCCCTGACAAGTCCCCCTAGTGAAAGACAGGTGAAACTGTACAATATTGTGGTCACTATTTCCTAGATGCCCGACCACCTGCAGATTTGTTATTCTGTCAGGTCTATTAGATAGTATTAGGTCTAAAAGTGCTGCTCCTCTGGTTGGATTCTGCACCAATTGTGAAAGATAATTTTTCTTGGTTATTAGCAGAAACCTGTTGCCTTTATGGGTTTCACAGGTTTCTGTTTCCCAGTTAATATCCGGATAGTTAAAGTCCCCCATAACCAGGACCTCATTATGGGTTGCAGCTTCATCTATCTGCTTTAGAAGTAGACTTTCCATGATTTCTGTTATATTTGGGGGTTTGTAACAGACCCCAATGAGAATTTTGTTACCATTTTTCCCTCCATGAATTTCGACCCATATGGACTCGACATCCTCAATACCTTCGCTAATATCCTCCCTGAAAGTGGACTTTAGACAAGACTTTACATAGAGACAAACCCCTCCTCCTCTTCGATTTTTACGATCCTTTCTAAACAGACTGTAACCCTGTAAGTTAACTGCCCAGTCATAGCTTTCATCTAACCATGTCTCGGTTATTCCCACTATGTCAAAGTTACCTGTAGATATTTCTGCTTCTAGTTCTTCCATCTTGTTTGTCAGGCTTCTGGCGTTTGCGAGCATGCAGTTTAGAGAATTGGCGCAGCACGTGAGAAGTCTTCAAGACGGGAATGGGAGGTACAGTTTATTGAGGATGTTAGTGGAACGGAGGGCACAGGTACGGTGGTAGACAGGTGAGGGAGGAGATTAGGGTGGTACTGAACCGTGGAGCGCTTTGTGGGTGAAAGTGATACATTTATATTGGACTCTAGCAGATGGGCAACTAGTGCAATAGCTGGCACAGGGTGGAGGCATCGGTGTAGAGGTTGGACAGGAACATGATCCTGGCTGCTGCTTTCAAGACAGATTGGAGAGGGGAGAGTTTGGTAGAGAGTTACAATAGTCCAGACAAGAGTGAATAAGAGCGACACTAAGTTTTTGCAGAGGATAAGAAAAGGCTGTAGAAATAAGTGAATGATTTCTGAAATCTCCTGCACATGCTGCTTAATTTTTCCTTACAGATTTGAATATTCAAAGCATTTTTTCACATCTTCAGAATGACAAGTTTTTCAGTGTTTTTGCAGTTTTAACCCATTCAAAAATATGAGTAAAAAGCTGTATCAAAAACGCGGCAACAATGCACATATTTTACACAGCGTGTTTACTGCCAAGACAGGTCTGCTGCAAATACTAAACGTGTGTACAAACTCTTAGATGGGAGAAACTGAAAAAACTTTTTTTCCTGTTTCCCCTCATCTCTGCTGACACCCTGGTCAAAACCACTCCATTCCTTTTGAATGGATGGAAAATGGCTGTAATATTTGACAATTACTTTTTTTTTAATTTTTGGGAAGTGCAATCCACAAAGTTGGCGTTACAATTAATGCAAGACCAAGGCATATCTGGCGCTGTCGCGCTTGGGTCCATGAATAGCAGTCCGTTCTCAGACAGCAACACACGGTTGTGGCTAAGGGTAATCAGACATTACTTTTTCGCATACAAGTCCTTACCGTATTTTTGACGGCTAGAACTCGTACCCTTTATGGAGTATGGGCTGTTCACGGGTCAATGTTTTTTTTTTTCAGACTGAGTGGTCCGCACCAAAACACAGAGCCATTTCCGACTTTGATGTAAGTCACGCATTAAACTCGCGCCAATGCAAGTCTATGGGTCTGTGAATAAAAAAAGTTATTGGGTGAAAAAAATAGGAAAAAAAATATTGGTGAAAAAAATATATTAGTAAAAAAATATTGGTAAAAAAGAAGATATTGGTGAAAAAATATATATTTGTAAAAAACAATTAGTAAAAAAAATATTGGTAAAGAAATATTGGTAAAAAAAAAAATATTGGATAGCCTACAGGTGCCATACATGCACTGTTCGGTGCTTTAGAAAACTTTTTGTTTGTAAGAAAAAAACACATAAAACTGTGATGGTAAAAACTGGAACATTGATGGAAATTAGTCTGTTTTGGGTTTTCTTTTTATGCTGGCAAAAGAAAAGAATGACGTCTGAATGATCCGTTGTTCTGCGCAGTGCGTTGCCTTAGGCTAGGTTCCTACAATGAGATTTTGATGTTGAAGATTTTCTTCAACCATTAAGTCTTGTATTTTTTGTAAAATACGCAACGTAAAAAAAAATTCACCCAAAACTCATCACCTTAGGGCTCCGAAGCATTACAGTATTCTCACTCTAGAAACTTTGGAGGTCTGACCTATAGATTTGGGTGAAGGGCCTGCAGCAGGGTCAGAGGTGGAAACATGAGGATTGTTCTGCTGGTCACACTATTGTAGACGAGGAGATGGCAGCTGGGCAAAGTTCGCGTCAGCTCGGATGAGCGCGCTACGTTACTTCTCGTACTCAGATCTGCACCCACCTGATGATCCTGAGCCGGTAGGGTGTGCAGAGCCACCACGAAGTCATTACTTATTTTGCCAGCAGAGCAGATGCCCCATCTTGTGGCCATTGTTGACTCACTGACTAAATCCGGATTTTGTCAGAGTCAGGAAAAAGACTGCTGCTTTAAATAGGTCAGGAAAGGGGAGTGAATCACAGTCTGAAGCCAGGAAGCGATCC
This sequence comes from Ranitomeya variabilis, assembly GCF_051348905.1. Taxonomy (NCBI): domain Eukaryota; kingdom Metazoa; phylum Chordata; class Amphibia; order Anura; family Dendrobatidae; genus Ranitomeya; species Ranitomeya variabilis. Next base: position 202,528,974 of record NC_135235.1, read on the forward strand.
AGTGTGACGTGTGCGCGCTGTGTCTCCCAGCAATCTGTGTGTTAAAGGGACTCTGTCCATGGAGCACCGAGCACCTGTACTTGGTTTGAACAGTCATTCTGTGCTGACAGAGCATGTATAAGGGCCAGGGCTATACTGCAGTCTCATGCAAGATCTTTGCTCTACAGCTTCCAAATGCTGCGACAAATCTGCGTGGATCGTTGGATCAGTGTCCCTGTGCTCCTCCAATGCTGCGAGGGAAAGGTGCCTCTTCTTGCAGCATGGGATCGGGCCAAAATAGTGCTGCCACTGCTGCTGGTCAGGAATGTAAATTTTCAGGAGTGCACCTCCCGAAGTAAGTAGGAGGTTGGAAAGCGGTGCACACCTGAAGATACGAATATGGGACAAACCGTTTAAATATCCAATCTAGAATGAGACTATAACATAGCAAGATATGGAAACAGTACGTTTGTGAGATTACTTTCTGAATACCCTGTACATTCACTAAACATTATTGATATGGGTTCATACCTTCCAACTGTCCTGGATTCACCAGGACATTCACAGATTTAGAGAGCTGTTCTGTTGTCTTTTGAGGTTGACAGTGTGTTCTGGATCCAACTGTATCTTCATCTTGAGAACATAGTGGTGGAGCGAAGAGCCGTCAGCTCCCTGCTCCACCCTCCAACCTGTAAGTTCTACCTAAGGATCAGCGCTGGAGGAGTGATAACATCGCACCTAAGACACCTGCTGAGATGAGCCTCACACAGTGTAGACAGATGCAGGTCCACTCCACTCACCGTGGGAATGGGGCTAGGTGATTTTATTTTAGCCTTTTCTGAGTGGAGGCATCATAATGTATGAAGGGCACTGCTGGGACATCATAATGCGTGCTGTGATGTTTTGTAGTACGTGTCCCTTTTTCCTGTCTTTCAAAGTTTGGAGTTGCTTTGCTCTTATGAATTGAATAACTGCTTAGTTATGAAGTTGTGACATTACTTTCTCCCAGATATGTGGGGGGGACTTTTCATTATCATAACCAACCAGCTGAAGCAGCTCTTGGCTTTTGGCCAAACATCCACCTGGGGTTGGTCCTAGCAAGCAACAGAAGAATGAGGTTCACGAAAAGGTAGTTACCACATGGATGGGGCTGTGATGAATCTGAGTAGTCATCGATAGAAGAATAGAAAACCGAGGTAGAAAAAGTTGAGGGCAAGGATGAGATGGAGAACAGGTGGGCAGCTTTAGAGGCGTTTGTATGGCAGGTAATGGAGCACAGTGTGGGCTAGTCTTACCTGAGGAGATGTGTTTCCTACCATGTGAACTCAATTTTGGTCATAAAGACAGATTGTGACACTTCACCTGCTCGGTGACATCGGTTCTTTGGTTTTGACAAACTTAACACTATGGTGGCTTATCAGTGGGCAACAGAAGTTGGTTGTGTTCCCATTTAGATGAGTTTGGGTGTTCTCCGAGGTTTTATGTGTTTATTTGGGTTGTTCGGGAGTTTAATATATGGCATCCCAAATTTATGGTTAATTGCTAAACATCTGCTGGATAAAAAGTGAAAGTACTTTACAATAATTATAGATACTTTTATTTAAATTTGATTTTTTTTTTATTAAACATTTATAGGTGTTCATAGGTGTGCACCTATGAAGAGTAGAAGGATCAGGCTTTGTCTTGGGGAAAGTGGACTCCAAGTTGTTTGCGAACCTCTTCCATTATGGTGGCCAGAAGTTCACTATCGGCCAAGGTCATCAGTGGACTTTCCTTTAATCCTGAAACAGCAGAAGAAGCCATTAGAGCCTATTATATTGGACATATCAGTGGAATGTACGGACGCATGGTCAGTCGATACTACCTTTAATCAAACACTGGCGTACGTGTTCAGCTTCATAGCTCAGTCCTGTGCTGTTTGTAAAGTGCATGAACTTCGTAGACTGCGGGAGAGGATATCTGGTTTCTTTACCATTTAAGATTACTGCGGTGGGACACCACATGCACGAGGGAACCTAAGGAGACCATACATTGAGATATGATCTGTGTCAACAGGCCACATAATAGGTCACAGGGGTCTCTCGGGAACCATTTTCATCCATCGTACAACATATCCAGCAAAGTGATAAGACTTTTGTTATGAGCAGGTGTAACTTGTTGGCACAGTGCTCAATCGGTCAACAGCCATCTATCCTGACTGCCCCATATATGTGGACTGAGGATGCATGCGTTTTCAATGAGCTGGGAAAACAAAAGGATCTGCATTGTAGTTCAACATGACTGATCCTTTTCTTCGTGACGTCATCTGTGTACTAAGAACTGGTTGATCCTCGAAGATGAGGACTCTTGCACAACAAACCTTCCTTGTATTTTACTTTTTAGACCTGGTTTTAAAAGATAGATCTTCATCTGATCTCGCGGACACGTTTACCAAGAGCTAAGGGTGTGAAGTCTGAAACAAGTGCAACCACTCTTCCTAAACATTAATGGGACTCTAACTACCAGCCCTTTCTTCTCAGGAATAATAGGGGTTCCAGAAAAATAGTCTTGACCTATTATATGTTTATCATCCATCTTGTTGATGGGTCTTTAGTGTTAAAAAAGTTATTTTAGGGTAAATCATTTAATGTTAAGAGATAGTCAAACCCTATGGAAGCACCAAGAGACTGTGAAATTCTAAGAAACATTAATTCAATTTCCTCAAACGAAGACGTTACAATTGAATCTACAACAAAGGCAATACCTCAATCATGCCCGTAGAACCGCCAATGGCAGCGTGGTTTGGCATCCCAACCATCATAGTGCACGTGAGGATGGCTTGTCTTTTGCCGGGGTACTGCAGAATAATAGTCACAGTTTCATCAACCCCTAAAAGATAAGAAGCAGTGAGCAACCATTGCAGTTTTTGTAATGAATTGTTGTTCTTTATAGACATACCAGTCTCATATAGAAAGCCTTTAGCTGTCACAGACTCTGGCTTTTCACCATTGAATACCATCAATGCAAACTGGAGACAGTAACAGCCAATGTCTAGGAGAGCTCCACCACCCAGCTCCTTCTGCACCGCCCGGGGAACATGATATTGGTTGGAGCCAAATTCTGCCCGTACGACTTTGATATCCCCTATGGCCTTTTGGGATAGAAGAGTGCGTATCTGCTCATAGACCGGAAAGAAGCGACTCCACATTGCCTAAGGTACAATAGGAAATTCTGAAAATTACTAGTTGTCCTCTCCAGCCAAGTTGCCCCAGTTTCGATATCATGCATTCATAACATCCCATGTCGTAGAAAGTCAAAGGATTAGCCGAAGCAAATATGAAGAACCCAACTCAGTGAACGATATTGGGGGAAATAATATATTGATGTTTTTGACTGTTCTAGGGGTGCTTTTCATGGATCCTTTTGTCCATACCGAGAGCAATTCATGAAGTTGACCAATGCTAGTTCAAAGGTCCTTGTAAATGGGCCAATGCAAACTCTACTGGGGTGAGCATGGGTCAATGATCAGGAACCAGCGTTCTGCTGATGATTTGTCTAAAAGGCTCTCAGTAAAGGTAGAACCTCCTTAAGATCTATAAACACATCTTTTATTCAGATGGATTCCACCTGGAACCTGCCTGAAAAAGCATTAAAAACTGCTACAAAAAATGAAAATAATGCACAGCAATGTCAAACAACATTGCTGTGCTCACGTTCCACCTTTTCTCACTTCTTTTAATGGATCCGAGCTTCCAAAGCAGGAAAAAGAAGTGACCAGACCATTCTTCTGGCGGTTTTTGTTTGGAATCTACTCACTTTTAATACATACAGTTTTTTATACAAAGCGATAAAGTTTCCCTAAAAGATGTCAAAAAGGATGTAAAAAAAGGCACTTAAGGAAAAGCACCATCAGCGTTTTCCTGAAGTGTCTTCTGCAGGAAAAACTTAAGGTGGGAAAGATGCCGAGTGCACATACACTTATTTAACTTAAATTGACCATAGTGTGGGTGTCTGAAACATGCAAATTAAGCAGACACATGCGCCAACAGGGCCATAGACTATAATGATGCCGGCAAAGTGAATGTATTCTCTGCCGTGTGTCATTTTCAGGCATGTACACCTACTGGAGGCGGACAACCAGACGTAGTAGACTGCGTCTGTAAGTCCACTTGCATTAGACGTACATGCTCGAAATTGTGGAGGAAGTTCGTACATATGCCCCAACTGGGCCACCTAGTGTGTACTAAACGCAATGTGAAAGAACCCTTAAATTTTTTCAGCTGAACCCACTGATTTTGACATAACAGGGTGACCATCCAAAGTAAGGAAAAAAAGAGGTAGAGCCTGTTTGTTAGCGAATTCCCTCATGTGTTGAGGCTGTCTAACAGCCATGAACTATGCAGCCAAAGAGACTCGAAGATAATATGTGAGGACTTCCAGATTATCGGATAATACCCCAGTATGCTCGAATAAGACATTATCCGAGTATATTCGCTCATCAATTCCTCTTACACATAAGATGGTTCACCGATTACCCTAAATTGGTTGCTTGTGATCTTCATTAGAGACAGAGTGAATAATGACAATTAGTGATGAGCGAATATACTCGTTACTCGAGATTTCCAGAGCTCGCTCGGGTGACCTCCGAGTATTTTTTAGTGCTCGGAGATCTAGTTTTCATCGCCGCAGCTGAATGATTTACATCTGTTAGCCAGCATAAGTACATGTGGGGGTTGCCTGGTTGCTAGGGAATCCCCACATGTAATCAAGCTGGCTAATAGATATAAATCATTCAGCTGAGGTGAGGAAAACTAAATCTCCAAGCACTAAAAAATACTCGGAGGTCACCCGAGTGTGCTCGGGAAATCTCGAGTAACGAGTATATTCGCTCATCACTAATGACAATCTTTGTACAACGCTGTAGAGTATATTGGTGCTATATGAGAAACAAAAAGTACCTCCATAAAAAAGACTTTGTGTTTCCTTGCAGCTGCAATCATCTCTTTAACCTCTGATGAGTTCATGGCCAATGGTTTTTCACACAAGACATTTTTCTTGTTCTGCAAAAACATCAGCACTACTTCTCGATGGACTGTATGCAGGACACCAACGTAGACGATATCTGCAACATAGAATAGTTAGGGGACCGATGGAGCCTGTGGTTTTCTGTAGAGTCTGACCTTGTTCCAATGATGGTGCTATACTGCTCATGGTCGAATGGAAACTCAGGGCAAAAAAATTATTCATTGGAGCCCTTCAATCCAAATCCAATAGAGATGAGCGTATCAGTTTGCGGAATCATAGTTGTATCAATTGATGGAGCAGAAGCCCTGCAATCTGCTTCCTATCTCCCTGAACCTCTGATTAGTAGGCCTGGTGCAACGTCATACATGATTACGATGACACCATGCTGGCCAAACAATTTGACGAGGTGTCAGGTATGCCGTCAGTTAGGCTGTGGTTTGCAGGGCTTCCATTCGGTGGCCATGGACTACTAACGTGGTCGGTAGGCTATGGGCCTAAGAATTGATTGGCTTGTTAGTTTTTTTGGCCCATCGTTTTACATATCAATAGACTAAATATATTCTGCTTGGTGAAATGGAAGAATTGCCTCTTGTAGAGATCAGAATGATGCTACATTGTGGACCAACACCTCGGAGAGACTGAAAGATGGATGCTTCTCCTCTTTGCTGGGATTGGCATGTCTAGCACTTGTGGGACATCCAGCAGAGGTCATCCTAATTCATTTATAGGCGAATATCTATATTCCCATATAACAATAGGGACCTATTATGCCAAAAGTGGATGAGCGAAAGTTGTAGGTACAGCTGCTTTTGGAACTGATCTGTCCTTCCAACTCCTTGTAATCTTCTGCCAGTCATCATTAGCACTCATGTAGATGACAGAAAACTGGACAGTCTTGAAAGACTGATGTATGAACGTTTTCATTGATCCACGGTAGCCTGGATGGTTACCAGCAGGGGGGGACGCTTCCTATCAGATGTCATATAGACTCATTGTTATATAGAGTGCACTGTCCTGCACCCCTGCCCAGTGCACAATGGTGTCCCTTATCACTGTATTCCTTTTAGCACCATGGCAGAGCAGTGTCTCACCAATATTTGGGTCAGTGGCAAGTTCTTCATATGAGCTGTAGACCTTTGGTATATTGTGAATTTTGGCAAATTCTTTAGCGCGTTTCAGATCTTTTGCTGCAACAGCCACAGCCTAAAGGGAACAAAAATGTGGATAATTTAGTACTAAATCTGGATGTTGTGTAGTGAAACATTACACTATTGGGTGCATGGATCCTGCCTCGTGAAAGGTCACTTTAGTTGTTTGTCGGTTAATTGGATCATTTATGCCAGCATAAAAATCATCTTTATTGGCCAGAAAGATGGTAGATGTGTTGAATATAGCACAATCTTATCAATCCATCTTCTCTATCACAATATCCTCTGTGCCGTTCTTCACTCTGAGCTGGGGCATCCATAGCTGAGTAGGCCTCTAACTTCACGTGCATTGCCTGAGGCACTGATTAGGCTTCTGGTGATCCTTGCTGGGCCATCACGCCATGCACTGTGACATCCAAGACCTACTCGTTACGGAAAGCTCCAGCTCAGAGTGAAGAAAGTCAAGGAGGGTGTCACGTAATGGGGGAAGACAGAAGGAAGAATCTGGATGACGCGGAAGACCAGACAGCAGGCTGTGGTGGCAGTGGGATAGGTGGCCGGTGTGGTGAGTATATTTTTTTTACCCTTCTTCCAGCACTCTGCAATTCAACAAATGCAGAATTTGCACAAAGTGAATTGCAAAAAATGTGTATTCTGTTGATTTTGATATTTTTCTTTCTAAATCTGAGACAAAATCAATTCCTGAACAAAATGACTCACCTCTATTGTATTGTGCTCAGGCTAAGATAGATCCAACTCTGGTACGATGATGATAGTCTGCAGCAATGTATGGAGGCTAGTAGGAATCCATTTTGAAGCAACAGAATAATAACTGTCTCACTTTACAGCTGGCAAGAATTACTAGCCAATAAAGTAACAAAAGACCCCCAAATCATCACACAGGGTGTCAAGAAAGTTTATTACAGGAGAGAGGATTTACTAACTTTCACTAAACTCAGGTGAAATGCTAGGAAAGTTAGCAGAGCCTGTCTGCATGAGCTGAGGTAGCCTGCCAGTCATACTGATAGTCCCACCCTACGTCCTGTGATCCATTTTGTGTCTCTGTTATCAGATATAGATAACAGGCAGTGGGCAGCAGATTAGGAGGAAGGGTGTCCGGGAACAGCCAGGGGACCAAGGAAATATCTCACCACTGGCACCAATTTGTCATGAACCAGAGGGGGGGCTGTAGGAACGGAGTTAAAGAAAGCCCCCCATGACTGCGTTGCCAAGGGAACGCAGGGGAGCAATTTTTAAATAATAATGCAGGGAGAGAGGATTGGTTTAAGGGATGGGGAGGAGTAGGGGGAGTGGTCCAGAATGATGGGGCGGGTTATGGCAAAAGTGCGGGAAAGGGGGCCATTACTTTTGGATATCCGACCTGAGAAGACGTGCACGATGTCCTCCGTCGACGAAATCCTTGGGCAGCTGAGGGAGATGGCGAGGTCGCGGCGTGGAGGCTGGCTGGAGGACCAGCTGGCGTCATTACTGGGCAGTCTGGGTGCCCACGGGACCAGATCCAGGAGGACTCGACCCCCGGAGCGATTGTCACCGGAGATTGGAGGGCGCGGCAACCGCCGGCCACGGAGCCCCTCTCGGGACCCTGCGGAGTGTGTGGGCCGGCGGTCACCTTCCCTCCCTGGCCCGTCCTCTGGCAGGAATCCACAGGCCGGCGCTGCTGGCGCTGGACGACGGCCGGGAGCAGCGGCGGTGCAGGCCCAGAGAGACGCGCAGGCCGCACCGGAAGTGCCTGGTGGAGTTCCGGGTCAAGGCTCCAACATGGCAGAGGTGAGCAGGAGCGGTACCCGGCGAGCAGCGGCGGTGTCTGCGGCGCCGGCAACGTCACCGGCGATGAGGAGCAGAGCGCAGGGAGCGGCGGCGGGGCATGCGAGGAGCAGCGGAGCAGCGGCGGGTACCTCGGGGTTTGAATCACCCCGGGGGCCCGGCAGGGGCGGCGTGGCAAGAGGCAGAGCGATGGGCAGGCGTACCTCAACCCCACAGCCTGGCCCAGCACGGCGGGGGCGATCGTTGGCAGCGGCTGGGGCTCGTGGCAGAGCCCAGCAGGAAGACAGGTCCGGAGTCGGGCTGGCGGCTGCCAGGTCTAGGTCACCCAGAAGGTCCAGAGAGAGTTCCAGTTCGCCTGCTCCGGTCCCCCCTGGTGACGAGGAGGCCAGGGGCGCGGGCCTGGAGCAACACAGCGGCGCAGAGGATTCCGGTTCCAGGAGCGACCCGCGCGAGTTCGGTGATCGCACGGCTGGCGGGGACACAGCACCTGCGCAGCTTAGTGAGTATGCGAATAATTCTGTTGTGGGGTGGGATAGTGGTGCTCGGGCTGGGGATAGTTGGTATGGGGGGGTTGATTTGGCAGGGAGTGGGGGGCCCAGCACCGGGGGGGTCTCGGGGGCAGGGAGCTTATGGCGGGCGTGTCCCAGATTTTGAGGAGATTGGATGGGGAGGGACGGGATAGCTTGCGGTCGTCTCCGTTAAGTGCTTGGTTGCCGGCTTCTGGTACTGGTTCGGGAGTGGTAGTCGGGTCCGGTAGGGCTAGTGGGGTTGAGCAGGCGTCGACGGGAGGGGTGTCGGTGTCGGTACAGACTGACAAGGATAAAGGGGACAGGATTAAGTTGGATGATAGAGCTAAGGGGGAGGTTTATGTGTGTTTCGAAGGGCCGTTAGGGGCTCATTTAAAGAAAGAGGTTAAAGAAAAAATATGGAAAGATGAATACGTAGAGATTTTCTCCTTGTTGCCCCTGGAGAAGTTTAATCTTGACAAGGGTAAGAAGGAGGATAGTAAAAAGGAGGAGGAGGAGAAGAGGCGTTGGCGGTTGATACCGCAGACGTTTGCGAATTGGCAGCAGGCGTTCTTCATTTTGGCAGGCGTTATAGGGGAAAAGTTTCCGGAGAATTGTGCAGGTTTGTTCTGCTATGTCGATGCGATAGGGGAAGCATACAGGGCGTATGGGGGTCAGGCGTGGTTACGCTATGACGAGCAGTTTCGGCAAAGGAAGGCGATTAGACCTGAGATAAAATGGGAGCAGAAGGACATAGGTTTGTGGTTGAAGGTGATGGCTCCGACGTGGTTTGGGCAGTCCTTTCATGGGGGCGGAGGGAGTAGCGGTCAGCAGTCAGGCCAAGGAGGTGGGGGACAGGGGTCACAAGGAGCTAAGGACAAAACAGGGAAGTGTTGGCAGTTTAACGACGGCCAATGCAAATACGGCAGTACATGCAAGTTCAAGCATGTCTGTTCCCACTGTGGAGGGGCCTCGCATGGAGTGGCCAAGTGTTTCAAAAAAGCAAGGGGCAAACCAGCAGTGGGAGGCAGTCATGGGGGTGACGCCGGTGAAGGTTCTAAAGATGGCCCCTTATCTAAGTAGGTATCCGGATAGAGAAAAGGCTAGGTTGTTGTGGGATGGTTTTTCGGAGGGTTTTAGGATTCCTCATCCGGCTCATGCTATCCCCTTTTCTACAAAGAATTTGAGGTCGGCTAATCTTCAGGCAGATGTGGTTACGGCAAAATTGGCGAAGGAGGTTGAGTTAGGGCGTATGGCGGGGCCGTTTAGCGATTTACCTGTGGAGGGGGTGGTCGTTTCGCCTTTGGGGGTTGTCCCTAAAAAAGAGCCTAATAAGTTTCGCCTTATTCAACATCTGTCGTATCCAAAGGGCCAGTCAGTTAATGACGGGATAGCGGAAGAACTTTGCTCTGTGGTTTATACCTCCTTTGATGCTGCGGTGCAATGGGTGCGTAGGTATGGCACAGGTGCACTAATGGCTAAGACAGATGTTGAATCGGCTTTCCGTCTACTCCCGGTTCACCCCGATAGTATTCCGTTGTTAGGATGTTTTTGGAATGGGGGGTTCTATTTGGATAGGTGTTTGCCTATGGGTTGTTCGATTTCCTGCTCGCTGTTTGAAGCCTTTAGTACTTTTTTGGAGTGGGTGGTTCGGGATGTTTCTCAGGTTCCGTCCGTTATTCATTACTTAGATGATTTTTTGTTTGTTGGCCCCCCGGATTCTTTGTTGTGCGGTAATCTGTTGGCTATGATGGAGTGGGTGGCAGGACAGTTTGGTGTGCCCTTAGCGCGTGATAAAACAGAGGGACCTGTCACGGTGTTGAGTTTTTTAGGCATTCTCATAGACTCGGAGATGATGGAGTGTCGCTTGCCTGAGGAGAAGCTGTTGGCTTTACGGCAAGAGGTGATGAGATGCGAGAAGTTGCGCAAGGTTACGTTGAAAGAGCTACAGTCGTTGTTGGGGCGGTTGAACTTTGCGTGTCGCATTATGCCTATGGGCAGGATATTTTGTAGGAGATTGTCAAGGGCTACGGCTGGAGTGCGTTCAGGGCATCATTTTGTACGCTTGAACAAAGAGCATAGGGAGGATTTGGTGGTTTGGAGGCGTTTTTTGGACAGTTATAACGGGAAGTCCCTGATCCAACAGGAGGATTTGAACGATTTTGATTGTGAAATTTTTACGGACGCGGCTGGTAGTGTCGGATATGGGGCTTATTGTGCTGGAAAGTGGAGTGTTGGGGGATGGCCTGAGTGGTGGCGCAAAGCGGGTTTTACAAAAAATTTGGCGTTGTTGGAGCTGTTTCCAATTGTGGTTTCGGTGTTCATTTGGGGCAGTACTTTTCAGGATAGGCGGATACGTTTTCATTGCGACAATTCGAGTGTGGTGTCGGTGATCAATAGTCTGTCTTTATCATCTCCTCCGGTAATCAAATTGGTTCGGGAGTTAGTTTTGCGGTGCCTGGAGTTGAATACATGGATTTCGGCTGTGCATGTTCCCGGCGTTCAAAATTCTATAGCCGATGCTCTGTCTCGTTTACAGTGGGAACGTTTCCGGGAGTTGGCTCCAGAAGCGGAAGATGCAGGAACGACATGCCCTTTTCATTTGTGGCAGATTGTTGCGGACGAGGAGGTCGGCTGATACAGTCTTCGGTGTCCGGAAGGACGTGGTCAGGTTATGAGGCGTCATGGCATTTGTGGGAAGGGTGGTTGGAGCAATTGGGTTCAGTTGAATCAGATGGTGACAGGGTGATGGCGATTTTGCTTTTGATTGGATCGGCGGAGGAATGGGGTTGGTCTGTGTCGAAATTGAATAAATTTATAGCTGGCGTTGCTTTTGGTTTTAAGCTTCAGGGTTCCGTCGATGTCACTAAGGATTTCTTGATTCGGCAGGCATTAAAAGGTTTTAGGAAGGGTTTTTCAACTTGCGATACTCGACGGCCCATATCCTTCGGGATGTTGGAGCGTCTGGGGGTAGCATTGGGGGAAGTTTGTAGTTCTGGCTACGAGGCGGCTCTGTTTCGATTGGCATTTTCGTTGGCCTTTTTCGGGGCGTTGAGAGTAGGGGAGCTGGTTTCCCCTAGCAGGTTTACAGCCGGGGGTTTGTTGGCGGAGGATATTGAATTTTGGTCAGGTGGGGTTGCCTTTTGGATTCGGCGGTCGAAGACTGATCAATTTGGAAAAGGAAGACGTGTGGTTTTGGGAAAAGTGGTTGGGGGGGCGATGTGCCCTCATCGGTGTTTGGAGGATTATTGGGGATTGGATCCAGATAGGTCTGGCCCACTTTTGAGGCATCGTCAGGGTGAATTTTTATCACGGTTCCAGTTTACGGCAGTATTGAGACAAGCGTTGACGATTTTAGGCCTGGATCCCTTGTCATTTGGGACACATTCATTTCGAATTGGGGCAGCATCTGAGGCTGCTGGTTTGGGGCTGGGACCTGAGGTTATTCGTCGTATTGGCAGGTGGTCGTCGAATCGTTATTTATCTTATGTGCGTAGTTGATTTTGTGGGGGTATTAATTATCGTTGTATTTTGCAGGTCGGACCCCACTTCTGGCGTGGATTTTCGGACATTCTTTTGTGCATTGGGGGGCGATTCGTGCCGATGTTAGACAAGATGGTAGGCAATTGGGATTTCGAAGGGAGGCGGTGGTGGTCCGATGGTTGGGTTTTCGGGGCATGTTGTGGCGCGGGTTTTTGACCGAGTTTTCCAGATCGGTTAGTTTGGATCGTTTCCCGGACATTGTAGTGGTACATTTGGGTGGTAACGATTTGGGGTCTAAGCCGGTGAGAGAATTAATTAGGGATATACGGTATGATTTTTTACGATTGTGGGTATCTTTCCCAGGGATGGTTACGGTGTGGTCCGACATGGTGCCCAGAAAAACGTGGAGGGCAGTACGCTCTATGAAGGGTATCAATAGGGCCCGGATTAAGCTAAACAGGGCTGTGGCGAGTTTTGTTTCTCGTAACGGGGGGGTGGCGGTTCGCCACTTTGAGTTGGAAGCTGGTGTTGGAAATTACTGGAGGAGCGATGGCGTTCATTTGAACGATATTGGCTTGGATTTGTGGATGTTGTCAATTCAAGAAGGGGTGGAGAGGGCCATGGCGGTGGTGGGGCACTCGCGAGCCTGAGGTGTTCAGTGCTGCTCGTGGTTGGCGGGGGGCGGGGTTCTTGGAGTTGGTTTCATGGGGCTGATCTGGCTTTGTTTTACTGGCTCTGGACGGGGATTTTACCCCCCTCGGGAGCTTTGGGGTTGGTTTGCCCGGTAAACGGGTTACATGGTGCCCTCGAGCTGGTGGTAACGGCTGAGGGTAAAGAAGGGTTTTCTTGTTGGTTTTGGGCTTTTGCCTATTAGGTGCCAGACTTATTAGCTCCAAGAACCCTCCCCTCAAGTTTTTATACAAATGTATAAATGGTTGTTTATGTTTGTTATTAATAAAATGGCCGCTGTGGCCAAATTATCCAAAAGAAATAGTTGTCGTGTTTTAATTTAGGGGTAGTAATAATTCTGGGGTGTTAGGATCGATGGGGTAAGATAGGCTTGGTATCTCGGAGGTCCCATCTTGGAATACGCAGTCAAGAGGGGGGCTGTAGGAACGGAGTTAAAGAAAGCCCCCCATGACTGCGTTGCCAAGGGAACGCAGGGGAGCAATTTTTAAATAATAATGCAGGGAGAGAGGATTGGTTTAAGGGATGGGGAGGAGTAGGGGGAGTGGTCCAGAATGATGGGGCGGGTTATGGGAAAAGTGCGGGAAAGGGGGCCATTACTTTTGGATATCCGACCTGAGAAGCCCACCCACCCTCCCTTGTTTTGGTCCTTGCTTCGGGCGCTTTATAGGGGTAATGGGGGAATGGTGGGGGAATTTGGTGCTAAATTTGTCCTTTGTAGGGGTTTTTTGTTGTACTGTTGTCACAGTGGCTGGTTGGCGGGGGGCGAGGTTCTTGGAGTTGGTTTCATGGGGCTGATCTGGCTTTGGTTTACTGGCTCTGGATGGGGATTTTACCTCGGGAGCTTTGGGGTTGGTTTGCCCGGTAAACGGGTTACATGGTGCCCTCGAGCTGGTGGTTACGGCTGAGGGTAAAGAAGGGTTTTCATGTTGGTTTTGGGCTTTTACCTATTAGGTGCCAGACTTATTAGCTCCAAGAACCCTCCCCTCAAGTTTTTATACAAATGTATAAATGGTTGTTTATGTTTGTTATTAATAAAATGGCCGCTGTGGCCAAATTATCCAAAAGAAATAGTTGTCGTGTTTTAATTTAGGGGTAGTAATAATTCTGGGGTGTTATGATCGATGGGGTTAGGCTTGGTATCTCGGAGGTCCCATCTTGGAATACGCAGTCAAGTGTTCCGCTGCCTCCAATCATCAGGACAATAACGCAATTGACTGACAATTGAAGGATGAGGCCACAGCTGCTTAGCGTCAGTATTATAAAGCCAGAGTATTTTCCTCCAGCACTCTAAAGTTTTGTGAAAAGAAAAACTGCCACCACCAATCGTTTATACAGACCGACTGGATGCCCATGACTGGTAACCTGCTACCTCATAAGACTTCAGGAGTACGGTTTACAGAGCAAGAGGAACAAAGCGATTCAATCTATTATATACCGTATATACTCGAGTATAAGCCGAGTTTTAAGCACTTTTTTTTGTGCTGAAAACGCCCCCCTGGGCTTATACTCGAGTCTTTGTCCCAGTAAATGGAGGGGGAGCAGCAGCGGAGGCAGGAGTCGGCTGTTGCGGCTAACTCTTGTGCCTGCTGCTAAAGTAAAATGTAAAAAGACTGGTACCTCCAAACTAGTGTGAGCAGGTGCATACTAGGAGCCGCCATCTCCATATACAATAAGCAAAAAAAAGTTGCACTCTGTAGTGTTAGGCTCTTGAATAATACCTGTGATGGTGGAGCACTCCTGCCTTGGCTGCTATATCTCCTGAGGAGTTCTCCAAGGATGAAACGCGTTGGGAGGTGGCCCCTTTGTGGATTGACTCAGTGAACTCTATCCTGGCATGGAATAATGCCCTTATCGGTTCTGATTTTCTGCTCCATAGGAGGTTCTTTGTACAACATTGGAGAATCCATTATTTACAGATCTGGTGAGATCGTTCCAAACCTTGTTATATGGATCTCCTTTGGGTGGTTTGAGACCTAGAGGGGTAAATGTGCTAGTTGCACTGATGGATATGTAAAGTCCCCCATGTCCTTTTTTTACAACGCATTTCTTGTATCATAATCAGTCCCCAGTATTTTTGTGGCTTACAAGGTAGGCGTTCTGATTTCTATGTGTGTTGTGTCATGTCATTTTAATGGTAATATTAAATGTTAAGTTAAAGTTCACATCAGCTGAGACGAGGTTCCGTCAACATTAGTCTAATGTGTATGTAGTCTCAAGTTCATAAATGGGTAAAATTGTGCAAAGTACTTCTAAAACCAAGCAACTTTGCAATTTACCCCTTATTAAAATTCCTCTCTGTTCTTGATTTTTTATTTTGTAGTGTACGGCTCATTGCCTAGGTTGCCGGCCACTCCGCAGCCCCAGTGTGACTAGTTTCCTACACAAGGAGCACACGACACAAGTAGGTTTTATTCGCTATTTGAAGGTGGCAGGATCTGGCCACTTTCAGTCCTTCAGTGCTTCTCCCATGCTAGCAGCCTGGAAAAATACTCAGGTTGGAACTGTCAATTCTCAACATCTTGAAAACCTTAATCCGCTTTAAAACACTGTCCATTAGATGATATGCACTTGTCCCAACCTAGCCCCGTGACTTCTTCTTATTCCCAAGAATGAAGGATAACCTAAAGCAGTGTCTACCAAACTCCAGTCCTCATGGACCCCACAGGTCATGTTTTCAGGATTTCCTTAGTATTATACAGGTGGTGGAAGTATTCTCAAGGCATCAGGAATTCTCTCACCTCTGCAACACTATGGAAATCCTGAAAACATGACCTGTGGGGTCCGTGAGGACAGGAGTTTGGGAAACACTGGCCTAAAGGGAAAGGTTCTCAGGACGTAGAAGAGGTTAAGAAAAAATAGATGGAGGCGCTTACCAGCATTAGATCAGAAGAATATAAAAAATGTTTCGAACAGTGGAAAAAACTTTGAGACAAGTGCAGATCAATGTGACTATTCTAAAAAAAAGGAAACAGACTTGTGCCAACTTTTGTAGACCTCACCTGGTGGTCCTCAGCCGGCAGGGTCTGTAGAGCTACCATGAAGTCATTGCTTATCTTTCCTGCAGAACAGATGCCCCATTTTGTGGCCATTGCAGCAGAAGAAATCCAAGCTTCTCAGATCCAGCGAAGATTCTCACATCACCTGATTACTTGGCCTTATACTGTTGGAAGATGGGAGGCTCTAGTTTGCCACCAGTCAAATTTTAGCTGATGTCACAACCCAAGACCCGACACGACCTGCACTTGGTGGAGTCAGCAGAGGGCGCTAAGTAGATGTTCTACATGTTTTACTGTGTTGTGAAAACACTGAGACAAAAACTTTATTTCACTTTGTATTGTTTTTTATGTCATCAGTATTGTATAAGAAAAATATGCAGAAGATGTAGAAAAGACCTCAACCGCTTAAAAGGTAACATGGAAAAACCCTACAAATGTTCTTCTGCATTACTCAGGTTACTGATACATTTACACATAAATACTAATCTAATATTTGGTTAGGTTTAATTAATTCACATTCTTATTGCTGGGGCATAGTAATGTCCAAACACGTCATATTACTGTGTCTCCCGTTCTGCAGCCCCAAACGTTTTCACACATTTGTAATCTTAAAGAACTATACTTTCTAATAACTTTTTAGAAACTGTCCTGTGTGTATACACGAAGAATAACACTATTTCTGACCATTATATAACGTATATCCTGCGTTTTGACCAGTTTTCCCCTTTTCGTGTTCTATCTGTAATTTTCAGTTGACTCTGAGCTGGTGGGTGGAGACTAGCTGCTATGATGCCTCCCACAAAGAGAATGATTGCTGCTCTTTTTTCCTTTTTTTAGCACACAGAAAGATTAGCTGCTATGATGCCTCCCACATAGAGAATAATTGCTGCTCTTTTTTCCTTTTTTAGTACACAGAAAGAAGCAGCATCAGTGTGAAGGAAATTATGCAGCCCTACTGAGCAGTGTAGATGTGAATCCAGCTCTGTGTTAAGATAAATTAATTTCTAGAGAAATTGTAGCAATGTTCTCTTACTCTGACTGTGTCAGTGCCTTTTAATCTTTCCACCTCCCCTCCTCATAGACTTCAATATGCTCTGTAACCTGACGCGTCACTTAGCTGGCAGTCCGTCTTATGTTGAGTAAAAGGGATTTGAGCAGTTTTGGTTTTTTGAAAGTGGATGTCGAGTTCAGGAAGAAGGGAGAAGTGGCTGGTAAGTGGAGAAAGAAGCACAATTCTGTAATAGGATGTATCACAAGGTTTCTTATATTTGCCGGTATTGTTGATTTATGCAAAGTATTTACTGGAGGAGACATGTAAGGATTGTGGAAAAGTCCCCTGATTTCCATGGACAGCTTAGTTTTCTGCTTTATTTAGACTTTATTCGCAGGCGAGTTTGCTATCAAAGCTGGACATGCAGATGGAAAATGCTTGTAGGGCGCACAGTGGATGGCTGAAATCCATGGTGAAAACATCCTCTGCGACGCGGCCAAACTGCATCATGATGTGTTCAGCTGCATCAGAAAAAAACATTAAAACAATACATAAAAAAAAAGAACAGTAAAGGTGAACAGTAAACTGAATATCAGCTCTGGGGTGGCATGAGGCATCACCGATGTTTTTACGGGTGTTGACTTCTAACATAAGTGGCAATGTGAAATCAAAATTGCACCCCTAAAGGCTTATTCAGACGTCAGTATTTTTCATGTATGAAGAAAACGGGCCTATTACACTGGTCAGACTGTGATCAGAATGGCATCAGTTTTCCTCATTCGTGGAGAGAAAAAAAAAACGATTTGGATTCATTTTTGGTCCATGCGTCCATTTTTACCCCAACTTGTGCCATCCTATTTTCTTATATCCAAAAAATAAAATTTTAAAGCTTCTCCTACCCATTAAACAGTAAAATAAAGGACAGCACTTGCATGACACATAGAGTTTTATGGACCCATTGGTTTGAATAGTAGGGTTTGGTCCATAATTCAGATAGAAAATGGACACTTGGTCACAAAAAAAAGCAAAAATTGTGAGCAGCTCCATAGATTATAATCAGTACATGCTCTAGAACATGCATATGAAAAATGGAAAGAGTATCAAAGGGTACAGAAAATGTGCAGTATTCCCCTAGTCTAAACATGAACTTACGGTCATCAGTACTAATTATTTGGAAGTTCTTCACAGAAGCCTGGGTGACACGTCCATGGAAGTTCAGCACGTAAGACTGAGTCTCCTCATTCCATGATGGTGTTTTGTTGTGGAGAACTGAGATATTTTCCATATTTCCATTTTGAAATCGAGCTAAAAGGGTCTCATGATCCTTCACATAGAAAAGAGAACACAACAATATTAAAGAACATGGGTAACAGAAGCAGGGGAGGTGAGCCACATGCCTTCAAAGAATGAAGATGGTGAAGGTCTTTACATTCTCTAGAGAGAACTTCTGGTTGAATTGTCAGGACAATGATGGGTGCTTCCTTCAATATCAACTGGAACTTGGCAATAACTAACCTTGAGAACCATGGGGGCCTTATCCCTTTTCCTTAAAGAGATGTGGCCATTCAAGCACTCTCTGTTGACATCTGTTTAAGTTTGGCAAACCTCCAAGTGGCTTCCATCGCTTTTTTTTAATTCGGAAAAGAATGACCACTCATGCATGGCTTCCCCTTCAAAGTAATCAAGCACAAGGACACTGCCATTTTTGAAGATGCCTTACTGATTTGGCAGCTGGCAGACATACTTATTCCAGTCCATTGGCCAAGAAAGTGGTCTGTGGCTCCTGGACAGGAACAGGAGAACCGCCTCTTACCTGATGGCCTCCATGGCTCATCTTTTGATTAGCCAGACCTGGTGCACTGTCACGCTTCAACGATGATGCCGCACCAAGTCAGCTAATCAAAAGAAGAGCCACATATGCCATCAGGTTAGAAGTGGGTTTTACTGCTCCCATCTCGTGGACACAGACCACTGTCATTGCCGATGAACTGGGAGACGCAAAATTATTCATACCAACTGTAATTGGCATGTAATAGGTATAATATTTGAAAAAAACATTAAGGTTTTGTCCAGGGAAAACAAGTTATCACCTATCCACAGGATAAGTGATAACATACAGATCAGTCATCTTCCGACCAATGGAACCTGCACCAATTGGCAGAACTGGAGATAGTTATCGCTGTTACAAAACAAGGCAGCATTTCGGTAATCCCAACCATCACTCAATTCTTTCTCTTTGTAAATGCTCGGCAGTCCCAAAGGGAATGAATGGAGCGGCGTTGAGTATGGGCATTGCCGCTCCATTCTAGCAGGTATAAAAGTTCTTAGTTCTGTTGATTGCAGTGGGTCCTAGTGGTCGACCACCCACCGGTCAACAAGTTATCATCTATCCCGTGGGTAGGTGATAACTTGTACTCAACAGACAAAGCCTTTAAGTTCACTTTCATATACTTTCTTGACCAAAAGTCCCCCCAAAAAAGTACAAACAACTAAGCTTTCAACATGAGAATGACTCCAGTCATGCTCATTTGTTGGACTCACATTGCGTGGCCTTATGCATACTCTTTCACAGTCCTGGTTCATCCCGGGAATTATCACCGTCATTTTTCGGGGTCCTCTGAAACCCATCACGTTGGTTTCCTGTTTGAACGATAAGGGCAATAAGATGAAATGTCAGCTATTCTTGGTTTCCACGTGTAATGTTTCACCACCATGATGTGTGATCAGCACATTTCGAAGTGTTTTCTCCGTCCTTTTGCTACATCACAAACTGTTAATGGCAGGGTGTAAAGGGCATTTCGAGGTTGATTTAACAATGCTGACGATTACGTCATAAACTAGTTAATACTACGGATATTAAGCTGTAAACCACATTTATTAAGGCCTGTGCACAATGAATGTAGGGTCAGTACTTAGTAATATGGCCAGAATCCATACTAATAGAGCAAATATTAATGATAAAATTGGTGTGAATCGAGTCACAGGACCCAATTGTCAGTAATCTGTGGCCGCTGGTTGGGAACCCTAAGGACCGTTTCGTATTGTGATTACTCGTCACCATTGCAGTGTGAATCACATGTAATGTCACGCCATGCCGGCTAATCAAAAGAAAAACAGCAGATGCCGTCAGGTAAAGAGGCGGTCCTCAGGCTTCCCGTTGAGTGGCCAAAGATTATTGATGTGACTGAAGGACTAGGTCATGCCAATCATTTCGCACCAACTCTTATTAATAGCCATATTACACACTGTGGTTAGCATGGCATAACCATACACTTTGCATTAACTGGGTTATCCCGCAAACAACATTTATTGCCTATCCAAAGGATTGGCGTTGACTGTACTACACTTTCTCAGAGTCCTCATGGAGGTACAGTCCCCACCTCCCAGGCAATCATCTGATCACAATGAATCAAGGACAAACTAAACTTAATATTAATTGTTTGTGTTTTTTTTCATCTTCATTGAATGTTTAAAATCAAGCAGACGTTTATCTGTAAGTTTTTTTTATATTCTGTGATTACCTTTCTCTGCTGTTTTTTCATGATTACCCCTTTATCCTGCTTCAATCAAACAGTGCACTGAAAATCTGCAGCTGCATCCCCCTCCTCCCCTCCTATTTACTTTTTTTTTTACAATTGACAGACATTTTGCTGACTGAGGATGATTTACATTTACTGAGAAAGGAAGAGAGCAACAAGCTGATGGAAGGTGAGAAAAATGTCACTTCTCAATAATAAGAAACTTTCCAAAAAAAGTCAGTGACTTACATATGACACAGACACCAATTCCTGCCGGAGCGATTCCTTCTCCTGCACAAAGGGCTGCTTGTCAGGGTTTACTCCATTGTCGAATACTGTAAACTTGGTTCCAAACATATTTGACCTGGCATCATAAATATTGCAAGATAAAAATTATGGATCTAGATTAATTTGATTTATGGCCGTAGTGGTAAGAATATCAAAGACTATGGTGGCTTGCATTGATGTTGGTTTCTAATGTCAGAAAACAGAATATTAAATGTTATTCTGGGCTATATAATCCAGGTTTTTACTAATACATTTTGCTCTGGTCACGGTGGCAGGCATGGAAGAGAGGTGGCCCCATATAAAAAATCAAAATGGTCCCGGTTGTCCAATCCAAACATTTCCTGTCCATCCATTTGTCATGATTTTTGCTTTCTAAAAATACAGTTTCTCTAAAGAGGAAAAATTAAAATTATCTCATCGAATAGGAAGAAGACTTAAACCCTAGTGCAATCTACTGGAAGTGGCAATCCTAAAAGTTAATATTGACCTACTAATGAGCCTTGTCATGTGATATCAAAATCTGAGTTTACAGACACATGTTTCAGGGTGTTGCCCCTCTTCAGTGCAAAGCATGAGATCTGATTTGGCGTCTCTCCTTGTGGAGAGTGACATATCTGACATGCCAGTGTAAGGAGACTTACAGGCCATGCAGACAAGAATTTTAAGGCCAATAAGTCTCCTTACACTGGCATATTAGGCATGTCACTCTCCACAAATAGAAATGATACCCTTAGACTCTAGAGAGTAAAAAGATGGATGCAGAAATTATGAAGTAATTTTCCTCTTAAAGAGAACCTGTCACACCCAAAATCGATGAGCTAAGCCCACCAACATCAGGGGCTTATCTACAGCATTATGTACTTATGGACTTCCTTACCCCCACCCTGCACCCCATCCATCGTTCCCACAGTCCCTATCCATCGTCCCCGCAGTCCTCACCCATTATCCCCACAGTCCCTGCTCCCTATTCCCTATTGTACTTGTGCTTTGGCAAAACTGATGTTTATTTGGTCCTGCCAATAAAGCTTCTTTGATTGATTGATTGATTGATTGATTGTATTCTGAAAGATGAGAAAAAGAGGTTAGATTATACTCACCCAGGGGCGGTCCCACTGTGGTCCGGTCCGATAGGCGTCACGGTCCGGTCCGGGGCCTCCTTTCTTCATAGGATGACGTGCTCTTCTGGTCTTCACGCTGCGGCTCTGGTGCAGGTGTACCTTGTCTGCCCTGTTGAGGGCAGAGCAAAGTACTGCAGTGCGCAGGCATTGGGCCTCTCTGACCTTTTCCGGCCTGCGCACTGCAGCACTTTGCTCTGCCCTCAACAGGGCAGACAAGGTACACCTGCACCAGAGCCGCAGCGTGAAGACCAGAAGAGAACGCCATCGTAAGAAGATGGGAGGCCCCGGACTGGACCGCGACGCCCACCGCAGCGGGACCGCCCCTGCGTGAGTACAATCTAACCTCTTTTTCTTATCTTTCAGGATACATCGGGGGCTTATCTACAGCATTTCACAATGCTGTAGATAAGCCCCTGATGCCAGTGGGCTTAGCTCATCATCAATTTTGGGGGTGACAGGTTCCCATTAATGAAGTTGCACATGTAATCAGTCACCTGACTTTTCCAATCACGCTTTCTCCTCCTTTAGAAAGATCCGTGGGATCCACTGAGATGAGATAATTTGAGGTTTTGCATTTCTTTCTCTTCCTTCCAGCCATGAGAAAAAGCTTCAAAAGGAGATGATAAGAAATATTACTATATTGTGAGTCTCGCATTAAAAGAGTTTGCAAATGGGGAGGTGCTAGAAAGATATGTACCCAAACGGCATGGTGCAAAAAACAGACAGTTACACTAACAACCAGATTGGGTTAACAACTCATCTGTGATTGATCTTGGTATCAGTGATATAGTGGATTCCATTGCTTATGGTTCTTTCCTTCTACATCTCATCACAAACCAGCATGATACTAAAATAACCTCTATCACGGAACTTTGAATTACGGTACCTTGGATCAAAATTTATGCAAAACTCCCCAAAATGTCATGATTTACTGGGCACTTTCCATTCTACAGTAGAGTCACTCAACCCTTTCATAAAAGGCTATGAACGCACCTAAATCTCTGTAACTTCCCCTGTAACAATTTACATGCAGTATTTGTAGGCTGGCCAAAAATGGTAACCATAATGCTTCACGAGTGATGATTGACCTATTGTGTGAGAACGTCTGCTGGTCTTACCTATGAGAAAGGTCCTTTGTAAAGCTAGACCAATATAGTAGTGTTAGCTTTATTGATCCAAAAATCCTAGAATTTTCTAAAAAAAAAAAATTTCCATAAAAGGTGATTCTTTCAGAAAAAAAGGTGCTCGAATTTAACTTGATATAGGTATATTACCTCTAAAGAGGACCTATCACCAAGTCAAAAGTGAACAGTTTTTGCTCATATTTTATTCTTGCTGCTTCTTTGAGTTTTCAATTATTTTTTTTTAATCTGCCATAAGGTTCTAGAGATATAAACCTTTTTAGTTAGTTCTAATTTCTATGGTCTCTATCAAGGGGGCGTGGCTCACAGAGAAATAAAGCAGAGCAGCCTAAAGACACGCCCCAGAGGATCCTGTGAGCCACTCCCTCTTTGTACACACCATAAAAAGGCTTAAATCTCTAGAAACGTAAGATGGGAATAAAATAAGAGCAATAACTGATCACCCTTGACAATAATTCTTTTAAATAGTTATATTTAGTCATTAATAAGCACAAGTTCTCTGAATGAATTTTGTATTTAGCGTAATTTTTGGGTCGCTTGATTAATAGAAGACCAGGTGGAAACATATTTCCCCAAGTAAATTTCAATTCATCTCTGGGATTAAAAATGTTTTCTATGACATTTTGATGATCTATCCTTAGGTCATCAAAATTGGATCCATAGGGGTTTGACTCCTAGCACCCTAACCAATCAGCTGATTGAAGATCCCATGTTATTTAGGTTAGAAAGTTATCTTTCGTTCTTCTAACAAACATCATTTTTCATCGACTTTTTATCATCTGACCTCCATTTTCTCATATGCAGAAAAAAAAATTCTGAGATTCTGCTAATCCATTGAAGAGTAAGAAACCAGACAAAACTTAGAGGAGATATGGATGACGTACAAAAGTTATGTGTTTTTTATTGAACCCATTCATTTGAAAGGGAAAGTTGTATCCCTATTCTGTCCACAAAAAAATGTGAACAGACGCATAGGCTGCTGAGTTCTATCCATGAAAAACACTGATAGGACACATACTTGAAACACGGACATCTAAATGAGGGCACACTTTCTAATTTCTAGGGTAAGACAATGTTTTGGAAGACAGAAAATACATACTGATAGAGTAATGGGAGTACTATGGAGACTTGGGCTGAGGCATACCGTACATGATTTTTATATTTTTTTTCATTTAAAACACTTAAAGGGAATATGTCAGTAGGATCAAATCACGTAAGCTGTCCATATGGGTATGTAGCTCATGGGAGGCTGAGTAAAACTATACCTTGATATCTGCAATCTGATGTCTTATTCCAGAGAAATTGACATTTTTCTTCATATGTAAATGAACTGTTAAGATCTATGGGCCGGACATAGATCTGCTGAGACTCCACCTCCAGGTCTTATTTTAAGTGAAAGGGGGCATTACCAGTATGAAACATGTAATGACTGACGGTCTGCTCTCCTGATCTACATATCTCCCACTGGTAATGCCCCTTTCACTAAAAATAAGCTCTGGAGGCAGATTCTCAGGGAGATCTATGTCCAGCCCATAGATCTTAATAGCTCATTTACATATTAAGAAAACATGACTTTCTCAGAATAAGACATCAGATCGCGGATATAAAAGTTTCATTTCATTCAACGTTTTATGATCTGCAAGCCCTTATAGACGGCTTTGGAGAGTTGATTTCCTTTAAGTTTGTTTAGTTTTATCAAGTTTGCAAATTACAGTGAAAAAACATAGGGATAGCACAGTTATTCATTACTTACTCTTTTAAGATCTCCTCTCTCTAAATGGAGGTAGTAGGTGGGGTAGAGTCCTCTATCTACTCCTTTCTTGTCTCTAGTGATGCGGCACTGAAAAGTTATACTACGAGGAGCTGGGCGCAAAGCAAAGCCTTTCAGATCATCAATTTCCGAGGGGGCAGCAATCTGGGGGTCTTCTTCCTAAAAAGAGGCTCTGCATTAAGTTAAGCTACAATATAAGTGTTGGTCTATCATCAAAGGGGACCTGTCGGCAATGTTGACATGTCTGGAGGAAATAAATGTATTCCTTATGAATAACAATTCTGGAGCATCCTTAATTTTTCCCTTGTCCAATTTCTCTGTTATTTCTCTTAGAAGGTTATGAATGAATTGACAACCAGGTTTTACCAGTAAGGGGGGGGGTGTCCCTGCAACAGTCTGACACTGTCCAAACAGTATTGAAAGTTTCAGATGGGTAAGGATACAACCCATACCAAGTTGTCAATTTATTCCAAAATTTCAAAGAGGAATAAATGAGGGATGGAACATCACAAAGATCTACCAGAAGATGCTCCAGTCATCTCAAGAGGGATATTGTGTTCTCTCGAAAACTTACCTTACTCATGGAAGATGATGGTCTTGTATATAAAACACTGCTGAGGATATCTGAATCTTCATCAAAGTCATTGTCTTCATTGGTTTCCCCTTTATTGGAATCCCGTTTTCTTCTGGATTTCGCTGAGGTCATCATCATCAAGAAGTATAAATGAGGCATTGTTAGGCTGGACTTACAGGTCATATAGTTGAGGTCTCACAATGAACTATTTACAGAACATAAATGTATTTTGCAAGAATTCTAACTAAAAATACATTTCTTCACCTCACAAGGAAGTTTCCCTTCCATTCGTTGTTTATATACTGGACATGAGACAAAAATTATGATGTAGGTCAAGTCTAAATGCCTGTGAAATCCGAAGGTTCAGCCAACTTTAGTCTAATATGTTTTGTGTCCTTTATGTTCTTCACGTCTGAATGTTTTCGAAGATGACTTACCTGGAAGAATAGTGTTCTCCGTGTCTTCATGTTGTCAAGGAATTGTGATCAATACACAATATAGAAGAGTGGCTACAATATGGACATATATGATGGACTTTCCCATTATCTCCACCATGGACACTTCCATTTCTATGTTTAGGCTTCAGTTTCTTACAAGAATGTCATCATTAAAGGAATCCATATATACCTGTTTTCTGTAGCTTCTTTTTATGGCGTTGCTTGATGGGTGCAGGAGGAACTGTTCGATTCCCTGTTCTCAATGAATTTTGTTCATCACTGGAATTCTTGAAGGCAACCATCTTATCTGATGTTATTTCTTGAACTAAATCTTGGGTTTGAACATCGACACCTATACAAATGTTGAAATGGTAACTTATTGCAACATTATGGTGTCTCATGACTGTTGTCAAAAAAATGTGTTTACCCTAGACCTCCCAATATGGCCAAGAACCATCATCCCTACGTTAGATTGGTGGCTGGTCCCACCAAAATTAGTGTTCAGATGACTGTTCTTGCATGTTTATGGCCCAGTAATACCCAAGTCAGCACCAATACTCTCATAACAGATACTACCTTTATTCTGAGGAGTGTTCTCCTTCTCACAATCAAGAGCAGATGTTTTACGAGACTTTGACACCTTGGGTGATGGTTTCTTGGGTTCTTTCGCATCATGTTTTCCTGGATACAGTAAAAAAAACTGTATAGTGATAATACATAGACATATTTTCGGATATAAATCTGCCTTCTTTCAGAAACGGAAGACAGCAGTAGATAAGAATGGTAAGAACTCTCTGCATTACACCAGTGTTCCCCAACTCCGGTCCTCAAGAGCCACCAAGAGGTCATGTTTTCAGTATTTCCTTAGTATCGCACAGGTGATAATTGCATCACCGGCACAGGCAATAATTCCATCACCTGTTCAATACTAAGGAAATCCTGAAAACATGACCTCTTGGTGGCTCTTGAGGACCGGAGTTGGGGAACACTGCATTACACCATATTGTGGTAGAACATTTTTGGAAGCAGAAAAGACCTTAGAAATGTACAAACGCTACATTGTACAAACTACAGTATAGACCAGATTCATCATTGCATTTTAGTCCAGGGATAATTCTCTTTTGGTGACTTTTTGATTTCTGAGTAATTCATCAAACAAATTGCACCTTTTTTTAAATTGCCATTTATTTAGTTATTTTTTGTGACTTTTTACATCCGTGTGTCTTTTCCAGATGTTTTAAATTGATTCATCAAATGCTGTACTTAAAAAAGTTGGACTTCAGTGCTTCCCACCTCCCTGGAGTGATTTTATGCCCACTGGTTATTTTGGCACATTTGCACAATTTTACAAAGTGTGCTACTTAAACAAGTTACAAAATGGGTGAAAGACAACAAAAATATAATTTAAAAAAATTCCATGTGCGCCAATTTTGAAGTAGGTAGTAGGTCATTATCAATTATCTTTCTACCACAACTTGAATAATAACTAATAATGCCAAGGTCACATGTGCATATAAATAATTATCCAATTTTCATCACAAAAATTGGATTCTATACTGTGGCTCCGGATTGGTCTGATTTTTTTTTTGTGCACCTACAGACTTAAATTCTCAAGTCTCATCCAAAATACGGAAAAGACTAGTGCATTCTGTGATTTTATTCACAAGGACATTCGGTCTGAGCAGAAAAAACTGCCATCTAAAGACTTTGGTCCATGTGAGGTCATGGACAGCACTCGGATCGAAAATTTTGACTCGTGCACATGGCCCTATTTTCTGTCCGAGTGCGATCCGACAAAACATCAGATCTCGCTGGGACTAATTCTATTCTTTGGGGCTGTTCACATGTCCAATTTTTTTCCTTGGACCGAGGACAAAAAATGCAGCATGCCCGAATTAGATCCAAAATTCCAAGTCAATGAGTCTGTGGAAACCATCTGACTCCACTCAGATGACATCTGAGTCCAGTCCGGTTTCCGTGGCCTCATTTCATGGAAAAAATTGAGAATTTTTTATTCTCCATCTTCTCCTCATCTCCTCATCCAAGAGAATCGGATCACATTATGCTGACACTGATCAATGTGATTAGCATAATTGATCCGGCATCAGATGAGAGAATACACGGTCATATGCGCTTAGCCTAATAGTAAGGATTTTTACAGTAGAGGGGACACACTCCACTTATGGGGGTGGAGACCATGAAACCATAGTTGTATAAAGGCCAAACATCAAATTAATAATCTGTTAACGAAAATTTTCATCACTGTTGATTATTATATGCCATAAGCAGTTGATAGGCGGGGGTCATATCACTGGGACACTAACCTTGCCACAGCTCACATTGATGTGCCATCCTGGATGAGCTGCACTACCTGAGCCACTTGTGTGGGTTGTAGAAGAGGTGGCCGCGCAGACTTCATTCACTTTTAAGGGAGTTCTGAATTATTACCAAACTTTCTAGTCAATTTTCCAAACTCCCATTCAAGTGAATAGTGAGAGCTGCAGGCGAAGCTACTGTACCTCTCCACTCCCTATAAGATGGGGATGAGTTCTTGAAATAGATGTGGGAGACATTGGTGGGACCCACATCTATCAGATCATATAAAGATAAAACCATTCATATGAAGAAACGATCGTTGAGGCGATAATCATCCTGTTTAAAAGACATTTTCATGACACATACCTGCCTTGGTTTTGGTCTTCTGCTTCGGTTTGGCTTGGAAGTGTTCTTTCCTGCTCGTTAGGGTTTTGGTGTCTTCAAGAACTGTCTCCTCTAGATCTTCTTCTGAAATCTCTATTCGAAAGAAAAGAAGAAATTCTTGAAGAGTTTTTCCCCTTTCATAAAACTTTCACCTATACAGTTTGTTGTAAAAAAAAAAACACAACTGGCTTTATTCACCCTCCCCAGGTCCAGTGCATAGTCTAGTCTTCTGTGCTGCGATAAAACATTTTTTTTAATACAGTGATGACACCATGGTATCAACACTGCAGCCAATTGCTGAGCTCAAAAGCTCTGCCCATGTAAATGACACAAACTGCTAAACTCAGTGATTGGCTGCAGTGGTGTCAACGTCATGTTATGCTTCAACCAAAGTGCTGAGAAAAGAGCTGTGGCGGAGGCTCAGCGCTGGACCCAGGGAGGGTAAGCAAGCCACAATTTGTTTTCTTACAAAGAACTGAGAATATAGGGGAAAATTTTATGAAAGGTGACCATCAATTTAAATAGGACTTCTCCTTTTGGACTCCATTTTTTTAACTTAAGGGGTACAAATATTTTTAACTGTTGGGTTGTTTCATTAAAAATGTTGCACCTTTTCTCTTCTATGGCCTCTGTGTAACATTGTCTATTGCTGACAGTGGGATGAGTTAGCTGAGGATCTGTCAGTGAGTTTGCTCTGATGGGCGATTAACATTTATCTGTCTTTTTCTGAACTCCTCAAAGCTAATATATGACCAAAGTTAGATGTGTATGGAAACAAAGAGTCGATAAAAGACAAATGGAGCAAAATTTTGAATGAAACCCAATTTCAAAACTTATTTATTTCTCACAATACATGCATTTAAGTTACAAAAATGCCTCCAAAGGTGGACAACCCCTTTAAGGTTTTAAGGTAGTGATATAAAAATGAAATTAAAATTGTCATTAATGAAAAGACATACCTCCACGGTGTTGCACCTTCTTCTCGATCTTGCAATCAGCCTTCATTTTCCTTCCTGTCGGAGTGTAGCAAACGCTTTCATGTATTCCCTCTGAGAGCATAGGATTAGTAATACCTTCACATTTTTATAACGGAGTAACAAAACAAAAGTAATGTATAATAGCCCATTAGTGTGTCCAGTATAATGATCCTTGTAAATGTTACCTAATATCAATACTCCTCATGGTACCGGCTATGTTATCAAATTAAAATATAGCAGGAAATCAGCCATTCTCTGAAATAAAAATGTGCAAAAACTTTATTGTAAATTTGGATAAAAACAGGTCATTACCAGTACTAGAAAAAATAAAAAAATATATGTTTAGCAAAGGCAGGCGTGCTAGGGTTAAATCCTAGTTCTACAGGCGCCGATTATTTGCACCTCGCTGGCTCTGCATATAACCAGGCTAGCTGCTGTTCACCTTAGTTTTAATCAGTAAGCTGCGGAGGGAAGCTGACCAGAGTGGATGTGTATTGGGGCTGAAGAGAGAGACAAGCTGGAATCCCTCTCTGAGAAGTGACTGCACAGGCCGTGTGCACCAAACTACAATCATGGGTGGTTTCTGTGGACAAAAGCTGTTTTGTGTGACCGAGCTGGGGCTAGCTCAGCCGTGTATGAGTAGTCAGGGTCTGTTCTGTTTCGCTAGTGGCCAAGGATCACTGGTAACTTTCTTCTGGGTGAGCTTGTGATCTCTTGTTTTTTAATGGACCTTTTCATTATGGAAATTGTGGTCTTGAACCCTTTTTTCATCTTATACCCCCAACCTTCCAAATATTTGTTGAACCTCTTTTTCTTTCAATGAACTCTCTCCCTCCTTGATGGCTCATCGAATTGACTCTTGTGTTACATCACACATAGGTCTACTTTTCTGTGCCATATGGTCTCTTAACATATCTGGACTAGTTTTTTGTTTTTTTTACCCTCCCCCCCCCAAAAAAAAAAAAAATAAAAAATACAAAATTTTAAAAAAAATACCTTGTGAGGGTGCACCTATGTAATATTTGGGGCCTCTTGGCTACATGATGGCCCAGAGCACTGCCATGGCGGTCCACCAACTTTAAATTGAATCAATCACATTGGTGTTGGGTAGTCTGAGACGCTCCATCTGCTATTGGATTGACTGTCATAATCCGTGCTGGTCACTCCAAGAACAGGGGGAGATTCTCAGACTATGCCCCCAAAAAAGTGTGGCAGCAATGTTGGGCTAAGGTAGACGAGATTGTTAAATTTTCGAAGGGAAGCAAAAGGAAGACCCAGGTATATTTTCTCTTCATACCCCATGACATTTGATCTGTGGGTCGGAGGGGCACTTTAGGGTTGTAGTTCAGAGTGTTTTTACCTCCCACTCCCGAATAAATGCTGGACACGGTACATGGCTCCACCAGTAGTACTTGCTCCTCAGACTTTGGACACCTCCGTGGCTTTGCCTTCATATCTGGATTGGCTTGAAGCATTAGAGGATCCAGGCGCTTCCTCCTTTGTTTCTTCTCATGAATATTTCGCTTGGGAGAAAACATTTCTTATAATGATTATGGCATTTTTATTGCGATAAAAATCTCTATTTGGTTGACAGTTCAGTCTATTTATCTGTAATATTGAGATGTTTTAATTTTGTTTCCTAATTAGGAAACGTAATATATCTGATAAGAGATATCTGCTTCTTTCTGCTCCTGGACTGAGCTTTCAGTCTCAAAATTCTCAATTCACTGGTAAAATCTGCCTTCAGTGAATACAGGTTTTCCCATTTCTGAGATAGGAGGTGAAAGCTGGTGCTCATGAGGTTCTATGGAGAACTGTAGCTGCCGTTTCAGTAGAACCTACATTTCAAAAGACCCAACTGTCACCTCCTATCTCACAATCTGTCTTTACCAAATACAGACTTTCCCCATTACTGAGCTAGTAGGTGACAGTTGGTGCTCATGAAGTTCTATGGAGAAGTATAACTGTTGCTTCTGGATTACTTGCTGCAAAATGTCTGTCTGCCGCTAGCTGCCCATTTCTTTGGATTTA
Organism: Ranitomeya variabilis; assembly: GCF_051348905.1. NCBI lineage: Eukaryota > Metazoa > Chordata > Amphibia > Anura > Dendrobatidae > Ranitomeya > Ranitomeya variabilis. The sequence goes on from NC_135235.1 coordinate 202,560,112, forward strand.
AAAACACCAACTGTCATCTCCTATCTCAATAGTGGAAAATCTGTATTCGCTGATGACAAATTTAACCATGAAAATGGAATATTGAGTATTAATGATCAGTCCGGAGAGGAGAAAAAAGAAGAAGACTCCTCTAATCAGATATATTACAAAGTTGCTTATTTTCCCATGTACTGTTAATGAATGAATGAAATAAAAATTTAAATGCCGGTTAAAGGAAATAAAAATGATTCGGAAAAAGGATTGAAATTTTAATTTAAAATAAAAATAGTAATACACACAGTGATCTCATCCAACTCCCATTCTTAGGTTTACCCATTCCTTTCTGGTCTCTACTTCCTGTTCCTATCACAACATGCCAGAAAGGCATGGAAATGTTCGACCAATCACTGGCTGAGGCATTCACTGTTGGGGAAAGTGATTGGATGGGAGGGCACTCTTGGTATGTAGAGATGGAATCAGGAAGTAGAGACCAGCAAGGAACAGGTGAACCTCAGGACGAAAGCTGCAGGGAATCGGTAAAGGTTAGTACTACTTCTTTTACTTTTGTAATATTATTCTGATCAGTTTGATCTGATCTAAAAAATAATTTATATTCTCCTTTAACAAAGTACTACAGTAATCACAAAGTATTACTTGTGTTTATAGCTGTGTAAATTGTTTTGCATAATGTTTTCTAATTACTTATTGGAACCGTATAAAACAGGAACCAAGAATTGTACAAACCAAAGGAGGACTTGGATCACTAGTGAATCCTTGGATAACCCATAACAGAATGGCTACAGCAGTGCCTTATCTGATGAAAGCAGAGCAGATCACTGGCGGACATATGCTAGTTCTGTATAGTTGGATGGTGGGCCTAAACGCGATAACACAACCCTACACCGGTCCAAACATACATCCATGATTTTACCTGCTTCTCCAGTTTTTTCTGACGCACGTCGTGTCCATCCTCTTTAAATTTACTGCATTGAATGAAAAAAAAATATTGTTCATAAAATATATTATTTAGCCAAAACGCCTTCTTCCTGCACGTTGTAAGACTTTGTTCACACCTGTAATCAAGCTGTTTATATTAAAAGGAAAAGTTCAGCATGCTGCACTATTTTACATTTTTTGATTATGATGGACAAGCTAATAAAAACCCAATTACAGTCAATGGGCTCCGTCTGGCGCTGTTTTTGTTCGGCATATGGTGGATCCGTTTACTGATTGAGTATTTGATGTTCATATGGTTTCAATTTTGAGATCTTTATAGGGCGAACAAGTCTACAAAAATTGTTGGGGTATTTAAAGGAAATAAAAGAATACTCTGTGTGAACATGATTTTGTGGGATTTTACATTTAGAATGTATCCTTAATTGGCAGGGGTCCTAAATAAGTCAGCTGAAAATAATAAAATCATCCTTCCAATAGGCCATCAATGTGTGTCTGGAGTGTGTCTGAATCCCAGGAAACCCATTGACCATCAGAACACATACAGGCCACTTTAATGAGGACCTGTCACAAGGTCAAAAGTGGCCAATCTGTGGTCTAATTTTATTCCTGCTCCTCTCCTGAGTATTCCTGATTTTACTTTTTTAAAATCTGTCATACAGTTCCAAAGATATGGGCCTTTTTAATTAGTGCTCCTTTTATGGCGCATGTTCTACAGGTTAACAATGCAAAGCATTGTAAAGACACGCCCCTGAGGATCTGGTGAGCACTGCCCCCATGAAAATTGGTGCTAAACAAAAAGGACTATATCTCTGGAACCTTATAGTGTATATATAAAAAAAAAAAACTGGCATATTCAGAGGAACAGCAGGAATAAACTAAGGGCAAAACGTACAATTTTTGACCTGGTGGTAGGTCTTCTTTAATGTTAGTCTTGGCACCTGGGCTCTCGCATACATATGACTGTACCAATTATTTCAACTTTCAGCCATCCATTTGATGATCAGCAGGAGGGGGAAAGGAGGGAAGGAAGGACAGAAAGAATGAAGGAAGGAAGAAGAAAGAAAGAATGAAGGGAAGAAGAAAGGAAGGAAAGAAAGAATGAAGGAAGGAAAGAAAGGAGGAGGGAAGGAAGGAAAGAAGGAATGAAAGAAGGAAGGATTGAAGAAAAGAAAGAATGAAGGAGGGAAGGAAGGAAGGAAGAAGAAAGGAAAGAAAGAATGAAGGAGGGAAGGAAGGAAGGAAAGGAAGAAGGAATGAAGGAAAGAAAGAATGTTGGAGGGAAGGAAGGAAAGAAAGAAGGAATGAAGGAAAGATAAGGAAAGAAAGAATGAAGGAGGGAAGGAAGGAAGGAAGAAAGGAAAGAAAGAATGAAGGAGGGAAGGAAGGAAGGAAAGAAAGAAGGAATGAAGGAAAGAAAGAATGTTGGAGGGAAGGAAGGAAAGAAAGAAGGAATGAAGGAAAGAAAGAATGTTGGAGGGAAGGAAAGAAAGGAAGAAGGAAGGAAAGATTGAAGGAAGAAGAAAGGAAAGAAAGAATGTAGGAGGGAAGGAAGGAAAGAACGAAGGAATGAAGGGAAGAAAGAATGTTGGAGGGAATGAAGAAGAAAGTAAGGAAAGATTGAAGGAAGGAAGGAAATACTTATATAGCTTTGATAGAATTGGCCCTATATAAGAGCTGTAAAGTAGATGTACAGATAGTATTATCTGAGGAATAACGCATTTGTACATTTTTTTACCTCTTTCGTAGGTTAACAGCTGAACTATTTTCTGGCCTGTATCAAAAAAGCATAATTATTATATTAATAGGGATAATATAAAGGGCTTGACTCAAATACCCTATTAGGCCTGTTTCACACGTCAGTGGCTCCGGTACGTGTGGTGACAGTTTTCTCACATACCGGAGACACTGACTCACGTAGACACATTAAAATAAATGTGTCTCTGCACATGTCAGCGTGTTTTCACGGACCGTGTGTCCGTTTGAAAAACACGGAGACATGTCAGTGTTCGTGGGAGCGCACGGATCACACGGACCCATTAAAGTCAATGGGTCCGTGTAAACACGTACCGCACACGGATGCTGTCTGTGTGCCGCCCGTCTGCCGACTGAGGACCACATGGACAGTGCAGGAGACAGCGCTAGAGTTAAGCACTGTCCCCAGCGTGTGGTGGGGGTGGAGCCGCATATTCATCACTGTAATGAGCGGTACCAGGTGACCGCTCATACAGGACAAGCTGCGGTGCTGAGAGGAAGCATCGTGGGAGCTGGGTGAGTATTTTAATGCCAGCGGGCGGGCGCACAGGGGGTGAGAGGCGGGAGGTGACCAGGAACTTTATTTTAAACACAAAAAAAGAAAAAAAACATTGATTTTTCATTCCTTCTCTCCAGCGAAAGCTGCTGGGAAGAAGGAATGAATGGCGGCTTCAGCACCACACGCTGGGGACAGCGCTTAACTCTAGCGCTGTCTCCTGCATGGTCCGTGTGGCCCTCAGTCAGCACACGGCTGCCGCACGTGTGCCACAGTGATGTGCCACGTGAGCACACGGACACACGGACACGGATAACTCCGGTACCGATTTTTCCGGTACCGGAATTATCTGGACGTGTGAGACTGGCCTTAGGGATCTGTCTAAGTCAAAAGAAAAGAGTCCTTCAATTTAGATTTTCATCAATTGGCCAAAGCAGAGAACAGCTATAAAGAGCGTGTCTACGTGTACAACACGGACTGACCATTCATTTCATAAAGGCGCTATGCAATGTTTTATTTCCCGTGCGGTGGAGCTGCAAAGGAAATGAACATTTGCAGCTACGTTTTGATGCAAATTATAGGTGATTTCTGGAGAGCCCAGTAATGAGATGCCATATCAAGAAAGGGAAGCGGTTGCAAAAAACAATTGTACACAAAAGAGATCCCAAATGACTGCAAGTTGTCAGTGAGACTTCTGCACCTGCCTCTGACTTACAGGTGTGATGCAGCGATGTCCTTGCTGTGCAGTGAGAAGGCAATGACCCATATAAAGTTCAAAAATAAAGTCTTGTTTATTTTATAGCATGCTCACAAACCGAAAAAATAAGCAAACAAGTCCTTCGGTACGCAGCCGGGAAAAATAAAGATAGTCCACAATCCGTTGCCGTGAACGTAAACACCACCGTGTACGCTGGGGTGTCCGGCTTTTTAGGCTCTGCCTGGCCCGTGTTGCTCCACACGGAAAGAGCTCCTCATAAGCCTCCTGCTAGGGCCATGGGCCACTATAAGATCTGGGCTGGAGGAAACGGACCGGCCCCACTACCTTCCTGCAGTCCGTTTCAAAAATAAAAGCCCATACCGGGTTTTCTTGAATAATTTCTGGGTCAAATAACTTGACCCAGTTCACACTCACTTTTATTCTTCCCTGTGTCTCACAGGCAACCTGCTGTGAGCACAGTGCACTCCAACGGATCTAATATGCTTCTAAGCACATCCTGGGGGATACATAGCCACCCTCACATATGACACCGGTCACTGCCTCACACAGGTTACAGGTGACAACCTATTACATTTTAAATATATGCATTTATTTGATTTAACTATCTATATAAAAATGTCGGTATTTAAGAGGTACATCGATGAATAATTAATGTCAGTACAGCAAAAAGCAATCTATATTTTCCCCATAATTTGCATATCCTTGGCAATGTCTACAATAACAGTTTGGTCTTTTATTTGCTGTGTTAATAATTTTCTGTTTACTTCGGTAATGAGTTATACTCGGGCGGTAATTTCCTCCGGGAGAAGATAATTAATTTTCAGCAGATGATCCGTCATCTCATTGGTTGCTGCTGATATTGTCAATAATTTCACCTGAATACAGTTATGTTAATATTGATTGCTGCAGCACCTGCCCAGACACACAGGATTAAGATGGACACCAAAGCTGCTTATGTATTAGCCAAGGGCAGCTCAGCTCCAGTGGACTTAGTCTGTAACTTGTTGTAAATGATTAATCGTATTGCTGGAATACACAGCAAATCTGCTTCCCAGCACTAAAGCAGCCCATTTGAGACATTGGTAAATTTGCAAGAATTAAAAAATAAATAAAACAACTTATAAGTATATAGTATATGTGATACCGCTTGTGCAAATAGGGTTTTTTTTGGCTCAGGTTATATTAAGCTGTTATTTCACATGATCACTTCATGCTTTTTAGAAGCTGCTTTCATCTGCTGCTCAGCAAGAAATTGTGCACTGTATTTATTTTGTGTACAGTAATTCTCCAGTTTTAGTGCAGGGGTTGGGAGCAAAGAAGCTAAGACAGGTTAATGTAATATAGTGTACTAATCTTTGCTGAGCAGCAGATGAAAGCAGCTTGTAAAGGAGCATGAGATAAGAGTGGAAACAACATTTCAGCACAGCGTTTGGAAGAGAAGGAAGAAATAATGCTCAAAGGGTAATTAAATGTATAAAAAAAAGTTTGAATGTGCTCTAAATGAAAATCTATTGATGAGGTCAACATAGACATATTAGAAAGTAGCATTGGTGGTGGTTCATGATTCTGAACCTCATCCCCTTTAGTCATGGTCACACAGTTACGTATATTATCGGAAATCTCGGAAACCCTACTTTTAACCACCCCCAGCATTCAACACTCAGGACACAAACCCTACCAAGCAGTTAGCTACACCCAGGCTAAGACTTGCCCACAGGGGAACAGGTGAATCCCCCAGTGGACCCTTGTGTAAAAGTAGGCCCAGCAACCTTTATTGTTTGGCACAGTACACTTGTACAGACAAGGGCAGCATATCATCATTCATATATACCATTTTCCATTCATTGGTATATAGAAACATAGACAAATTGGTGAACAGAGGTCAGGTTATATTGCGTGAAGCTGAACAGTGGGCTCCCCTGAATCAATGACAGAAAAACGACTGGCACATCCAAACTAGTGTGAATAGGTGCATACCAGGAGCAGCTACCTCCATATATAATATACAAAAAAAGGTTGCACTCTATCGTGCCAAAACACGTCAAATATGAAATACATGAAATATGAATAGCAAAATGGCTTTTTGAACATTAGGAAAAAAATTTTTTGAGACGCTTAGCACAGAATTTGGCCAAATAGTGTGAGCCCATCAACCATCGTCAAGGTGGTCTCATTAAACTGATGGGTACCTGACCTCCCTGTCCAAATGTGAATACTTACCGAAGGCTAATGTCTGTATGCTTGGGTGAATATGGACACCTCTCTCAGCAAAGCCTACATATGGGTTGGCCGGAACCAAGTGTGATTAGATGTAATTAAAAACCAGATGGTGAAGGGAGGAGTGCTCAGTCAGTAAGCTAACATAGAAATGACAGAAAAACGACTGGCACATCCAAACTAGTGTGAATAGGTGCATACCAGGAGCAGCTACCTCCATATATAATATACACACTAGTTTGGATGTGCCAGTCGTTTTTCTGTCATTTCTATGTTAGCTCACACTATTTGGCCAAATTCTGTGCTAAGCGTCTCAAAATTTTTTTTCCTAATGTTCAAAAAGCCATTTTGCTATTCATATCCCCTGAATCAATGTCACCGTTGGGCTCCTGTCCAACCATGGATACACCCTTCCATAATGACGTGTTGTAGTGCTCCAATGTGGAGGAAGTCATATGTGCTTAAGCTTGGATTGAAAGTGATATGTCAGAGGAATACCTTGGATAGATCATCCTTTCAAGTCAACCTTAGGTGACATGTTAGATATATTTAAAGGATTTTAGAAGGGTACGCTCTGGGTTTTTTTTTCATCTAAAGCAGCATTTCCTAAAACAAGAAAGAAAACCTCAACAGGTCAAGTCTTGAAGATTTCTTGAATGTTTCACTAAATTGTTACCTCTATAGGAAATCCTCATCACGACCTGTTGAGGTTCCTCATCACGACCTGTTGAGGTTCCTGATCATAATCTGTTGAAGTTCCTCATCACTACCTGTTGAGGTTCCTAATCACGACCTATTGAGGTTCCTCATCACGACCTATTGAGGTTCCTTGAGGCAACAAATTATGCCGAAGGAGACATCGTCTATTAACTGCATGGAATACTAGTTATACTTATTAGAAAAATAAAATATGACTTACATTTCCATCTCCCACAATGAGTTAAGACTGCCAGTATCCCAAGACAATCTGCAAGCAACTCACTCTTGCATGAGAGGTACAAGATATCTCGGGTTAGGATATATACGTATCTCTGGCAGTCAGGTTCCTGATGGCAGCACAGGCTAGGAAGAAGACGATGCTATTACGGCACAAAGGGAGGACACGGTGCATGTGTAATCTTCCTATCGGCATGGACATCAGTAAATTGGGATTCTCATAATCAGCTTTGTTAGCCTGGCTTATTAGCCTGCTCACACAACACATTTCTATGACATGGCAACAACCTGCATAGTAGTAGACAAGATAAAGATTCTGATATATAAACAATTAAAGATATATGAAATGTCAGAAAATGGAAATATTTTACATTTAGCGCTGCCGAAACCTACAATATTCTTCAACAATTATCGCATTGAAGATTTCCAGATTCAAAAATTAAGTTGTTTTTTAATCTTTTTTGCTAAATACTTTTCGTTCACCTTTTCTCGGCAGCTTCCCTGTAACGTGGGCCAGAAGGTTTCAGGTTTTTCTACATCAGTTTAATTTTTCAATGGCACCATGTCGGGATATACAGTGCCTACAAGTAGTATTCAACCCCCTGCAGATTTAGCAGGTTTAATAAGATGCAAATAAGTTAGAGCCTTCAAACTTCAAACAAGAGCAGGATTTATTAACAGATGCATAAATCTTACAAACCAAAAAGTTTTGTTGCTCAGTTAAATTTTTATAAATTTTAAACATAAAAGTGTGGGTCAATTATTATTCAACCCCTAGGTTTAATATTTTGTGGAATAACCTTTGTTTGCAATTACAGCTAATAATCGTCTTTTATAAGACCTGATCAGGCCGGCACAGGTCTCTGGAGTTATCTTTGCCCACTCCTCCATGCAGATCTTCTCCAAGTTATCTAGGTTCTTTGGGTGTCTCATGTGGACTTTAATCTTGAGCTCCTTCCACAAGTTTTAAATTGGGTTAAGGTCAGGAGACTGACTAGGCCACTGCAACACCTTGATTTTTTGCCTCTTGAACCAGGCCTTGGTTTTCTTGGCTGTGTGCTTTGGGTCGTTGTCTTGTTGGAAGATGAAATGACGACCCATCTTAAGATCCTTGATGGAGGAGCGGAGGTTCTTGGCCAACATCTCCATGTAGGCCGTGCTATCCATCTTCCCATGGATGCGGACCAGATGGCCAGGCCCCTTGGCTGAGAAACAGCCCCACAGCATGATGCTGCCACCACCATGCTTGACTGTAGGAATGGTATTCTTGGGGTCGTATGCAGTGCCATCCAGTCTCCAAACGTCACGTGTGTGGTTGGCACCAAAGATCTTGGTCTCATCAGACCAGAGAACCTTGAACCAGTCAGTCTCAGAGTCCTCCAAGTGATCATGAGCAAACTGTAGACGAGCCTTGACATGACGCTTTGAAAGTAAAGGTACCTTACGGGCTCGTCTGGAACGGAGACCATTGCGGTGGAGTACGTTACTTATGGTATTGACTGAAACCAATGTCCCCACTGCCATGAGATCTTCCCGGAGCTCCTTCCTTGTTGTCCTTGGGTTAGCCTTGACTCTTCGGACAAGCCTGGCCTCGGCACGGGAGGAAACTTTCAAAGGCTGTCCAGGCCGTGGTAGGCTAACAGTAGTTCCATAAGCCTTCCACTTCCGGATGATGCTCCCAACAGTGGATACAGGTAGGCCCAACTCCTTTGAAAGGGTTTTGTACCCCTTGCCAGCCTTGTGACCCTCCACGATCTTGTCTCTGATGGCCTTGGAATGCTCCTTTGTCTTTCCCATGTTGACCATGTATGAGTGCTGTTCACAAGTTTGGGGAGGGTCTTAAATAGTCAGAAAAGGCTGGAAAAAGAGATAATTAATCCAAACATGTGAAGCTCATTGTTCTTTGTGCCTGAACTACTTCTTAATACTTTAGGGGAACCAAACAGAATTCTGGTGGGTTGAGGGGTTGAATAATAAATGACCCTCTGAAAAAACTTTTCACAATTTAAAAAAAAAATAAACAAAGAAATAACATTCTTTTTTGCTGCAGTGCATTTCACACTTCCAGGCTGATCTACAGTCCAAATGTCACAATGCCAAGTTAATTCCAAATGTGTAAACCTGCTAAATCTGCAGGGGGATGAATACTACTTGTAGGCACTGTAGATCCCTTATTGATTAACTTTCTTTTGTTGAGTGGATGGAAAAAAAAACAGCAATTCTGAAATAATTTTTGCTTGATTTGTTTTAAATGTCATCTATTCACAATAAATAAATAGCGTATTTGGGTGAATAAGGTTACGGAAGAGCTAAATATGTATGGTTTTTATGTTTTACTACTTTTGCATTATAAAATCTAATGAAAAACGAGTTGTTTGTAGTTTGGTGTAGATGTTGATTTGTGGATATTTCTATGTGTGATAAAAAAGGGTTTTATTATATTCCTATGGCCGGTGTGTGTTCGGTTCTCCTATAGGCTATGCCAAAGGCCGTCCCTGAGAATGCGGGAGGTCTGTCCACTAGGGGGACCACACTAAGTACAGGAATATAGTTTACACTACACTAGGGATTAGATAGTTAAAGTTAGGATTACCCCACAGTTTAGGAAGGTTTAGACCAGTTTTGTAAGTATAGGTATCCAGGTTAGGGGCAGTCAGTCAGAGTCCAGGACTCCGTCAAGTGCAAGCTCAAAAAGAGAGTCTACGGATAGTGGAAATAAAGCTGGACAAGACAGAGTTAGCAGGTGCAAGAAGAGGCAGATGCTGAACGGTTGATGTCAATCCAGGTTTCCCCACAGAATGAGGACACATTCTAAGTTTCATCTGGACGCCGGGACAGTCTTGGGCTTGAGGTCCGGAAAGGTTATCGAGAGCCATACCCCTGTCCCCCTGTGAGAAAGGTGTCTGCATTCACAAAGAAAGAAAAGGATGGTGATTCTCAGGGAAGCTGTTAGGCCAGGAGGAGAGTCCCTAGGGCCGGCTAGGACAGTTGGGCAAGGGACAAATAGGGCAGAAAGGAGATGAAGACTGGCCAGGAGACATAGGAAGCATCACTAAAATGGGATTATTACTTATTCTGTATGCTGCTAGAGCCGGACCCGATCCCATGGATGGGAAGGTAGAAGGTACTCCTGAAGGAACGGTGAGTAAAGAACCCACTTCATCGCACCTCACACTCATGACTGACTGCTATTTAGAAGAGGGGTTTCAGGGCAATGAGCCCACAGCAAACTGACCCTATGCGCCCCTTCAACTGGCACTGTAAGCAGGGTCAGGGCCTGGAAAATGAAGAAAAAGAGGAAACCAAAGAAAACAAGGAAAAAGAAGAAACAGGAAAACAAAGCGTTTAGCTTAAAGGTGAACAAGATGGTGGACAGCGACTTGAGCGCCAATATGCAGATGGTGGCCTGATTCCCAAAATGGCAGACAGTAGCTTGAGTCCCAAGATGGTACTACAGGGGGTCTGAAGAAGAGACATCTGGCCCATCACGGAGGTAGTCAGCATCTGATGGCGTGAAAATCATGTGCCCGGCCCACCAAAGAAACGGCCACCAAGTGGTGTTCTGGATTCAGGATCCATCCCAGAAAAGGTGGAGCGACTCAGAAAAAGGTGCAACCCACAAAGAGAAATGCCTCACCTGGTAAGAGATGACTAGATCAGAGGGCGCATCTAGGGGCGGAGTCAAGAGGAGTGACAGCGAAGATATCGGCCACATCATTGGTGTGACCGCAGGAAGGGTGGAGCCTATCAAGCGGGGAGCGCACTAGAACTGACTCACCAGCCCCATTCTGTTTTCTGCGCTTTAACAGAGAAGACATATTAATAGAGATCATGAAAAGGAGTCTCGCTAGTTGTGTTTCCCAAGGGGCCAAGGCGATGGACTTGATCTCCGGGTGAGGAGATTATATACCTCACCCACCCAGGGGCGCCTCTGGAAAGATTCCCAGCTGGGACCAAAGAAGAAGATTCTTCGCTGCCCGTCGCGGTCTATTAGGAGGCCACACCATGTCCAGAAGTGGGCCTTATTCAGCACAAAGGTCACCTCATGTATTGGAGCCAGATAGGTGGGGAAGAGAAAATCCTGGCTTTGGAATACGTACCACCCGAAGGTCAGTGAACTCCCCCCTGGGCCGTCCACGCCTTCCCAAGTGGACGGAGGAGGAGGAGAAGGAAGCCTCACTACCTGCCCTCGTCTCCCTGCCTCGGGCTATGCCCGAAGCCTTTGATTGGGATTTTGGATGCTGGGATCCCCCGATCCCGGAGAAGCTGGTTTTCCCTGGCTTTTGCTGGCTGGGGGAACTCCCTAACATGGCAGAGGAAAGGATGCAAGCTGATGCTCTGGCCCGGGAGTGGCTGGCCGAAGCAGGCCCAATTAGTGTACTGAGGGGCTTGTGGTTGACTTCAATCACATCAAGGGCTATGGCTTCATTAAAGAAGGCCTACAAAAATACTCCCATAGAAAGCATTTATATTTAAATCAATAAATCTTAATTTAAACAAAAGTAGGATAAAAGAATATAAAAACAATTAAAAAGGAGATATCCTGCCATCTTTTGCTTTGATGACTGCTTTGCACACTCTTGGCATTCTCTTGATGATCTTCAAGAGGTAGTCACTGGGAATGGTCTTCCAACAATCTTGAAGGAGTTTCCAGAGATGCTTAGCACTTGTTGGCCCTTTTGCCTTCATTCTGTGGTCCAGCTCACCCCAAACCATCTCGATTGGGTTCAGGTCTGGTGACTGTGGAGGCCAGGTCATCTGCCGTAGCACCCCATCACTCTCCTTTTTGGACAAATAGCCCTTACACAGCCTGGACGTGTGTTTGGGGTCATTGTCCAGTTGAAAAATAAATGATGGTCCAACTAAAGGCAAACCGGATGGAATAGCATGCCGCTGCAAGATGCTGTGGTAGCCATGCTGGTTCAGTATGCCTTCAATTTTGAATAAATCCCCAACAGTGTCACCAGCAAAGCACCCCCACACCATCACACCTCCTCCTCCATGCTTCATGGTGGGAACCAGGCATGTAGAGTCCATCCGTTCACCTTTTCTGTGTCGCACAAAGACACGGTAGTTGGAACCAAAGATCTCAAATTTGGACTCATCAGACCAAAGCACACATTTCCACTGGTCTAATGTCCATTCCTTGTGTTCTTTAGCCCAAGCAAGTCTCTTCTGCTTGTTGCCTGTCCTTAGCAGTGGTTTCCTAGGAGCTATTTTACCATGGAGGCCTGCTGCACAAAGTCTCCTCTTAACAGTTGTTGTAGAGATGTGTCTGCTGCTAGAACTCTGTGTGGCATTGACCTGGTCTCTAATCTGAGCTCCTGTTAACCTGCAATTTCTGAGGCTGGTGCCTCGGATAAACTTATCCTCAGAAGCAGAGGTGACTCTTGGTCTTCCTTTCCTGGGGCGGTCCTCATGTGAGCCAGTTTCTTTGTAGCGCTTGATGGTTTTTGCCACTGCACTTGGGGACACTTTCAAAGTTTTCCCAATTTTTCAGACTGACTGACCTTCATTTCTTTACTTAGCTGCTTTTTTCTTGCCATAATACAAATTCTAACAGTCTATTCAGTAGGACTATGAGCTGTGTATCCACCAGACTTCTGCACAACACAACTGATGGTCCCAACCCCATTTATAAGGCAAGAAATCCCACTTATTAAACCTGACAGGGCACACCTGTGAAGTGAAAACCATTCCCGGTGACTACCTCTTGAAGCTCATCAAGAGAATGCCAAGAGTGTGCAAAGCAGTCATCAAAGCAAAAGGTGGCTACTTTGAGGATCCTAGAATATAAGACATAGTTTCAGTTGTTTCACACTTTTTTGTTAAGTATATAATTCCACATGTCTTAATTCATAGTTTTGATGCCTTCAGTGTGAATGTACAATTTTCATAGTCATGATAATACAGAAAAATCTTTAAATGAGAAGGTGTGTCCAAACTTTTGGTCTGTATTGTGTGTGTGTGTGTATATATATATATAGAGATATATATATATATATATATATATATATATATATATATATATATATATATATATATATCATCAAGTTATCTTCCATAAGAAAATGGTACAATATTGCCACTTAGTGGTGTTTGAGAGGTATGCATCTCAACACAAAGTAAATTTATTTCAGTTCTTCAATACAAAAAGTGAAATTCATATATTATATAGAGTCATTACAAACAGAGTGATCTATTTCACGTGTTTATTTCTGTTAATGTTGATGATTATGGCTTACAGCCAATGAAAGTCCAAAAGTCATTATCTCAGTAAGTTAGAATACTTTATAACACCAGCTTCAAAAATTGTTTTAAAATCTGAAATGTTGGCCTCCTGAAATGCGTGTTCTGTAAATGTACTCAATACTTGGTCAGGGCTCCTTTTGCAGCAATTACTGCATCAATGCAGCATGGCATGGAGGCGATCAGCCTGTGGCACTGCTGAGAGGTTATGGAAGCCCAGGTTGCTTTGATAGCAGCCTTCAGCTCTTCTGCATTGTTGGGTCTGGTGTCTCATCTTCCTCTTGACAATACTCCATAGATTCTCTATGGGGTTAAGGTCAGGCGAGTTTGCTGCCAATCAAGCACAGTGATACTCTTGTATATAAACCAGGTATCGGTACTTTTGGCAGTGTGGATGGTGCCAAGTCCTGCCGGAGAATGAAATTTCCATCTCCTAAAATGTCAGCAAAGGAAAGCATGAAGTGCTCTAAAATTTCCTGGTAGACGGCTGCGCTGACTTTGCTCTTTATAAAACACAGTGGATGTACACCAGCAGATGACACGGCTCCCCAAACCATCAGTGATTGTGGAAACTTCACACTAGACCTCCAGCCGCTTGGATTGTGGCCTCTCCACTCTTCCTCCAGACTCTGGGACCTGGATTTCCAAATGAAATGCAAAATTTACTTTCATCTGAAAACAACACCTTGGACCACTGACAACAGTCCAGTTCTTTTTGTCCTTGGCCCAGGTAAGACGCTTCAGGCGTTGTCTCTTGGTCATAAGTGGCTTGACACAAGGAATGTGACACTTGTAGCCCATGTACTGGATACGTCTGTGTGTGGTGGCTCTTGAAGCAATGACTGCAGCAGCAGTCCACTCCTTGTGAATCTCCCCAAATTTTTGAATAGCCTTTTCTTAATCCTTTCAAGGCTGTGGTTATCCCGGTTGCTTGTGCACCTTTTTCTACCACACTTTTTCCTCCCACTCAACTTTCCATTAATATGCTTGGATACAGCACTCTGGGAACAGCCAGCTTCTATAGCTATGACCTTTTGTGGCTTATCCTCCTTGTGGAATGTGTCAATGACTGCCTTCTGGAGATCTGATAAGTCAGCAGTCTTCCCCATGATTGTGGAGCTACTGAAACAGACTAAGGGACCTTTATAAAAGCTTAGGAAGCCTTTACAGGTGTTTTTTGTTAATTATTCTTATTTACTGAGATAAAGACTTTTGGGTTTTCATTGGCTGTAAGCCATAATCATCAATATTAACAGAATTAAACCCGTGAAATAGAGTACACTGTTTGTAATGACTATGTAATATAGGAGTTTCACTTTTTGTATTGAAGAACTGAAATAAATTAACTTTTTGATGATATTCAAATTTTGTGAGAAGCAACTGTACATGCACATGAACCAATATGTTAGAAAATCTATCTTTTTTTCCCATGTCAGGGAAAGTACCAGTGCTCACATACAAAAAAAGTGTATGAAGTGCAAAAGCAAAAAAAATACAAAGTGCAAATGGATACCAGTGAGCTGTCAATAAGGGCATCCCCCCAAAAATGGACACGCAAACATTTCACAAGGAGTATTTCGTATCCAAGTATAGTTACCAGCCTGGACCTTCTAACACACATTTCGCTAGTCGCTTCCTCATAAAGGCTTGATACTCTACATGTGCATGGATATATCCTCTTTGTATTGAGATTTATACCTCCCAAACACCACTAGATGGCGATATTGAACCGTTTTCTTATAGAAGATAAATTGATGATTATACAGTGGGTGAAAAAGTATTCAGTCAGCCACCAATTGTGCAAGTTCTCCCACTTAAAAAGATGAGCAAGGCCTGTAATTGACATCATAGGTAGACCACAACTATGAGAGTCAAAATGAGAAAACAAATCCAGAAAATCACCTTGTCTGATTTGGCAAGATTTATTTTACAAATTACAGTGGAAAATAAGTATTTGGTCATTAACAAAAGTTCATCTCAATATTTTGTTATATATCCTTTGTTAGCAATGACAGAGGTCAAACGTGTTCTGTAAGTCTTCACAAGGTTGCACACACTGTTGGTGGTATGTTGGCCCACTCCTCCATGTAGTTCTCCTCTAGAGCAGTGATGTTTTGGGCCTGTCCCTGGGCAACACAGACTTTCAACTCCCTCCAAGGTTTTCTATGGTGTTGAGATCTGGAGACTGGGTAGACCACTCCAGGACCTTCATATGCTTCTTACGAAGCCACTTTTTTGTTGCCCTGGCGGTATGTGCTTGGGATCATTGTCATGCTGAAAGACCCATCCACCTTTCATCTTCAATGCCCTTGCTGATGAAAGGTTTGCACTCAAAATCTCATGATACATGGCCCCATTCATTCTTTCATGTACACGGATCAGTCGCCCTGGTCCCTTTACAGAGAATCAGTCCTAAAGCATGATGTTGCCACCCCCATGCTTCACAGTAGGTATGGTGTTCTTTGGATGCAACTCAGCATTCTGTCTCCTCCAAACATGACGAGTTTTGTTTCTACCAAACAGTTCCAGTTTGGTTTCATCAGACCATAGGACATTCTCCCAATACTCTTCTGGATAATCCAAATGCTTCACTTCAGACAGCAACGGACAAGTACTGGCTTAAGCAGGGGGACCACCTAAGGTTGTGTTCGGCGGCGCAAATGTTTATATATCCTGTTTCTAAAGGGTGGGGGGAGGAACGAATGGAAGATAGTGGGAAATCTACTGTTGGTTGGTATCGGCTTCTGTGCCACTGCTGGGATAGCAACAGCACGTTCCCCTTTCTCATACAGAGAGGGAGTAGGAGATTGTACGTTGTCTGTTATAACGTTTTTGGGAGGAAGTTATTGAGGGAAGGGAAGGGTAGGGTTAGGGGTTATTCTGTAATAATGAGGGCTTGGGGGGGAGGTTTGGGTAAGAGGGACCAGTTTAGGGGGGTAAAGAAGACCAATGGAGAGAGGAAGAGATGGTTAACTATTATGCAAAATGATGGGAGATAGAGTTAAAATTTTGAGCTGGAATATTAGAGGTCTATCCAATGATACAAAACGTAAGGCTATTTTGCAATATATTGTAAAACAGAGACCCTCGCTGGTGTGCCTTCAAGAACTCACTTACTAAAAGAAAAAACGGGTATATTGCATAAAAGATGGGTGAGGAAGGCCTACCATGCGACATTCTCGACCTACGCCAGGGGAATGTCAATCCTCGTGCATACAAGTGTTCCGTTCGAGGAGGTGGAGGTGGTAATAGATAGTGATGGACAGTATGTATTTCTTGTGTGTAAGGTGTTCGCTAGACTGATATGTGTCGTGTCAGTGTATATTCCTCCACCGCTTTCGGGGAAAAAAAACTACAGGAAATCCTAAACTTATCTGGCAGGTGGGGAGGAGTCCCATTGCTCATAATAGGGGATGTTAACAATATCATTGACGATCATTGGGATAGGGGGCAGCATGCTATGTTGAGGAAGGAGAGGAATTTGACAGCGTTCGGTAGTTATTTGAAAGAAGTGGCATGGAAAGGCTTGTGGAGAGGGTGTAATACTGATACATACTGTTTCCCATGCTGTTTGGCGACATGCGGCTCTCTATCTCGTATTGACAGAGATTGTGATAAAAAGTTGCAAATATTATAGTATGTATGTATTGTCTTTTTTTTTGTTTTGTTTTGTTTTCTCTTCTATCCAGGAGTCATGTTTGGTCGGAGATGGGTCTTTAGAGCGGAGGGGGGAGGGGAGGGGGAAGGGTTGCTTCTTTTAAAACAAAAACACAAATGTACCTTGTTTATTTGTATAGATACTGTTGTATTTGGTATGTACAATAAAAAATATCTGATTCAAAAAAAAAAAAGGGGGACCACTCTGACACTGCAGGATCTGAGTCCCTGGTGGTGTAGTGTGTTACTGATGGTAGCCTTTGTTACGGTGGTCCCAGCTCTATGCAGGTCATTCACTACGTGTGGTTCTGGGATTTTTGCTCACCGTTCTTGTGATCATTTTGACCCCACGGGGTGAGATCTTGCGTGGAGCCCCAGATCGAGGGAGATTATCAGTGGTCTTGTACATCTCCCATTTTCTTATTATTGCTCCCACAGTAGATTTCATCACACCAAGCTGCTTGCCTATTGCAGATCCAGTCTTCCCAGTCTGGTGCAGGGCTACAATTTTGTTTCTGGTGTCCTTCGACAGCTCTTTGGTCTTCACTAGTGTTGAGCATTCCGATACCGCAAGTATCGGGTATCGGCCGATACTTGCGGTATCGGAATTCCGATACCGGGATTCCGATACTTGCCGCGTATCGGATACCGGAATCGGAAGTTCCAAGATTCAAAATGCAGAAATTCAGCCAATGAGAATGATTCCAAGTGTGGGCACATCCTGTTTAGCATGGAGGGCATGAAACTACTGGCAAGGCTGTGATTGGCTGCTGAAATGATGTCATGATGCAGTTTAAAAGTCGCTGGCGCCATTTTGCGATCACTCTGCTGTGAATTCAGTTAGTGACAGGACGCTGTTTGCTGACTGAGGGACAGTTTAGAGATAGCGATTTGCTTCTTTGTGCTTTCCAAAGGCTAATTTAGCAACCGCTGTGTTCACCTACTATTCACCTTGCTTTTGCCTTGTAGCGCTGTTTTCACAGCGATCTGCAAGGTCTGTGTGTGTGTGTGTGTGTGTGAGTGCAGCCCACTCTCTAGTCTGAGTGCAGCCACATAGGCCATCCATAGCTGGTTGTATTCAGTTCAGGGAGGGTGGTTCATTGCCTCATACTGTTCTTTTTTTTTTTTTTTTTTCAAGTAGTGTAGTCTGCTGCTAATTTATTCAAAAAAATCCTATTAGTGTCTTTCCACCCGTCTCCAGCTAATTTGTGGAAAAACACTACATAGGATAACGTAGAGGAGGGTTTTTGGGCCTTGCAGCGCCGTTTACGGCTGTCTGCGCGGTCTCCGTGTGACTGCAGCTCGCCCTGTAGTCTGTGAGCAGCCGTAGCCTGGTTGTCTCCAGCTCAGGGTTGTTCACTGCGTCATACCGCCAAATCAATTTTCATTTTGTTTTAAGTAGTGCAGGCTGCTGCACATTTTTTCAAAAAATTCCTATTAGTGTCTTTCCACCCGTCTCCAGCTAATTTGTGGAAAAACACTAGATAGGATAACGTAGAGGAGGGTTTTTGGGCCTTGCAGCGCCGTTTACGGCTGTCTGCACGGTCTCCGTGTGACTGCAGCTCGCCCTGTAGTCTGTGAGCAGCCATAGCCTGGTTGTCTCCAGCTCAGGGTTCTTCACTGCGTCATACCGCCAAATCAATTTTCATTTTGTTTTAAGTAGTGCAGGCTGCTGCACATTTTTTCAAAAAATTCCTATTAGTGTCTTTCCACCCGTCTCCAGCTAACTTGTGGAAAAACACTACATAGGATAACGTAGAGGAGGGTTTTTGGGCCTTGCAGCGCCGTTTACGTCCGTCTGCACGGTCTCCGTGTGACTGCAGCTCTATCCGTTGTCAGTTCAGCCCCCAAAAAATAAATAAATAATAAAGTTCACCAAACACACCAGTTACACCACTTTACATTTGTGTAGGCCACATTAGCTCATATTAAAGTCTAGTCCACACTTTAGAAAATTAGTGTTTCTTATACCTGTTAGGAGGAGTTGCTCAGGAATAAGCACACAAAGCCGTTAGTACTTTTCTGCTTATCTTTATCAGTCAACCAAGATGAAGAAGGCAGTGAGTAAGGCATGTGGGCGTGGGCGCGGAGCAGGGAGGGGACGTGGGGATTCTGTGCCTGCTGCGGGCACCGGTGACTCATCAGCACCCACATTCACCAGGCAACAGTCGTTCATGCGCAGCTTTGTGTCAGAGCGCCGTACACCGCTGCTGCGTGAAGAACAAATTGAAGCCGTTGTCGGATGGATGGCAGCTAATGCATCAACTTCAATTAGTGCCACATCCTCTCAGACACAGAGCACTGGAGAGCAGCCATCTGTCTCTTCACCACCTGCCAAATTGCCCAGGCAGACAGAGAGCCCAGGACAGGAGCCGTCTCTACTTCTGTTCTCTGAATCTCTTGGCTTGGAAACAGGGGGCCAGCCAAGCAGCATTGGAGAAATGGAAGAAGAGGCAGGGTGCAGTGATGCCCAACAGCTTTTTCTCTCTTCCTCTGAAGAGGCGGGTGGGCCAGTGGCTCCGGTCACCACATCGCAGGCCGCATCAGCTGATGATGACACTCAGGTGCCACTTACTGGTGCGTGCTCTGCTGCTGAGACTACCCAGGAGGAGCAGTTGGGGGCAGAGGGTAGTGTAGATGATGAGGTCCTTGACCCATCTTGGCGTGAGGGACAGGAAGGTGGTGGGAGCAGCTCTGAGGAAGAGATTCCCCGTACGGCCCAAAGAGGGAGAGGGAGGGTGAAGACTGCGGATCGTGCAGCCTCCGCTTTGGCACCCGTTAGGAGCATGTCTCTTCCAAAAGCCAAAAAGGGCGCTCCCAAGACTTGCAGTGCCTGGTCCTTTTTTGACACAGTTGCAGATGACATTTGCTATGTCAGATGCAAGGTGTGTCATCAAAAAGTCAAAAGAGGGAAAAATGTCAGCAACCTCAATACCTCCAACATGTGGAAACATGTGCGCAACAGGCACCCGGCGGAGTTAGAAAAACACACTGAAGAGCTAGGCCAACCAACAGCGGCAGCTACCACCTCTTCAGCTCGTGTTGCCTCTTCCTCTAGCTCACACGCAGCTGGTTCGGCTTCCTCCCAGGATCGCCGTGGAAGAACCTCTGGCCCTGTTGTCCAGAGACCCGCTGTAATTCCACCCGCAGCACCACTTTCCCAGTCATCCACACACTCCCAGCCCACTCTACAGCCATCGGTAGTACAGGCATGGGAGAAAAGGCGGCCTTTCTCGTCAAACCACCCACGAGCACAGGCTCTGACTGCAGGCATTGCCAAACTTCTTTCACTGGAAATGCTGTCATTCAGGCTGGTGGAGACTGACAGCTTCCGTGACTTGATGTCATTGGCAGTCCCACAGTACAATGTGCCCAGCCGCTTTTACTTCAGCAGGCAAGCCGTCCCTGCCCTGCACAAGCATGTGGAGGGACACATAAAACACGCACTACTGAACGCCGTCAGTAGCAAGGTCCACCTCACCACCGATGCGTGGACCAGTCAACATGGACAGGGGCGATACCTGTCCCTCACTGCCCATTGGGTTAATGTCGTTGAGCCGGGTACAGACCGTGCGAGTGGCGCAGGACGTGTCCTGCCCACTCCAAGGATTGCAGGAATCCATTCTGTACGCATTGACTCCTCCTCTTACACCAGTTCCTCAGAATCATCGCTGCAGGAGCCGTCACAGTCCACCTCCACATGGACCCGTGATGAACGTGTACCTGTTACGACCGACATGAGCACAGCCGTGGCCAAACGTCAACAGGCCGTGTTGAAATTAATTTTTTTGGGGAATCGTAGCCACACAGCGCAGGAGCTCTGGAATGCCATCAAGCAGGAGAGCGATGTGTGGTTTGTGCCAGTGTGTGATAATGGCCGAAATCTGGTGGCAGCTCTGGGCCTCGGCAACCTCACTCACATCCCATGTCTGGCACATGTGCTCAATTTGGTCGTGCAGAGCTTTTTGAGGGACTATCCGGATCTTGATGCACTGCTGCACAAGGTCCGCCTAGAGTGTGCTCACTTGCGGCGTTCCAGCACGGCAAAAGCGCGCATTGCGGCTCTGCAGCGCCGACACCGCCTGCCGGAACATCGCATCATATGTGACCTACCTACCAGGTGGAATTCCACGTTACATATGTTGGAGCGGTTGTGTGAGCAGCAGCAAGCTGTAATGGAGTACCAGCTGCTTCAGGCGCAAAGAAGTCGCAGTCAGCGCCGTACAGACTTCACAACCACAGAGTGGGCCACTATGAATGACGTCTGCCAGGTTTTGCGTCCCTTTGATTATTCCACGCGGATGGCGAGTGCAGATGATGCACTAGTCAGCATGACTGTCCCCCTTATCTGCCTGCTTGAAAAATCACTGCAAGCGCTAAGGGATGATGTTGTGGAAGAGGTGGAGGATGAGGATTCACCATTTCCATCATCTTCTGGACAGTCAGCGCCACGTGGTTCCTCACAAACACGTAGGCAGGGGACAGTTTGTGAGGAGGATGAGGAGGAGTCAATGGAGGAGGAAGACATCCGTCCAGAGGAGGGAGTTACCGAATTGTCCAGTACTCAGTGTGTACAGTGAGGGTGGGGTGATGACGAGCGGGCAGAGACCACGCCTCCAGCAGGGGACAGCGTTTCTTGGGCAGTTGGCAGTCTGCAGCACATGGTGGATTACATGCTGCAGTGCCTGAGAAACGACCGCCGCATCGCCCACATTCTCAACATGTCTGATTATTGGGTGTTCACCCTCCTCGATCCTCGCTACCGGGACAACGTAGAAAGCCTCATCACACCGTTGAACCGGGAGCGAAAAATGCGGGAGTACCAAGACACACTGGTCAATTCCATCATCTTCTCCATTCCAACTGAGAGAAGTGCTGCTAGTGCATTCCAAAGCAGCTCAGTGCGTCCAGGCAGTGGTGGAGGCTCTGCACAAAGAGGGAGCAGAAGCAGTGCCTCTGCCCAAGGCAAGACCAGTATGGCCCAACTGTGGCACAGTTTTCTGTGCCCCCCACAAAAGTCTACACCATCACAGACGGCTCCAGTCAGCAGGAGGCAACGGTTCCGTCAGATGGTGACAGACTACATGTCTTGCCCTCTTGCTGTACTCCCAGACGGCTCTTCCCCTTTCAAGTTTTGGGTCTCAAAGCTGGATACATGGCCAGAGCTAAGCCAGTATGCATTGGAGGTGCTGTCTTGCCCTGCGGCCAGTGTATTATCGGAACGTGTCTTTAGTGCTGCAGGTGGTGTACTAACTGACCGTCGCATGCGACTATCCTCCGATAACGTTGACCGGCTTACTTTCCTGAAAATGAACAAGGCCTGGATCTCGCAGGAATTTGCCACTCCTCCTCCTGATTAAATAATTAGGTCACTGTATACGTTATCCAGGTCTCCTGTTGTGTTCATCTTTCTACCACCTGAACTTAAATTCCTGGGCTCCAACACCGCCAGTTGAGGCTCAGAAGTGCCGTCTGCACAGTCAAAACATACGACCCAGTGTTA
Source organism: Ranitomeya variabilis (assembly GCF_051348905.1). Taxonomy (NCBI): domain Eukaryota; kingdom Metazoa; phylum Chordata; class Amphibia; order Anura; family Dendrobatidae; genus Ranitomeya; species Ranitomeya variabilis. Next base: position 202,582,576 of record NC_135235.1, read on the forward strand.
TTGGGTTTCAGTAACGTCAGCTGATCCCCAGCTGTGTAGCCGGCAATGTGTCATGCGACCGCCACGCTGACACAACAACTGAAATGTAAGGGAATCTGTCCCCCCCCCCAAGGCGTTTGTTACTGAAAGAGCCACCTTGTGCAGCAGTAATGCTGCACAAGGAAAAGGTAGCTATTTTGGTTTAGCTCCTTGCACACGCAGAACTTAACACTTATAAAATGTGTCCACTGATACCGTAAAACCGTCCCGGAGGTGGGACTTTCCTTCGTAATATGACGCAGCACAGCCGTCATTCCTACCCCCCCGGCGCTGCGCCCCGGCTCCTCAGCGTTGTTTGATTCCGTCCCGGAGCCTGCGCTGTTATGTTATCCCGTGGCCAGGCACACTTAGCGCTGCCCGTCTTCTGGCATCATTTGGTGTCAGGATGGCTGCGCCTGTGCGGCCGCGCTGGCCGAGAGCCCGCCTCGCAGTGTCTTCTGATTTAATCCCACTGGGGGCCTGGGATCCATGGACATGCGCATTGCATATCTGAACCTCCACCTCTCACTCATCTCCCTATGGCTTCTTCAGACTGTTCGGTGTCAGCTGGTCCCTAATAGCATGCCACGGTCGTGACACCGCACAGTCTTAAGAAGCCGTAGGGAGGGGAGTGAGAGGCGAGGATATGCACTGCGCATGGCCATGGATCCCAGGCCCCCAGTGGGATAAAATCAGAAGACACTGCGAGGCGGGCTCTCGTCCAGCGCGGCCGCACAGGCGCAGCCAGCCTGACACCAAATGATGTCAGAAGATGGGCAGCGCTAAGTGTGCCTGGCCAAGGGATAACTTAACAGCGCAGGCTCCGGGACGGAATCAAACAACGCTAAGGAGCCGGGGCGCGGCGCCGGGGGGGTAGGAATGACGGCTGTGCTGCGTCATATTACGAAGGAAAGTCCCACCTCCGGGACGGTTTCACGGTTTCAGGGGACACATTTTATAAGTGTTTAGTTCTGTGTTTGCAAGGAGCGTGATGAAAAGAGCCACCTTTTCCTTTTGCATCTTTTGTGCTGCACAAGCTGGCTCTTTCAGCTACAAACGCCTTGGGGGGGGTTAAAGGTTCCCTTTCGACTTTCTCAGGCTTCGGCCTACATTGTGTTCCTCTGCTTTTCCACCTGTCCCTGGGCTCCAACACCGCCAGTTGCCATCCAGAAGTGCTGTCCGCACAGTCCCAACAGTCGCTCCTCTGTTATTGGGGTTCAGTAACGTCAGCTGTTCCCCAGCTGTGTGTGTGGCAATCCCTCCTACCTCCTCCACCTCCCCCTCCTGTCCCTGGGCTCCAACACCGCCAGTTGCCATCCAGAAGTGCTGTACGCACAGTCAACAGTCCCTCCTCTGTTATTGGGGTTCAGTAACGTCAGCTGTTCCCCAGCTGTGTGTGTGGCAATCCCTCCTACCTCCTCCACCTCCCCCTCCTGTCCCTGGGCTCCAACACCGCCAGTTGCCGTCCAGAAGTGCTGTACGCACAGTCAACAGTCCCTCCTCTGTTATTGGGGTTCAGTAACGTCAGCTGTTCCCCTGCTGTGTGTGTGGCAATCCCTCCTACCTCCTCCTACCTCCTCCTCCTCCACCTGTCCCTGGGCTCCAACACCGCCAGTTGCCGTCCAGAAGTGCTGTACGCACAGTCAACAGTCCCTCCTCTGTTATTGGGGTTCAGTAACGTCAGCTGTTCCCCTGCTGTGTGTGTGGCAATCCCTCCTACCTCCTCCTCCTCCACCTGTCCCTGGGCTCCAACACCGCCAGTTGCCGTCCAGAAGTGCTGTACGCACAGTCAACAGTCCCTCCTCTGTTATTGGGGTTCAGTAACGTCAGCTGTTCCCCTGCTGTGTGTGTGGCAATCCCTCCTACCTCCTCCTACCTCCTCCTCCTCCACCTGTCCCTGGGCTCCAACACCGCCAGTTGCCGTCCAGAAGTGCTGTACGCACAGTCAACAGTCCCTCCTCTGTTATTGGGGTTCAGTAACGTCAGCTGTTCCCCTGCTGTGTGTGTGGCAATCCCTCCTACCTCCTCCTACCTCCTCCTCCTCCACCTGTCCCTGGGCTCCAACACCGCCAGTTGCCGTCCAGAAGTGCTGTACGCACAGTCAACAGTCCCTCCTCTGTTATTGGGGTTCAGTAACGTCAGCTGTTCCCCTGCTGTGTGTGTGGCAATCCCTCCTACCTCCTCCTACCTCCTCCTCCTCCACCTGTCCCTGGGCTCCAACACCGCCAGTTGCCGTCCAGAAGTGCTGTCCGCACAGAGCCAAACACCTCGCCAATGTGTTAGTGGGGTTCAGCACCGCCAGCTGTTCCCCTGCTGTGCAGCCGGCAACGTGTACTGCGACCGCCACGCAGGCACAACAAGTTAAATTTAAGGGAACCTGTCCCCCCCCCCCCAGGCGTTTGTTACCGAAGGAGCCACCTTGTGCAGCAGTAATGATGCAAAGGGAAAAAGTGCCTCTTTTCGTGGTGCTCCTTGCACATGCTGATCCTAACACTTATGAAAAGTGTCCCCTCCTACCGTGATACCGTCCGGTTGGTGGAACTTTCCTTTGTGATGTGACGCAGCACAGCCGTCATTCTTACCCCCTTGGCGCCGTGCGCCGCCTCCTCAGCGTTGGCCGAGAGCCCGCCTCGTACTGTCTTCTGATTTAATCCCACTGGGGGCCAGAGATCCCTGGACATGCGCAGTGCATATCTGAACCTCCACCTCTCACTCATCTCCCTACGGCTTATTCAAACTGTGCGGTGTCAGCTGGTCCCTAATAGCATGCCACGGCCGTGACACCGCGCGGCCGCACAGGCGCAGCCAGCCTGACACCAAATGATGTCAGAAGACGGGCAGCGCAAAATGTGTGCATGGCCAAGGGCTAACCTAACAGCGCAGGCTCCGGGACTGATTCAAACAACGCTGAGGAGGCGGCGCACGGCGCCAAGGGGGTAAGAATGACGGCTGTGCTGCGTCACATCACAAAGGAAAGTTCCACCTACCGGACGGTATCACGGTAGGAGGGGACACTTTTTATAAGTGTTAGGTTCAGCATGTGCAAGGACCATAATTAAAAGAGCTAAGTTTACCTTTTCCAGCATTAGTGCTGTACACGATGGCTCTTTCAGCTACAAACGCCTGGGGGGGGGGGTTAAAGTTTCCCTTTCAACTTGCTCCAGTGCAGGTTTCGGCCTACACTCTGCTCCCTCTCTTCCTCCTGCTGACCCTGGGCTCTAACACCGCCAGTTGGGGCCCAGATGTGCTAGCTGCACAGAGCCAAACACCAGCCAATGTGTCAGTGGGGTTCAGCACCGCCAGCTGTTCCCCTGCTGTGCAGCCGGCAACGTGTCCTGCAACAGCCACGCAGGCACAACAGACCCAAAGCTGCCGCCAGTGCAGGCTTCGGCCTACACTCTGCTCCATCTCCTCCTCCTGCTGACCCTGGGCTCTAACACCGCCAGTTGGGGCCCAGATGTGCTAGCTGCACAGAGCCAAACACCAGCCAATGTGTCAGTGGGGTTCAGCACCGCCAGCTGTTCCCCTGCTGTGCAGCCGGCATCGTGTCCTGCAAAAGCCACGCAGACACAAGAACTGAAATTGAAGGGAACCTGTCCCCCCTCCCCCAGGCGTTTGTACGTTTTTAAGGCCACCTTGTACAGCGGTAATGCTGCATGTGTGCAAGGTGGCTCATAAACGTATTCTCCTCGCACATGTGGAACTGAAAACACGTCTGAAATGTGTCCTCTGTGTGACCATTTAACCGTCCCGGGGGTGTGACTTTCCTTTGTAATGACACGCTGCAACCCCCTTGGTAGCGCTGCCCGTCTTCTGGCATCATTGTTTGGCTGCCTGCGCCTCTGCGGCCGCCCTGACCCACACAACGCCCCTCGGTGTCTTATTTCTTGGGACTGCGAGGGTGTGATTGATGGGCATGAGCAGTGCATCACTTCGCCTGTCCCTCATCTCCTTCCGCCTTCTTCAGACTGTGCGGCTTCATGGCCGTGGCATGCGATAAGGGATCAGCTGACGCCGCACAGTCTGCAGCGGGTGTAAGGACCCGAGTGCGAGAGGCGAACATATGTGCTGCGCCAGGCCATGAATCCCAGCCCCGCAGTGTTTTAACAATGTTAAGACACCGCGGGGCTGGGATTCATGGTCATCGCGAACCGCAGCGGCCGACATTAAATGAGGTCAGAAGATGGGCAGCGCTAACAGCGCTAGGCCAGGGGATAACACGACAGCGCAGACTCCTGTACAGCAAATAACAACGCTCAGGAGACTGCACCCAGCACCAAGGTGGGATTCTTGACATCTGTGCTGCGTCTCATTACAAAGGGAACTCGCGCCTCCAACACAGTTTGACTGTATAAAGGGCTAAATGTTATACGTGTTTCATTCAGCGTGTGCAAGGAGCAAAATTAAAAGAGCAACCTTTGACTTGTGCAGCACTACTGCTGCATAAGCTGTGGCTCTTCTACTTTGTAACCCCTGAGGGGGGGTTAAAGGTTACCTTTGAAATTGGTTCAAGTAGGCTTCGGCCTACACTCTGCTCCCCCTGCAGAGCCCGGGCTCCAACACCGCCAGTTGGGGCCCGGTACTGCTAGCTGCACAGAGCCAAACACCAGCCAATGTGTCAGTGGGGTTCAGCACCGCCAGCTGTTCCCCTGCTGTGCAGCCGGCAACGTGTCCTGCAACAGCCACGCAGGCACAACAGACCCAAAGCTGCCGCCAGTGCAGGCTTCGGCCTACACTCTGCTCCATCTCCTCCTCCTGCTGACCCCGGGCTCTAACACCACCAGTTTGGGCCCGGTACTGCTAGCTGCACAGAGAAAAACACCAGCCAATGTGTCAGTGGGGTTCAGCACCGCCAGCTGTTCCCCTGCTGTGCAGCCGGCATCGTGTCCTGCAAAAGCCACGCAGACACAAGAACTGAAATTGAAGGGAACCTGTCCCCCCTCCCCCAGGCGTTTGTACGTTTTTAAGGCCACCTTGTACAGCGGTAATGCTGCATGTGTGCAAGGTGGCTCATAAACGTATTCTCCTCGCACATGTGGAACTGAAAACACGTCTGAAATGTGTCCTCTGTGTGACCATTTAACCGTCCCGGGGGTGTGACTTTCCTTTGTAATGACACGCTGCAACCCCCTTGGTAGCGCTGCCTGTCTTCTGGCATCATTGTTTGGCTGCCTGCGCCTCTGCGGCCGCCCTGACCCACACAACGCCCCTCGGTGTCTTATTTCTTGGGACTGCGAGGGTGTGATTGATGGGCATGAGCAGTGCATCAGTTCGCCTGTCCCTCATCTCCTTCCGCCTTCTTCAGACTGTGCGGCTTCATGGCCGTGGCATGCGATAAGGGATCAGCTGACGCCGCACAGTCTGCAGCGGGTGTAAGGACCCGAGTGCGAGAGGCGAACATATGTGCTGCGCCAGGCCATGAATCCCAGCCCCGCAGTGTTTTAACAATGTTAAGACACCGCGGGGCTGGGATTCATGGTCATCGCGAACCGCAGCGGCCGACATTAAATGAGGTCAGAAGATGGGCAGCGCTAACAGCGCTAGGCCAGGGGATAACACGACAGCGCAGACTCCTGTACAGCAAATAACAACGCTCAGGAGACTGCACCCAGCACCAAGGTGGGATTCTTGACATCTGTGCTGCATCTCATTACAAAGGGAACTCGCGCCTCCAACACAGTTTGACTGTATAAAGGGCTAAATGTTATACGTGTTTCATTCAGCGTGTGCAAGGAGCAAAATTAAAAGAGCAACCTTTGACTTGTGCAGCACTACTGCTGCATAAGCTGTGGCTCTTCTACTTTGTAACCCCTGAGGGGGGGTTAAAGGTTACCTTTGAAATTGGTTCAAGTAGGCTTCGGCCTACACTCTGCTCCCCCTGCAGAGCCCGGGCTCCAACACCGCCAGTTGGGGCCCGGTACTGCTAGCTACACAGAGCCAAACACCAGCCAATGTGTCAGTGGGGTTCAGCACCGCCAGCTGTTCCCCTGCTGTGCAGCCGGCAACGTGTCCTGCAACAGCCACGCAGGCACAACAGACCCAAAGCTGCCGCCAGTGCAGGCTTCGGCCTACACTCTGCTCCTCCTCCTGCTGACCCCGGGCTCTAACACCACCAGTTTGGGCCCGGTACTGCTAGCTGCACAGAGAAAAACACCAGCCAATGTGTCAGTGGGGTTCAGCACCGCCAGCTGTTCCCCTGCTGTGCAGCCGGCATCGTGTCCTGCAAAAGCCACGCAGACACAAGAACTGAAATTGAAGGGAACCTGTCCCCCCTCCCCCAGGCGTTTGTACGTTTTTAAGGCCACCTTGTACAGCGGTAATGCTGCATGTGTGCAAGGTGGCTCATAAACGTATTCTCCTCGCACATGTGGAACTGAAAACACGTCTGAAATGTGTCCTCTGTGTGACCATTTAACCGTCCCGGGGGTGTGACTTTCCTTTGTAATGACACGCTGCAACCCCCTTGGTAGCGCTGCCCGTCTTCTGGCATCATTGTTTGGCTGCCTGCGCCTCTGCGGCCGCCCTGACCCACACAACGCCCCTCGGTGTCTTATTTCTTGGGACTGCGAGGGTGTGATTGATGGGCATGAGCAGTGCATCACTTCGCCTGTCCCTCATCTCCTTCCGCCTTCTTCAGACTGTGCGGCTTCATGGCCGTGGCATGCGATAAGGGATCAGCTGACGCCGCACAGTCTGCAGCGGGTGTAAGGACCCGAGTGCGAGAGGCGAACATATGTGCTGCGCCAGGCCATGAATCCCAGCCCCGCAGTGTTTTAACAATGTTAAGACACCGCGGGGCTGGGATTCATGGTCATCGCGAACCGCAGCGGCCGACATTAAATGAGGTCAGAAGATGGGCAGCGCTAACAGCGCTAGGCCAGGGGATAACACGACAGCGCAGACTCCTGTACAGCAAATAACAACGCTCAGGAGGCTGCACCCAGCACCAAGGTGGGATTCTTGACATCTGTGCTGCGTCTCATTACAAAGGGAACTCGCGCCTCCAACACAGTTTGACTGTATAAAGGGCTAAATGTTATACGTGTTTCATTCAGCGTGTGCAAGGAGCAAAATTAAAAGAGCAACCTTTGACTTGTGCAGCACTACTGCTGCATAAGCTGTGGCTCTTCTACTTTGTAACCCCTGAGGGGGGGTTAAAGGTTACCTTTGAAATTGGTTCAAGTAGGCTTCGGCCTACACTCTGCTCCCCCTGCAGAGCCCGGGCTCCAACACCGCCAGTTGGGGCCCGGTACTGCTAGCTGCACAGAGCCAAACACCAGCCAATGTGTCAGTGGGGTTCAGCACCGCCAGCTGTTCCCCTGCTGTGCAGCCGGCAACGTGTCCTGCAACAGCCACGCAGGCACAACAGACCCAAAGCTGCCGCCAGTGCAGGCTTCGGCCTACACTCTGCTCCATCTCCTCCTCCTGCTGACCCCGGGCTCTAACACCGCCAGTTGGGGCCCGGTACTGCTAGCTGCACAGAGAAAAACACCAGCCAATGTGTCAGTGGGGTTCAGCACCGCCAGCTGTTCCCCTGCTGTGCAGCCGGCATCGTGTCCTGCAAAAGCCACGCAGACACTTGCTCTTGTACCTTCTGCTCCCCATCCTGGTTCCAGTACCGTCAGCTGGTTCCGGGCAGAGCCTTTGGCTTAGGTGCCTCCCTCTGGGTATCCGAGTTCCACCAACGTCAGGTGGTCCTTGGTAGTGCTTTCAGGCACGGGTACCTCCTGCTTAGTAACCGGGTTCCAGTAACGTCAGCTGGTCCTCGGTAGTTCCATTGGCTCTTGGACCTTCGGCTACCCATCCGGGTTCCAGCACCGTCAGCTGGTTCTCGGCAGTGTCTTTTGCTCTTGTACCTTCTGCTCCCCATCCTGGTTCCAGTACCGTCAGCTGGTTCCGGGCAGAGCCTTTGGCTTAGGTGCCTCCCTCTGGGTATCCGAGTTCCACCAACGTCAGGTGGTCCTTGGTAGTGCTTTCAGGCACGGGTACCTCCTGCTTAGTAACCGGGTTCCAGTAACGTCAGCTGGTCCTCGGTAGTTCCATTGGCTCTTGGACCTTCGGGTAGCCATCCGAGTTCCAGTTCCATCAGCTGGTTCTCGGCATTTTCTCAGCCTTCTTGTACCTTCTGCTACATTTCCAAGTTCAAGAGACTAAACACGATGACCCGGAAGACCACCCCTAAGATGACGACGACACCAGAGACGACAACCACCGTGATGACGACGACCCTGGAGACGATGACCCTGAAGACCACCCCGATGACGACGACCCCGGAGACGACGACCCTGAAGACCACCCCGATGACGACGACCCCGGAGACGACAACCCTGGAGACGACGACGACCTGGAAGACCGAGAAGCAGAAGAACAAGAGGCTGCAGAACAAAGAGCAGAAGAACATTAAGCATAACACTAAATATCAGAGCAAAAAATATTATCTAAATTATAAGCAGAAGAAGACTAAGCAGTGTATGGGGGTGAGTCCGTTCCTCCTCGTGGTGCCCCTGGATAAAGCCTGATGCTGCAGGCCAAACTGAACGCGGACAAATGTAACTGTTTTGTGACAGGCAGAACGGAAGGTGTAATCTTCAAACTTTTAAAGATAACAACTACGGGAATGCCTGACACAAATAAGAATATGATGAAGAAGTAGAATATGATGAAGATAATAGTAAAATAAAAAGAATATGAACAATGTAACCCAAAAAATAATAGGTAGAAGATGAAGAAGAAGATGAATAAGGTGAAGAAGTTGATGTCAAAGAAGCTGATGATGAGGATAATGAAGAAGAAAGTGTGGGAGAAGTAAAAAAGAAGGTGAGGCCAGACGAGCACAGCCAGAGAGGAGAGGGAAGTTGAACCGTATCTATATCGCTGCTACAGGGACAAGGTGAGCAGCGCAGGGGACATACATTATCTTGGTACAAGGGGAGCTGGCAAAAAACAGTATAACCTGAAGTCCCTAAGAGGAAGGTTCACCAGACACCCACCCCCTACATTGTGGGCACTATCTGGCAGAGTCTTGTAACAAGCAGCAGCGCTGGTGCAGGAGATTGGTTGTGGCACCTCTGATTTGAGTTAGCCGCAAGGAGAGAGACATTTCTGCAAGAAGGCACACCTGCTATAGGGTGATTTACACAATCTGCACAGCAAAAGTCCAGAACTGGCTTTTATTATAGCTATATAGCTTTCACAGTGCCATTGCAATTTATTTGGATGTTACAAAGTCTTAGGGGAAAGAACACCTGATGTGATAATGTAGAAGACATTTGGACTAATCCTCAGATGTAGCTATCAAGCATAGATATCACTATCAACCTAACAAATATCTCAGGCTCCCATCTCACCATGGACAAATACGTGGGCAAGGGTACCAAGGCCGGCAGAAGCTCTACACGTAATCTGGCAGGCACATCTCCGGTATCATCAATTGCAGACACCAACACAGACAACCCACAGTCAATTGCAACCGCTATCATAGAACGGTTGATGCCTGAGATAGACAATCGTTTAGCAGCCTTTCAAACTTCATTGGACACAATAGTCTCACAAGTTAATACCCAGGGAGCACGCATAACAGATGCGGAACAAAGAATATCAGACCTGGAGGACTCTACTTTAGCTCTAACAAACAAACTAGATGATAAGGAAAAAATTATCTCGGATTTGATAGATAAAGTGGATGATCTTGAAAACAGATCTCGTCGTAACAATCTGAGACTTATAGGCCTCCCAGAGTCGATCCCTCCCTCAGACCTAGTAAAACTTACGTCTGAGTGGCTGCCTAAAGCCCTTGGAGTCGTGCCATCATCAGGTATCGTGGCTATTGAAAGAGCACATAGACTAGGACCCCCAAGAGGAGGAGAAGGCGACAGGCCACGTCCGGTCATTTTCAAAATATTGGACTTCCAGGATAAAATTCGTATCTTGGCAGCATTCAGGAAACAACGCACTCTATTGTATGAGAACCATAAACTACTACTATTTCAAGATTACTCGGCTGCATTGGCAGCTAAACGCAAAGCCTTCAATCCTGCTTGTAAAATATTGGTGGATAAAAATATTCGCTTCAATCTGCAGTATCCTTCGATTCTGCGCTTTGCTATGGAGGGGAAGAACTGGTCTTTCAGTGATCCAAGAAAGGCTCTGGAATTCCTTCATGGAGCAACCGGGGCTCGCTCTGAATCTGTCAAATCCTGATAAGAAGGCTACTTTAATATGTCATTACTAAGTGAAGTCATGCTTGTGCTAATATGTTTGTGCCCTTAAGCGGCATGTTTACTTTTTATGTTATGTTCACTTTATGGTTGAGTATACCTGTTATTGTCACAGAGTTAATTTGGGGAGAAAATTTGGGTGGGGGGGTTGGGCTCTGCTTATGTACACTTAAATCTTGGGTCCAGAGAGATCTTACACTCACTCGCTGGGATGGGTGGGACTCTCACTTACAACACATACAGGTGGGTCTGGTGGTCACCCGAAAAGGGATAGGTTAATGACTGATCAGGCTGGCACCAAAGATACTACTATCCGCTCCCTGCAATGGTGCTCATGGAATGTCAATGGTCTTAATTCCCCGGTAAAGAGGAAGAAGGTTATCCATTTCTTGCAAAAACAGAATTTTCACGTTATTTTTCTTCAGGAAACACATTGGGTTAAGGGTAGACACCCCTCACTATTAAGCAGAAAATATACACTTTGTGCTGAGGCCTCATATACAAAAAAACAACGAGGAGTAGCCATACTGATATATAATGGCCTCAATTATGAGATACTAGACACTCTAGAAGATCCTCTAGGCAGATTTCTGCTAGTCAAAATTATGATTGAGGGAATGTGTTTCAATTTAGTTAATATTTACGCTCCAAATACGCCAGAGGTCCAGTTCCAAGTTAAACTTCGAGAGAGACTGGCGGGATGGGATACGTCACGGGTGGTCATAGGAGGTGACTTCAATGAGGTAGCAGACATATCCATGGATAGATCTAACCCTAAAGAAACTCATCGTTCAATGCAAGATGGTGGCATCCAATCTCTGATAGATCACTTTGACTTGATTGACATATGGAGATTACAACATCCATTGGAGAGGGATTACTCCCATTATTCCCATGTACACAATACACATGCCAGGATTGATTGCTGGTTATTACACGAATCTTTGCTACCTTTAGTAACACAATCAAACATACAAAACATTCATATTTCAGATCACGCCCCGGTGACGTTTCAGTCCAAATTAGTATCCCCAATACATCAGGAGCGGAGGTGGCGCTTTCCTTCTTACCTATATCAATCAGATGATTTTAGAAAATACTTACAAATGTCATGGGGAGTATACAAAAATGACAACCAGGTCCACTGTGACAACCCACACCTGTTCTGGATGGCCTCTAAGGCCGTGTTGAGGGGTCAAATCATTTCTTATGTCAGTCACAAAAAAAAAGACATAATGAATAAAGCTAAGGATATACAAAAATCAGTTACCCAAGCATACAAAGATTTCAAACTAAATAACACTCCATTGACAAAGGAAAAATATTTGAAGGCAAAGGAAGAGGCAGACTCTTTAGCCCATGAATTGGCTTTATTCAACTTAGACTACCAAAAACAAAAATATTTTAAATGGGGTAATAAGCCGGGGAAGGTGTTAGCATCTCTCACAAAACCTTATAGGAAACAGACGAGAATACACAAAATACAACAACGTAGCGGTCACACCCTAATTAAAAATGAAGAGATAGTAGATGAGTTTCGTTCTTTTTTTAGTGAGCTGTATAGGTCAGAGAAAGGGGGAGGAAGCGGTGAATTCCTCACAGATGACCTTGCCCCAGCGCTTACAGAGGAAGAAAGAGAGACCATTAACTCCCCAATAACACCTTCAGAAATTGTACAGACTATAACTAAACTTAAAGTATCTAAAGCACCAGGCCCGGATGGGTTCAGCAATGAACATTACAAGATCTTAGGTTCATGTATAGCTCCTTATTTGAGTGAATTATTTAACAAGATAGTTGGATATGGTCACATGCCGGACTATTTCAATGAGGCGGTGGTTATTGTTCTCCCAAAACCAGATAAAGATCATGCCCTGGTCGAAAGTTATAGACCTATTTCATTATTAAATTCAGATTTTAAAATTTTCACAAAAATTCTGGCGGACAGATTACAGAAAATAATGCCAAAATTGATAACACCACAACAAACTGGTTTTATTCACGGGAAATCCATTACATTCAACATTAGGACAGCGGTGAGCGCCATATCTTATAGTAGAGTAAATAAACATACGAAAACCATCGTGGTAAGCCTGGACGCGGACAAGGCTTTTGATAGAGTAGCCTGGAACTATCTGTATGATTTGTTATCATTTCGAAGGTTTGGTCCGTGGTTTAGTGAAGCGGTCAAAACAATTTATAGGAAGCCATTATCTAGGATTTCCGTGAACAATGTTCTATCCAGACCCTTTGAGATTCAGAGAGGGACCCGACAGTGATGCCCCTTGTCCCCACTATTGTTCAACATAGCATTAGACCCATTTCTGAGAAGGCTACAAAACGAAGTGACATTTGAGGGGGTGAAGGTGGGATCTACATCGGTTAAAATCTCAGCCTTTGCAGATGATGTTCTTTTATTTATTGCTAACCCAGTTAAAGCAATCCCGGCCATCATGCTTATTTTAGAAAGTTTTGGTAAATGCTCTGGTTTCAAAGTTAACTACAGTAAATCTGAGGCCCTGGCAGTTTTTAGATCTGGCAGGCTGAGTGACCCCACATTCCCATTCCACTGGTGCCAGGAATCCATTAAATACCTGGGAATAAGGCTGCCTGCAGACCCATCTATTTTATATAGGACTAATTATAGACCACTGATCTCCTCCATAATTGATCTTCTCCACTCCTGGAAACATTTCTCACTGTCATTCTCTGGTAGATGCTATTTAATTAAAATGATAGTTTTTCCCAAACTACTATACGCATTTCAGACTCTACCCCTTCTTCTGACTCAATCAGACCAGGATCTGTTGAACTTAAACTTCCGTAGATTCATTTGGGGGATTGGAGGTAGATCACGCATAAGTCTCGCTAAACTACAGGCGACTAAATTGGAAGGTGGGGTTAACTTTCCTGATTTGGGAAGATATAATTTAGCGGCTAACCTCAGATATGCAATTGATTGGATTAGAGGTCTTTCTCATTTTGCAAACGTTGAAATAGAGCAACAATTTTACCCACACATTTCACTACCATCTTTATTACATCTAGGCGGAGAGGAACTCCCAGTGGGAATACAAGAACACCCATCACTTTGGCAAACGTTGCAGACTTGGAAACAATGTAGGAAGATTAGAGGTTTGAGATATGATTTATCTCCATTCCAGACTTTTGTTGGAAACCCGAAATTCATGGAGGGCTCCACACCAATTTTATATAAGATTCTGGCTTCTCAGGGCTGCAGGCAAGCGGTAGACCTCTTGGATCTTAATTTCTCAATAATATCTTTTGAAAAGGCCTCACAACAATACCCATTATTTAACAATAAACCGTTTTTATTTCTTCAAGCGCGTAGCCTGGTACAGAAATGTCAGACACTGGGGGGGATGACAGAGGGGAAAGCCAACTTAGATGGGTTTATCCGGAATGCAAAATCTAACCCGGCTTCTATAAGCAACATCTATTCAATATTACGTGGAAAGTGGGTGGGGGAAGGGAAGACTACGGGTGTGGCAAGATGGCTGAGGGATATGCCTGACTTGGAGGTGAGTGACCTCTTTGAGGCCACTATGACACAAAGAAAAACTCTACCATATAGCAGCTATACTGACATGGCACTTCTAATATTACATAGAGCCTATATCACACCTTGTATGCAATCTAAAATGTCCCCATCCATCGTCTACTTATGCTCCAAATGTAAAGCCCGTAATACTGACATATATCATCACTTATGGAGTTGCCCGCAAATCCAGGGACTCTGGGGAGAGGTACACAAAGAACTGCAGAAAATCTGTGGTATAGGCTTCACTCTTACCCCACAATGGGCTATTTTTAATATCCTAGATGAAACATCTCAAAAATTACCCAAACACATCAAGGCTACACTTATGATATGGGCCTCAGCGACTAGGAAGAGTATTTTACATCAGTGGTTGAGTCCTTTAGTCCCCTCACTCCCTTTTATTCGCACGAAAATACAGTTTATATTTAGAATGGAGTGGCTAGACGCATTGACTAACAAAGAAAAACAAGCAAGCAAATTCTTTTCTACATGGGTTACTTTTATTCCATCGCTCCCTTTGGAGACTAGGGAGAAACTGAGAGCACAGTTTGAAAATACCCAATGGTATTTGTTGCAGCGGATAGGTGGTGAATCACCAATTCCTTGAGGTATCTTCCTGATTGAGTGTACGCAGAGTCTAGAGGTTTATGTTTTTGGTTTTGATAGGGGTGGGAGGTTTTGGAATTCAATTTCGTTAATAGTGCCACATTACTGTATTCATTGGAAATGTATGACATGTATTTTATTATATTATAAACCCTAATAAAAAGATTTAAAAAAAAAAAAAAAAAAGAAGGTGAAGGGCGTGGAAGTAGTGAAACATCAATATCTGACAAAATAAAAAAAAAATTAACATAGTCAAAATCTTTCTAACGCCGAACGTCATAAAAAAAAAAAAAAAATCCTGCTATTCTATTAGATTGGGCTAAACCTCTGTGCCTTTAATGTCTCCGCCACGTCCCCCAATACAGCCTACATTATTCTTAGTTGTTTTCCTTCATGTAGAATTAACCTACAAGGAAAGAAAGGGTTTATTTTAATTCCGATATTTTCGTCCCATTGACTTGCATTGGGAACGGGTATCGGTATCGGATTAGATCCGATATTTTGACGGTATCGGCCGATACTTTCCGATACCGATACTTTCCGATATCGGAAAGTATCGCTCAACACTAGTCTTCACCATAGTGGAGTTTGGAGTCAGACTATTTGAGGTTGTAAAGTCAGAAAAATCACTGCACTCGTATGTTATTCAGATGCGTAAATTGAAGAATTTATTAAATTGAAGAGCATAGGGTACTAAGCGAATTTGACGTTTCGGCCAACTCGTGGCCTTGTTCACAAAACCGCTGTAACAAGCAAAGAAACAAAAGAGCATTTACAAACAGATAAATATATACATATATACAAATATACAAAAAAGAGCAAAGAATCCATGTCAAAATTGATAAGCTGCCAATGGGCATACTATGAAACGACCAAAACGTAGCGCATTCTATACAACCGGAATATACAGAAAAGGGTGGACTGTACAAAAAGAGGAAAAAGACCATAATATTTGCAAAAGCCGGTACTGGACGAAGAACATACCCTGTTGAAATTCTCTTGCATATAAAGAAGGATTCTTAATTTCGTGTTGAGTTATATACAATGGTATAGCGATATACCTAAAGAGAACAATATAGCATGAGATGATGGCTAAGATTTCATATCCCCAGATAGTGGGTTAGCAAAGACCTTAATTATGTTTATCTAATGGTACAGATTGAAGCGTCCCTTTGAAAGTATCCACATGGTATACGCACCCTGTATGGTGCCCGTGTTGCAAGTACAAAACAAAATACTGACCCAGCAGGAACGCTAAACAACGTATGTCCATGCAAAAGAGCCGTATCTGCGGCTGGAACAGAACCTGTGTTTGTAATATATATGCATATATGAGTATGAGGCATTTATCTTATGTAATAACGGGGTTGTGCAATATGAAAACATAATAATACCTGTCCTGTGGATACAGTGGGCAAAATTATGGATCAGGTACTGGTCTTCCCGTATATTCTGATATGTCCTCAAGATGACATAGAAATATGGTGCTGTGGGCAGAACAGAGTGGAAGATACATGTTGGATCAAGCTCTGAGCGGGGAATAGTCAATGGGACTGATACGTATATGGCATAGCTATACTAGATACCTGTGCTGAGCAGGTAAGCAAGCGACCCTATGGATACATAAAGACGACCTTCCTTGGGCATATGGTATGCTGCCAGTGAATAAAGCAACGTAGTCCCTGTAGGGGGAGAGGATAATACATGCTATAGAGGATACTCATAGTGACAAGGCACTTATCTGATGGTGGCTCCGTGGTCTCACGTTTCGGTGGTGCAGGCAAGGCTTAAGCGTTGGTGGCGTGGTGGGGGAGGCCGACACAGTCCTGTGTCTAGGCAATGTAACCGCTCAGTGAAGTGCATGGTGTCCGGTGTTAAATACGATCCCCTGCCGGTCATGTGACCGGAAATGTCAGGGGACGCCGGCGCCTGCGCAGGAGCTACCCTTTCTCCCACTGAGGAGTGTAATTCGGCGCTTGCGCACAAAGCCCCTGTTAGGCGCCTACGTACTGCGCCTGCGTCTGCATGTGAGGGGCTCTTAGTGTGGCGCCTGCGCACAACATATCGGGCAGAACGCTCGTGTGTGTTAGTCAGAGGGGCAGAGCCTGAGTGTAATACTATGTGGCCCCATATTTAAGTCAGTCCGACGCCTGCACACACAGTGCCATATAGGATATGATGAACTGGAGATAAAGATCTAGCATCTTGAATGTTTCTATGACCATGGATGTTATGTAATATCAGGAGGTGCCTATAATTGTGCCTAGGGAGGAATGGTATCTAGTCTGGTTGAGTCATGTAGAAAAAAACTAGGAAAGGAGGTTTAGACAATATCAGACCATCTAACAGGAGCATATCTGGGGACACAACGTAATAATGTATATAACAACAACAGATACATTGAAATGACATTTATAATGGTAGGAGTCCAAACGAAAAGAAATAAAAGAAAAAGAAAGAAATAAAATGGCGGAAATAAAAAGATATGAAAAGGAAGGAAGGGGATAATAGTACGAATGAAGGGAACAATATGGTTATTGGTTAGTTGAAATAATGGGTTAAATAAAAGGGTAAAAAACTGAAAAAATAAGTAAAAATATATAAGTAAAAAATGAAATAAATAATGAGAACTAATGTAAGGAAACTTATAAAGGAGACTATAAGGGTATGCGTCTTACCATCCAGAACGCGTTTGTCATAGAGGTTGGTTGTGCAAAGAGTCAATTGGCCTATATAGGAGAAAGATTAAGTTAGCCAGTCTATCTCGCGGTTCAAGCCACGTGGATGTAGAGTGTCAAGTGTGTAGATCCAAAAGGTCTCACGCTGTTTCAATAATTTAATATGATTCCCTCCTCGTCTAGGACGAGGAACCTTTTCTATGACTTGGAATCTAAGTTGTGCTATGCTGTGATTGGCCTCTTTGAAGTGAAGGGGGAGGGGGAGCCATACTTTACCGCAACGAATAGTAGATTTATGGTTAGAGATACGATCTCTAACCGCTTGGGTGGTCTCCCCTACGTAAAGTAACCCGCAGGGGCACTTGATGATGTACACCACAAAATTTGTTTCACATGTGTAATAGTCCTTTATTTTATAAGATTTACCTGTCCTTGGGTGTACCACTTCATTACCCTTAATCACATTCGAGCAGCTCATACAACCCAAACATGGGAAGGTCCCTGTACGTTTCTGGCCTGTGAGTGTTCTCTGTGTCGGTGTTTTAAGAGTGCCCAGATCAGCCCTGACGACTCTATCCCTTATGTTCTTGGGTCTTCTTGTGCACATCAGGGGAGGTTCCTTGAATATGGGAATCGTGGGGTATGCTTTATTCAAGAGTGGCCAATGTGCCCTGATTAAGTTGTGTACCCTGCGCATAGTGGGGTGGTGACCGTGTACAAATGGTAGTCTGGTGCTTTTAATTCTCGATGTATCATCTTCTATTTCATTGAGAATTTTGGTAGATTCAGTTTCAAGAAGGTCCGAGGGGTAGTTACGGGCCTTGAATTTAGTGGACATCTCTTGTAGTCTGGTGGCTTTCAGATCCGGGTCTGAAACGATTCTAGATACCCTTTTGAACTGGGACCTAGGGAGGCTATCTTTCGTGGACTTTGGGTGGCAACTGTTATACAGTAGAAGGCTATTGCAATCGGTTGGTTTGGAGTATAAGTCAGTGCTTAATTTACCCAAGGAATTTTTAAGGACTCTGGTGTCTAGGAAGGTAACTTCGCTATTGTGGTAAGTGAGCGTAAAGGTAAGCTCCGGACGAGTGGTGTTAATAGCTTCATAGAAGGTCTGTAAGCTGGTATGGTTCCCTAGCCAGATACAGAATATGTCGTCGATATATCTGTACCAGACTAATGCGTTTTGTTGGAAAATAGGGTTGGCATATACATATTCTCTCTCGAAGTGGTCCATGTATAGGTTAGCGTATGCTGGGGCCACATTGGACCCCATAGCGGTACCACACGTCTGTACAAAGAAATCATCTTCGAAAAGGAAGAAGTTCTCCCTAAGAACCAGGTTCAAGAGGTCTATGCAGAGATCATGTGTGTTTCTATCAATGCCTGCTTCCTGGAGTGTAAGTGAAACCGCTGTAACACCCCTATCATGTACGATCGAGGTGTAGAGGCTATTAACGTCCCAAGTACAAAGAAGGCTGTCCGGCGGAATGTTAGGGATATTACGAATTTTAGATAAAAAATCACTCGTGTCCAGTATAAAGGATTTAGTTAACTTGGTATATGGTGTAAGAATTTTTTCCAAAAATTTTGAAAGGGGATTGAGCACTGAGTCAGTTGAAGCAACGATCGGGCGACCAGGGGGGTTCTGGAGATTTTTGTGTATTTTTGGCAAAACGTACAATACTGGAGTAATTGGATAATGGTTGATGAGGTAAGTTTTGGTTTTATTGTCTATTGTGCCCAAATTCAGATACTTGTCGACTACAGTATTAATTTTTCGTTGTATGGTGAATGTTGGGTCCCCCTGGAGTTTTTGGTAAGTATTAGTGTCAGATAATTGGCGTCTTATTTCGGTAACGTAGTGATCCTTATTCATAATGACAATGACTCCCCCCTTGTCCGCGGGTTTAATTACAATGCTTCTGTTCTCACTTAGTGTGTCTAATGCTTGCTTCTCTATGGGACTTAGATTGTGTCGGACCGGGAGGAGACCTAGACGTTGTTCATGTATAGTCTTTTTAATGTCTCTATCCAGGAGATTGATAAAGGTTTCTACTGCATGATTGGTTCTTGGTGGAACAAAGGAGCTAGGATTCCTCAGGCCCAGTGATCCCAAGGTAATGCCAGCCTCTCTGCTCTGACTAGATGTGGTGCCCAATCTGTTGACTACTGTATTTGGAAGTTCGTCAAAGTGTACCTTAAGCCTTATATTTCTATAAAACCTTTGGAGATCCTTTTCGAGTTGAAAAGAATCCCATCTAGGGGTAGGGCAGAAGGAGAGGCCCATATTTAGGACTTTCAGCTCAAGAGGGGAAAGGGTGTAGTCGGAGATGTTTACCACAGAGTTTGGACTCCTACCTGAGATCTCAACGTCATGTGCCGGTCCTCGTTTCGTCTTCTTTCCCCTCCTTGTGGGCGCGCGGTTTGTCCTAAAAAACGCGGTCCTGTAGCTTGGGCCCCGCCAGTCTCGCTGCCTGATCCTGCTGATGAGCCCCCAGCCGGCGAGGAGCCCCCTGAGGGGTAGTTGCGGCGAAATCTTGGTCTCGGTCGGCGAGGAGCTGTGTCCTCCCATCGGTACACTTTATTAGATAAATAGTCCTCAGTGTCCCTTTGAAATTTTGTGCGTTTCCTTTCCTCCAACGACCTTTGGTAGGAAATGAGGCTAGTGTCTATTTTATTCTTGAGAGTAGAGAATTCGGTGGCGTTTAATGTAGCAGTGAGTTGAGTTTCAATGCTTTCAATTTTCTCTTCCGTACTCTTTATTGCCTCTTGTAGATATTCAATGGTCAATAGTATTATGTCGAAGGAGCATTTGTTTAGAATTTTTTGGAATGTAGTACAGTATTTTTCATTATCCGAAAATAGTGTAGGACGTAGATTGCAACATAAACCCCGAGGTATCCTGGCTTTGCGGTGATATTCTCCCAAAGTTGCACAATGTAAATCGTAACCGATAAGTTTCTTCCTCTCCTTTTCCCAATCCCTCGATTTTATATCATTGCTTGGTAGATGCAGAAAGTCCGTTTTAGTCTTTATTTTTGATAGAATGGTAGATCCGGTAGACTCGTCGTACATGTATGTCTCGGTTGACATGGATTCGATTGGTGCTAGTAGCTTACAAATCAAATAACTGTAGAGAAGAAATCAAAGCCAGCACTCAATTGATGTAGTCCACGGTGCTAGTGAACGGGATGTTTGAATCCCATATGTCATAAAGTCAGAAAAATCACTGCACTCGTATGTTATTCAGATGCGTAAATTGAGGTTGTGCACAGGTGTCTTTTATACTGATAACAAGTTCAAGCAGGTGCTATTACTACAGGTAATGAGTGGAGGACAGAGGAGAAGTTACAGGTCTGTGAGAGTCAGAAATCTTGCATGTTTTTAGGTGACCAAATACTTATTTTCCACCACAATTTGCAAAATAAATCTTGCTAAATCAGACAAGGTGATTTTCTGGATTTGTTTTCTCATTTTGACTCTCATAGTTGTGGTCTACCTATGGTGTCAATTACAGGCCTCTCTCATCTTTTTAAGTGGGAGAACTTGCACAATTGGTGGCTGACCAAATACTTTTTTCCCCACTGTATCTTCAGTGTGGTCCCATGAAAAGATATAATAAAATATTAACAAAAATGTGAGGGGTGTACTCACTTTTGTGATATACTGTAATTATTAAGTTACATACACAATGTATGCATGTTTTCTACAATTTTGCAATGCATTGATGTCAGAGATCGAGCGTTGACTGTGCATTCATGGTACTTTCAATTTATTTCTATGAATACTCCGAAAACAATAATTTTCAGATCTGCCATAAAAATGAATGGAACAAGCTGTACATGTGACCCAAGTCTATCAGACATTGATGGTTCAAAAACGTGTTTTTAAAAAAAATCTAATTAAAGGTAATCGGTTTTATGTGGAGGATCCCAGATTATGGGAACAAAGACATAAAGAAAAGGAAAGGACAAAACAAGATGAAAGGGAGAACTTCCTATCAACCAGGGTGAGAAGATGGGAGAAGATCTCTGACCAAGGATGCCAAATGTCAAAGATGTCTTTTGCTCTGTTTTCATTACCAGCTTTACTCTCCTCCATGCACATTAATACATTAACCCATAGAAGCCTGAAAGGTGGTGATAAAGATTTCAATAGTTTGGGAATCATTTGTTGCGTTGCAAGTATATAAGAACCTGGGGGCATGGACCATCAGGAATCATTTGGAGGTTAGTCAGGAGATCTAGTACCATAATAGACATATAGGAGATCAGGTACACCAGACATATAAAACTGAACCTGGAGCTGAAGCCCACCATCAACACAAGTGCCAGAATTACTTGAACATTTGATGTAATTTAGCAGGGATCTTGGACCATTGTTAAAGTTGAGTTCCTTTGTGTGTCCAACATTTCTTGGACCTTTCTTCACGGGTCCCGATATCAGTCCACTTTTGAATTGTGCTGCCTGTTATCAATATAATATTTTTGTTTGTATCCATGGCCAATACTTATCCATCTTCCACCATCCTTGGCACCCAACTACCTCATTTTGCAACTTTTATCTTACCGAAAGGTCCCTTCTTGGCCTTGGAACCTGATCAGAAAGTTCAGCTAGGATATGATCTACTATGCTTCATTAGAGTTGTGCCTAAACCCTACAACAACTCCTAAAGGTGAACACTAGTCTATGTTTCTGTGCCACCTTATTATTGTGAGATATACTAACTTAGAGGAGCACCATTGTTCTTTTTTATTTCTAGCAATAGATGGGTCTGTCGGCTTTGGGCACAAAGCTTCGTGACTTCTTTTTCAATTGAGTGAGATGTTCTCTATAGTAGGTCACCAAAAATATTTCTGTGCCCATTCCTCCAATTGTACTGCTCCAACTTCTTCTGATAGCCTTCTAATTCGAAGGTTGTTCCTCCTGTGTCTACCTTTGTTATCATTGAGGTGTATGACGATGTTGTTTGTAATTTGTGAAGAATGCTCCTGTGGACTGTCTTGTGTAAATCTTTGCCCAAAAAAGCCGGCAAGCTATTTTGTGATTTCTGTGGGATTCAAGAGCTTGGCTTGGAAACACTTAATCTGTCATTGTCAATCGCTCTACTTAGAGTCCATAAAAACGTCACCTATAGAAGTCCTTGAATTTAAGTAGTAAAAATCCAACTCAACAGGTGGATTCTTTCAGATGAGGTAGTAGAAGTTGGGCACAGGACCTGGTGATAGGTTGTCCTTCTTCTGTAGTGTCAAGTAGGCAAAAACATAGGGTGAACGGATCATTCAGATAACAGGAGCAACTTCTGGTAAGATACTGATGTCAAGGGCCCGCAGAGTGGGGGACACATAGTTTCACAGGAGCATTAGAAGATTATTCTATATCTAAGGGTACCGTCACACAGTGCCATTTTCATCGCTACGACGGCACGATTCGTGACGTTCTAGCGATATCGTTACGATATCGTTGTGTCTGACACGCTACTGCGATCCGGATCCCCGCTGAGAATCGTACGTCGTAGCAGATCGTTTGAAACTTTCTTTCGTCGTCTAGTGTCCCGCTGTGGCGGCATGATTGCATCGTGTGACACAGGTTGTATACGATGTGCGCACAGTAACCAATGGCTTCTACATCGCAAATACGTCATGAAATTATCACTCCAGCGCCGTGTATTGCAAAGTGTGACCGCAGTCTACGACGCTGGAGCGATAATCATACGACGCTGCAACGTCACGAATCGTGCCGTCGTAGCGATGAAAATGGCACTGTGTGACGGTACCCTAAGAATTGTAGCTATACTATGGCTGTATTTGTGCTCCCTTTCCTTTTCGGTTTTCCCTCCCTATTCTTTCCCGTAATGGTACTTATCAGTTGAGAGTCAATGTTGTCTCAGCTGTGGTCCTCCACGACCAAGTTTTGGAAGATTCTGTTATTCGCGGAGGAAGAAGCATCTTTACCCTGATTGGTGAACTAGTGCTAGTGGCGGGAATATTTCTGCATAAAAGGCCCAGTTTTGCCAAAGTCCGGGGTGGTCCGTGCACAGCAAGTCACCAGTATCCTGCCGGCCCACCTTTTTTGTTGTGATGCCCATTATTTAGCTAAGGCTGGAAGGACTTGGTCCATTTTTGATCGTTACAGTTGATTATTTATTTGATTACTGACTGATGAATTTACTCTATGGTTTTTAATATTTATTGACTTATTAATTTATGTTTTAAGCAACCTTTAATAAACATTGTGAGCCTTTTCTTTATCCAAACTAACCTTGTCTAGTCTTTTTTTCATTAATATGTTAAAGGGAATCTGTCACCAGGTTTTTGTTACTTAATCTTATAGCAGCATAATGTAAAGACAGAGACCCTGATTCCAGTGATGTGTCACTTACTGAGCTGCTTGCTGTAGTTTTGATAAAAATCACTGTTTTATCAACAGGAAATTATCACTATAGGACTAGTAAATCTGCTGCCAGGTAGTCCTCCGTATTCATGAGCTCTATGTAGCCACACCCGACCACTGATTGGCAGCTTTCTGCCTATCCACAGTGTACACAGAAATTAAATTAATTGATTGTATTTTTGTTGGGTCTTGTGCCTTGGTGCTTGGGTGGGTGCAACCTAAATAAAGACCCGAGTGCCGGCCAAAAATGCGCAGTTAGAATATTGTCAACAAAAGAGAAACCAAGGATCGGACATCAAAATAAATATTAGGATATCTTTATAGTGAACGCCATCGAGAAAAAAGCAGAACAAATCCACAGACTACAAAAATCTATAAACACATCAACGTGCGCAAAATGACCGATCCAAGTCCCAAGTCATGGACAGAAAGGACAACCAACCCCATACTGACAATAAGAGCAGGAGGGCCCAGGAAAAATGCTCAATAAGTGCAAAAGACTCTAATATCAATGCAATAAAGGACGGAAAGAGAATTAGTAAAGCATTGCAGAAAATGGTCGGCAATACAGCGCCCTCAAAAAGTATTCACACCCCATGAACTTTAACACATTTATTCACGTTACACCAACAAACTGAAATGTTTTTTATTGGGAATTGATGTGAAACCAACACAAGGTAACAAGTGTTTGTGAAGAGTAAAGGAAATGATACACGGGTTCCTAAATAATAAAAAAATATAATCTCTAGTAACCACGATATATGAGAAATAATATTATAACATGAAAGATAAAAGGAATAATTATTTTTTAAATATACATTAGTAATGGGAAGAGCTAGGATTTTATAGTATGTTGTGTTTTTTATGTATTCTTGGCATATAATTACATCTCTGTGCATGTGGATAAAAAGAATGTATTCTGAAATTTAAAAAAACAGCACTGTAAGCCGCCATGAAGTTCTGTGCCGTTCCTCTGGACCCTAAACTGTCACCCATGATGCCCACATCTCAGTGTATAGGGCAGAGCAGGGCCAGGAGCCACTGCCTGGCAGGAGCCACCTGAGGGTTCCGTTACCTCTGACCTCTGGTCACCTGCACACGACCAACTGCCGTTTACTTTCAACTGTCGGCTGAAGTGATTGGACCGAGGTCTACAGGCGGGAAGAGATTACTGAGAATGGCGACTACTGGACGAGGAGAAAAGAGCAAGAAGAGGAGCGAGGAGAATAGGAAGAGAGAGGAGAAGAGGAAGAGAGAAGAGGAGAGTGATACCACTGATGGATTCAGGAAGAAGAGAAGAGAGGAGAAGAGAGAGGAGAAGAGGAAGAGAGAAGAGAAGAAGAGA
This sequence comes from Ranitomeya variabilis, assembly GCF_051348905.1. Classification (NCBI taxonomy): domain Eukaryota; kingdom Metazoa; phylum Chordata; class Amphibia; order Anura; family Dendrobatidae; genus Ranitomeya; species Ranitomeya variabilis. The sequence goes on from NC_135235.1 coordinate 202,607,398, forward strand.
GAGAAGAGGAAGAGAGAAGAGGTGAGTATTACCACTGCTGGTTTCAGGAAGAAGAGGAGAGAGGCCGAAGACAATGGATTGGAGGATGGAGAACCAACACCTGGATGCAGCAGAGACACCGAAACATCCAGCCCCTACGCCAGGCTTGACATGACCAACTTTGCCTTCCATAAAGTCTTGGGTAGAGGAAGCTTTGGGAAAGTAAGTTTCATATTTTTTTTTTAACAATCTATATTTGTCATTGTATCTCCATCTGTTATTTTCTGTAGATAGATATTCATTGACATCTTCTTCTATGGAATGGCTGACAAAACACACAGACGCTCCCCTGACCCCATGATTATTTCACAAATTGGATCATCTCATCACCATAGTTAGGTTTAGTGCTGCTGTAAACGGGTATTCTGATTCATTGAAGAGCTGATCTCTGGGATTACATCTGTGGGGAGTTGGGGTGACAGTTTGTTTCCATGTACTGGTCCATATATGATGCTATCAGGATACAATATATGCTTTGACCTTTATGTTTTTAAATCAGCTGCACATTCATAGAAGACCAATACTGAACCCCAACCAGCTCCAAATACCATCCAGTGTTTGTCCTATTTATTGCCATATGGTGATAATGGAATACCCCTTTAAGGCCTCTCCATAGAGCATACGTGGAGGAGACAGTGCATCACGCCAATAGCTTTGCATTGCTCTGCTATAAAGTCCAGGACACCAGCAGACTCACAAACCACTCAGGCCACCCGTTTCTTGTGCAATAGATGAACCAGCTGTTTTCCACCTCCCATACACATTTTCCAACCATAGCTTATTCCTTTCTTCAGGTGGTCCTGACATCAGTCCCCAGCCGAAACATCTATATGGCTGTGAAGATGATCAAGAAAAGGGAGGATAATGAGAACATCATTATGAGAGAGCGGCGGATACTCCTGGCGGCCCGAGACTGCCCATTCCTATGTCACCTGTATGCCGCACACCAGTCTCGGAAGCGTGCGTATTTCATCATGGAATATCTGTCCGGAGGCAGCCTCAAGGCTTTGATTGAGATGTATGGCTCTCTGAACATCGACAATGTAAGGTGAGAAAGAGGAAGAAATACCAAAAAGTGAGAGGAGGGGTGGAAATAAAAGCTGAGGTTGGGATGGAGCTGGGAAAGGACTGGCAGGGAATCTGGCCCAGGCAGGAAGGAGGTTCCAGCAATGACATTGATTCTACACTATGTTCTCTCCATCAGATTCTACACAGCAGAGATCGTATGTGGCCTCCAGTTCCTCCACGGACACAACATAGTCCACCGGTAAGCAGAACTTTCCTCCTTCTCTCTGTCCCCTTTACGTGCTAGTAATATTGCCCCCAACTTTCCTGGGCTCCTGTCTCCCTATTCCACCTGATCTTGCAATGACCCATTTTCCATCTCCTGTATCACTCGGCAGATTTCTTACTCTGATGTTTTTTTTAATTGCAGAGATATTAAGCCGGATAACATCATGTTGGATGCCGATGGCCACATCCGTATCATCGACCTTGGGCTTGCCCAAGATGGCGTCACCTCCTCCAATAACATCTCTGGAGAGACGGGCACTTTCCATTTCATGGCCCCAGAGGTGCTTCGCAAAAGAGGATATGGTACAGCAGTGGATTGGTGGAGCCTGGGGATTGTGGTGTCCCAGATGGCAACAGGACACTCCCCATTTTACACCGGCTCCGTCAGCAAAATGGCTTACAGAGCTATTACCAAAGGAGAGCCTGAAATTCCATCTTGGCTTGATGCTGACATGCAAGATCTTATCAAGAAGCTGCTGTGCAAAAAGCCTCAGAAGCGATTGGGTGTGTGCGGGAACATCCGAGAGCATCCATTCTTTACCACCATCGGCTGGGAGGATCTGGAGGAAAGGAGAGCCAAGCCGCCATTCATACCATTCAGGCCAGTTCTGGAGAAACATCTTATGCAGTGGCCAGAGGAAAAGAAAGCCCTTAACCCCATGGCCGGCTTCAATTATGTGTCACCCAGCTGGGCCCGGTAAGATCATCCTTCTCGGAGAATAAATCCCATCAAATGTCCTTCTCAGCTTGTGGCCATTATCACCGTCCTTGTCTTCTCCCAGTGTTTCTGCCAATCACCGTGTCTCTGTTATTCTTAGGTTGATGAGAAGATCTGGGCTGTGAAACCTTCCAAGACCATCAGGTGAGTGGCCGCTGTACACACAGGACACCGATTATACCCATACATCATATCTGATGTTTCATAGGGGAATGGTTCATTATGATGACCATTCCTCTATGATAACAGAAGTGTAAGGAGGTTGCTTTCCCTGCTCCTTACATGGAACCACTTAGTCAGACAGATGGGTTGTTGGGGGGAAGACTTTCTGCCCTGGGCACAAGGGACCATGTGACTGCTGGAGACAGAGAAGAAGAGAGAGGGGTGTGGTCAGAAAAGAGCGGGAGAGCAGAGTGCGCGAGACAGAAGGGACAGCGCGCCAGAGAGAGAGCAGGCTACAGCGCCGCGCTCCCCAAAAAAGAGTGCTCTCCGTGAGGGCACTGAGGCTGAGATACCAGCCGTAGTGAAGGCTGGATGTGAAAGTGTGGACTTGGAAGCCTCTGTAATCAGAGAAGAGGTATCCCCTCACAGTGACCTGAGCGCGCAGCCCCGGTGACCGCAGTGACAAGCCAGGGCCCCTGAGTGTGACAAGTAAACTGCTCAGTGTGTGTGTAGCATTGCTACTGTAGAAAGACTGCCAGGCTAATATACAGAGACTGTGCAGCAGAGTGGCTGTGTTGCTTCCTGCTTCCAGCTTCACTGGGAGAAAAGACTGCAAAGACTTAACCCCGGAGTCTCCAGTTCCCAGGAGACAGAGGAGAGACTTCAGGATCTCAAGCACTGCTGGTGACTGTACCCACTTGGAATAAGGACCCTACAGTCAGGACCTCCCTGGACTGATAAGTTACAAGAACACTCATTAACCATTTACTGTTTGCTTTATCTCTATTAACCCCCTGTTTACTCCTTGCGAGGAGAATCTTACTCCTGATAATAAATTCCCCTCAACAGTTGGTCTGTCTGCTCCGTGGTGACATACTCAACCCTGCACTCTATTACAGAAGATCCAGTAGATAGAAGTTGTTGAAAAGTCTTTCTTTTATGTCTTGCAGAATGAGCCTGTACCAACTGCCAAGAACTTTGTGTCTCCAGACCCGTACCTGAGATCTCTGCTGCTGTTTGTCACCTCGGCCGCCCTAGAACATCATGTCTATCCATAACATCTTCATGTAGGACCACTGCCATTGTGTCGCTGCACCAGCCCAATCCTGGGCTGCTTCTTCACATCACTCCAACCCGAAGATCTTCTGTGCCATCGGGAGTGGCCTGTGCTTAGTGTCCATCTGGTGAGTTCAGGAATAATAGTCTAATATGGGCCATTATCCCTGAACTCACCTCAGCACAGGCTAGGTAAATATTTCACCCATAACTCATCACATCCACATCACCCACACTACATGATAGATATAGGTCCACACTACACGATAGGTATAGGCCCACACTACATGATAGGTATAGGCCCCCACACATAGACATATAGCATGTAGTTAGAGATTTCGGCTTTTGATCCTGGGATTTAATCTGATCGCCATATTTGGGGTCAGGAAGGAATTTTTCCCCCTAATATGAGGACAATTGGCTCATTCCTCATGGGGGTTTTCGCCTTCCTCTGGATCTACACGGCCTTAAATAGGTTTAGTACAATATATTAATAAGTAGATTCCCACATAAGTAGTCCAAAAAAGTTAAAAAAAATAAATAAATCAGAAATAGTTTATTTTACACAAAACAAAAACATTCTAAATAACAATTAAGTAAAATATTTTTTAAAAAGTCTCACTTCCACACTTTACAGATTAGGCTCGAGCCTTTGATCCTGGGATTTAATCTGATCGCCATATTTGGGGTCAGGAAGGAATTTTTCCTCCGTCACGAGAATAATTGGCCCATTTCTCACGTGGGGTTTTCGCCTTCCTCTGGATCAACACGGCCCATAGATAGGTTTAGAAATTAGAATATAGAAGTAGTTTCTTATGTTTATTAAAAAAAAAATGAAAAAAAAATATATATAGAATTTCTTTTGGGGTTTAAAAAAAAAATAGTTAACATAAATATAAAAACAAATTAGTCCAAAAATAGAAAATTTCTAAATAAAAAACTACACTTGAGGCATGACATATTAGCTATGAGCCCTTGATCCTGGGATTTATTCTGACCGCCATGTTTTATTTGGGGTCAGGAAGGAATTTTCCCCCCTGATATGAGGATAATTGGCCGATTCCTCACAGGGGGTTTTCGCCTTCCTCTGGATCAACACGGCCCATAGATAGGTTTAGTAAAATAGAATAAATAAGTAGTTTCTTATGTTTGTAATAAAAAATATATAATTTATGCAAAATAATAATATAATATTTTTGATTTACAATAATTTATTTGACACAAATATAAACGTAAATTAGTCCAAAAATAGAAATTACTTTTATATTTTTATATAATAAACATTTATATAATAATAATAATATAATAATAATTTTAAATAATATATATTTTTTAAATTAAACGTACATATACACATTAGCTATAAGCCCTTGATCCTGGGATTTATTCTGACCGCCATATTTTATTTGGGGTCAGGAAGGAATTTTCCCCCCTGATATGAGGATAATTGGCCGATTCCTCACAGGGGGTTTTCGCCTTCCTCTGGATCAACATGGCCCATAAATAGGATTATTCTGATAGAGTAATAATTTACACATCTACATAATAATAAAATATATAATAATTTATAACCCCGTCTATAAATAAAATCTCTTTTCCCCTACATCGTTGTTTTTGTCCTTATTTAATTCGACGTCCATGTAGTGAATGTGGGTTTAGCCCCTGACTCTTATTCTCCAGCACTATGGACCTTGATGGGGTCGTCCAGTCTCATGTAAGGTTTCTCCATATGGGTCAGAGGTAAAGCCCCAATGTGCTGTGAATAAAGACCAAATTGATCCCTTCTACACAAACCTCCTGCAGTAAGTGAGTACCCGACAGCAAATGCTGAATTTCCCTACAGCATCTCCAAAGGAGAAATTAGGTATTACACATTGTCCTCTGTGGACAGGGGTCTTTTATACTGATAACAAGTTCAAGCAGGTGCTATTACTACAGGTAATGAGTGGAGGACAGAGGAGAAGTTACAGGTCTGTGAGAGTCAGAAATCTTGCATGTTTTTAGGTGACCAAATACTTATTTTCCACCACAATTTGCAAAATAAATCTTGCTAAATCAGACAAGGTGATTTTCTGGATTTGTTTTCTCATTTTGACTCTCATAGTTGTGGTCTACCTATGGTGTCAATTACAGGCCTTTCTCATCTTTTTAAGTGGGAGAACTTGCACAATTGGTGGCTGACCAAATACTTTTTTTCCCACTGTATCTTCAGTGTGGTCCCATGAAAAGATATAATAAAATATTAACAAAAATGTGAGGGGTGTACTCACTTTTGTGATATACTGTAATTATTAAGTTACATACACAATGTATGCATGTTTTCTACAATTTTGCAATGCATTGATGTCAGAGATCGAGCGTTGACTGTGCATTCATGGTACTTTCAATTTATTTCTATGAATACACCGAAAACAATAATTTTCAGATCTGCCATAAAAATGAATGGAACAAGCTGTACATGTGACCCAAGTCTATCAGACATTGATGGTTCAAAAACGTGTTTTTAAAAAAAATCTAATTAAAGGTAATCGGTTTTATGTGGAGGATCCCAGATTATGGGAACAAAGACATAAAGAAAAGGAAAGGACAAAACAAGATGAAAGGGAGAACTTCCTATCAACCAGGGTGAGAAGATGGGAGATCTCTGACCAAGGATGCCAAATGTCAAAGATGTCTTTTGCTCTGTTTTCATTACCAGCTTTACTCTCCTCCATGCACATTAATACATTAACCCATAGAAGCCTGAAAGGTGGTGATAAAGATTTCAATAGTTTGGGAATCATTTGTTGCGTTGCAAGTATATAAGAACCTGGGGGCATGGACCATCAGGAATCATTTGGAGGTTAGTCAGGAGATCTAGTACCATAATAGACATATAGGAGATCAGGTACACCAGACATATAAAACTGAACCTGGAGCTGAAGCCCACCATCAACACAAGTGCCAGAATTACTTGAACATTTGATGTAATTTAGCAGGGATCTTGGACCATTGTTAAAGTTGAGTTCCTTTGTGTGTCCAACATTTCTTGGACCTTTCTTCACGGGTCCCGATATCAGTCCACTTTTGAATTGTGCTGCCTGTTATCAATATAATATTTTTGTTTGTATCCATGGCCAATACTTATCCATCTTCCACCATCCTTGGCACCCAACTACCTCATTTTGCAACTTTTATCTTACCGAAAGGTCCCTTCTTGGCCTTGGAACCTGATCAGAAAGTTCAGCTAGGATATGATCTACTATGCTTCATTAGAGTTGTGCCTAAACCCTACAACAACTCCTAAAGGTGAACACTAGTCTATGTTTCTGTGCCACCTTATTATTGTGAGATATACTAACTTAGAGGAGCACCATTGTTCTTTTTTATTTCTAGCAATAGATGGGTCTGTCGGCTTTGGGCACAAAGCTTCGTGACTTCTTTTTCAATTGAGTGAGATGTTCTCTATAGTAGGTCACCAAAAATATTTCTGTGCCCATTCCTCCAATTGTACTGCTCCAACTTCTTCTGATAGCCTTCTAATTCGAAGGTTGTTCCTCCTGTGTCTACCTTTGTTATCATTGAGGTGTATGACGATGTTGTTTGTAATTTGTGAAGAATGCTCCTGTGGACTGTCTTGTGTAAATCTTTGCCCAAAAAAGCCGGCAAGCTATTTTGTGATTTCTGTGGGATTCAAGAGCTTGGCTTGGAAACACTTAATCTGTCATTGTCAATCGCTCTACTTAGAGTCCATAAAAACGTCACCTATAGAAGTCCTTGAATTTAAGTAGTAAAAATCCAACTCAACAGGTGGATTCTTTCAGATGAGGTAGTAGAAGTTGGGCACAGGACCTGGTGATAGGTTGTCCTTCTTCTGTAGTGTCAAGTAGGCAAAAACATAGGGTGAACGGATCATTCAGATAACAGGAGCAACTTCTGGTAAGATACTGATGTCAAGGGCCCGCAGAGTGGGGGACACATAGTTTCACAGGAGCATTAGAAGATTATTCTATATCTAAGGGTACCGTCACACAGTGCCATTTTCATCGCTACGACGGCACGATTCATGACGTTCTAGCGATATCGTTACGATATCGTTGTGTCTGACACGCTACTGCGATCCGGATCCCCGCTGAGAATCGTACGTCGTAGCAGATCGTTTGAAACTTTCTTTCGTCGTCTAGTGTCCCGCTGTGGCGGCATGATTGCATCGTGTGACACAGGTTGTATACGATGTGCGCACAGTAACCAATGGCTTCTACATCGCAAATACGTCATGAAATTATCACTCCAGCGCCGTGTATTGCAAAGTGTGACCGCAGTCTACGACGCTGGAGCGATAATCATACGACGCTGCAACGTCACGAATCGTGCCGTCGTAGCGATGAAAATGGCACTGTGTGACGGTACCCTAAGAATTGTAGCTATACTATGGCTGTATTTGTGCTCCCTTTCCTTTTCGGTTTTCCCTCCCTATTCTTTCCCGTAATGGTACTTATCAGTTGAGAGTCAATGTTGTCTCAGCTGTGGTCCTCCACGACCAAGTTTTGGAAGATTCTGTTATTCGCGGAGGAAGAAGCATCTTTACCCTGATTGGTGAACTAGTGCTAGTGGCGGGAATATTTCTGCATAAAAGGCCCAGTTTTGCCAAAGTCCGGGGTGGTCCGTGCACAGCAAGTCACCAGTATCCTGCCGGCCCACCTTTTTTGTTGTGATGCCCATTATTTAGCTAAGGCTGGAAGGACTTGGTCCATTTTTGATCGTTACAGTTGATTATTTATTTGATTACTGACTGATGAATTTACTCTATGGTTTTTAATATTTATTGACTTATTAATTTATGTTTTAAGCAACCTTTAATAAACATTGTGAGCCTTTTCTTTATCCAAACTAACCTTGTCTAGTCTTTTTTTCATTAATATGTTAAAGGGAATCTGTCACCAGGTTTTTGTTACTTAATCTTATAGCAGCATAATGTAAAGACAGAGACCCTGATTCCAGTGATGTGTCACTTACTGAGCTGCTTGCTGTAGTTTTGATAAAAATCACTGTTTTATCAACAGGAAATTATCACTATAGGACTAGTAAATCTGCTGCCAGGTAGTCCTCCGTATTCATGAGCTCTATGTAGCCACACCCGACCACTGATTGGCAGCTTTCTGCCTATCCACAGTGTACACAGAAATTAAATTAATTGATTGTATTTTTGTTGGGTCTTGTGCCTTGGTGCTTGGGTGGGTGCAACCTAAATAAAGACCCGAGTGCCGGCCAAAAATGCGCAGTTAGAATATTGTCAACAAAAGAGAAACCAAGGATCGGACATCAAAATAAATATTAGGATATCTTTATAGTGAACGCCATCGAGAAAAAAGCAGAACAAATCCACAGACTACAAAAATCTATAAACACATCAACGTGCGCAAAATGACCGATCCAAGTCCCAAGTCATGGACAGAAAGGACAACCAACCCCATACTGACAATAAGAGCAGGAGGGCCCAGGAAAAATGCTCAATAAGTGCAAAAGACTCTAATATCAATGCAATAAAGGACGGAAAGAGAATTAGTAAAGCATTGCAGAAAATGGTCGGCAATACAGCGCCCTCAAAAAGTATTCACACCCCATGAACTTTAACACATTTATTCACGTTACACCAACAAACTGAAATGTTTTTTATTGGGAATTGATGTGAAACCAACACAAGGTAACAAGTGTTTGTGAAGAGTAAAGGAAATGATACACGGGTTCCTAAATAATAAAAAAATATAATCTCTAGTAACCACGATATATGAGAAATAATATTATAACATGAAAGATAAAAGGAATAATTATTTTTTAAATATACATTAGTAATGGGAAGAGCTAGGATTTTATAGTATGTTGTGTTTTTTATGTATTCTTGGCATATAATTACATCTCTGTGCATGTGGATAAAAAGAATGTATTCTGAAATTTAAAAAAACAGCACTGTAAGCCGCCATGAAGTTCTGTGCCGTTCCTCTGGACCCTAAACTGTCACCCATGATGCCCACATCTCAGTGTATAGGGCAGAGCAGGGCCAGGAGCCACTGCCTGGCAGGAGCCACCTGAGGGTTCCGTTACCTCTGACCTCTGGTCACCTGCACACGACCAACTGCCGTTTACTTTCAACTGTCGGCTGAAGTGATTGGACCGAGGTCTACAGGCGGGAAGAGATTACTGAGAATGGCGACTACTGGACGAGGAGAAAAGAGCAAGAAGAGGAGCGAGGAGAATAGGAAGAGAGAGGAGAAGAGGAAGAGAGAAGAGGAGAGTGATACCACTGATGGATTCAGGAAGAAGAGAAGAGAGGAGAAGAGAGAGGAGAAGAGGAAGAGAGAAGAGAAGAAGAGAGAGAAGAGGAAGAGAGAAGAGGTGAGTATTACCACTGCTGGTTTCAGGAAGAAGAGGAGAGAGGCCGAAGACAATGGATTGGAGGATGGAGAACCAACACCTGGATGCAGCAGAGACACCGAAACATCCAGCCCCTACGCCAGGCTTGACATGACCAACTTTGCCTTCCATAAAGTCTTGGGTAGAGGAAGCTTTGGGAAAGTAAGTTTCATATTTTTTTTTTAACAATCTATATTTGTCATTGTATCTCCATCTGTTATTTTCTGTAGATAGATATTCATTGACATCTTCTTCTATGGAATGGCTGACAAAACACACAGACGCTCCCCTGACCCCATGATTATTTCACAAATTGGATCATCTCATCACCATAGTTAGGTTTAGTGCTGCTGTAAACGGGTATTCTGATTCATTGAAGAGCTGATCTCTGGGATTACATCTGTGGGGAGTTGGGGTGACAGTTTGTTTCCATGTACTGGTCCATATATGATGCTATCAGGATACAATATATGCTTTGACCTTTATGTTTTTAAATCAGCTGCACATTCATAGAAGACCAATACTGAACCCCAACCAGCTCCAAATACCATCCAGTGTTTGTCCTATTTATTGCCATATGGTGATAATGGAATACCCCTTTAAGGCCTCTCCATAGAGCATACGTGGAGGAGACAGTGCATCACGCCAATAGCTTTGCATTGCTCTGCTATAAAGTCCAGGACACCAGCAGACTCACAAACCACTCAGGCCACCCGTTTCTTGTGCAATAGATGAACCAGCTGTTTTCCACCTCCCATACACATTTTCCAACCATAGCTTATTCCTTTCTTCAGGTGGTCCTGACATCAGTCCCCAGCCGAAACATCTATATGGCTGTGAAGATGATCAAGAAAAGGGAGGATAATGAGAACATCATTATGAGAGAGCGGCGGATACTCCTGGCGGCCCGAGACTGCCCATTCCTATGTCACCTGTATGCCGCACACCAGTCTCGGAAGCGTGCGTATTTCATCATGGAATATCTGTCCGGAGGCAGCCTCAAGGCTTTGATTGAGATGTATGGCTCTCTGAACATCGACAATGTAAGGTGAGAAAGAGGAAGAAATACCAAAAAGTGAGAGGAGGGGTGGAAATAAAAGCTGAGGTTGGGATGGAGCTGGGAAAGGACTGGCAGGGAATCTGGCCCAGGCAGGAAGGAGGTTCCAGCAATGACATTGATTCTACACTATGTTCTCTCCATCAGATTCTACACAGCAGAGATCGTATGTGGCCTCCAGTTCCTCCACGGACACAACATAGTCCACCGGTAAGCAGAACTTTCCTCCTTCTCTCTGTCCCCTTTACGTGCTAGTAATATTGCCCCCAACTTTCCTGGGCTCCTGTCTCCCTATTCCACCTGATCTTGCAATGACCCATTTTCCATCTCCTGTATCACTCGGCAGATTTCTTACTCTGATGTTTTTTTTAATTGCAGAGATATTAAGCCGGATAACATCATGTTGGATGCCGATGGCCACATCCGTATCATCGACCTTGGGCTTGCCCAAGATGGCGTCACCTCCTCCAATAACATCTCTGGAGAGACGGGCACTTTCCATTTCATGGCCCCAGAGGTGCTTCGCAAAAGAGGATATGGTACAGCAGTGGATTGGTGGAGCCTGGGGATTGTGGTGTCCCAGATGGCAACAGGACACTCCCCATTTTACACCGGCTCCGTCAGCAAAATGGCTTACAGAGCTATTACCAAAGGAGAGCATGAAATTCCATCTTGGCTTGATGCTGACATGCAAGATCTTATCAAGAAGCTGCTGTGCAAAAAGCCTCAGAAGCGATTGGGTGTGTGCGGGAACATCCGAGAGCATCCATTCTTTACCACCATCGGCTGGGAGGATCTGGAGGAAAGGAGAGCCAAGCCGCCATTCATACCATTCAGGCCAGTTCTGGAGAAACATCTTATGCAGTGGCCAGAGGAAAAGAAAGCCCTTAACCCCATGGCCGGCTTCAATTATGTGTCACCCAGCTGGGCCCGGTAAGATCATCCTTCTCGGAGAATAAATCCCATCAAATGTCCTTCTCAGCTTGTGGCCATTATCACCGTCCTTGTCTTCTCCCAGTGTTTCTGCCAATCACCGTGTCTCTGTTATTCTTAGGTTGATGAGAAGATCTGGGCTGTGAAACCTTCCAAGACCATCAGGTGAGTGGCCGCTGTACACACAGGACACCGATTATACCCATACATCATATCTGATGTTTCATAGGGGAATGGTTCATTATGATGACCATTCCTCTATGATAACAGAAGTGTAAGGAGGTTGCTTTCCCTGCTCCTTACATGGACCCACTTAGTCAGACAGATGGGTTGTTGGGGGGAAGACTTTCTGCCCTGGGCACAAGGGACCATGTGACTGCTGGAGACAGAGAAGAAGAGAGAGGGGTGTGGTCAGAAAAGAGCGGGAGAGCAGAGTGCGCGAGACAGAAGGGACAGCGCGCCAGAGAGAGAGCAGGCTACAGCGCCGCGCTCCCCAAAAAAGAGTGCTCTCCGTGAGGGCACTGAGGCTGAGATACCAGCCGTAGTGAAGGCTGGATGTGAAAGTGTGGACTTGGAAGCCTCTGTAATCAGAGAAGAGGTATCCCCTCACAGTGACCTGAGCGCGCAGCCCCGGTGACCGCAGTGACAAGCCAGGGCCCCTGAGTGTGACAAGTAAACTGCTCAGTGTGTGTGTAGCATTGCTACTGTAGAAAGACTGCCAGGCTAATATACAGAGACTGTGCAGCAGAGTGGCTGTGTTGCTTCCTGCTTCCAGCTTCACTGGGAGAAAAGACTGCAAAGACTTAACCCCGGAGTCTCCAGTTCCCAGGAGACAGAGGAGAGACTTCAGGATCTCAAGCACTGCTGGTGACTGTACCCACTTGGAATAAGGACCCTACAGTCAGGACCTCCCTGGACTGATAAGTTACAAGAACACTCATTAACCATTTACTGTTTGCTTTATCTCTATTAACCCCCTGTTTACTCCTTGCGAGGAGAATCTTACTCCTGATAATAAATTCCCCTCAACAGTTGGTCTGTCTGCTCCGTGGTGACATACTCAACCCTGCACTCTATTACAGAAGATCCAGTAGATAGAAGTTGTTGAAAAGTCTTTCTTTTATGTCTTGCAGAATGAGCCTGTACCAACTGCCAAGAACTTTGTGTCTCCAGACCCGTACCTGAGATCTCTGCTGCTGTTTGTCACCTCGGCCGCCCTAGAACATCATGTCTATCCATAACATCTTCATGTAGGACCACTGCCATTGTGTCGCTGCACCAGCCCAATCCTGGGCTGCTTCTTCACATCACTCCAACCCGAAGATCTTCTGTGCCATCGGGAGTGGCCTGTGCTTAGTGTCCATCTGGTGAGTTCAGGAATAATAGTCTAATATGGGCCATTATCCCTGAACTCACCTCAGCACAGGCTAGGTAAATATTTCACCCATAACTCATCACATCCACATCACCCACACTACATGATAGATATAGGTCCACACTACACGATAGGTATAGGCCCACACTACATGATAGGTATAGGCCCCCACACATAGACATATAGCATGTAGTTAGAGATTTCGGCTTTTGATCCTGGGATTTAATCTGATCGCCATATTTGGGGTCAGGAAGGAATTTTTCCCCCTAATATGAGGACAATTGGCTCATTCCTCATGGGGGTTTTCGCCTTCCTCTGGATCTACACGGCCTTAAATAGGTTTAGTAAAATATATTAATAAGTAGATTCCCACATAAGTAGTCCAAAAAAGTTAAAAAAAATAAATAAATCAGAAATAGTTTATTTTACACAAAACAAAAACATTCTAAATAACAATTAAGTAAAATATTTTTTAAAAAGTCTCACTTCCACACTTTACAGATTAGGCTCGAGCCTTTGATCCTGGGATTTAATCTGATCGCCATATTTGGGGTCAGGAAGGAATTTTTCCTCCGTCACGAGAATAATTGGCCCATTTCTCACGTGGGGTTTTCGCCTTCCTCTGGATCAACACGGCCCATAGATAGGTTTAGAAATTAGAATATAGAAGTAGTTTCTTATGTTTATTAAAAAAAAAATGAAAAAAAAATATATATAGAATTTCTTTTGGGGTTTAAAAAAAAAATAGTTAACATAAATATAAAAACAAATTAGTCCAAAAATAGAAAATTTCTAAATAAAAAACTACACTTGAGGCATGACATATTAGCTATGAGCCCTTGATCCTGGGATTTATTCTGACCGCCATGTTTTATTTGGGGTCAGGAAGGAATTTTCCCCCCTGATATGAGGATAATTGGCCGATTCCTCACAGGGGGTTTTCGCCTTCCTCTGGATCAACACGGCCCATAGATAGGTTTAGTAAAATAGAATAAATAAGTAGTTTCTTATGTTTGTAATAAAAAATATATAATTTATGCAAAATAATAATATAATATTTTTGATTTACAATAATTTATTTGACACAAATATAAACGTAAATTAGTCCAAAAATAGAAATTACTTTTATATTTTTATATAATAAACATTTATATAATAATAATAATATAATAATAATTTTAAATAATATATATTTTTTAAATTAAACGTACATATACACATTAGCTATAAGCCCTTGATCCTGGGATTTATTCTGACCGCCATATTTTATTTGGGGTCAGGAAGGAATTTTCCCCCCTGATATGAGGATAATTGGCCGATTCCTCACAGGGGGTTTTCGCCTTCCTCTGGATCAACATGGCCCATAAATAGGATTATTCTGATAGAGTAATAATTTACACATCTACATAATAATAAAATATATAATAATTTATAACCCCGTCTATAAATAAAATCTCTTTTCCCCTACATCGTTGTTTTTGTCCTTATTTAATTCGACGTCCATGTAGTGAATGTGGGTTTAGCCCCTGACTCTTATTCTCCAGCACTATGGACCTTGATGGGGTCGTCCAGTCTCATGTAAGGTTTCTCCATATGGGTCAGAGGTAAAGCCCCAATGTGCTGTGAATAAAGACCAAATTGATCCCTTCTACACAAACCTCCTGCAGTAAGTGAGTACCCGACAGCAAATGCTGAATTTCCCTACAGCATCTCCAAAGGAGAAATTAGGTATTACACATTGTCCTCTGTGGACAGGGGTCTTTTATACTGATAACAAGTTCAAGCAGGTGCTATTACTACAGGTAATGAGTGGAGGACAGAGGAGAAGTTACAGGTCTGTGAGAGTCAGAAATCTTGCATGTTTTTAGGTGACCAAATACTTATTTTCCACCACAATTTGCAAAATAAATCTTGCTAAATCAGACAAGGTGATTTTCTGGATTTGTTTTCTCATTTTGACTCTCATAGTTGTGGTCTACCTATGGTGTCAATTACAGGCCTTTCTCATCTTTTTAAGTGGGAGAACTTGCACAATTGGTGGCTGACCAAATACTTTTTTTCCCACTGTATCTTCAGTGTGGTCCCATGAAAAGATATAATAAAATATTAACAAAAATGTGAGGGGTGTACTCACTTTTGTGATATACTGTAATTATTAAGTTACATACACAATGTATGCATGTTTTCTACAATTTTGCAATGCATTGATGTCAGAGATCGAGCGTTGACTGTGCATTCATGGTACTTTCAATTTATTTCTATGAATACTCCGAAAACAATAATTTTCAGATCTGCCATAAAAATGAATGGAACAAGCTGTACATGTGACCCAAGTCTATCAGACATTGATGGTTCAAAAACGTGTTTTTAAAAAAAATCTAATTAAAGGTAATCGGTTTTATGTGGAGGATCCCAGATTATGGGAACAAAGACATAAAGAAAAGGAAAGGACAAAACAAGATGAAAGGGAGAACTTCCTATCAACCAGGGTGAGAAGATGGGAGATCTCTGACCAAGGATGCCAAATGTCAAAGATGTCTTTTGCTCTGTTTTCATTACCAGCTTTACTCTCCTCCATGCACATTAATACATTAACCCATAGAAGCCTGAAAGGTGGTGATAAAGATTTCAATAGTTTGGGAATCATTTGTTGCGTTGCAAGTATATAAGAACCTGGGGGCATGGACCATCAGGAATCATTTGGAGGTTAGTCAGGAGATCTAGTACCATAATAGACATATAGGAGATCAGGTACACCAGACATATAAAACTGAACCTGGAGCTGAAGCCCACCATCAACACAAGTGCCAGAATTACTTGAACATTTGATGTAATTTAGCAGGGATCTTGGACCATTGTTAAAGTTGAGTTCCTTTGTGTGTCCAACATTTCTTGGACCTTTCTTCACGGGTCCCGATATCAGTCCACTTTTGAATTGTGCTGCCTGTTATCAATATAATATTTTTGTTTGTATCCATGGCCAATACTTATCCATCTTCCACCATCCTTGGCACCCAACTACCTCATTTTGCAACTTTTATCTTACCGAAAGGTCCCTTCTTGGCCTTGGAACCTGATCAGAAAGTTCAGCTAGGATATGATCTACTATGCTTCATTAGAGTTGTGCCTAAACCCTACAACAACTCCTAAAGGTGAACACTAGTCTATGTTTCTGTGCCACCTTATTATTGTGAGATATACTAACTTAGAGGAGCACCATTGTTCTTTTTTATTTCTAGCAATAGATGGGTCTGTCGGCTTTGGGCACAAAGCTTCGTGACTTCTTTTTCAATTGAGTGAGATGTTCTCTATAGTAGGTCACCAAAAATATTTCTGTGCCCATTCCTCCAATTGTACTGCTCCAACTTCTTCTGATAGCCTTCTAATTCGAAGGTTGTTCCTCCTGTGTCTACCTTTGTTATCATTGAGGTGTATGACGATGTTGTTTGTAATTTGTGAAGAATGCTCCTGTGGACTGTCTTGTGTAAATCTTTGCCCAAAAAAGCCGGCAAGCTATTTTGTGATTTCTGTGGGATTCAAGAGCTTGGCTTGGAAACACTTAATCTGTCATTGTCAATCGCTCTACTTAGAGTCCATAAAAACGTCACCTATAGAAGTCCTTGAATTTAAGTAGTAAAAATCCAACTCAACAGGTGGATTCTTTCAGATGAGGTAGTAGAAGTTGGGCACAGGACCTGGTGATAGGTTGTCCTTCTTCTGTAGTGTCAAGTAGGCAAAAACATAGGGTGAACGGATCATTCAGATAACAGGAGCAACTTCTGGTAAGATACTGATGTCAAGGGCCCGCAGAGTGGGGGACACATAGTTTCACAGGAGCATTAGAAGATTATTCTATATCTAAGGGTACCGTCACACAGTGCCATTTTCATCGCTACGACGGCACGATTCATGACGTTCTAGCGATATCGTTACGATATCGTTGTGTCTGACACGCTACTGCGATCCGGATCCCCGCTGAGAATCGTACGTCGTAGAAGATCGTTTGAAACTTTCTTTCGTCGTCTAGTGTCCCGCTGTGGCGGCATGATTGCATCGTGTGACACAGGTTGTATACGATGTGCGCACAGTAACCAATGGCTTCTACATCGCAAATACGTCATGAAATTATCACTCCAGCGCCGTGTATTGCAAAGTGTGACCGCAGTCTACGACGCTGGAGCGATAATCATACGACGCTGCAACGTCACGAATCGTGCCGTCGTAGCGATGAAAATGGCACTGTGTGACGGTACCCTAAGAATTGTAGCTATACTATGGCTGTATTTGTGCTCCCTTTCCTTTTCGGTTTTCCCTCCCTATTCTTTCCCGTAATGGTACTTATCAGTTGAGAGTCAATGTTGTCTCAGCTGTGGTCCTCCACGACCAAGTTTTGGAAGATTCTGTTATTCGCGGAGGAAGAAGCATCTTTACCCTGATTGGTGAACTAGTGCTAGTGGCGGGAATATTTCTGCATAAAAGGCCCAGTTTTGCCAAAGTCCGGGGTGGTCCGTGCACAGCAAGTCACCAGTATCCTGCCGGCCCACCTTTTTTGTTGTGATGCCCATTATTTAGCTAAGGCTGGAAGGACTTGGTCCATTTTTGATCGTTACAGTTGATTATTTATTTGATTACTGACTGATGAATTTACTCTATGGTTTTTAATATTTATTGACTTATTAATTTATGTTTTAAGCAACCTTTAATAAACATTGTGAGCCTTTTCTTTATCCAAACTAACCTTGTCTAGTCTTTTTTTCATTAATATGTTAAAGGGAATCTGTCACCAGGTTTTTGTTACTTAATCTTATAGCAGCATAATGTAAAGACAGAGACCCTGATTCCAGTGATGTGTCACTTACTGAGCTGCTTGCTGTAGTTTTGATAAAAATCACTGTTTTATCAACAGGAAATTATCACTATAGGACTAGTAAATCTGCTGCCAGGTAGTCCTCCGTATTCATGAGCTCTATGTAGCCACACCCGACCACTGATTGGCAGCTTTCTGCCTATCCACAGTGTACACAGAAATTAAATTAATTGATTGTATTTTTGTTGGGTCTTGTGCCTTGGTGCTTGGGTGGGTGCAACCTAAATAAAGACCCGAGTGCCGGCCAAAAATGCGCAGTTAGAATATTGTCAACAAAAGAGAAACCAAGGATCGGACATCAAAATAAATATTAGGATATCTTTATAGTGAACGCCATCGAGAAAAAAGCAGAACAAATCCACAGACTACAAAAATCTATAAACACATCAACGTGCGCAAAATGACCGATCCAAGTCCCAAGTCATGGACAGAAAGGACAACCAACCCCATACTGACAATAAGAGCAGGAGGGCCCAGGAAAAATGCTCAATAAGTGCAAAAGACTCTAATATCAATGCAATAAAGGACGGAAAGAGAATTAGTAAAGCATTGCAGAAAATGGTCGGCAATACAGCGCCCTCAAAAAGTATTCACACCCCATGAACTTTAACACATTTATTCACGTTACACCAACAAACTGAAATGTTTTTTATTGGGAATTGATGTGAAACCAACACAAGGTAACAAGTGTTTGTGAAGAGTAAAGGAAATGATACACGGGTTCCTAAATAATAAAAAAATATAATCTCTAGTAACCACGATATATGAGAAATAATATTATAACATGAAAGATAAAAGGAATAATTATTTTTTAAATATACATTAGTAATGGGAAGAGCTAGGATTTTATAGTATGTTGTGTTTTTTATGTATTCTTGGCATATAATTACATCTCTGTGCATGTGGATAAAAAGAATGTATTCTGAAATTTAAAAAAACAGCACTGTAAGCCGCCATGAAGTTCTGTGCCGTTCCTCTGGACCCTAAACTGTCACCCATGATGCCCACATCTCAGTGTATAGGGCAGAGCAGGGCCAGGAGCCACTGCCTGGCAGGAGCCACCTGAGGGTTCCGTTACCTCTGACCTCTGGTCACCTGCACACGACCAACTGCCGTTTACTTTCAACTGTCGGCTGAAGTGATTGGACCGAGGTCTACAGGCGGGAAGAGATTACTGAGAATGGCGACTACTGGACGAGGAGAAAAGAGCAAGAAGAGGAGCGAGGAGAATAGGAAGAGAGAGGAGAAGAGGAAGAGAGAAGAGGAGAGTGATACCACTGATGGATTCAGGAAGAAGAGAAGAGAGGAGAAGAGAGAGGAGAAGAGGAAGAGAGAAGAGAAGAAGAGAGAGAAGAGGAAGAGAGAAGAGGTGAGTATTACCACTGCTGGTTTCAGGAAGAAGAGGAGAGAGGCCGAAGACAATGGATTGGAGGATGGAGAACCAACACCTGGATGCAGCAGAGACACCGAAACATCCAGCCCCTACGCCAGGCTTGACATGACCAACTTTGCCTTCCATAAAGTCTTGGGTAGAGGAAGCTTTGGGAAAGTAAGTTTCATATTTTTTTTTTAACAATCTATATTTGTCATTGTATCTCCATCTGTTATTTTCTGTAGATAGATATTCATTGACATCTTCTTCTATGGAATGGCTGACAAAACACACAGACGCTCCCCTGACCCCATGATTATTTCACAAATTGGATCATCTCATCACCATAGTTAGGTTTAGTGCTGCTGTAAACGGGTATTCTGATTCATTGAAGAGCTGATCTCTGGGATTACATCTGTGGGGAGTTGGGGTGACAGTTTGTTTCCATGTACTGGTCCATATATGATGCTATCAGGATACAATATATGCTTTGACCTTTATGTTTTTAAATCAGCTGCACATTCATAGAAGACCAATACTGAACCCCAACCAGCTCCAAATACCATCCAGTGTTTGTCCTATTTATTGCCATATGGTGATAATGGAATACCCCTTTAAGGCCTCTCCATAGAGCATACGTGGAGGAGACAGTGCATCACGCCAATAGCTTTGCATTGCTCTGCTATAAAGTCCAGGACACCAGCAGACTCACAAACCACTCAGGCCACCCGTTTCTTGTGCAATAGATGAACCAGCTGTTTTCCACCTCCCATACACATTTTCCAACCATAGCTTATTCCTTTCTTCAGGTGGTCCTGACATCAGTCCCCAGCCGAAACATCTATATGGCTGTGAAGATGATCAAGAAAAGGGAGGATAATGAGAACATCATTATGAGAGAGCGGCGGATACTCCTGGCGGCCCGAGACTGCCCATTCCTATGTCACCTGTATGCCGCACACCAGTCTCGGAAGCGTGCGTATTTCATCATGGAATATCTGTCCGGAGGCAGCCTCAAGGCTTTGATTGAGATGTATGGCTCTCTGAACATCGACAATGTAAGGTGAGAAAGAGGAAGAAATACCAAAAAGTGAGAGGAGGGGTGGAAATAAAAGCTGAGGTTGGGATGGAGCTGGGAAAGGACTGGCAGGGAATCTGGCCCAGGCAGGAAGGAGGTTCCAGCAATGACATTGATTCTACACTATGTTCTCTCCATCAGATTCTACACAGCAGAGATCGTATGTGGCCTCCAGTTCCTCCACGGACACAACATAGTCCACCGGTAAGCAGAACTTTCCTCCTTCTCTCTGTCCCCTTTACGTGCTAGTAATATTGCCCCCAACTTTCCTGGGCTCCTGTCTCCCTATTCCACCTGATCTTGCAATGACCCATTTTCCATCTCCTGTATCACTCGGCAGATTTCTTACTCTGATGTTTTTTTTAATTGCAGAGATATTAAGCCGGATAACATCATGTTGGATGCCGATGGCCACATCCGTATCATCGACCTTGGGCTTGCCCAAGATGGCGTCACCTCCTCCAATAACATCTCTGGAGAGACGGGCACTTTCCATTTCATGGCCCCAGAGGTGCTTCGCAAAAGAGGATATGGTACAGCAGTGGATTGGTGGAGCCTGGGGATTGTGGTGTCCCAGATGGCAACAGGACACTCCCCATTTTACACCGGCTCCGTCAGCAAAATGGCTTACAGAGCTATTACCAAAGGAGAGCCTGAAATTCCATCTTGGCTTGATGCTGACATGCAAGATCTTATCAAGAAGCTGCTGTGCAAAAAGCCTCAGAAGCGATTGGGTGTGTGCGGGAACATCCGAGAGCATCCATTCTTTACCACCATCGGCTGGGAGGATCTGGAGGAAAGGAGAGCCAAGCCGCCATTCATACCATTCAGGCCAGTTCTGGAGAAACATCTTATGCAGTGGCCAGAGGAAAAGAAAGCCCTTAACCCCATGGCCGGCTTCAATTATGTGTCACCCAGCTGGGCCCGGTAAGATCATCCTTCTCGGAGAATAAATCCCATCAAATGTCCTTCTCAGCTTGTGGCCATTATCACCGTCCTTGTCTTCTCCCAGTGTTTCTGCCAATCACCGTGTCTCTGTTATTCTTAGGTTGATGAGAAGATCTGGGCTGTGAAACCTTCCAAGACCATCAGGTGAGTGGCCGCTGTACACACAGGACACCGATTATACCCATACATCATATCTGATGTTTCATAGGGGAATGGTTCATTATGATGACCATTCCTCTATGATAACAGAAGTGTAAGGAGGTTGCTTTCCCTGCTCCTTACATGGACCCACTTAGTCAGACAGATGGGTTGTTGGGGGGAAGACTTTCTGCCCTGGGCACAAGGGACCATGTGACTGCTGGAGACAGAGAAGAAGAGAGAGGGGTGTGGTCAGAAAAGAGCGGGAGAGCAGAGTGCGCGAGACAGAAGGGACAGCGCGCCAGAGAGAGAGCAGGCTACAGCGCCGCGCTCCCCAAAAAAGAGTGCTCTCCGTGAGGGCACTGAGGCTGAGATACCAGCCGTAGTGAAGGCTGGATGTGAAAGTGTGGACTTGGAAGCCTCTGTAATCAGAGAAGAGGTATCCCCTCACAGTGACCTGAGCGCGCAGCCCCGGTGACCGCAGTGACAAGCCAGGGCCCCTGAGTGTGACAAGTAAACTGCTCAGTGTGTGTGTAGCATTGCTACTGTAGAAAGACTGCCAGGCTAATATACAGAGACTGTGCAGCAGAGTGGCTGTGTTGCTTCCTGCTTCCAGCTTCACTGGGAGAAAAGACTGCAAAGACTTAACCCCGGAGTCTCCAGTTCCCAGGAGACAGAGGAGAGACTTCAGGATCTCAAGCACTGCTGGTGACTGTACCCACTTGGAATAAGGACCCTACAGTCAGGACCTCCCTGGACTGATAAGTTACAAGAACACTCATTAACCATTTACTGTTTGCTTTATCTCTATTAACCCCCTGTTTACTCCTTGCGAGGAGAATCTTACTCCTGATAATAAATTCCCCTCAACAGTTGGTCTGTCTGCTCCGTGGTGACATACTCAACCCTGCACTCTATTACAGAAGATCCAGTAGATAGAAGTTGTTGAAAAGTCTTTCTTTTATGTCTTGCAGAATGAGCCTGTACCAACTGCCAAGAACTTTGTGTCTCCAGACCCGTACCTGAGATCTCTGCTGCTGTTTGTCACCTCGGCCGCCCTAGAACATCATGTCTATCCATAACATCTTCATGTAGGACCACTGCCATTGTGTCGCTGCACCAGCCCAATCCTGGGCTGCTTCTTCACATCACTCCAACCCGAAGATCTTCTGTGCCATCGGGAGTGGCCTGTGCTTAGTGTCCATCTGGTGAGTTCAGGAATAATAGTCTAATATGGGCCATTATCCCTGAACTCACCTCAGCACAGGCTAGGTAAATATTTCACCCATAACTCATCACATCCACATCACCCACACTACATGATAGATATAGGTCCACACTACACGATAGGTATAGGCCCACACTACATGATAGGTATAGGCCCCCACACATAGACATATAGCATGTAGTTAGAGATTTCGGCTTTTGATCCTGGGATTTAATCTGATCGCCATATTTGGGGTCAGGAAGGAATTTTTCCCCCTAATATGAGGACAATTGGCTCATTCCTCATGGGGGTTTTCGCCTTCCTCTGGATCTACACGGCCTTAAATAGGTTTAGTACAATATATTAATAAGTAGATTCCCACATAAGTAGTCCAAAAAAGTTAAAAAAAATAAATAAATCAGAAATAGTTTATTTTACACAAAACAAAAACATTCTAAATAACAATTAAGTAAAATATTTTTTAAAAAGTCTCACTTCCACACTTTACAGATTAGGCTCGAGCCTTTGATCCTGGGATTTAATCTGATCGCCATATTTGGGGTCAGGAAGGAATTTTTCCTCCGTCACGAGAATAATTGGCCCATTTCTCACGTGGGGTTTTCGCCTTCCTCTGGATCAACACGGCCCATAGATAGGTTTAGAAATTAGAATATAGAAGTAGTTTCTTATGTTTATTAAAAAAAAAATGAAAAAAAAATATATATAGAATTTCTTTTTGGGTTTAAAAAAAAAATAGTTAACATAAATATAAAAACAAATTAGTCCAAAAATAGAAAATTTCTAAATAAAAAACTACACTTGAGGCATGACATATTAGCTATGAGCCCTTGATCCTGGGATTTATTCTGACCGCCATGTTTTATTTGGGGTCAGGAAGGAATTTTCCCCCCTGATATGAGGATAATTGGCCGATTCCTCACAGGGGGTTTTCGCCTTCCTCTGGATCAACACGGCCCATAGATAGGTTTAGTAAAATAGAATAAATAAGTAGTTTCTTATGTTTGTAATAAAAAATATATAATTTATGTAAAATAATAATATAATATTTTTGATTTACAATAATTTATTTGACACAAATATAAACGTAAATTAGTCCAAAAATAGAAATTACTTTTATATTTTTATATAATAAACATTTATATAATAATAATAATATAATAATAATTTTAAATAATATATATTTTTTAAATTAAACGTACATATACACATTAGCTATAAGCCCTTGATCCTGGGATTTATTCTGACCGCCATATTTTATTTGGGGTCAGGAAGGAATTTTCCCCCCTGATATGAGGATAATTGGCCGATTCCTCACAGGGGGTTTTCGCCTTCCTCTGGATCAACATGGCCCATAAATAGGATTATTCTGATAGAGTAATAATTTACACATCTACATAATAATAAAATATATAATAATTTATAACCCCGTCTATAAATAAAATCTCTTTTCCCCTACATCGTTGTTTTTGTCCTTATTTAATTCGACGTCCATGTAGTGAATGTGGGTTTAGCCCCTGACTCTTATTCTCCAGCATTATGGACCTTGATGGGGTCGTCCAGTCTCATGTAAGGTTTCTCCATATGGGTCAGAGGTAAAGCCCCAATGTGCTGTGAATAAAGACCAAATTGATCCCTTCTACACAAACCTCCTGCAGTAAGTGAGTACCCGACAGCAAATGCTGAATTTCCCTACAGCATCTCCAAAGGAGAAATTAGGTATTACACATTGTCCTCTGTGGACAGGGGTCTTTTATACTGATAACAAGTTCAAGCAGGTGCTATTACTACAGGTAATGAGTGGAGGACAGAGGAGAAGTTACAGGTCTGTGAGAGTCAGAAATCTTGCATGTTTTTAGGTGACCAAATACTTATTTTCCACCACAATTTGCAAAATAAATCTTGCTAAATCAGACAAGGTGATTTTCTGGATTTGTTTTCTCATTTTGACTCTCATAGTTGTGGTCTACCTATGGTGTCAATTACAGGCCTTTCTCATCTTTTTAAGTGGGAGAACTTGCACAATTGGTGGCTGACCAAATACTTTTTTTCCCACTGTATCTTCAGTGTGGTCCCATGAAAAGATATAATAAAATATTAACAAAAATGTGAGGGGTGTACTCACTTTTGTGATATACTGTAATTATTAAGTTACATACACAATGTATGCATGTTTTCTACAATTTTGCAATGCATTGATGTCAGAGATCGAGCGTTGACTGTGCATTCATGGTACTTTCAATTTATTTCTATGAATACACCGAAAACAATAATTTTCAGATCTGCCATAAAAATGAATGGAACAAGCTGTACATGTGACCCAAGTCTATCAGACATTGATGGTTCAAAAACGTGTTTTTAAAAAAAATCTAATTAAAGGTAATCGGTTTTATGTGGAGGATCCCAGATTATGGGAACAAAGACATAAAGAAAAGGAAAGGACAAAACAAGATGAAAGGGAGAACTTCCTATCAACCAGGGTGAGAAGATGGGAGATCTCTGACCAAGGATGCCAAATGTCAAAGATGTCTTTTGCTCTGTTTTCATTACCAGCTTTACTCTCCTCCATGCACATTAATACATTAACCCATAGAAGCCTGAAAGGTGGTGATAAAGATTTCAATAGTTTGGGAATCATTTGTTGCGTTGCAAGTATATAAGAACCTGGGGGCATGGACCATCAGGAATCATTTGGAGGTTAGTCAGGAGATCTAGTACCATAATAGACATATAGGAGATCAGGTACACCAGACATATAAAACTGAACCTGGAGCTGAAGCCCACCATCAACACAAGTGCCAGAATTACTTGAACATTTGATGTAATTTAGCAGGGATCTTGGACCATTGTTAAAGTTGAGTTCCTTTGTGTGTCCAACATTTCTTGGACCTTTCTTCACGGGTCCCGATATCAGTCCACTTTTGAATTGTGCTGCCTGTTATCAATATAATATTTTTGTTTGTATCCATGGCCAATACTTATCCATCTTCCACCATCCTTGGCACCCAACTACCTCATTTTGCAACTTTTATCTTACCGAAAGGTCCCTTCTTGGCCTTGGAACCTGATCAGAAAGTTCAGCTAGGATATGATCTACTATGCTTCATTAGAGTTGTGCCTAAACCCTACAACAACTCCTAAAGGTGAACACTAGTCTATGTTTCTGTGCCACCTTATTATTGTGAGATATACTAACTTAGAGGAGCACCATTGTTCTTTTTTATTTCTAGCAATAGATGGGTCTGTCGGCTTTGGGCACAAAGCTTCGTGACTTCTTTTTCAATTGAGTGAGATGTTCTCTATAGTAGGTCACCAAAAATATTTCTGTGCCCATTCCTCCAATTGTACTGCTCCAACTTCTTCTGATAGCCTTCTAATTCGAAGGTTGTTCCTCCTGTGTCTACCTTTGTTATCATTGAGGTGTATGACGATGTTGTTTGTAATTTGTGAAGAATGCTCCTGTGGACTGTCTTGTGTAAATCTTTGCCCAAAAAAGCCGGCAAGCTATTTTGTGATTTCTGTGGGATTCAAGAGCTTGGCTTGGAAACACTTAATCTGTCATTGTCAATCGCTCTACTTAGAGTCCATAAAAACGTCACCTATAGAAGTCCTTGAATTTAAGTAGTAAAAATCCAACTCAACAGGTGGATTCTTTCAGATGAGGTAGTAGAAGTTGGGCACAGGACCTGGTGATAGGTTGTCCTTCTTCTGTAGTGTCAAGTAGGCAAAAACATAGGGTGAACGGATCATTCAGATAACAGGAGCAACTTCTGGTAAGATACTGATGTCAAGGGCCCGCAGAGTGGGGGACACATAGTTTCACAGGAGCATTAGAAGATTATTCTATATCTAAGGGTACCGTCACACAGTGCCATTTTCATCGCTACGACGGCACGATTCATGACGTTCTAGCGATATCGTTACGATATCGTTGTGTCTGACACGCTACTGCGATCCGGATCCCCGCTGAGAATCGTACGTCGTAGAAGATCGTTTGAAACTTTCTTTCGTCGTCTAGTGTCCCGCTGTGGCGGCATGATTGCATCGTGTGACACAGGTTGTATACGATGTGCGCACAGTAACCAATGGCTTCTACATCGCAAATACGTCATGAAATTATCACTCCAGCGCCGTGTATTGCAAAGTGTGACCGCAGTCTACGACGCTGGAGCGATAATCATACGACGCTGCAACGTCACGAATCGTGCCGTCGTAGCGATGAAAATGGCACTGTGTGACGGTACCCTAAGAATTGTAGCTATACTATGGCTGTATTTGTGCTCCCTTTCCTTTTCGGTTTTCCCTCCCTATTCTTTCCCGTAATGGTACTTATCAGTTGAGAGTCAATGTTGTCTCAGCTGTGGTCCTCCACGACCAAGTTTTGGAAGATTCTGTTATTCGCGGAGGAAGAAGCATCTTTACCCTGATTGGTGAACTAGTGCTAGTGGCGGGAATATTTCTGCATAAAAGGCCCAGTTTTGCCAAAGTCCGGGGTGGTCCGTGCACAGCAAGTCACCAGTATCCTGCCGGCCCACCTTTTTTGTTGTGATGCCCATTATTTAGCTAAGGCTGGAAGGACTTGGTCCATTTTTGATCGTTACAGTTGATTATTTATTTGATTACTGACTGATGAATTTACTCTATGGTTTTTAATATTTATTGACTTATTAATTTATGTTTTAAGCAACCTTTAATAAACATTGTGAGCCTTTTCTTTATCCAAACTAACCTTGTCTAGTCTTTTTTTCATTAATATGTTAAAGGGAATCTGTCACCAGGTTTTTGTTACTTAATCTTATAGCAGCATAATGTAAAGACAGAGACCCTGATTCCAGTGATGTGTCACTTACTGAGCTGCTTGCTGTAGTTTTGATAAAAATCACTGTTTTATCAACAGGAAATTATCACTATAGGACTAGTAAATCTGCTGCCAGGTAGTCCTCCGTATTCATGAGCTCTATGTAGCCACACCCGACCACTGATTGGCAGCTTTCTGCCTATCCACAGTGTACACAGAAATTAAATTAATTGATTGTATTTTTGTTGGGTCTTGTGCCTTGGTGCTTGGGTGGGTGCAACCTAAATAAAGACCCGAGTGCCGGCCAAAAATGCGCAGTTAGAATATTGTCAACAAAAGAGAAACCAAGGATCGGACATCAAAATAAATATTAGGATATCTTTATAGTGAACGCCATCGAGAAAAAAGCAGAACAAATCCACAGACTACAAAAATCTATAAACACATCAACGTGCGCAAAATGACCGATCCAAGTCCCAAGTCATGGACAGAAAGGACAACCTACCCCATACTGACAATAAGAGCAGGAGGGCCCAGGAAAAATGCTCAATAAGTGCAAAAGACTCTAATATCAATGCAATAAAGGACGGAAAGAGAATTAGTAAAGCATTGCAGAAAATGGTCGGCAATACAGCGCCCTCAAAAAGTATTCACACCCCATGAACTTTAACACATTTATTCACGTTACACCAACAAACTGAAATGTTTTTTATTGGGAATTGATGTGAAACCAACACAAGGTAACAAGTGTTTGTGAAGAGTAAAGGAAATGATACACGGGTTCCTAAATAATAAAAAAAATAATCTCTAGTAACCACGATATATGAGAAATAATATTATAACATGAAAGATAAAAGGAATAATTATTTTTTAAATATACATTAGTAATGGGAAGAGCTAGGATTTTATAGTATGTTGTGTTTTTTATGTATTCTTGGCATATAATTACATCTCTGTGCATGTGGATAAAAAGAATGTATTCTGAAATTTAAAAAAACAGCACTGTAAGCCGCCATGAAGTTCTGTGCCGTTCCTCTGGACCCTAAACTGTCACCCATGATGCCCACATCTCAGTGTATAGGGCAGAGCAGGGCCAGGAGCCACTGCCTGGCAGGAGCCACCTGAGGGTTCCGTTACCTCTGACCTCTGGTCACCTGCACACGACCAACTGCCGTTTACTTTCAACTGTCGGCTGAAGTGATTGGACCGAGGTCTACAGGCGGGAAGAGAATACTGAGAATGGCGACTACTGGACGAGGAGAAAAGAGCAAGAAGAGGAGCGAGGAGAATAGGAAGAGAGAGGAGAAGAGGAAGAGAGAAGAGGAGAGTGATACCACTGATGGATTCAGGAAGAAGAGAAGAGAGGAGAAGAGAGAGGAGAAGAGGAAGAGAGAAGAGAAGAAGAGAGAGAAGAGGAAGAGAGAAGAGGTGAGTATTACCACTGCTGGTTTCAGGAAGAAGAGGAGAGAGGCCGAAGACAATGGATTGGAGGATGGAGAACCAACACCTGGATGCAGCAGAGACACCGAAACATCCAGCCCCTACGCCAGGCTTGACATGACCAACTTTGCCTTCCATAAAGTCTTGGGTAGAGGAAGCTTTGGGAAAGTAAGTTTCATATTTTTTTTTAAACAATCTATATTTGTCATTGTATCTCCATCTGTTATTTTCTGTAGATAGATATTCATTGACATCTTCTTCTATGGAATGGCTGACAAAACACACAGACGCTCCCCTGACCCCATGATTATTTCACAAATTGGATCATCTCATCACCATAGTTAGGTTTAGTGCTGCTGTAAACGGGTATTCTGATTCATTGAAGAGCTGATCTCTGGGATTACATCTGTGGGGAGTTGGGGTGACAGTTTGTTTCCATGTACTGGTCCATATATGATGCTATCAGGATACAATATATGCTTTGACCTTTATGTTTTTAAATCAGCTGCACATTCATAGAAGACCAATACTGAACCCCAACCAGCTCCAAATACCATCCAGTGTTTGTCCTATTTATTGCCATATGGTGATAATGGAATACCCCTTTAAGGCCTCTCCATAGAGCATACGTGGAGGAGACAGTGCATCACGCCAATAGCTTTGCATTGCTCTGCTATAAAGTCCAGGACACCAGCAGACTCACAAACCACTCAGGCCACCCGTTTCTTGTGCAATAGATGAACCAGCTGTTTTCCACCTCCCATACACATTTTCCAACCATAGTTTATTCCTTTCTTCAGGTGGTCCTGACATCAGTCCCCAGCCGAAACATCTATATGGCTGTGAAGATGATCAAGAAAAGGGAGGATAATGAGAACATCATTATGAGAGAGCGGCGGATACTCCTGGCGGCCCGAGACTGCCCATTCCTATGTCACCTGTATGCCGCACACCAGTCTCGGAAGCGTGCGTATTTCATCATGGAATATCTGTCCGGAGGCAGCCTCAAGGCTTTGATTGAGATGTATGGCTCTCTGAACATCGACAATGTAAGGTGAGAAAGAGGAAGAAATACCAAAAAGTGAGAGGAGGGGTGGAAATAAAAGCTGAGGTTGGGATGGAGCTGGGAAAGGACTGGCAGGGAATCTGGCCCAGGCAGGAAGGAGGTTCCAGCAATGACATTGATTCTACACTATGTTCTCTCCATCAGATTCTACACAGCAGAGATCGTATGTGGCCTCCAGTTCCTCCACGGACACAACATAGTCCACCGGTAAGCAGAACTTTCCTCCTTCTCTCTGTCCCCTTTACGTGCTAGTAATATTGCCCCCAACTTTCCTGGGCTCCTGTCTCCCTATTCCACCTGATCTTGCAATGACCCATTTTCCATCTCCTGTATCACTCGGCAGATTTCTTACTCTGATGTTTTTTTTAATTGCAGAGATATTAAGCCGGATAACATCATGTTGGATGCCGATGGCCACATCCGTATCATCGACCTTGGGCTTGCCCAAGATGGCGTCACCTCCTCCAATAACATCTCTGGAGAGACGGGCACTTTCCATTTCATGGCCCCAGAGGTGCTTCGCAAAAGAGGATATGGTACAGCAGTGGATTGGTGGAGCCTGGGGATTGTGGTGTCCCAGATGGCAACAGGACACTCCCCATTTTACACCGGCTCCGTCAGCAAAATGGCTTACAGAGCTATTACCAAAGGAGAGCCTGAAATTCCATCTTGGCTTGATGCTGACATGCAAGATCTTATCAAGAAGCTGCTGTGCAAAAAGCCTCAGAAGCGATTGGGTGTGTGCGGGAACATCCGAGAGCATCCATTCTTTACCACCATCGGCTGGGAGGATCTGGAGGAAAGGAGAGCCAAGCCGCCATTCATACCATTCAGGCCAGTTCTGGAGAAACATCTTATGCAGTGGCCAGAGGAAAAGAAAGCCCTTAACCCCATGGCCGGCTTCAATTATGTGTCACCCAGCTGGGCCCGGTAAGATCATCCTTCTCGGAGAATAAATCCCATCAAATGTCCTTCTCAGCTTGTGGCCATTATCACCGTCCTTGTCTTCTCCCAGTGTTTCTGCCAATCACCGTGTCTCTGTTATTCTTAGGTTGATGAGAAGATCTGGGCTGTGAAACCTTCCAAGACCATCAGGTGAGTGGCCGCTGTACACACAGGACACCGATTATACCCATACATCATATCTGATGTTTCATAGGGGAATGGTTCATTATGATGACCATTCCTCTATGATAACAGAAGTGTAAGGAGGTTGCTTTCCCTGCTCCTTACATGGAACCACTTAGTCAGACAGATGGGTTGTTGGGGGGAAGACTTTCTGCCCTGGGCACAAGGGACCATGTGACTGCTGGAGACAGAGAAGAAGAGAGAGGGGTGTGGTCAGAAAAGAGCGGGAGAGCAGAGTGCGCGAGACAGAAGGGACAGCGCGCCAGAGAGAGAGCAGGCTACAGCGCCGCGCTCCCCAAAAAAGAGTGCTCTCCGTGAGGGCACTGAGGCTGAGATACCAGCCGTAGTGAAGGCTGGATGTGAAAGTGTGGACTTGGAAGCCTCTGTAATCAGAGAAGAGGTATCCCCTCACAGTGACCTGAGCGCGCAGCCCCGGTGACCGCAGTGACAAGCCAGGGCCCCTGAGTGTGACAAGTAAACTGCTCAGTGTGTGTGTAGCATTGCTACTGTAGAAAGACTGCCAGGCTAATATACAGAGACTGTGCAGCAGAGTGGCTGTGTTGCTTCCTGCTTCCAGCTTCACTGGGAGAAAAGACTGCAAAGACTTAACCCCGGAGTCTCCAGTTCCCAGGAGACAGAGGAGAGACTTCAGGATCTCAAGCACTGCTGGTGACTGTACCCACTTGGAATAAGGACCCTACAGTCAGGACCTCCCTGGACTGATAAGTTACAAGAACACTCATTAACCATTTACTGTTTGCTTTATCTCTATTAACCCCCTGTTTACTCCTTGCGAGGAGAATCTTACTCCTGATAATAAATTCCCCTCAACAGTTGGTCTGTCTGCTCCGTGGTGACATACTCAACCCTGCACTCTATTACAGAAGATCCAGTAGATAGAAGTTGTTGAAAAGTCTTTCTTTTATGTCTTGCAGAATGAGCCTGTACCAACTGCCAAGAACTTTGTGTCTCCAGACCCGTACCTGAGATCTCTGCTGCTGTTTGTCACCTCGGCCGCCCTAGAACATCATGTCTATCCATAACATCTTCATGTAGGACCACTGCCATTGTGTCGCTGCACCAGCCCAATCCTGGGCTGCTTCTTCACATCACTCCAACCCGAAGATCTTCTGTGCCATCGGGAGTGGCCTGTGCTTAGTGTCCATCTGGTGAGTTCAGGAATAATAGTCTAATATGGGCCATTATCCCTGAACTCACCTCAGCACAGGCTAGGTAAATATTTCACCCATAACTCATCACATCCACATCACCCACACTACATGATAGATATAGGTCCACACTACACGATAGGTATAGGCCCACACTACATGATAGGTATAGGCCCCCACACATAGACATATAGCATGTAGTTAGAGATTTCGGCTTTTGATCCTGGGATTTAATCTGATCGCCATATTTGGGGTCAGGAAGGAATTTTTCCCCCTAATATGAGGACAATTGGCTCATTCCTCATGGGGGTTTTCGCCTTCCTCTGGATCTACACGGCCTTAAATAGGTTTAGTACAATATATTAATAAGTAGATTCCCACATAAGTAGTCCAAAAAAGTTAAAAAAAATAAATAAATGAGAAATAGTTTATTTTACACAAAACAAAAACATTCTAAATAACAATTAAGTAAAATATTTTTTAAAAAGTCTCACTTCCACACTTTACAGATTAGGCTCGAGCCTTTGATCCTGGGATTTAATCTGATCGCCATATTTGGGGTCAGGAAGGAATTTTTCCTCCGTCACGAGAATAATTGGCCCATTTCTCACGTGGGGTTTTCGCCTTCCTCTGGATCAACACGGCCCATAGATAGGTTTAGAAATTAGAATATAGAAGTAGTTTCTTATGTTTATTAAAAAAAAAATGAAAAAAAAATATATATAGAATTTCTTTTTGGGTTTAAAAAAAAAATAGTTAACATAAATATAAAAACAAATTAGTCCAAAAATAGAAAATTTCTAAATAAAAAACTACACTTGAGGCATGACATATTAGCTATGAGCCCTTGATCCTGGGATTTATTCTGACCGCCATGTTTTATTTGGGGTCAGGAAGGAATTTTCCCCCCTGATATGAGGATAATTGGCCGATTCCTCACAGGGGGTTTTCGCCTTCCTCTGGATCAACACGGCCCATAGATAGGTTTAGTAAAATAGAATAAATAAGTAGTTTCTTATGTTTGTAATAAAAAATATATAATTTATGCAAAATAATAATATAATATTTTTGATTTACAATAATTTATTTGACACAAATATAAACGTAAATTAGTCCAAAAATAGAAATTACTTTTATATTTTTATATAATAAACATTTATATAATAATAATAATATAATAATAATTTTAAATAATATATATTTTTTAAATTAAACGTACATATACACATTAGCTATAAGCCCTTGATCCTGGGATTTATTCTGACCGCCATATTTTATTTGGGGTCAGGAAGGAATTTTCCCCCCTGATATGAGGATAATTGGCCGATTCCTCACAGGGGGTTTTCGCCTTCCTCTGGATCAACATGGCCCATAAATAGGATTATTCTGATAGAGTAATAATTTACACATCTACATAATAATAAAATATATAATAATTTATAACCCCGTCTATAAATAAAATCTCTTTTCCCCTACATCGTTGTTTTTGTCCTTATTTAATTCGACGTCCATGTAGTGAATGTGGGTTTAGCCCCTGACTCTTATTCT
This sequence comes from Ranitomeya variabilis, assembly GCF_051348905.1. Taxonomy (NCBI): domain Eukaryota; kingdom Metazoa; phylum Chordata; class Amphibia; order Anura; family Dendrobatidae; genus Ranitomeya; species Ranitomeya variabilis. The sequence goes on from NC_135235.1 coordinate 202,641,198, forward strand.
CCAGCACTATGGACCTTGATGGGGTCGTCCAGTCTCATGTAAGGTTTCTCCATATGGGTCAGAGGTAAAGCCCCAATGTGCTGTGAATAAAGACCAAATTGATCCCTTCTACACAAACCTCCTGCAGTAAGTGAGTACCCGACAGCAAATGCTGAATTTCCCTACAGCATCTCCAAAGGAGAAATTAGGTATTACACATTGTCCTCTGTGGACAGGGGTCTTTTATACTGATAACAAGTTCAAGCAGGTGCTATTACTACAGGTAATGAGTGGAGGACAGAGGAGAAGTTACAGGTCTGTGAGAGTCAGAAATCTTGCATGTTTTTAGGTGACCAAATACTTATTTTCCACCACAATTTGCAAAATAAATCTTGCTAAATCAGACAAGGTGATTTTCTGGATTTGTTTTCTCATTTTGACTCTCATAGTTGTGGTCTACCTATGGTGTCAATTACAGGCCTTTCTCATCTTTTTAAGTGGGAGAACTTGCACAATTGGTGGCTGACCAAATACTTTTTTTCCCACTGTATCTTCAGTGTGGTCCCATGAAAAGATATAATAAAATATTAACAAAAATGTGAGGGGTGTACTCACTTTTGTGATATACTGTAATTATTAAGTTACATACACAATGTATGCATGTTTTCTACAATTTTGCAATGCATTGATGTCAGAGATCGAGCGTTGACTGTGCATTCATGGTACTTTCAATTTATTTCTATGAATACACCGAAAACAATAATTTTCAGATCTGCCATAAAAATGAATGGAACAAGCTGTACATGTGACCCAAGTCTATCAGACATTGATGGTTCAAAAACGTGTTTTTAAAAAAAATCTAATTAAAGGTAATCGGTTTTATGTGGAGGATCCCAGATTATGGGAACAAAGACATAAAGAAAAGGAAAGGACAAAACAAGATGAAAGGGAGAACTTCCTATCAACCAGGGTGAGAAGATGGGAGATCTCTGACCAAGGATGCCAAATGTCAAAGATGTCTTTTGCTCTGTTTTCATTACCAGCTTTACTCTCCTCCATGCACATTAATACATTAACCCATAGAAGCCTGAAAGGTGGTGATAAAGATTTCAATAGTTTGGGAATCATTTGTTGCGTTGCAAGTATATAAGAACCTGGGGGCATGGACCATCAGGAATCATTTGGAGGTTAGTCAGGAGATCTAGTACCATAATAGACATATAGGAGATCAGGTACACCAGACATATAAAACTGAACCTGGAGCTGAAGCCCACCATCAACACAAGTGCCAGAATTACTTGAACATTTGATGTAATTTAGCAGGGATCTTGGACCATTGTTAAAGTTGAGTTCCTTTGTGTGTCCAACATTTCTTGGACCTTTCTTCACGGGTCCCGATATCAGTCCACTTTTGAATTGTGCTGCCTGTTATCAATATAATATTTTTGTTTGTATCCATGGCCAATACTTATCCATCTTCCACCATCCTTGGCACCCAACTACCTCATTTTGCAACTTTTATCTTACCGAAAGGTCCCTTCTTGGCCTTGGAACCTGATCAGAAAGTTCAGCTAGGATATGATCTACTATGCTTCATTAGAGTTGTGCCTAAACCCTACAACAACTCCTAAAGGTGAACACTAGTCTATGTTTCTGTGCCACCTTATTATTGTGAGATATACTAACTTAGAGGAGCACCATTGTTCTTTTTTATTTCTAGCAATAGATGGGTCTGTCGGCTTTGGGCACAAAGCTTCGTGACTTCTTTTTCAATTGAGTGAGATGTTCTCTATAGTAGGTCACCAAAAATATTTCTGTGCCCATTCCTCCAATTGTACTGCTCCAACTTCTTCTGATAGCCTTCTAATTCGAAGGTTGTTCCTCCTGTGTCTACCTTTGTTATCATTGAGGTGTATGACGATGTTGTTTGTAATTTGTGAAGAATGCTCCTGTGGACTGTCTTGTGTAAATCTTTGCCCAAAAAAGCCGGCAAGCTATTTTGTGATTTCTGTGGGATTCAAGAGCTTGGCTTGGAAACACTTAATCTGTCATTGTCAATCGCTCTACTTAGAGTCCATAAAAACGTCACCTATAGAAGTCCTTGAATTTAAGTAGTAAAAATCCAACTCAACAGGTGGATTCTTTCAGATGAGGTAGTAGAAGTTGGGCACAGGACCTGGTGATAGGTTGTCCTTCTTCTGTAGTGTCAAGTAGGCAAAAACATAGGGTGAACGGATCATTCAGATAACAGGAGCAACTTCTGGTAAGATACTGATGTCAAGGGCCCGCAGAGTGGGGGACACATAGTTTCACAGGAGCATTAGAAGATTATTCTATATCTAAGGGTACCGTCACACAGTGCCATTTTCATCGCTACGACGGCACGATTCATGACGTTCTAGCGATATCGTTACGATATCGTTGTGTCTGACACGCTACTGCGATCCGGATCCCCGCTGAGAATCGTACGTCGTAGCAGATCGTTTGAAACTTTCTTTCGTCGTCTAGTGTCCCGCTGTGGCGGCATGATTGCATCGTGTGACACAGGTTGTATACGATGTGCGCACAGTAACCAATGGCTTCTACATCGCAAATACGTCATGAAATTATCACTCCAGCGCCGTGTATTGCAAAGTGTGACCGCAGTCTACGACGCTGGAGCGATAATCATACGACGCTGCAACGTCACGAATCGTGCCGTCGTAGCGATGAAAATGGCACTGTGTGACGGTACCCTAAGAATTGTAGCTATACTATGGCTGTATTTGTGCTCCCTTTCCTTTTCGGTTTTCCCTCCCTATTCTTTCCCGTAATGGTACTTATCAGTTGAGAGTCAATGTTGTCTCAGCTGTGGTCCTCCACGACCAAGTTTTGGAAGATTCTGTTATTCGCGGAGGAAGAAGCATCTTTACCCTGATTGGTGAACTAGTGCTAGTGGCGGGAATATTTCTGCATAAAAGGCCCAGTTTTGCCAAAGTCCGGGGTGGTCCGTGCACAGCAAGTCACCAGTATCCTGCCGGCCCACCTTTTTTGTTGTGATGCCCATTATTTAGCTAAGGCTGGAAGGACTTGGTCCATTTTTGATCGTTACAGTTGATTATTTATTTGATTACTGACTGATGAATTTACTCTATGGTTTTTAATATTTATTGACTTATTAATTTATGTTTTAGGCAACCTTTAATAAACATTGTGAGCCTTTTCTTTATCCAAACTAACCTTGTCTAGTCTTTTTTTCATTAATATGTTAAAGGGAATCTGTCACCAGGTTTTTGTTACTTAATCTTATAGCAGCATAATGTAAAGACAGAGACCCTGATTCCAGTGATGTGTCACTTACTGAGCTGCTTGCTGTAGTTTTGATAAAAATCACTGTTTTATCAACAGGAAATTATCACTATAGGACTAGTAAATCTGCTGCCAGGTAGTCCTCCGTATTCATGAGCTCTATGTAGCCACACCCGACCACTGATTGGCAGCTTTCTGCCTATCCACAGTGTACACAGAAATTAAATTAATTGATTGTATTTTTGTTGGGTCTTGTGCCTTGGTGCTTGGGTGGGTGCAACCTAAATAAAGACCCGAGTGCCGGCCAAAAATGCGCAGTTAGAATATTGTCAACAAAAGAGAAACCAAGGATCGGACATCAAAATAAATATTAGGATATCTTTATAGTGAACGCCATCGAGAAAAAAGCAGAACAAATCCACAGACTACAAAAATCTATAAACACATCAACGTGCGCAAAATGACCGATCCAAGTCCCAAGTCATGGACAGAAAGGACAACCAACCCCATACTGACAATAAGAGCAGGAGGGCCCAGGAAAAATGCTCAATAAGTGCAAAAGACTCTAATATCAATGCAATAAAGGACGGAAAGAGAATTAGTAAAGCATTGCAGAAAATGGTCGGCAATACAGCGCCCTCAAAAAGTATTCACACCCCATGAACTTTAACACATTTATTCACGTTACACCAACAAACTGAAATGTTTTTTATTGGGAATTGATGTGAAACCAACACAAGGTAACAAGTGTTTGTGAAGAGTAAAGGAAATGATACACGGGTTCCTAAATAATAAAAAAATATAATCTCTAGTAACCACGATATATGAGAAATAATATTATAACATGAAAGATAAAAGGAATAATTATTTTTTAAATATACATTAGTAATGGGAAGAGCTAGGATTTTATAGTATGTTGTGTTTTTTATGTATTCTTGGCATATAATTACATCTCTGTGCATGTGGATAAAAAGAATGTATTCTGAAATTTAAAAAAACAGCACTGTAAGCCGCCATGAAGTTCTGTGCCGTTCCTCTGGACCCTAAACTGTCACCCATGATGCCCACATCTCAGTGTATAGGGCAGAGCAGGGCCAGGAGCCACTGCCTGGCAGGAGCCACCTGAGGGTTCCGTTACCTCTGACCTCTGGTCACCTGCACACGACCAACTGCCGTTTACTTTCAACTGTCGGCTGAAGTGATTGGACCGAGGTCTACAGGCGGGAAGAGATTACTGAGAATGGCGACTACTGGACGAGGAGAAAAGAGCAAGAAGAGGAGCGAGGAGAATAGGAAGAGAGAGGAGAAGAGGAAGAGAGAAGATGAGAGTGATACCACTGATGGATTCAGGAAGAAGAGAAGAGAGGAGAAGAGAGAGGAGAAGAGGAAGAGAGAAGAGAAGAAGAGAGAGACGAGGAAGAGAGAAGAGGTGAGTATTACCACTGCTGGTTTCAGGAAGAAGAGGAGAGAGGCCGAAGACAATGGATTGGAGGATGGAGAACCAACACCTGGATGCAGCAGAGACACCGAAACATCCAGCCCCTACGCCAGGCTTGACATGACCAACTTTGCCTTCCATAAAGTCTTGGGTAGAGGAAGCTTTGGGAAAGTAAGTTTCATATTTTTTTTTTAACAATCTATATTTGTCATTGTATCTCCATCTGTTATTTTCTGTAGATAGATATTCATTGACATCTTCTTCTATGGAATGGCTGACAAAACACACAGACGCTCCCCTGACCCCATGATTATTTCACAAATTGGATCATCTCATCACCATAGTTAGGTTTAGTGCTGCTGTAAACGGGTATTCTGATTCATTGAAGAGCTGATCTCTGGGATTACATCTGTGGGGAGTTGGGGTGACAGTTTGTTTCCATGTACTGGTCCATATATGATGCTATCAGGATACAATATATGCTTTGACCTTTATGTTTTTAAATCAGCTGCACATTCATAGAAGACCAATACTGAACCCCAACCAGCTCCAAATACCATCCAGTGTTTGTCCTATTTATTGCCATATGGTGATAATGGAATACCCCTTTAAGGCCTCTCCATAGAGCATACGTGGAGGAGACAGTGCATCACGCCAATAGCTTTGCATTGCTCTGCTATAAAGTCCAGGATACCAGCAGACTCACAAACCACTCAGGCCACCCGTTTCTTGTGCAATAGATGAACCAGCTGTTTTCCACCTCCCATACACATTTTCCAACCATAGTTTATTCCTTTCTTCAGGTGGTCCTGACATCAGTCCCCAGCCGAAACATCTATATGGCTGTGAAGATGATCAAGAAAAGGGAGGATAATGAGAACATCATTATGAGAGAGCGGCGGATACTCCTGGCGGCCCGAGACTGCCCATTCCTATGTCACCTGTATGCCGCACACCAGTCTCGGAAGCGTGCGTATTTCATCATGGAATATCTGTCCGGAGGCAGCCTCAAGGCTTTGATTGAGATGTATGGCTCTCTGAACATCGACAATGTAAGGTGAGAAAGAGGAAGAAATACCAAAAAGTGAGAGGAGGGGTGGAAATAAAAGCTGAGGTTGGGATGGAGCTGGGAAAGGACTGGCAGGGAATCTGGCCCAGGCAGGAAGGAGGTTCCAGCAATGACATTGATTCTACACTATGTTCTCTCCATCAGATTCTACACAGCAGAGATCGTATGTGGCCTCCAGTTCCTCCACGGACACAACATCGTCCACCGGTAAGCAGAACTTTCCTCCTTCTCTCTGTCCCCTTTACGTGCTAGTAATATTGCCCCCAACTTTCCTGGGCTCCTGTCTCCCTATTCCACCTGATCTTGCAATGACCCATTTTTCATCTCCTGTATCACTCGGCAGATTTCTTACTCTGATGTTTTTTTTAATTGCAGAGATATTAAGCCGGATAACATCATGTTGGATGCCGATGGCCACATCCGTATCATCGACCTTGGGCTTGCCCAAGATGGCGTCACCTCCTCCAATAACATCTCTGGAGAGACGGGCACTTTCCATTTCATGGCCCCAGAGGTGCTTCGCAAAAGAGGATATGGTACAGCAGTGGATTGGTGGAGCCTGGGGATTGTGGTGTCCCAGATGGCAACAGGACACTCCCCATTTTACACCGGCTCCGTCAGCAAAATGGCTTACAGAGCTATTACCAAAGGAGAGCCTGAAATTCCATCTTGGCTTGATGCTGACATGCAAGATCTTATCAAGAAGCTGCTGTGCAAAAAGCCTCAGAAGCGATTGGGTGTGTGCGGGAACATCCGAGAGCATCCATTCTTTACCACCATCGGCTGGGAGGATCTGGAGGAAAGGAGAGCCAAGCCGCCATTCATACCATTCAGGCAAGTTCTGGAGAAACATCTTATGCAGTGGCCAGAGGAAATGAAAGCCCTTAACCCCATGGCCGGCTTCAATTATGTGTCACCCAGCTGGGCCCGGTAAGATCATCCTTCTCGGAGAATAAATCCCATCAAATGTCCTTCTCAGCTTGTGGCCATTATCACCGTCCTTGTCTTCTCCCAGTGTTTCTGCCAATCACCGTGTCTCTGTTATTCTTAGGTTGATGAGAAGATCTGGGCTGTGAAACCTTCCAAGACCATCAGGTGAGTGGCCGCTGTACACACAGGACACCGATTATACCCATACATCATATCTGATGTTTCATAGGGGAATGGTTCATTATGATGACCATTCCTCTATGATAACAGAAGTGTAAGGAGGTTGCTTTCCCTGCTCCTTACATGGAACCACTTAGTCAGACAGCTGGGTTGTTGGGGGGAAGACTTTCTGCCCTGGGCACAAGGGACCATGTGACTGCTGGAGACAGAGAAGAAGAGAGAGGGGTGTGGTCAGAAAAGAGCGGGAGAGCAGAGTGCGCGAGACAGAAGGGACAGCGCGCCAGAGAGAGAGCAGGCTACAGCGCCGCGCTCCCCGAAAGAGAGTGCTCTCCGTGAGGGCACTGAGGCTGAGATACCAGCCGTAGTGAAGGCTGGATGTGAAAGTGTGGACTTGGAAGCCTCTGTAATCAGAGAAGAGGTATCCCCTCACAGTGACCTGAGCGCGCAGCCCCGGTGACCGCAGTGACAAGCCAGGGCCCCTGAGTGTGACAAGTAAACTGCTCAGTGTGTGTGTAGCATTGCTACTGTAGAAAGACTGCCAGGCTAATATACAGAGACTGTGCAGCAGAGTGGCTGTGTTGCTTCCTGCTTCCAGCTTCACTGGGAGAAAAGACTGCAAAGACTTAACCCCGGAGTCTCCAGTTCCCAGGAGACAGAGGAGAGACTTCAGGATCTCAAGCACTGCTGGTGACTGTACCCACTTGGAATAAGGACCCTACAGTCAGGACCTCCCTGGACTGATAAGTTACAAGAACACTCATTAACCATTTACTGTTTGCTTTATCTCTATTAACCCCCTGTTTACTCCTTGCGAGGAGAATCTTACTCCTGATAATAAATTCCCCTCAACAGTTGGTCTGTCTGCTCCGTGGTGACATACTCAACCCTGCACTCTATTAAAGAAGATCCAGTAGATAGAAGTTGTTGAAAAGTCTTTCTTTTATGTCTTGCAGAATGAGCCTGTACCAACTGCCAAGAACTTTGTGTCTCCAGACCCGTACCTGAGATCTCTGCTGCTGTTTGTCACCTCGGCTGCCCTAGAACATCATGTCTCTCCATAACATCTTCATGTAGGACCACTGCCATTGTGTCGCTGCACCAGCCCAATCCTGGGCTGCTTCTTCACATCACTCCAACCCAAAGATCTTCTGTGCCATCGGGAGTGGCCTGTGCTTAGTGTCCATCTGGTGAGTTCAGGAATAATAGTCTAATATGGGCCATTATCCCTGAACTCACCTCAGCACAGGCTAGGTAAATATTTCACCCATAACCCATCACATCCACATCACCCACACTACATGATAGATATAGGTCCACACTACACGATAGGTATAGGCCCACACTACATGATAGGTATAGGCCCCCACACATAGACATATAGCATGTAGTTAGAGATTTCGGCTTTTGATCCTGGGATTTAATCTGATCGCCATATTTGGGGTCAGGAAGGAATTTTTCCCCCTAATATGAGGACAATTGGCTCATTCCTCATGGGGGTTTTCGCCTTCCTCTGGATCTACACGGCCTTAAATAGGTTTAGTACAATATATTAATAAGTAGATTCCCACATAAGTAGTCCAAAAAAGTTTAAAAAAATAAATAAATCAGAAATAGTTTATTTTACACAAAACAAAAACATTCTAAATAACAATTAAGTAAAATATTTTTAAAAAAGTCTCACTTCCACACTTTACAGATTAGGCTCGAGCCTTTGATCCTGGGATTTAATCTGATCGCCATATTTGGGGTCAGGAAGGAATTTTTCCTCCGTCACGAGAATAATTGGCCCATTTCTCACGTGGGGTTTTCGCCTTCCTCTGGATCAACACGGCCCATAGATAGGTTTAGAAATTAGAATATAGAAGTAGTTTCTTATGTTTATTAAAAAAAAAATTAAAAAAAAAATATATAGAATTTCTTTTTGGGTTTAAAAAAAAAATAGTTAACATAAATATAAAAACAAATTAGTCCAAAAATAGAAAATTTCTAAATAAAAAACTACACTTGAGGCATGACATATTAGCTATGAGCCCTTGATCCTGGGATTTATTCTGACCGCCATGTTTTATTTGGGGTCAGGAAGGAATTTTCCCCCCTGATATGAGGATAATTGGCCGATTCCTCACAGGGGGTTTTCGCCTTCCTCTGGATCAACACGGCCCATAGATAGGTTTAGTAAAATAGAATAAATAAGTAGTTTCTTATGTTTGTAATAAAAAATATATAATTTATGTAAAATAATAATACAATATTTTTGATTTACAATAATTTATTTGACACAAATATAAACGTAAATTAGTCCAAAAATAGAAATTACTTTTATATTTTTATATAATAAACATTTATATAATAATAATAATATAATAATAATTTTAAATAATATATATTTTTTAAATTAAACGTACATATACACATTAGCTATAAGCCCTTGATCCTGGGATTTATTCTGACCGCCATATTTTATTTGGGGTCAGGAAGGAATTTTCCCCCCTGATATGAGGATAATTGGCCGATTCCTCACAGGGGGTTTTCGCCTTCCTCTGGATCAACATGGCCCATAAATAGGATTATTCTGATAGAGTAATAATTTACACATGTACATAATAATAAAATATATAATAATTTATAACCCCGTCTATAAATAAAATCTCTTTTCCCCTACATCGTTGTTTTTGTCCTTATTTAATTCGACGTCCATGTAGTGAATGTGGGTTTAGCCCCTGACTCTTATTCTCCAGCACTATGGACCTTGATGGGGTCGTCCAGTCTCATGTAATGTTTCTCCATATGGGTCAGAGGTAAAGCCCCAATGTGCTGTGAATAAAGACCAAATTGATCCCTTCTACACAAACCTCCTGCAGTAAGTGAGTACCCGACAGCAAATGCTGAATTTCCCTACAGCACCTCCAAAGGAGAAATTAGGTATTACACATTGTCCTCTGTGGACAGGTGTCTTTTATACTGATAACAAGTTCAAGCAGGTGCTATTACTACAGGTAATGAGTGGAGGACAGAGGAGAAGTTACAGGTCTGTGAGAGTCAGAAATCTTGCATGTTTTTAGGTGACCAAATACTTATTTTCCACCACAATTTGCAAAATAAATCTTGCTAAATCAGACAAGGTGATTTTCTGGATTTGTTTTCTCATTTTGACTCTCATAGTTGTGGTCTACCTATGGTGTCAATTACAGGCCTTTCTCATCTTTTTAAGTGGGAGAACTTGCACAATTGGTGGCTGACCAAATACTTTTTTTCCCACTGTATCTTCAGTGTGGTCCCATGAAAAGATATAATAAAATATTAACAAAAATGTGAGGGGTGTACTCACTTTTGTGATATACTGTAATTATTAAGTTACATACACAATGTATGCATGTTTTCTACAATTTAGCAATGCATTGATGTCAGAGATCGAGCGTTGACTGTGCATTCATGGTACTTTCAATTTATTTCTATGAATACACCGAAAACAATAATTTTCAGATCTGCCATAAAAATGAATGGAACAAGCTGTACATGTGACCCAAGTCTATCAGACATTGATGGTTCAAAAACGTGTTTTTAAAAAAAATCTAATTAAAGGTAATCGGTTTTATGTGGAAGATCCCAGATTATGGGAACAAAGACATAAAGAAAAGGAAAGGACAAAACAAGATGAAAGGGAGAACTTCCTATCAACCAGGGTGAGAAGATGGGAGAAGATCTCTGACCAAGGATGCCAAATGTCAAAGATGTCTTTTGCTCTGTTTTCATTACCAGCTTTACTCTCCTCCATGCACATTAATACATTAACCCATAGAAGCCTGAAAGGTGGTGATAAAGATTTCAATAGTTTGGGAATCATTTGTTGCGTTGCAAGTATATAAGAACCTGGGGGCATGGACCATCAGGAATCATTTGGAGGTTAGTCAGGAGATCTAGTACCATAATAGACATATAGGAGATCAGGTACACCAGACATATAAAACTGAACCTGGAGCTGAAGCCCACCATCAACACAAGTGCCAGAATTACTTGAACATTTGATGTAATTTAGCAGGGATCTTGGACCATTGTTAAAGTTGAGTTCCTTTGTGTGTCCAACATTTCTTGGACCTTTCTTCACGGGTCCCGATATCAGTCCACTTTTGAATTGTGCTGCCTGTTATCAATATAATATTTTTGTTTGTATCCATGGCCAATACTTATCCATCTTCCACCATCCTTGGCACCCAACTACCTCATTTTGCAACTTTTATCTTACCGAAAGGTCCCTTCTTGGCCTTGGAACCTGATCAGAAAGTTCAGCTAGGATATGATCTACTATGCTTCATTAGAGTTGTGCCTAAACCCTACAACAACTCCTAAAGGTGAACACTAGTCTATGTTTCTGTGCCACCTTATTATTGTGAGATATACTAACTTAGAGGAGCACCATTGTTCTTTTTTATTTCTAGCAATAGATGGGTCTGTCGGCTTTGGGCACAAAGCTTCGTGACTTCTTTTTCAATTGAGTGAGATGTTCTCTATAGTAGGTCACCAAAAATATTTCTGTGCCCATTCCTCCAATTGTACTGCTCCAACTTCTTCTGATAGCCTTCTAATTCGAAGGTTGTTCCTCGTGTGTCTACCTTTGTTATCATTGAGGTGTATGACGATGTTGTTTGTAATTTGTGAAGAATGCTCCTGTGGACTGTCTTGTGTAAATCTTTGCCCAAAAAAGCCGGCAAGCTATTTTGTGATTTCTGTGGGATTCAAGAGCTTGGCTTGGAAACACTTAATCTGTCATTGTCAATCGCTCTACTTAGAGTCCATAAAAACGTCACCTATAGAAGTCCTTGAATTTAAGTAGTAAAAATCCAACTCAACAGGTGGATTCTTTCAGATGAGGTAGTAGAAGTTGGGCACAGGACCTGGTGATAGGTTGTCCTTCTTCTGTAGTGTCAAGTAGGCAAAAACATAGGGTGAACGGATCATTCAGATAACAGGAGCAACTTCTGGTAAGATACTGATGTCAAGGGCCCGCAGAGTGGGGGACACATAGTTTCACAGGAGCATTAGAAGATTATTCTATATCTAATTGTAGCTATACTATGGCTGTATTTGTGCTCCCTTTCCTTTTCGGTTTTCCCTCCCTATTCTTTCCCGTAATTGTACTTATCAGTTGAGAGTCAATGTTGTCTCAGCTGTGGTCCTCCACGACCAAGTTTTGGAAGATTCTGTTATTCGCGGAGGAAGAAGCATCTTTACCCTGATTGGTGAACTAGTGCTAGTGGCGGGAATATTTCTGCATAAAAGGCCCAGTTTTGCCAAAGTCCGGGGTGGTCCGTGCACAGCAAGTCACCAGTATCCTGCCGGCCCACCTTTTTTGTTGTGATGCCCATTATTTAGCTAAGGCTGGAAGGACTTGGTCCATTTTTGATCGTTACAGTTGATTATTTATTTGATTACTGACTGATGAATTTACTCTATGGTTTTTAATATTTATTGACTTATTAATTTATGTTTTAAGCAACCTTTAATAAACATTGTGAGCCTTTTCTTTATCCAAACTAACCTTGTCTAGTCTTTTTTTCATTAATATGTTAAAGGGAATCTGTCAACAGGTTTTTGTTACTTAATCTTATAGCAGCATAATGTAAAGACAGAGACCCTGATTCCAGTGATGTGTCACTTACTGAGCTGCTTGCTGTAGTTTTGATAAAAATCACTGTTTTATCAACAGGAGATTATCACTATAGGACTAGTAAATCTGCTGCCAGGTAGTCCTCCGTATTCATGAGCTCTATGTAGCCACACCCGACCACTGATTGGCAGCTTTCTGCCTATCCACAGTGTACACAGAAATTAAATTAATTGATTGTATTTTTGTTGGGTCTTGTGCCTTGGTGCTTGGGTGGGTGCAACCTAAATAAAGACCCGAGTGCCGGCCAAAAATGCGCAGTTAGAATATTGTCAACAAAAGAGAAACCAAGGATCGGACATCAAAATAAATATTAGGATATCTTTATAGTGAACGCCATCGAGAAAAAAGCAGAACAAATCCACAGACTACAAAAATCTATAAACACATCAACGTGCGCAAAATGACCGATCCAAGTCCCAAGTCATGGACAGAAAGGACAACCAACCCCATACTGACAATAAGAGCAGGAGGGCCCAGGAAAAATGCTCAATAAGTGCAAAAGACTCTAATATCAATGCAATAAAGGACTGAAAGAGAAATAGTAAAGCACTGCAGAAAATGGTCGGCAATACAGCGCCCTGAAAAAGTATTCACACCCCATGAACTTTAACACATTTATTCACGTTACACCAACAAACTGAAATGTTTTTTATTGGGAATTGATGTGAAACCAACACAAGGTAACAAGTGTTTGTGAAGAGTAAAGGAAATGATACACGGGTTCCTAAATAATTTAAAAATATAATCTCTAGTAACCGCGATATATGAGAAATAATATTATAACATGAAAGATAAAAGGAATAATTATTTTTTAAATATACATTAGTAATGGGAAGAGCTAGGATTTTATAGTATGTTGTGTTTTTTATGTATTCTTGGCATATAATTACATCTCTGTGCATGTGGATAAAAAGAATGTATTCTGAAATTTAAAAAAACAGCACTGTAAGCCGCCATGAAGTTCTGTGCCGTTCCTCTGGACCCTAAACTGTCACCCATGATGCCCACATCTCAGTGTATAGAGCAGAGCAGGGCCAGGAGCCACTGCCTGTCAGGAGCCACCTGAGGGTTTCGTCACCTCTGACCTCTGGTCACCTGCACACGACCAACTGCCGTTTACTTTCAACTGTCGGCTGAAGTGATTGGACCGAGGTCTACAGGCGGGAAGAGAATACTGAGAATGGCGACTACTGGACGAGGAGAAAAGAGCAAGAAGAGGAGCGAGGAGAATAGGAAGAGAGAGGAGAAGAGGAAGAGAGAAGATGAGAGTGATACCACTGATGGATTCAGGAAGAAGAGAAGAGAGGAGAAGAGAGAGGAGAAGAGGAAGAGAGAAGAGAAGAAGAGAGAGAAGAAGAAGAGAGAAGAGGTGAGTATTACCACTGCTGGTTTCAGGAAGAAGAGGAGAGAGGCCGAAGACAATGGATTGGAGGATGGAGAACCAACACCTGGATGCAGCAGAGACACCGGAACATCCAGCCCCTACGCCAGGCTTGACATGACCAACTTTGCCTTCCATAAAATCTTGGGTAGAGGAAGCTTTGGGAAAGTAAGTTTCATATTTTTTTTTTAACAATCTATATTTGTCATTGTATCTCCATCTGTTATTTTCTGTAGATAGATATTCATTGACATCTTCTTCTACGGAATGGCTGACAAAACACACAGACGCTCGAATGACCCCATGATTATTTCACAAATTGGATCATCTCATCACCATAGTTAGGTTTAGTGCTGCTGTAAACGGGTATTCTGATTCATTGAAGAGCTGATCTCTGGGATTACATCTGTGGGGAGTTGGGGTGACAGTTTGTTTCCATGTACTGGTCCATGTATGATGCTATCAGGATACAATATATGCTTTGACCTTTATGTTTTTAAATCAGCTGCACATTCATAGAAGACCAATACTGAACCCCAACCAGCTCCAAATACCATCCAGTGTTTGTCCTATTTATTGCCATATGGTGATAATGGAATACCCCTTTAAGGCCTCTCCATAGAGCATACGTGGAGGAGACAGTGCATCACGCCAATAGCTTTGCATTGCTCTGCTATAAAGTCCAGGACACCAGCAGACTCACAAACCACTCAGGCCACCCGTTTCTTGTGCAATAGATGAACCAGCTGTTTTCCACCTCCCATACACATTTTCCAACCATAGTTTATTCCTTTCTTCAGGTGGTCCTGACATCAGTCCCCAGCCGAAACATCTATATGGCTGTGAAGATGATCAAGAAAAGGGAGGATAATGAGAACATCATTATGAGAGAGCGGCGGATACTCCTGGCGGCCCGAGACTGCCCATTCCTATGTCACCTGTATGCCGCACACCAGTCTCGGAAGCGTGCGTATTTCATCATGGAATATCTGTCCGGAGGCAGCCTCAAGGCTTTGATTGAGATGTATGGCTCTCTGAACATCGACAATGTAAGGTGAGAAAGAGGAAGAAATACCAAAAAGTGAGAGGAGGGGTGGAAATAAAAGCTGAGGTTGGGATGGAGCTGGGAAAGGACTGGCAGGGAATCTGGCCCAGGCAGGAAGGAGGTTCCAGCAATGACATTGATTCTACACTATGTTCTCTCCATCAGATTCTACACAGCAGAGATCGTATGTGGCCTCCAGTTCCTCCACGGACACAACATCGTCCACCGGTAAGCAGAACTTTCCTCCTTCTCTCTGTCCCCTTTACGTGCTAGTAATATTGCCCCCAACTTTCCTGGGCTCCTGTCTCCCTATTCCACCTGATCTTGCAATGACCCATTTTCCATCTCCTGTATCACTCGGCAGATTTCTTACTCTGATGTTTTTTTTAATTGCAGAGATATTAAGCCGGATAACATCATGTTGGATGCCGATGGCCACATCCGTATCATCGACCTTGGGCTTGCCCAAGATGGCGTCACCTCCTCCAATAACATCTCTGGAGAGACGGGCACTTTCCATTTCATGGCCCCAGAGGTGCTTCGCAAAAGAGGATATGGTACAGCAGTGGATTGGTGGAGCCTGGGGATTGTGGTGTCCCAGATGGCAACAGGACACTCCCCATTTTACACCGGCTCCGTCAGCAAAATGGCTTACAGAGCTATTACCAAAGGAGAGCCTGAAATTCCATCTTGGCTTGATGCTGACATGCAAGATCTTATCAAGAAGCTGCTGTGCAAAAAGCCTCAGAAGCGATTGGGTGTGTGCGGGAACATCCGAGAGCATCCATTCTTTACCACCATCGGCTGGGAGGATCTGGAGGAAAGGAGAGCCAAGCCGCCATTCATACCATTCAGGCCAGTTCTGGAGAAACATCTTATGCAGTGGCCAGAGGAAAAGAAAGCCCTTAACCCCATGGCCGGCTTCAATTATGTGTCACCCAGCTGGGCCCGGTAAGATCATCCTTCTCGGAGAATAAATCCCATCAAATGTCCTTCTCAGCTTGTGGCCATTATCACCGTCCTTGTCTTCTCCCAGTGTTTCTGTCAATCACCGTGTCTCTGTTATTCTTAGGTTGATGAGAAGATCTGGGCTGTGAAACCTTCCAAGACCATCAGGTGAGTGGCCGCTGTACACACAGGACACCGATTATACCCATACATCATATCTGATGTTTCATAGGGGAATGGTTCATTATGATGACCATTCCTCTATGATAACAGAAGTGTAAGGAGGTTGCTTTCCCTGCTCCTTACATGGAACCACTTAGTCAGACAGCTGGGTTGTTGGGGGGAAGACTTTCTGCCCTGGGCACAAGGGACCATGTGACTGCTGGAGACAGAGAAGAAGAGAGAGGGGTGTGGTCAGAAAAGAGCGGGAGAGCAGAGTGCGCGAGACAGAAGGGACAGCGCGCCAGAGAGAGAGCAGGCTACAGCGCCGCGCTCCCCGAAAGAGAGTGCTCTCCGTGAGGGCACTGAGGCTGAGATACCAGCCGTAGTGAAGGCTGGATGTGAAAGTGTGGACTTGGAAGCCTCTGTAATCAGAGAAGAGGTATCCCCTCACAGTGACCTGAGCGCGCAGCCCCGGTGACCGCAGTGACAAGCCAGGGCCCCTGAGTGTGACAAGTAAACTGCTCAGTGTGTGTAGCATTGCTACTGTAGAAAGACTGCCAGGCTAATATACAGAGACTGTGCAGCAGAGTGGCTGTGTTGCTTCCTGCTTCCAGCTTCACTGGGAGAAAAGACTGCAAAGACTTAACCCCGGAGTCTCCAGTTCCCAGGAGACAGAGGAGAGACTTCAGGATCTCAAGCACTGCTGGTGACTGTACCCACTTGGAATAAGGACCCTACAGTCAGGACCTCCCTGGACTGATAAGTTACAAGAACACTCATTAACCATTTACTGTTTGCTTTATCTCTATTAACCCCCTGTTTACTCCTTGCGAGGAGAATCTTACTCCTGATAATAAATTCCCCTCAACAGTTGGTCTGTCTGCTCCGTGGTGACATACTCAACCCTGCACTCTATTACAGAAGATCCAGTAGATAGAAGTTGTTGAAAAGTCTTTCTTTTATGTCTTGCAGAATGAGCCTGTACCAACTGCCAAGAACTTTGTGTCTCCAGACCCGTACCTGAGATCTCTGCTGCTGTTTGTCACCTCGGCTGCCCTAGAACATCATGTCTCTCCATAACATCTTCATGTAGGACCACTGCCATTGTGTCGCTGCACCAGCCCAATCCTGGGCTGCTTCTTCACATCACTCCAACCCGAAGATCTTCTGTGCCATCGGGAGTGGCCTGTGCTTAGTGTCCATCTGGTGAGTTCAGGAATAATAGTCTAATATGGGCCATTATCCCTGAACTCACCTCAGCACAGGCTAGGTAAATATTTCACCCATAACCCATCACATCCACATCACCCACACTACATGATAGATATAGGTCCACACTACACGATAGGTATAGGCCCACACTACATGATAGGTATAGGCCCCCACACATAGACATATAGCATGTAGTTAGAGATTTCGGCTTTTGATCCTGGGATTTAATCTGATCGCCATATTTGGGGTCAGGAAGGAATTTTTCCCCCTAATATGAGGACAATTGGCTCATTCCTCATGGGGGTTTTCGCCTTCCTCTGGATCTACACGGCCTTAAATAGGTTTAGTACAATATATTAATAAGTAGATTCCCACATAAGTAGTCCAAAAAAGTTTAAAAAAATAAATAAATCAGAAATAGTTTATTTTACACAAAACAAAAACATTCTAAATAACAATTAAGTAAAATATTTTTTAAAAAGTCTCACTTCCACACTTTACAGATTAGGCTCGAGCCTTTGATCCTGGGATTTAATCTGATCGCCATATTTGGGGTCAGGAAGGAATTTTTCCTCCGTCACGAGAATAATTGGCCCATTTCTCACATGGGGTTTTCGCCTTCCTCTGGATCAACACGGCCCATAGATAGGTTTAGAAATTAGAATATAGAAGTAGTTTCTTATGTTTATTAAAAAAAATAAAAAAATAAAAAATA
Source organism: Ranitomeya variabilis (assembly GCF_051348905.1). Classification (NCBI taxonomy): domain Eukaryota; kingdom Metazoa; phylum Chordata; class Amphibia; order Anura; family Dendrobatidae; genus Ranitomeya; species Ranitomeya variabilis. The sequence continues at coordinate 202,659,210 of NC_135235.1, forward strand.
AATAGAATTTCTTTTTGGGTTTAAAAAAAAAATAGTTAACATAAATATAAAAACAAATTAGTCCAAAAATAGAAAATTTCTAAATAAAAAACTACACTTGAGGCATGACATATTAGCTATGAGCCCTTGATCCTGGGATTTATTCTGACCGCCATGTTTTATTTGGGGTCAGGAAGGAATTTTCCCCCCTGATATGAGGATAATTGGCCGATTCCTCACAGGGGGTTTTCGCCTTCCTCTGGATCAACACGGCCCATAGATAGGTTTAGTAAAATAGAATAAATAAGTAGTTTCTTATGTTTGTAATAAAAAATATATAATTTATGTAAAATAATAATACAATATTTTTGATTTACAATAATTTATTTGACACAAATATAAACGTAAATTAGTCCAAAAATAGAAATTACTTTTATATTTTTATATAATAAACATTTATATAATAATAATAATATAATAATAATTTTAAATAATATATATTTTTTAAATTAAACGTACATATACACATTAGCTATAAGCCCTTGATCCTGGGATTTATTCTGACCGCCATATTTTATTTGGGGTCAGGAAGGAATTTTCCCCCCTGATATGAGGATAATTGGCCGATTCCTCACAGGGGGTTTTCGCCTTCCTCTGGATCAACATGGCCCATAAATAGGATTATTCTGATAGAGTAATAATTTACACATGTACATAATAATAAAATATATAATAATTTATAACCCCGTCTATAAATAAAATCTCTTTTCCCCTACATCGTTGTTTTTGTCCTTATTTAATTCGACGTCCATGTAGTGAATGTGGGTTTAGCCCCTGACTCTTATTCTCCAGCACTATGGACCTTGATGGGGTCGTCCAGTCTCATGTAAGGTTTCTCCATATGGGTCAGAGGTAAAGCCCCAATGTGCTGTGAATAAAGACCAAATTGATCCCTTCTACACAAACCTCCTGCAGTAAGTGAGTACCCGACAGCAAATGCTGAATTTCCCTACAGCACCTCCAAAGGAGAAATTAGGTATTACACATTGTCCTCTGTGGACAGGTGTCTTTTATACTGATAACAAGTTCAAGCAGGTGCTATTACTACAGGTAATGAGTGGAGGACAGAGGAGAAGTTACAGGTCTGTGAGAGTCAGAAATCTTGCATGTTTTTAGGTGACCAAATACTTATTTTCCACCACAATTTGCAAAATAAATCTTGCTAAATCAGACAAGGTGATTTTCTGGATTTGTTTTCTCATTTTGACTCTCATAGTTGTGGTCTACCTATGGTGTCAATTACAGGCCTCTCTCATCTTTTTAAGTGGGAGAACTTGCACAATTGGTGGCTGACCAAATACTTTTTTTCCCCACTGTATCTTCAGTGTGGTCCCATGAAAAGATATAATAAAATATTAACAAAAATGTGAGGGGTGTACTCACTTTTGTGATATACTGTAATTATTAAGTTACATACACAATGTATGCATGTTTTCTACAATTTTGCAATTCATTGATGTCAGAGATCGAGCGTTGACTGTGCATTCATGGTACTTTCAATTTATTTCTATGAATACACCGAAAACAATAATTTTCAGATCTGCCATAAAAATGAATGGAACAAGCTGTACATGTGACCCAAGTCTATCAGACATTGATGGTTCAAAAACGTGTTTTTAAAAAAAATCTAATTAAAGGTAATCGGTTTTATGTGGAGGATCCCAGATTTTGGGACAAAGACATAAAGAAAAGGAAAGGACAAAACAAGATGAAAGGGAGAACTTCCTATCAACCAGGGTGAGAAGATGGGAGAAGATCTCTGACCAAGGATGCCAAATGTCAAAGATGTCTTTTGCTCTGTTTTCATTACCAGCTTTACTCTCCTCCATGCACATTAATACATTAACCCATAGAAGCCTGAAAGGTGGTGATAAAGATTTCAATAGTTTGGGAATCATTTGTTGCGTTGCAAGTATATAAGAACCTGGGGGCATGGACCATCAGGAATCATTTGGAGGTTAGTCAGGAGATCTAGTACCATAATAGACATATAGGAGATCAGGTACACCAGACATATAAAACTGAACCTGGAGCTGAAGCCCACCATCAACACAAGTGCCAGAATTACTTGAACATTTGATGTAATTTAGCAGGGATCTTGGACCATTGTTAAAGTTGAGTTCCTTTGTGTGTCCAACATTTCTTGGACCTTTCTTCACGGGTCCCGATATCAGTCCACTTTTGAATTGTGCTGCCTGTTATCAATATAATATTTTTGTTTGTATCCATGGCCAATACTTATCCATCTTCCACCATCCTTGGCACCCAACTACCTCATTTTGCAACTTTTATCTTACCGAAAGGTCCCTTCTTGGCCTTGGAACCTGATCAGAAAGTTCAGCTAGGATATGATCTACTATGCTTCATTAGAGTTGTGCCTAAACCCTACAACAACTCCTAAAGGTGAACACTAGTCTATGTTTCTGTGCCACCTTATTATTGTGAGATATACTAACTTAGAGGAGCACCATTGTTCTTTTTTATTTCTAGCAATAGATGGGTCTGTCGGCTTTGGGCACAAAGCTTCTTGACTTCTTTTTCAATTGAGTGAGATGTTCTCTATAGTAGGTCACCAAAAATATTTCTGTGCCCATTCCTCCAATTGTACTGCTCCAACTTCTTCTGATAGCCTTCTAATTCGAAGGTTGTTCCTCCTGTGTCTACCTTTGTTATCATTGAGGTGTATGACGATGTTGTTTGTAATTTGTGAAGAATGCTCCTGTGGACTGTCTTGTGTAAATCTTTGCCCAAAAAAGCCGGCAAGCTATTTTGTGATTTCTGTGGGATTCAAGAGCTTGGCTTGGAAACACTTAATCTGTCATTGTCAATCGCTCTACTTAGAGTCCATAAAAACGTCACCTATAGAAGTCCTTGAATTTAAGTAGTAAAAATCCAACTCAACAGGTGGATTCTTTCAGATGAGGTAGTAGAAGTTGGGCACAGGACCTGGTGATAGGTTGTCCTTCTTCTGTAGTGTCAAGTAGGCAAAAACATAGGGTGAACAGATCATTCAGATAACAGGAGCGACTTCTGGTAAGATACTGATGTCAAGGGCCCGCAGAGTGGGGGACACATAGTTTCACAGGAGCATTAGAAGATTATTCTATATCTAATTGTAGCTATACTATGGCTGTATTTGTGCTCCCTTTCCTTTTCGGTTTTCCCTCCCTATTCTTTCCCGTAATGGTACTTATCAGTTGAGAGTCAATGTTGTCTCAGCTGTGGTCCTCCACGACCAAGTTTTGGAAGATTCTGTTATTCGCGGAGGAAGAAGCATCTTTACCCTGATTGGTGAACTAGTGCTAGTGGCGGGAATATTTCTGCATAAAAGGCCCAGTTTTGCCAAAGTCCGGGGTGGTCCGTGCACAGCAAGTCACCAGTATCCTGCCGGCCCACCTTTTTTGTTGTGATGCCCATTATTTAGCTAAGGCTGGAAGGACTTGGTCCATTTTTGATCATTACAGTTGATTATTTATTTGATTACTGACTGATGAATTTACTCTATGGTTTTTAATATTTATTGACTTATTAATTTATGTTTTAAGCAACCTTTAATAAACATTGTGAGCCTTTTCTTTATCCAAACTAACCTTGTCTAGTCTTTTTTTCATTAATATGTTAAAGGGAATCTGTCACCAGGTTTTTGTTACTTAATCTTATAGCAGCATAATGTAAAGACAGAGACCCTGATTCCAGTGATGTGTCACTTACTGAGCTGCTTGCTGTAGTTTTTATAAAAATCACTGTTTTATCAACAGGAAATTATCACTATAGGACTAGTAAATCTGCTGCCAGGTAGTCCTCCGTATTCATGAGCTCTATGTAGCCACACCCGACCACTGATTGGCAGCTTTCTGCCTATCCACAGTGTACACAGAAATTAAATTAATTGATTGTATTTTTGTTGGGTCTTGTGCCTTGGTGCTTGGGTGGGTGCAACCTAAATAAAGACCCGAGTGCCGGCCAAAAATGCGCAGTTAGAATATTGTCAACAAAAGAGAAACCAAGGATCGGACATCAAAATAAATATTAGGATATCTTTATAGTGAACGCCATCGAGAAAAAAGCAGAACAAATCCACAGACTACAAAAATCTATAAACACATCAACGTGCGCAAAATGACCGATCCAAGTCCCAAGTCATGGACAGAAAGGACAACCAACCCCATACTAACAATAAGAGCAGGAGGGCCCAGGAAAAATGCTCAATAAGTGCAAAAGACTCTAATATCAATGCAATAAAGGACGGAAAGAGAATTAGTAAAGCATTGCAGAAAATGGTCGGCAATACAGCGCCCTGAAAAAGTATTCACACGCCATGAACTTTAACACATTTATTCACGTTACACCAACAAACTGAAATGTTTTTTATTGGGAATTGATGTGAAACCAACACAAGGTAACAAGTGTTTGTGAAGAGTAAAGGAAATGATACACGGGTTCCTAAATAATAAAAAAATATAATCTCTACTAACCGCGATATATGAGAAATAATATTATAACATGAAAGATAAAAGGAATAATTATTTTTTAAATATACATTAGTAATGGGAAGAGCTAGGATTTTATAGTATGTTGTGTTTTTTATGTATTCTTGGCATATAATTACATCTCTGTGCATGTGAAATTTAAAAAAACAGCACTGTAAGCCGCCATGAAGTTCTGTGCCGTTCCTCTGGACCCTAAACTGTCACCCATGATGCCCACATCTCAGTGTATAGGGCAGAGCAGGGCCAGGAGCCACTGCCTGTCAGGAGCCACCTGAGGGTTTCGTCACCTCTGACCTCTGGTCACCTGCACACGACCAACTGCCGTTTACTTTCAACTGTCGGCTGAAGTGATTGGACCGAGGTCTACAGGCGGGAAGAGAATACTGAGAATGGCGACTACTGGACGAGGAGAAAAGAGCAAGAAGAGGAGCGAGGAGAATAGGAAGAGAGAGGAGAAGAGGAAGAGAGAAGAGGAGAGTGATACCACTGATGGATTCAGGAAGAAGAGAAGAGAGGAGAAAAGAGAGGAGACGAGGAAGAGAGAAGAGAAGAAGAGAGAGAAGAGGAAGAGAGAAGAGGTGAGTATTACCACTGCTGGTTTCAGGAAGAAGAGGAGAGAGGCCGAAGACAATGGATTGGAGGATGGAGAACCAACACCTGGATGCAGCAGAGACACCGGAACATCCAGCCCCTACGCCAGGCTTGACATGACCAACTTTGCCTTCCATAAAGTCTTGGGTAGAGGAAGCTTTGGGAAAGTAAGTTTCATATTTTTTTTTTAACAATCTATATTTGTCATTGTATCTCCATCTGTTATTTTCTGTAGATAGATATTCATTGACATCTTCTTCTATGGAATGGCTGACAAAACACACAGACGCTCGAATGACCCCATGATTATTTCACAAATTGGATCATCTCATCACCATAGTTAGGTTTAGTGCTGCTGTAAACGGGTATTCTGATTCATTGAAGAGCTGATCTCTGGGATTACATCTGTGGGGAGTTGGGGTGACAGTTTGTTTCCATGTACTGGTCCATATATGATGCTATCAGGATACAATATATGCTTTGACCTTTATGTTTTTAAATCAGCTGCACATTCATAGAAGACCAATACTGAACCCCAACCAGCTCCAAATACCATCCAGTGTTTGTCCTATTTATTGCCATATGGTGATAATGGAATACCCCTTTAAGGCCTCTCCATAGAGCATACGTGGAGGAGACAGTGCATCACGCCAATAGCTTTGCATTGCTCTGCTATAAAGTCCAGGACACCAGCAGACTCACAAACCACTCAGGCCACCCGTTTCTTGTGCAATAGATGAACCAGCTGTTTTCCACCTCCCATACACATTTTCCAACCATAGTTTATTCCTTTCTTCAGGTGGTCCTGACATCAGTCCCCAGCCGAAACATCTATATGGCTGTGAAGATGATCAAGAAAAGGGAGGATAATGAGAACATCATTATGAGAGAGCGGCGGATACTCCTGGCGGCCCGAGACTGCCCATTCCTATGTCACCTGTATGCCGCACACCAGTCTCGGAAGCGTGCGTATTTCATCATGGAATATCTGTCCGGAGGCAGCCTCAAGGCTTTGATTGAGATGTATGGCTCTCTGAACATCGACAATGTAAGGTGAGAAAGAGGAAGAAATACCAAAAAGTGAGAGGAGGGGTGGAAATAAAAGCTGAGGTTGGGATGGAGCTGGGAAAGGACTGGCAGGGAATCTGGCCCAGGCAGGAAGGAGGTTCCAGCAATGACATTGATTCTACACTATGTTCTCTCCATCAGATTCTACACAGCAGAGATCGTATGTGGCCTCCAGTTCCTCCACGGACACAACATCGTCCACCGGTAAGCAGAACTTTCCTCCTTCTCTCTGTCCCCTTTACGTGCTAGTAATATTGCCCCCAACTTTCCTGGGCTCCTGTCTCCCTATTCCACCTGATCTTGCAATGACCCATTTTCCATCTCCTGTATCACTCGGCAGATTTCTTACTCTGATGTTTTTTTTAATTGCAGAGATATTAAGCCGGATAACATCATGTTGGATGCCGATGGCCACATCCGTATCATCGACCTTGGGCTTGCCCAAGATGGCGTCACCTCCTCCAATAACATCTCTGGAGAGACGGGCACTTTCCATTTCATGGCCCCAGAGGTGCTTCGCAAAAGAGGATATGGTACAGCAGTGGATTGGTGGAGCCTGGGGATTGTGGTGTCCCAGATGGCAACAGGACACTCCCCATTTTACACCGGCTCCGTCAGCAAAATGGCTTACAGAGCTATTACCAAAGGAGAGCCTGAAATTCCATCTTGGCTTGATGCTGACATGCAAGATCTTATCAAGAAGCTGCTGTGCAAAAAGCCTCAGAAGCGATTGGGTGTGTGCGGGAACATCCGAGAGCATCCATTCTTTACCACCATCGGCTGGGAGGATCTGGAGGAAAGGAGAGCCAAGCCGCCATTCATACCATTCAGGCCAGTTCTGGAGAAACATCTTATGCAGTGGCCAGAGGAAAAGAAAGCCCTTAACCCCATGGCCGGCTTCAATTATGTGTCACCCAGCTGGGCCCGGTAAGATCATCCTTCTCGGAGAATAAATCCCATCAAATGTCCTTCTCAGCTTGTGGCCATTATCACCGTCCTTGTCTTCTCCCAGTGTTTCTGCCAATCACCGTGTCTCTGTTATTCTTAGGTTGATGAGAAGATCTGGGTTGTGAAACCTTCCAAGACCATCAGGTGAGTGGCCGCTGTACACACAGGACACCGATTATACCCATACATCATATCTGATGTTTCATAGGGGAATGGTTCATTATGATGACCATTCCTCTATGATAACAGAAGTGTAAGGAGGTTGCTTTCCCTGCTCCTTACATGGAACCACTTAGTCAGACAGCTGGGTTGTTGGGGGGAAGACTTTCTGCACTGGGCACAAGGGACCATGTGACTGCTGGAGACAGAGAAGAAGAGAGAGGGGTGTGGTCAGAAAAGAGCGGGAGAGCAGAGTGCGCGAGACAGAAGGGACAGCGCGCCAGAGAGAGAGCAGGCTACAGCGCCGCGCTCCCCGAAAGAGAGTGCTCTCCGTGAGGGCACTGAGGCTGAGATACCAGCCGTAGTGAAGGCTGGATGTGAAAGTGTGGACTTGGAAGCCTCTGTAATCAGAGAAGAGGTATCCCCTCACAGTGACCTGAGCGCGCAGCCCCGGTGACCGCAGTGACAAGCCAGGGCCCCTGAGTGTGACAAGTAAACTGCTCAGTGTGTGTGTAGCATTGCTACTGTAGAAAGACTGCCAGGCTAATATACAGAGACTGTGCAGCAGAGTGGCTGTGTTGCTTCCTGCTTCACTGGGAGAAAAGACTGCAAAGACTTAACCCCGGAGTCTCCAGTTCCCAGGAGACAGAGGAGAGACTTCAGGATCTCAAGCACTGCTGGTGACTGTACCCACTTGGAATAAGGACCCTACAGTCAGGACCTCCCTGGACTGATAAGTTACAAGAACACTCATTAACCATTTACTGTTTGCTTTATCTCTATTCCCCTCAACAGTTGGTCTGTCTGCTCCGTGGTGACATACTCAACCCTGCACTCTATTACAGAAGATCCAGTAGATAGAAGTTGTTGAAAAGTCTTTCTTTTATGTCTTGCAGAATGAGCCTGTACCAACTGCCAAGAACTTTGTGTCTCCAGACCCGTACCTGAGATCTCTGCTGCTGTTTGTCACCTCGGCTGCCCTAGAACATCATGTCTATCCATAACATCTTCATGTAGGACCACTGCCATTGTGTCGCTGCACCAGCCCAATCCTGGGCTGCTTCTTCACATCACTCCAACCCGAAGATCTTCTGTGCCATCGGGAGTGGCCTGTGCTTAGTGTCCATCTGGTGAGTTCAGGAATAATAGTCTAATATGGGCCATTATCCCTGAACTCACCTCAGCACAGGCTAGGTAAATATTTCACCCATAACCCATCACATCCACATCACCCACACTACATGATAGATATAGGTCCACACTACACGATAGGTATAGGCCCACACTACATGATAGGTATAGGCCCCCACACATAGACATATAGCATGTAGTTAGAGATTTCGGCTTTTGATCCTGGGATTTAATCTGATCGCCATATTTGGGGTCAGGAAGGAATTTTTCCCCCTAATATGAGGACAATTGGCTCATTCCTCATGGGGGTTTTCGCCTTCCTCTGGATCTACACGGCCTTAAATAGGTTTAGTACAATATATTAATAAGTAGATTCCCACATAAGTAGTCCAAAAAAGTTTAAAAAAATAAATAAATCAGAAATAGTTTATTTTACACAAAACAAAAACATTCTAAATAACAATTAAGTAAAATATTTTTAAAAAAGTCTCACTTCCACACTTTACAGATTAGGCTCGAGCCTTTGATCCTGGGATTTAATCTGATCGCCATATTTGGGGTCAGGAAGGAATTTTTCCTCCGTCACGAGAATAATTGGCCCATTTCTCACGTGGGGTTTTCGCCTTCCTCTGGATCAACACGGCCCATAGATAGGTTTAGAAATTAGAATATAGAAGTAGTTTCTTATGTTTATTAAAAAAAAAATTAAAAAAAAAAAAATATAGAATTTCTTTTTGGGTTTAAAAAAAAAATAGTTAACATAAATATAAAAACAAATTAGTCCAAAAATAGAAAATTTCTAAATAAAAAACTACACTTGAGGCATGACATATTAGCTATGAGCCCTTGATCCTGGGATTTATTCTGACCGCCATGTTTTATTTGGGGTCAGGAAGGAATTTTCCCCCCTGATATGAGGATAATTGGCCGATTCCTCACAGGGGGTTTTCGCCTTCCTCTGGATCAACACGGCCCATAGATAGGTTTAGTAAAATAGAATAAATAAGTAGTTTCTTATGTTTGTAATAAAAAATATATAATTTATGTAAAATAATAATATAATATTTTTGATTTACAATAATTTATTTGACACAAATATAAACGTAAATTAGTCCAAAAATAGAAATTACTTTTATATTTTTATATAATAAACATTTATATAATAATAATAATAATAATTTTAAATAATATATATTTTTTAAATTAAACGTACATATACACATTAGCTATAAGCCCTTGATCCTGGGATTTATTCTGACCGCCATATTTTATTTGGGGTCAGGAAGGAATTTTCCCCCCTGATATGAGGATAATTGGCCGATTCCTCACAGGGGGTTTTCGCCTTCCTCTGGATCAACATGGCCCATAAATAGGATTATTCTGATAGAGTAATAATTTACACATGTACATAATAATAAAATATATAATAATTTATAACCCCGTCTATAAATAAAATCTCTTTTCCCCTACATCGTTGTTTTTGTCCTTATTTAATTCGACGTCCATGTAGTGAATGTGGGTTTAGCCCCTGACTCTTATTCTCCAGCACTATGGACCTTGATGGGGTCGTCCAGTCTCATGTAAGGTTTCTCCATATGGGTCAGAGGTAAAGCCCCAATGTGCTGTGAATAAAGACCAAATTGATCCCTTCTACACAAACCTCCTGCAGTAAGTGAGTACCCGACAGCAAATGCTGAATTTCCCTACAGCACCTCCAAAGGAGAAATTAGGTATTACACATTGTCCTCTGTAATTACGGAAATCATGGAAGTGTTGGGTCATCCAGAGCAGAGAATGCTGTTTATTGGTCATCTGCATTCTGACAAATGGATGAGAATACAGAACGGGTCCCTTCTGTTGCCTCAGATTCCCATAAATGGCAGTTGGATATTGGGTTTTCTAAACTGGTCAAGAACATTAAAGGTTCCGGTGAAACTTCAGCTGTAGCTTCGTCCCGGCACTGACTGACAGCCAACTTAGCAGTGCATCAGTACAGATCCGACTGTCAGTCAGTGTCAGGGCGCGGTTGCAGGGGCCGCCCACCATGGTCATCAGTAGGGCCCGGATCATAAGTGCACTGCCTTGGATCTCTAGTTAGCTTTATTTATTTGAATAAACTTTATAATCTGTACAGGCGCACACATGCGCAGGGTTTACCTGACACAGCCCCGGGTGGTGCGGCGGTGCGATCACCTTGTAACTCCTCCTCCCGCACGCCGATCCTCCTCATCGGTGCCAGCTACAGAAGAGGATTTATCTGTCCATGTGCAGAGCGACTGCACAGCACCAGGAGGAGGCAGAGAGTGGAAGTGAACGGGTCTAATATTGTGGGGGACAACAAGGCAGCTGATCCTGAGGAGAGGGGACACAAGTGCAGCCCACTCCTATCTGTGGCTGCTGTTCACACATGAGCTTCCTTCCACTCCTTTAATGCCACTACCAGGCTAGCATTAGGGCAGTCTGTCAGTCAGTGCCGAGGCATGGATACAGCCGCCGCTCTCTATACATAGCGGTGATTGAACTTGCGCCAGATAACGCCATATCAGCAGGTTAATAGTGTTATTCTACATGACAGGTTCCCTTTAACCTATGATGTAGTTTTGTCACTGGTCTCTTAGGGCTATATGAAACCGACTCAGTAGCAGTGCCCACTTTATATGCAGCAGATGCCGGCTATGCTACAGAGCCAAAAACTGCCTGTAACTGAAGCACCCGGAGCTTGCTCCGATCGCTGAAAGTTTATCCATTTAAAGGCCTCTGTCAGTCACTGAATGGTGATTGCAGGGAGCCCACCTGGAGATGCGTCATTTGCAACTGTATCAGCATATGCAGCAGGTCCAAAGCGGAGCGGCGTGATTACGTCATTGAGCCCCGACACACAGAACATGAATTCCGGGCTAATTACATCACTACGTTCGTCTGTTCGGGACCTGCCACTGTCTGCTGCTGGACTTGCCGGGGTAAGTGTACGAGTAAATGATGTTTATTAGGGGAGGCTATCATGTATAGTGGGGGCTACTATTAGAGCTATCATAGAATGTAGGGGCTACTAAGGGGACAATGACAGTGTGGGGGCTACTGAGAGCGTCATCATACAGTGTTGGGGCTACTGAGGGGACCGTGATACAGTGTTAGGGTTTCTAAGGGGGACATGACACAGTGTGGAGGCTACTGAGGGAGCCATGACACTGTGTGGCAGCTACTAAGGAGGCCATGACACAGTGCGGGGGGCTACTAAGGGGGCAATGACATTGTCAGGGCTACTGAGGGGGTTATCATACTTAGGAGACCATGATATCGAGTAGGAGGTACTGAGGTTGTCATCATAGTGTGGAAGCTACTGGGGGATCATGACACAGTGTGAGGGCTACTCAGGGGCCATAACAGTGTGGGGGCTACTAAAGGCCCATGATATAGATTGGGGGCTACTAATGTTGCCATGAAACAATGTGGGGGCTACTGAGGGGGTCATTGTACAGTGTGGGGCTTCTGAGGGGCCATTATACTGTGTGTGGACTAGTGTGATGGCCATCATACAGTTTGGGGGCTTCTAAGAGGTTAGCATTCCGTTTGGGGGCTACGATACAGTGCGGTGGCCATTATACTGTGTATAGAGGAGCTGTACAGGGGAGACTCGGGACATTATAATATGTAAAGTGGGCACTTATTGGTATAGGGGAACTCAGGTTACTGTGACTGTCAAAGGGGCACACAGGGCAATATTACTTTCTAGGGGGCACAATGTGGGCACTGTTTTCTAGGGCACTTGCACCCGGCATTACTATATTATAGAGGGGTGCTTTAGAATTTAGAGGACACAGAGAACCACACAGCAGGTGCAGTAATAGGGACACATATGGCAGCAGCGGCTCAGCATTCGGGTGACAGTAAGATGAGGAGTTTGTGCAGGTTGGGGATAGATGGGGACAATGCTGAAAATGTGAGAAGTGAAATGTGTCTTTGTTGTAATCTCTGCAGCTGAGTCCTGGCTGGAAGAAGTTGTCATGATGGTCTGGGCCAGATGGAAAAGACGGGAAAAGTGAACGATTCCATCAGAAAGGACGTCAGCGGTAAGACATTATCTATAACTGTGCTGTGATCTGTTATATGTTCTGTAGGACTGGTATCTACACTGACCATATGGCGGTAATATCCATATTGGTCTTTATATAGAGATTCATTTCAGTAACAGGCTGTCATCTGCTGAGGTTCTCCTCCACTATTAGGGTGCGTCACCCAGTTGTAATCATCAGGGTTACCTGGTTAGGGGCCACTCAGAAGCTTCGCCCCCCTGAACCAAAACCCTAGCTACACCTCTAAATCAGGCCATAGGTTAAAAAAAATTGAAAGGCTAGAATTGCCATTTTTCTGTCACAGCACTTCCCCGCCCCCCCAAAAAATACAGCAAAAAATGAATTACGGTATATGTACCCCAAAATGGTATCATTAAAAGCATCAGCTGCCAACGAAAAATAAACTAGACCTCACTCAGCTCCATGGACAAAAAGTATGCATCAGAAAAATCCACTGCAAATATTGGGGTTTTTAATTTCCATCCTAAAATTGAACAAAATGGGACCTAAAGGCCCCAACTATAACAAGGGGGGACCCCCTGCTTCCATTCGTATCAGTTATGCAACAGACTCATTGTAGACATTTGGGCTACGTTCACATACATGAAATGAAAAATAACAAAATCCAGAATAAAAAGCGGCACAAATGCTATAATGAATTTTCCCATCATTTCACAACAGTGCGATAACATGTGGCTTGTGTAGGAGCTCACTGCATTACAAAGAGGAAAGTGACACCTAGTAGTTGGGTGGTCATACATTTCCAGAAACGGCACAATATGGAGGTCACAGAAGATACATGAATTGTTCTTTCATTGAGGATATTTTTTAAAAGAACGTGCGGTATTTATACGCTATAGAAAAGTCAATTTCATGGGGGTCCGCTTGATAAATAGCAATCTTGTAGACATCCTGATTTACGCCATTTTCAAGGCATACTCCATGGCATTGGTGTCATTCCCCCATTCATCGGCCTCAGACTTGTAGAGCAAAAATGGAGAAGAACATTTCATTAGTGGCAGATAAATAACGACTTCTCACTATGGAGGACGAACAACCTGATGTTACATTTCTTCAAGGTTAAATAATTTGGCCAGATCTGTACCTTACAGTCCAAGTGTTTTCATCATCTGGGTAGATCCATGTATGAGAGTAAATAAGCAGTCGTGAGGGCTTCATGGAGGACCAAATGTCCTCTGGTGATATTTGTATAGACTTTATTCCACAAGGTCTACAAGTCTCAGACATTCTAACCTTGATATCCTGAAGAACAATCCACCCTCCACGTTTGTTCTGGAATTTCAGTAATTTCTCAGCCTGTTCTTGCTATTACTCTGACCGTCAGGGAGCTGACGTGATGCTATATAAGCCAATGAGCTGGTAGACAAACGGTTTGATTTTGGGGACCACTTCTGGGTCAATGTGGGTCACCAGTCCAGAGTTGGGGTGTCACCGATGTGTCAGAGGCTGCAGACCGTTGCACTGCATCTGTCTGCAGAAGGTCTCAGTAGTTTGCTTTGCAGAAGAGTGGCTACCTGACCCTACGCTAATGGCCACACCTGGACCTGAGTGTTGATATACTTCCTGCTTGATGCTGGCAAGCGCAGTTGATATTTTCTAATGCACTTCCCTATTGAGGCTTGGAGCTGCAGCAGTCGGCTAGTGTCCTCTTGGAGTTTGAAGGACGACGGTGTTTCTGTCTGAATTTACTCAAGCTAAGTGTTCCCTTGTTTTGTGTATCCTAGCTGTCTTTAGTATTAGTGGGGATTGACTAGCGCTCATCCTTCCCTTCTCGATGCAGGGCTTGTTGCCAGGGTCGGGCAGGGATTAGGTATCCTGCTCGGCGATAGGTGTGGAACCTATATAGGGAGGATGGGACAGACAGGGTGACGTTAACTCTGTCTAGGGGTCTCCACTCCCCCCTTCCCTAGTGTTTGATTCCCCTTCCCTTATCCCTTTGTGTTGCACTTAGTCTGTCCTATACTGTGCGTAACATGGGGAGACCAGTGGCTAGCGGTAGACTGGCTGTCTTCCTGCCGAATTCCATCAAAAACTGTGCAAGTGAACCTAGAAAAACTGATTTGGTTGGTCACCAAATATTGATGTACAGTGGCATGTAAAAGTTTGGGCACCCCTGGTCAAAATTACTGTTATTGTGAACAGTTAAGCAAGTTGAAGATGAAATCATCTCCTAAAGGCCTAAAGATAAAGAGGACACATTTCCTTTGTATTTTAGGAAAAAAATATATATAATTTTTTAACATTTTAAAAATTACCAAAAGGAAATTGTGCTTATGCAAATGTTTGGGCACCCTTGGAGATTTGTATGCTCAGAGATAACTTTGACCAATGTTTCAGACCTCACTTAGCCCGTTAGAGTTATGGCTTGTTCACTATCACCGTTAGGAAAGGCCAGGTAAAACAAATTTCCCAGCTTTATAAAAACTCAGCCTTCTCTAACCCTGTGCCAAAAAAACAGCAGCCATGGGTTCTTCTGAGCATCTGCCTAGCAGTCTGAAAATGAAAATGGCGGAGGCCAGCAAAGCAGGAGAAGGCTGTAAGCAGATAGCACAGCGTTTTCAAGTTGCCCTTTCCTAAGTTCAAAATGTAATTAAGAAATGTCAGTTTACAGGAACAGTGGAGGTCAAGATAAGGTCTGGAAGATGAAGCAAAATTTCAGTGAGACTATTGCTAGAAAGGAAAATCATTACCACTGCTTGACTGCAAGAGACCTTCAGAAAGTTTTAGCAGGCTCTGGAGTTCTGGCACATTGTTCTACTGTTCAGAGACACGTGCACAAATACAACCTTCATGAGAGTCATCAGAAGAAAACCTCTCCTGCATTCTCACCGTAAAATTTCAAAAGTATGCAAAAAAACATCTAAACATTCATTGTGGAAACAAGTCCTGTGGACCAATGAAGTTAAAATAGAACTCTTTGGCCACAATGATCAAAGGTATGTGTGGAGAAAAAAGGACACAGTATTTCAGAAAAAGAACATCTCGCCAACCATTAAGCATGGGAGTGGATCAATCATGTTTTGGAGTTGTCTTGAAGCCAACGGGATGGGGAATATTTCACAGGTAGAGGGAAGAATGGATTCAATACAACCCGCAGTAACCACTGATCAACCAAACCGCTGCATGACCAGCTCTATCCTCACCTACTGTATTCTCACCCATCCCTTGTAGATTGTGAGCCTTTGCGGGCAGGGTCCTCTCTCCTCCTGTACCAGTTATGACTTGTATTGTTTAAGATTATTGTACTTGTTTTTATTATGTATACCCCTCCTCACATGTAAAGCGTCATGTAATAAATGGCGCTATAACAATAAATAATAATAATAATAATTCAATGAAATTTAAAAAAATTCTTGATGCAAAAGCTGAATTTGAAAAGAGCATGGCTTCTACAATTGGATGATGATCCTAAACACATGTCAAAATCCACAATAGACTACTTCAAAAGGCGCAAGCTGAAGGTTTTACAATGGCCCTCGCAGTCCCCTGATCTGAACATCACTGAAAATCTGCCGCTAGACCTCAAAATAGCAGTGCATGCAAGACGACCCAGGAATCACACAGAACTGCAAGAATTTTTCAAGGAAGAATGGAAAAAAATCCCTCAAACAAGAATTGAAAAACCCTTGTCTGGCTACAAAAAGCGTTCGCAAGCTATAATAGTTTTAAAAGGGGGGCTACTAGGTACTAACCATGCAGGATGCCTAAACTTTTGCATGAGCCCATTTTCCTTTTTGTAATTTTTAAAATGTAAAGATGAAAAATATATATTTTTTTTTTATAAAAATACAAAGAAAATGTGTCATCCTAAACTTTAGGCCTTTTAGAGATGATTTAATCTTCAACATGCTTAACTGTTCACAATAACAGTAATTTTGACCAGGGGTGCCCACACTTTTACATGCCACTGTAATTTAGGCGTCTCTTGTGTATTCACTTTGCATTTTTTTAATTAGTAAATATAAACTATTAACGCTTCCACTCCTGAAAGCTACCGTATTTTCTGGTGTATAAGACGACTGGGCGTATAAGACGACCCCCGACTTTTCCATATAAAATATGGAATTTGAGATATGCCCGCCGTATAAGATGGGGGTCATCTTATACGCCCAGTAATCTTATACGGCGTGTGGTTCCCAGGGTCTGGAGGAGAGGAAACTCTCCTTCAGGCCCTGGGATCCATATTGATGTAAAAAATAAAGAATAAAAATAAAAAATATGGATATACTCACCCCTCCGATGAACCCTGCTTGTCACAGCTGCAAGCGTCTGCCTCCGTTCCTAAGAATGCAGAGAGTGAAGGACCTTCGATGACGTCGCGGTCACGTGAGTATATCCATATTTTTTATTCTTTATTTTTTACATGAATATGGATCCCAGGGCCTGAAGGAGAGTCTCCTCTCCTTCAGACCCTGGGAACATCCAGGATCGCTCCCTGCACACGCCGTACCCGGCGTATAAGACGACCCCTGACTTTTGGGACAATTTTTAGGGGTTAAAAAGTTGTCTTATACGCCGGAAAATACGGTACTTATTCTGCAGCATATTTTCCACAGCTGCCTAAAACTTTTCAAAAAGATGCTTTCTTTTTTGATAGTATGATACAAATCACTGCTGATATGTGACCCCCAATTTGTTAATTTCTGAATCCATGTAGTAATTTCCATTTAGACCACTAGATGGCGGCACCTGAATGCTACATTAACAGTATCTCCAAAAACATGGTAGGTCATAGCACAGAGGTTTAGCAGATGGATACTAAGTACCCCAGCATCTAGGTCATAAGATACAGTATGTTAAGAATCATTCTGAAATACTAGAAAAATTTCAGTGTAAAATTATAATCTTATTAAAGGGATTTACAGCTGCAATTAAAAAAAATAGGTCACATGCAGTGCTCCACTGGGAATTTAAAGGGGTTGGCCACTACTCGGACAACCGCTTCCTATTCCTTATTTTTTACCCAGTAAAATTATAAAATTTATACTCGCCTCCGGTGTCGTTCCAGCGCTGCGAGTACTGGCTCTCCCAGGGCTTGTGTGACATTGCTATGTCATGCAATCCCTGCAGCCAATCAGTGCTGGCTTTATGCTTTCTTTCCTCCTTTGGACAAATCAAGACATCCATAGGGAGTGTGAGATGCTGCTGCTCTTTCACTTCCTCTGGATGTCAGTTATGTCCACAGAGAAGAGAGAAGTCAACGCTGATTGGCCACAGGGATCCTCGGAAGAGGCACCACAGGAATGGCGTCGGCAAAGAAGGTTTCACTGGGGGTAAACATAGGGATTCAAAGGGGTTGCCAAATAGCCAACTTGGCACTCTCCACAAAGAGAAACTTTACCCCTTGGAGCCCCTGTCAGAGCTCACTCACCCATACAGGCTACTTCTCTACTATTTTGCACTGATGAGGGGCAAATATCCTGAAACACGTGTCCTGCAAATGGAGTTTCTGGTTTGGCTTTATAGCCTAAGTCATGTGACGAAGCCCTTTAAAGAATTGATATTGATTTTTTGGATTGGTACTTAGAATAGGTGGCGCTAGGGTTCAAGTCTTCTTCCACTCTGAAAAAAAGCTATCTGCATATTTTAAGAATAACTCCCATCACTCCTGCGTACTAGTGCTGGTGTTCCCTACTGGTCTCCTGAGTACCTCTTCTGATGGGGGATGTCAAGTGATAGCTGCAGCCAATCATTATCTGCAGTGGTAACGTTCTACCTGAGCCAAAACAAAGACATGGGAGGTTGTTTCTTCTGGCATAAATGGAAGATTGTAAATTGTAAGCCTGTGAGGGCTCCACCCCGAAACACGAGAATCACATTAACTGAAAATTTCTAACACAAAATGAACAAGAACCACAAGACTGATTTCATCAACAAAGGTATCATTCTAATCAGTGTAATGATGCCAACCTGACACTGACTGTAGTTTACTTAGCAAAATCCTGATGATGGGTTCACTTTAATTTCTATGGACTTCCTTAAAAACCACAGCAAAAAGAAAAGGCAAGGTATGATTAACAAAAGTCACCCCAAGGACACAGCAGCAACTCCCAGACAGGTTGGCATTTACCGACTTCGTATTCATCTACAGTTAAAAGGAAAATGTGACGAGGGAGAGGTGGCGAGGAGCAAAACACACAATTATACACAGCTGAACTATATATTATCTGTCCTACTTTGGCTTTTCAAAGGTCTCCTTCAGACGTCCAGAATAGTCCTCCCTGTCCTTGGTCTTTTTACATTCAAATTATAATGTATTTTTTGTATATCTAGACATTTCTGTGTGACTAATATACCCTGGAATGAAGAAAAACACAATTAGAAAAAGTGATGCATAAAAATGGATGCGTACCATAATGAAAGAAATGGATCAGAATTTAATCTCTAAGATTCAATACCTTTGAGCAGCGAGACCATAGGGGCTGTCAACTTTTTTTTCCGCTTAAATGCATGTATTGGAGGCTAAAAGTTATTTTTGCAATTGGGTTTCGTCAAAAATGTTGCACCGTCTTGCTTTTACAGGATCTGTTTCTCCGCCACATTCAACTTTGAGGTGGTCTGTGGTCATAGATCAGTTCAGAGGAGCTCAAAAATAAAGAGGTAAAAGAGTTACAAACTTCCCATCAGAAAGTTATGACAAACTCACTGACAGAGTCTCAGTTAACAGATAACTCAGTCAGCTACAAAAGGCAAACAGAAAACATAGTCGTCTCGTTCCTCATTTGACAAGCTATAGCGCTAACCAAAGAAGCTGCCTTGGGATCCAAGATACCTGGAGCGCTCCCGATGATCAGCACCGCAGCTGCATGTGTCGCAGTCACAGTCTATGCATGGAGAGCCCAACAAACAGGCTCTCCTATTTCTACTTTTTTGTGAGAGTCACCCCAGGTCTCAAACCTACAACCTTAACATTGCAGGCAGGAGCTCAAGCTACTGAGCCACAAGCTCTGGTGATGTATTGGGGAGAATTATGTATACTTGATCTGCATTGCAGACTCTGACTCCACAGGCAGATTATACTGATGCATTGGACACAGCCCTGTATTTCTATGTATTTGTACTCTAGAGGGAGAATAAGAGATTTTTTTCATCCTATAAAATTGCTAAAAAATTAAAAACACTTGATAATGAAAGAAATGTCATTTTTAATGCGGTTTTATTTTAAATAATGAACAACACAAACCAGAAAATAACACGGATATATTTGGTGTCTCTGCAAACATGACGATCCACACAACACAGCGCTCAGATTATTTGTGGGAATTGGTAAATGGAGTAAAAAATGGCGAGATTGATATTTTTTCACCATTAAACACATAAAAAATTAATCAAACTGTAAAGCTGAAGCCGTGATCGCACGTAGCGTAAATGCTGCGTTCTTTGTGCTGCTTTTTTTCTGCAGGTGACCGCACCACATAATGTAAGAACAATTTTATTCGATTATTGCGTGTTTGCTGTGTTTATTTTAGACATTTTCCACTTATTTGATGCAATTTCGGGGCAGATATGAAGCAGAATTTCTAACTCTTTTTTAATAGCAAAGAAGTTTTGATTCTGACCTTAAAAATGTAACGGCGTTTTTTTTTTCCTGAAGAAATCTATGCAGCGCCCCAGAGTCCTGGTCGTTGCAGTAATGTCGCTCTGCCACTAAGGGGAGTGATGGTACATCTGATGGCACTAAAGGAGTTCACCTGACCAGGTATCACAGTCACACATTACACTTCACACTCTGGCCACCAGGGGGAGCAAAAGGTTCTATGTATTAGGCCACTCCTCACACTCTGGTAAAACTGGGGGCTGGATAGGAAGTTAGAGAGAAGCTGACTGGGTTTTGCCCAGGTAACATCTAGTGAGAGAAGAGCGGTACTTGGGAAGATTCAGGGGGGTCCCTGTCAGGGGTGGGATCCTGACAGTGGCCTAGCAAAAGGACAGTTCGTTACGGAGCCGCGCCTGCACTTCATTGCGGCGGTATCTTAAGAAAGGACACGAAGCGAAGTATATTGTGGAGAAGGGAGAAACGAGATCACAGCACAAAGGCGATAGAACCAGTAGGAGTCGTGCCCCGAGATCGGCAACATCCTACTGAGGCGCGTAGCCGGTGGCCGGAACGCCGAGGAAGTATTGGGCTCCACGCATTACTTCAAACCAACCACAGGGCAGTTGACTTTAGGTTGGCTGCCTCACCTAAATCACCTAATGAAGACAACGGAGGCAATTGTGGGAGAGGGGCATCTCTAGGGTCCCTATAAAATAGCTCCAGGCCTACCCCGTCATACGGGTGCGTCCTATCCATATCATCTGGGGGACGGAGAGAAAGAACATAAACACACACGACAGTTGTGAGGACTATCCCGTGGTGCTCAGCAGTAGGCTACTGATTTCCACCTGCAAAGGGAACTCTGGATGTGCCTTCGGACCGGCCGGTCTCAGCCAGCTCTGTTAACCGTACTCTGGATTGCGGATGCCGAAGCCTTCAGTAAAGAGGTAAAGAGACTGCAACCCTGTGTCCTCGTTATTTACCGCAACCTACACCTTTTTATTGGGCGCCCCTTAGCAGGGCCACGGACCGGGTCGGGCCACCGTGACATCCTCAGAACCGAGAGACCCGGTACCGAGTACCCCGCTGCCCTGCGTTTGGGGGCCGCTCCATCTACAGAGATAAAATGCACCAAAACCGCAAAGTTCAGCAATGTCTTCAAGCCACAGAGAGGAGCTTTCATGGGATCAGATCCACTTTCCTTGGAAATTTAGACCGTGTCCACATGTAGCGTAAATGTTGCGTATTTTCTGCCCAAAAATTCTGTTGTTTAACTGCCCAAGCAAAGTGGATGTGATTTCATGAAAACTGCGCCCTCCGTGGTCTAAAGACTCTACTGTACTGTGCGGTTTTGCTGCTTATTTTTCTCTGGAGCCTAAAAAGTGCATGTAAAAAACTGCAGATACTTTATTAAGTGCAGAATCAAAGCTTTTCTGGATTATAAAACACATTAAAAACGCGGCTTCACATCTGCACCAGAAACGCATCAAGTAAGGGGGAGAAGATTGTTATTGTGTAGGTGGGGCAGATCCTGCAGAAAACAGAAAACACAGTGTTTCTGCAGCGTGTGAACACGGCCGTACAGACCCCAGAAGCCAGAGGTCGTATAGTGACGCTACATAAAGATGAGAAAGTTCTGGCGGCTCCGACTGTGAATGAAGGAACAGACAATAATCCCAACTAGAGAGGAGCCGGACGCACAGATGACGCCGCGCTGCCCGGACTCATCAAAAGCTGCCGGGGACCCCGGCAGGTAAGAGATTCACGGCCCCCCCGTCCAGCCGCCAGGTACCACTGACCTGGACCAGAGACCCAGGAATCCATCCGCTCATCTCTAGTCCCAACTGTCCCGGATACAGCGGACAGTCCTGGATTTAGGTCTATGCCCCCCAGTCTCGGGTGTCTGCTGAATATCCCTCACTGCCAGCGTCCCTCTGACAACTCCTCCTGTCAGGGGAGAAAGAAATGGTAAATGGGCGTGGATTGGGGCGTGTCCGCATGTTCTATCCCTATCTCTGTTCTTCAAAAGTTGGGAGGTATGGTAAAGCGGATGCTCCTTTAGACCAGGCAATCATATGATTTTTGGTTTTCTGTGCAGCATAGTAATGTAAAAAATATATATATTTATTTTATATTTTATTTATATTATGTTATAAATTTTTCAGATTATATTTGTGAGCGATCAGTTCTCTGATAGACGCTCGTGCACACACAAGGATCCAGTACTTTGGTTCAAAACAAATGAGCAGTTTACTAAATGTCCATAAACCATCTAGGTTAATAAAAAAAAGCACAGCCTTTTCCGGCTCAAAGGGATGACATAAAAGTAAAAAAAACTATTTAGATGTACAGGCTCACCCCTTCAGACACACTCACAGCATGCCAGGATCTGACTAACACCAACAGAGGTGTTTCCACCTCTAGTCCCAGACCCTGACTGAGGCAGCTGAACTGCCTTATGTAGCCTGTTCCAAACCTGGAACAGGAAGTAAAGGAACAGCCAGTCCCATCCAGTTCTATGGCCGCTCCTAACACCTGGACCCAAAATCCGGACCCATAAAAAAGCACCTCTCAGCACTATATGTGTTGGAGCTTGCTTCTCTGAGTCCTTCATCATCAAGGCTTGGCATCTCCGCGACACATACCTCCTGTCCAAGTCTTGTCTAGCTGCCACTTTACAATATAAATACATATTTCATATATATATCGTTTTTAGAAAAACTTGAAAAATGAACTAAAAAGAAATTATATTTTAATAAATATTAAGTAAATATTGTAAATATTATAATAAGCATTTTAAATGAATATTTTTCAATACAATTGTCCCTGGCTTATAAATATAAATAAATATATATATATATATATATATATATATATATATATATATATATATATATATATATACTGTATAATGATATGAAAATTTTAATGATTAAGTATGAAAATATCTATCTATCTATTTATCTATATATATAGATATATATTATAGTTTATTTTATTTAATTCTTTTTACAATGCTTATGCCAGAAAACCAAAATAAGCACCATATGTAAAAGAAATGTAATATCTCTATCTATCTATCTATCTATCTATCTATCTATCTATCTATCTATCTATCCATATATATATCAAAATATATAATATGTAAGCAAAAAATAAAATAAAAAAACTTAATAAGTAAAAAAATAACATGAAAAATGCAATAAAATGGAGAAAAAAATGGGAAAAAATACATTACATTGAATGTACAGTAAAAAACCTAGACATATTAGTTATCCGCACAAATGTAAAGTTGAAACAGGCTGCTTGTCGTGAGACAAGAACAGGAAAAAATAAATAAATAAGACACAATGACAAAATTCACAATGAAAAGTAAATAACACAGGAACTCTTATGTATCCCCAAGCATCATAATAATAATACATTTTCCTGCATGATACAAGCGTCACCTTACACTTGGGCATATATCAGACATATTTATTACTTTCTGGACATATCTGTACATCTGGCAATGCAAACTTCTAACTTATAGCTCCCTGTGTCCCTTGCTCTATACTTTTCTTTAAGGAGGGGGGAGAGATTTCCAGATAAATATAAAAATTAAGAAAAACATTGTGGGTAGAGGTGGGAGAGGGAGGAAATACGTGAGGAATTCATAAAATATGTCTGTGTGACCTTAGATAGAGGCAAAAATATTTTGGCATAATTTAATCAAGTCACGCAGCTTTGTATGTTCTGTAACCGGTATTTAGTGATGAGAAGAGGCTGCTCCGGGCTGCAAATAAATGTCCTCCCTCTCACACCAATTTCCTATCTAAATAGGTTGAAAACGGTGCAGTGTTTCAGAAACAATTCATGATTTACAGAGTTTTTTTGATGTCGCTTTTCATTTTTGTTTTGTAGTATTCTTCTGTTTTTTGTGCCAAATTAATCCAAATGGAACACGTTCTTCACAAATTTATCCATCTTGTATGATTGGTCCAAAAGTCTGGTCCTCAGTGGCTTCTCAATGCCCTGGTGGGATGGCACAGTCGAAGAGATCATGCAGACGTCCATGAAACTTGGTCCAAACACCAGAATGCATGGACCATCTAAGGTCTTCCAACCCACGCTTGGCAGCATAATAGCTATCCAGTATATGAGGATGTTGAGTTCGGGTTGGGAGACCCATGGACAGTCCATGCATTGAGGTCCGTGTTTGGACCAAGCTTCACAGACGTCTGTATAATCTCTTAGACTGTGCCGTTTCTCTGCTAGATGTTAACAGTTGCAGGGATGTCTCCACACCGGCTAATATTGTCCAGAAAGTGACAGAACATTTAGGGACACTCCCCTTTGACTATATGTAACTTATCCTAAAATATGTAGATTGCTTTCTAGTTATTTTTAGTAGGTCAATGCCAGTAGGTCTTCCCATGGGATTTCAGGTATCACGGTCGGGATCATTACAACATCTCCAAGACTGTGCTCTTGTACTTATCCATGACTTTGTCCAATGACTCAATCGTGAAGAAAGTATGTAGATGTGCATATTAGATATGGCTTATGCTCTGTTCACCTAATTTTTGGACTTATTTTTTGACAACCGTATACTCCCCGTTTGCCCATGAGATCTGCTCTATCCAAAAGTTTGACTTTTGGAATATGTTTAGCTGGTATATGTTAATGTAACATTTTTCATTTGTATTGACAAGAAGTCACTCAAAAGGACAAAAAAGTTGGCCAAAAGTGAGGAAATAAATTGGGATACATATTTTGTGAAACTCCAGTGACATAAATGTCCATATGCTGACCATTACCACCTAACCTTCCATGGCATTCCCAGGAGACTGGGTTTTTGATGTATCAATACCGTGGTAAAAGATGTAGCCAAGTCCTCTGTTCCACATAACCTGTGTCTAATGGGAAGAAGTTTTTGGTGGCCATGCTTCGGAATCTCCCAATTGATTTGGGAAAGCAATTGTGTCTCATCCCCCCATTGGAGCTCCCAACTTTATTATAAGGCCATTTACAGTTGCATCTGTCACCAACATGGTGACAGATGCCAAATGGGAACTTTCATGGAGAACAAGCTAAACGTAGGGCAAAAACAAAACGTGAACTTATCAATAGGTATTAGAGAAGCCCTCTCATCAAAGTTTGTATCCTCTTTGTATATTCCAATCATCATTTTATATAGCACCGTCTACTTACAATTGCTCTTTTATCATTTCTACCCTTTTTACCCTTTCTATCTTCTCTTTTCTCTGCTCTATGTAGAACCAGGAAGTCATTTGTCCATGCATTTATCATTCCCCTCTTCAACTCCAAACCAGCTGATCTGCTCCTCCCCGCTGCCAGGGACTTTGCAGTGATATAGAATTGTGGTTCTAATGATGACTCATGCAGAGAAAAGAGACTCCCTGTTTCTACATAGAGCTTAGAAGGATACAGCTAGTCTATTTTTAATAACATTATGCCATAGACCTAATGGAAATGTCATGGGTGTGTCTGGGGCTGCAGACAGTCGCATTGCATCTGGCTGCAGAAGGTCTCAGTGGTTGGCCTTGCAGGCTAGTGTCCACCTCCCCCGGCCTTAATGGTGTCAACTGGATCTGGATGTTTATAACTCCCAACTTTCTGTTGGGAGTTGTGGGTGTTATTTCCATTTCACTGTTGAGGCTTGGAGCTGTAGCAGTCGGCTATTGTCCTTTTTGGAGTTTGGAGGACGTTGGTGTTTCTCCCTGAGTCTTCTCAAGCTAAGTATTCCCATGTTTCATATGTCTATCCCAGTTGTCTTTAGCGGTAGTGAAGATTGACTAGTGCACATCCTGTCCTTCCCCCGATGAAGGGCTTATCGCCAGGGTCAGGCAGGGATTATGTATCCTGCTCGGCGATAGGTGCGGAACCGATATAGGGACGATAGGACGAACAGGGTGACGTTAGATCTGTCTAGGGGTCTCCACTCCCCACTTCCCTAGTGTTTACTTCCCCTTCCATTATCCCTTTGACTGCAATATATTAAGAGGATAAACATTTTGATGGGAAGAGTGCTTCTTTATGGTAGGTATACACTTTACTAAAACGGGTAAGATCTACAATTCCATAAAGACTTTTACAATTTGAGAAAAAATAATTTCTGACTTGAGCACCACATTGCCAGTAAACAACACAGAGCAGGTTCCTATAAATGTTGCATTACGTTGGGGGAAGAATTGTAAGGGTTAAATAAGCGCTCTGGTTTTAATGCTTTGGACATCAGCCAGTCCTAAGCAGACATCAGACATTATAGTGCCATTTTTAGTCTCAAGGGAAAGATTATTCCAAAAGGACGAGAGACAAATGAACAATTAGACAACGAGCTGTTTTTTCTTTGGGATTTATTTTTCTCATTGTATGTGTATTTGCCATTCCCTACCCTAGCCCCATGTACAGTATCTCACCAGCAAACAAGATTAAACTCTTCTTCCAGTAAAGTATTTTTCCAAGGGTGGAGGTTTTGGCAACAATATTTTATGGAACATTACGTTAAAGCAATTGTATATTAATTTTTATGGCCGCCTGGCAGAGAGTCTCATGGTCATGTGCCCAGTGCAGTGCAGGAAATTGATGGGAAATAGCCTTATACAACAGTATTTTCTATTAAAAACATGTTGGTAACACGTAATAAGTCAATAAGTTGACTTTTGAAACTGACGTAAACAGGAAAAATGGGCGTTAGAGTTGGTGCCAATCAATTCTCAGGAGCCAGTCCATTGGCTACTTCAATACTTCTTGGCCACCGGACAAGAGCCCTGAAAATCACATATTACCTGGCGTCATTCCCGACTCTACTATAGATTAGCCAGTCTGGCGTGACGTCACATATGCATCATGTCACAATGATAACGTTGCGCCAGTCCGGCTAATTAATAGAAGAGTCAGGTAAGAGGTGATTCTCAGGGCTCCTGTCCAGCCATTACAGATTTCTGACGTGGCCACTCAACCGGGTCCTGCAAATAAACTCACATCAACTCTAATGGGCAAGGATGAGGAAAATGGACAAGGGCCAAGTTATGAAAAGTGGTTAAGAGAATATGCAAAATAGCATGACCAATGACCATTTGGCTGATGGCTATTTAATGTGTATGGAGACCTTAAGGTAGTGCACCTGCCATGTTTTTAAAGTTGTCCAGTTACAGAAACAGAGTGGCCATCTGTGATACTTTGTTTCTACATTTCCAATTTCCACAGAATTTACAGCAATAGTGTAGTGTTAGAGTCCCGACCTGTGTGACTGGCACATAGAGACAAATGTTCCTTTCTAAGTCATGAATAGCTGAGATGTCATTAACCCATTAAAGCAGTTGTTTCTTGAGATGATCGCTTGGGTCCAGTTCCCAACACCCCAGGAAAATACCTGATTGTGCCCATTGAAAGCCAAATATTTACAACACTCCTACTCCTAAATTCTAATATGGTAAATTGCTGATAAAAATTCAAAATAAACACAATTACCAGAGAAATCCTTTAATTTTCAAAGTCAAAACTGAGCCTTACAATCATTGAGTGCCAATGAAAGCCATAAATTAAAATTCCTTGTGGTTGGAAAGTTCAAGACAGAAAGTTTTCCAAAAGCACTTCAAAGCTTCCTATTTTCAGGTGAATGCATGGAAGTATGGGATGTTTGAAAGACTGGTGGTTGCAGAAACATTTTGGAAAAGACTTAAAGAGACTGTGAAGTTGAGAGTTGGCTTGGAAAAAAACATTTTGTTAGGTTTACTGGTTTACTGTAAGACTGATATACAGACCCTACAAGGAGGCATATTGAAGGCTTTAGATGTCTGAGTAATGGAGCTGTAGGCACTGGTCGTGTTGCCTTATGGCATCTAAAATAACTATGTTCTCTAGATGCTATATTTGCCTTAGTAGTTTTAGGCAAACTGAAGACCGCGCACACGAGGTAGATTATAGGAAGTTTATTGAAGCCTACGCGTTTCAAGAGCTTTCTTGCTCTCTTCTTCAGGGCATATGGTACATAACACAATACAGGGTGTATTTATACAAAGGAAGGGGAGGGGCACAAAGGCCCTTGTACTATGATACATAAGCAAGATTTAAAAACATATATAGTAACATAGAAACATTACACATTACTATTTATATCCTAAAAACATTGATTAATGTTAAAAACCAAAAAAAAAATTAATAAAACCAACCCTGCATAAAAGTGTGTGAAATATAAAAAATATGTATACAAAAAAAAGAAATTAAAAATAGGCAGGAATCTAAGGTAGCCCAATGAGTATTCGAAGCGGGGAGCTTTGTGTAGTAGTTCCATTATCTGGGCTGTTCAAGTCATTGTGCCACAGACTACTGATGGTTCCTTCTTGATTTTTCTTGTGGAGATGAGAACATCTGGAAATGTTCTTATGGGAAAAAGGAAGACAAAATCTTGTAAAAAGGAACAAAAGAGCAATGGTTATACGCTGTTACTGATTATACAAAAAATTATATTATAATTTGTACTAGAACCCTCCCATGGGACCAGAGGTAGTTATTGAAGTGAGGCTCAGTATAAGCAACCACACTTCAGTTAGAGGTTTTGTAGGTTAAAGGATATCTGACATTACATTTAGCCCTTCAGGCTCAAGGGAATTCAAGGTGTATATCCAAAAAACCTCTTTTTTGTTAAGTGACTGTGTGCGATTAGAGACATGTGCAGGAACGTGATCAATGGGGTGAACACGAAATAATAAAGGATTACTATTGTGTGAGATACTAAAGTGTCTGGAAAGACCATGTTTAAGATAACCTATTTTAATATTGTGTCGGTGGGAATTCATGCGGAGGTGAAGTGGTTGTGTTGTCCTGCCAACATATATCTTGTTGCAAGGACAAGTAATGATGTAAATAACGAAGGAGGTGGTGCAGGTGAAAAAGTGACTGATTGGGAAGGGGTGAGGAAAAGAGGGGTGTTTAAATGCTGTACTGGTATGTGCAATAATACCACAACACAGACATTTCTTGTGAAGACATTTGAAGATCCCTGGTTTTTGTGAAGCAGGTGATTTTTTTCGTTCATCAAGAAGTCTGCTGGGTGCCAGTTTATTTCTCAGGTTGGGTGCTCTCCTAAAAATAATTTTAGGATGTTGAGGCACCAGCTTTCCCAGTATATTATCCTCTCTTAGGCCGGCCTCACACTAGCGAGTTTTACGGATGTAAGAGCGCAGAAATTACGTCCGTAAAACTCGCAAAATAAACGGCACAATTATTCTCAATGGGTCTAGTCCTATTAGCCGTATATTACGGTTCAGTATTATACGGCTTTCTACGGCCGTACAAAATCGCAGCATGCTGCGTTTGTCAGCGTATTGCGCAAAAAAATCGCTAATGAAAGTCTATGGGGGCGAGAAAAATACGGATTCCACACGGACCAGCAGTGTGACTTGCGAGAAATACGCAGCGCTGTTAGTGAAAAGTCGGTAATTCAATTGCCGGCTTTTCATTTCTCCTGCCTAAACCCGACATGATATGAGACATGGTTTACATACAGTAAACCATGTCATATCCCCCTTTTTTTTTGCATATTCCACACTACTAATGTTAGTAGTGTGTATGTGCAAAATTTCAGCGCTGTAGCTGCTAAAATAAAGGGTTAAATGGCGGAAAAAATTGGCGTGGACTCCCGCGCAATTTTCTCCGCCAGAGTGGTAAAGCCAGTGACTGAGGGCAGATATTAATAGCCAGGAGAGGGTCCATGGTTATTGGCCCCCCCTGGCCACAAACATCTGCCCCCAGACACCCCAGAAAAGGCACATCTGGAAGATGCGCCTATTCTGGCACTTGGCCACTCTCTTCCCACTCCCTGTAGCGGTGGGATATGGGGTAATGAAGGGTTAATGCCACCTTGCTATTGTAAGGTGACATTAAGCCAGGTTAATAATGGAGAGGCGTCAATTATGACACCTATCCATTATTAATCCAATTGTTGGAAAGGGTTAAAAAACACACACACACATGATTTAAAAGTATTTTAATGAAATAAACACAGCGGTTGTTGTAATAATTTATTGTTCTCTCAATCCATCAGGAAAAATAATAAACGCACAAGATACATACCTTCTGGTGAACCGTCTCGTCCCACGAAGTAATCCATCTGAAGGGGTTAACTAATATTACAGGCACGAGCTGCGATAAACCACTCGCTCGTACCTGTAATCCCCGGGTGCTGAAAGGAAAGCTGGATCTGTACTTACATTGAGTCGCGGTGAGGCGCCCTCTGGTGGATGTTCTCATGAACTGCAGCCTGGGAACTTTTTCCCACGCTCCAGGTCATATGAGGACATCCACCAGGGGGCGCATCACCGCGACTGAAGGAAATGTAGGTCAATGACCTACATTTCATTCATTCGCCGGGGGATTACAAGCACGAGCACACCGCTGCATTTAGCAGGGCTCGTGCCTGTAATATTAGTTAACCCCTTCAGATGGATTACTTCGTGGGACGAGACGGTTCACCAGAAGGTATGTATCTTGTGCGTTTATTATTTTTCCAAGCGAGGGTGTTCCTGATGGATTGAGAGAACAATAAATTATTACAACAACCGCTGTGTTTATTTCATTAAACTACTTTTAAATCATGTGTGTGTGTGTTTTTTAACCCTTTCCAACAATTGGATTAATAATGGATAGGTGTCATAATTGACGCTTCTCCATTATGAATCTGGCTTAATGTCACTTTACAATAGCAAGGTGGCATTAACCCTTCATTACCCCATATCCCACCGCTACAGGGAGTGGGAAGAGAGTGGCCAAGTGCCAGAATAGGCGCATCTTCCAGATGTGCCTTTTCTGGGGTGGCTGGGGGCAGATGTTTGTAGCCAGGGGGGGCCAATAACCATGGACCCTCTCCTGGCTATTAATATCTGCCCTCAGTCACTGGCTTTACCATTCTGGCGGAGAAAATTGCGCGGGAGCCCACGCCAATTTTTTCCGCCATTTAACCCTTTATTTCAGCAGCTACAGCGCTGAAATTTTGCACATACACACTACTAACATTAGTAGTGTGGAATATGCAAAAAAAAAGGGGGATATGATATGGTTTACTGTATGTAAACCATGTCTCATATCCTGTCGGGTTTGTGCAGGAGAAATGAGAAGCCGGCAATTGAATTACCGGCTGTTCACAGATATCGCGCTGAATGAAATCTAAATACAGAATATATATATATATATGTGTCTCAATGACATATATATATATATATATACTGTATATATGTTTTCCCGAACATTTGAGCACATAAATCCATTAGATGTCGGTTTTGCAAGCCTGCGCGAAAATCTCGCAGTACGGATGCCATACGGATTACATACGGAGGATGCCATGCGCAAAATACGCTGACACACCCTGACTACGGATCAATATTTTGGGAACATTTCTCCGTATTACGGCCGTAGTACGGACGTATAATACGTGGCGTATTGTCTTACGCCAAGTGTGAGGCCGGCCTTACTATGTACCACAACTCATTAATAGATTTGTTTAATGAATTTGTGGTCTGTACTGAATGTGGTTAAAAAACTACAGGTGTATTCTTCTGAGCTGGCTGCAGTGTCAGCTTTTTCTTTTTTTAATAACAATTCTCAGCTCAGAAGAATACACCTGTAGTTTTTTAACCACATTCAGTACAGATCACAAATTCATTAAAAAATCTATTAATGAGTTGTGGTACATAGTAAGAGAGGATAATATACTGGGAAAGCTGGTGCCTCAACATCCTAAAATTATTTTTAGGAGAGCACCCAACCTGAGAAATAAACTGGCACCCAGCAGACTTCTTGATGAACGAAAAAAATCACCTGCTTCACAAAAACCAGGGATCTTCAAATGTCTTCACAAGAAATGTCTGTGTTGTGGTATTATTGCACATACCAGTACAGCATTTAAACACCCCTCTTTTCCTCACCCCTTCCCAATCAGTCACTTTTTCACCTGCACCACCTCCTTCGTTATTTACATCATTACTTGTCCTTGCAACAAGATATATGTTGGCAGGACAACACAACCACTTCACCTCCGCATGAATTCCCACCGACACAATATTAAAATAGGTTATCTTAAACATGGTCTTTCCAGACACTTTAGTATCTCACACAATAGTAATCCTTTATTATTTCGTGTTCACCCCATTGATCACGTTCCTGCACATGTCTCTAATCGCACACAGTCACTTAACAAAAAAGAGGTTTTTTGGATATACACCTTGAATTCCCTTGAGCCTGAAGGGCTAAATGTAATGTCAGATATCCTTTAACCTACAAAACCTCTAACTGAAGTGTGGTTGCTTATACTGAGCCTCACTTCAATAACTACCTCTGGTCCCATGGGAGGGTTCTAGTACAAATTATAATATAATTTTTTGTATAATCAGTAACAGCGTATAACCATTGCTCTTTTGTTCCTTTTTACAAGATTTTGTCTTCCTTTTTCCCATAAGAACATTTCCAGATGTTCTCATCTCCACAAGAAAAATCAAGAAGGAACCATCAGTAGTCTGTGGCACAATGACTTGAACAGCACAGATAATGGAATTACTTACACAAAGCTCCCCGGTTCAAATACTCATTGGGCTACCTTAGATTCCTGCCTATTTTTAATTTCTTTTTTTGTATACATATTTTTTATATTTCACTCACTTTTATGCAGGGTTGGTTTTATTAATTTTTTTTTTGGTTTTTAACATTAATCAATGTTTTTAGGATATAAATAGTAATGTGTAATGTTTCTATGTTACTATATATGTTTTTAAATCTTGCTTATGTATCATAGTACAAGGGCCTTTGTGCCCCTCCCCTTCCTTTGTATAAATACACCCTGTATTGTGTTATGTACCATATGCCCTGAAGAAGAGAGCAAGAAAGCTCTTGAAACGCGTAGGCTTCAATAAACTTCCTATAATCTACCTCGTGTGCGCGGTCTTCAGTTTGCCTAAAACTACTACCCTCAACATCCTTTTGGATTTTCGTGGAGACCTGCTGCTACGGTTATGCCTGCATGGGAGTTGTGACCTAGGTTCACAACTTCAATAGGTGAGCACATTCCCTACTAAGGACTGTATTCTTTCATATACAGTGTGACACATTGGGGGCGCCTTGTTGTTTTTTTTTTTCCTATATTTGCCTTAGTGGAATTGTTCCTACAGTTCTTTCCTTAGTAGACGTGTTCCTTCAGTGTTTTCCTTAGTAAACATGTTCCTCCAATCCTTCCCTAAGTAGACGTGTTCCTCCAGTCAATTCCTTAGTAGTTGTGTTCCCACAGTCCTTTTCTTAGTAGACATGTTCCTCCAGTCCGTTCTTTAGTAGATGTGTTCCTCCAGTCATTTCCTTAGTATACATGTTCCTCCTGTGTTTCCCTTAGCAAACGTGTTCATCCAGTCCTTCCCTTAGTAGATGTTTTCCGCCGGTCCTATATTTAGTAGATGTGTTCCTCCAGTCTTTCCTTAGTAGACCTATTCCTCAAGACCTTCTCTTAGTAGACATGGCCATCCAGCTCTTTCCTTACTAGATGCGTTTCTCCAGTCCTTTCCTTACTTGACAGTTCCTCCAGTCCTTTTCTTAATAGAGGTGTTCCTCCAGTCCTTTCCTTACTAGACGTGTTCCTCCCGTCCTTCCCTTAGTAGTCGTGTTCCTCCAGTCTTTCCTTTAGTAGACGTGTTCCTACAGTCTTTTCCTAAATAGATGTGTTCCTCCAGTACTTCCCCTAGCAGATTTGTTCCTCCCATCCTATTAGTAGTCCTATTAGATTGTTGGGTGATCACTTTGAAGTGAAACTAAAAAGTGAAAGTCCTACAGAAGGAATTTAATGAGGACTTGCTTTTATTATGAAGCATCAGAGAAAGTGTTGTAGTTATCATTGATGTATAGGTTGCTGTCATACTCATGTTTATGGTGGCCATTGAACTCTTCTTCCTGAATGGCAAACATCAGTGGTAAGAAGGATGGAGCATGTTGGATTTCGACATGCCAAATCATTTGTTCCTTTAGAATATAATGCTTTTCACTATAGTCTATTGGAAAAAAACATACAAGTAAGGTGAAATGTGCATGTATATACCTGATCCTTGAGAAATAGCTGTTCGGCCAACAGCTATCTAAAGTGTATGGTTCTCTTGAAGTACATGGAGGTGGGTCCATGTCTTTCTGTTTCTCCTCTCCCATCTGATAAACTGCACACAGGGTAACAGAGAGTAGGCTTTCAGTTCAGGGCAGGCAAGCTATTGAACAATGGCAGTTACAATTCATAAAGGAAAGTAAGAAAAAGTTATATAGTCTATGGTGCTGGCAAATTATGTCATAGGAACAATCCACTCAAAAAAAGTTGATGGTATGTTACAGCAGCAATAGTATGCTTTTCTACAGGTTTTGTGTAGAAGGGCAGATGCTCCTTAAGGCCACGTTCATACTTTCAGTATTTGGTCTGTATTTTACATCGGTTTTTGTAAGCCAAAATCAGGAGTGGAACAATCAGAGGAAACGTTTAATAGAAACACGACACCACTTCTACATTTTTCAGCCACTCCTGGTTTTGGCATCCAAATACTGATGTAAAATACTGACCAAATACTGAATGTGTGAACGTGTCCTAAGAGTATGTCTACAGTGCAGAAGTGGAATCTACTTCTCAATCTTGCTCTTTTGGTGTCAAGGGGTTACCGCAACAGAGAGGATGCAGAAGACAGCAACATCTGATTGCTCCTACTCCTGTGCTGAAAAGAAGCACTTCTCCTTCTTTTTAAATCGTGTTAATTTTTTTGGCAGAACAGGGGTTAATCAACCATGTTGGGAGCTCTGGGAGTCTGTGCTCTCAGCTGAGCTCAGTTAGCCACTGTCATTCCCTTTATAATCTGGGTCCAGATTCAAACCTATGTCAGAGCTAGCTTTTGCTGCATGGCTTGGTGGAGAGGTGTTCATATGAGAAGGAATTTTGGAGGAGTTATCTGTGACTGTTGTGTGGTTTGTAAGTGTAATAATTCCCTTCCCACCTCTAACTTTGGTTATTACCCCGTCTTCCACTCCCTGGTGCATTCCTCTGTTATATGTGGGTGAATATTTGTATGCTTCGTATTTCAGTTTACCCTTGTTTGTGTTGCCTTGTTCGTCGAGTTGGTGTACTGCGGTGCAAAGTAGTGGCTCTCTTCCCTGGGTGGGTGAAGAGAATAGATAGAGGGCTGTTTAAGGAGATAAGGCAAGGGTGGCGGTCCCGACATCTTCACCTTCAGAATTATCCTGGGAAATAGGGCAAGCTAGAGCGCTCCCTATTGGTAGGGACAGGGAAGTAACTCCTGGTCCCTGGTCACCCGACAGCTGAGTCGTGTCATTTGGTGTCAAGAACTCTGCAAAACAGAGGCATAACCACAATTCGAAGGGACAAAATGTAAGATCTGTAAGGATGTTCCACCCACCATTCACGATTTATATGGGAAAGTCATCTTGCATACCCTTTAGACACCAGAGGCCAGATGAGGTTCTTCCTCAGTTTTCCCCATAACTACTTCCATTCAGCAGAACAATATGAATATAACCCTCGCTTTCCACGAGAACTGGTAGTTGTGGGATATTCTCAAAGTAAGAGTATTGAATTCTAGCTAATAACCCGCAATGTTTCCCGTCCAGCTGGAGCTGTGGACAATGGCCCGGTCTGGACTCGTGTTGACAAACAGAACATCTGTTGTAGTTTGCCGAAACAATGGATCGTTAACAATGCCAAGTGTAGTAATGATGGGGAGACCGATAAGAAAGAGAAATTCCTGACAAACAAATGCTCTTTATATCGCAGCTGCTCGTACCTGTTTTTTTCAGTCCTTGTCAAAAATAATAAATGTCAAAGAAAGTTATAGGGACAGGATACTATCATAGAGGGGAACACAGTCTGCAGGTCACTGTGCTCCATCCTCACTCTGAAAACAGATGGTCACTTGAGTCACAGGTTGCTTCTCTAATATTAACATACTTTGAAAATAAATCAAAGTTTATATACAAGAGCTAAAGACACTGACAGAGATAAAGTATCTGAATATTCCACAGATCAGTCATTAAGCAGATTAATCATTCCAGCACTCCGGTCAGAAGACCTAGGAGGATTTGCACGTATTTTCTTCTTTTTGTGCCATGCTGCTTCTTCTCCTTTGAAGGATTAGTTATACTGTATACACTGATAAAAAAAAAAAATGTAACACTAAAATACCACATCCTAGATATTACGGAATTAAATATTCCAGTTGCAAATCTTTATTCATTACATAGTGGAATGCATTGAGAAAAATAAAACATAAAAATGATCAATGTAAATCAAAATGAATATCCCATGAAGGTCTGAATTTAGAATTATACTCAAAATCAAAGTGGAAAATCAAATTTTGGCTTATCCAACTTCAGTGGAAATGCCTCAAGACAAGAAAATGATGCTCAGTAGAGTGTGTGACCTCCACGTGCCTGTATGACCTCCCTACAAATGCCTGGGTATGCTCCTGATGAGGTGGCGGATGTTCTCCTGAGGGATCGCCTCAAAGAGCGGGACTAAAGCATCTGCCAACTCCTGGACAGTCTGTAGTGCAACGGGAAGTTGGTGGATGGAGCAAAACATGATGTCCCAGATGTGCTCGACTGAATTCAGGTCTCAGAAACGGGCGGGCCAGTCCATAGCATAAATGCCTTTCATTATGCAGGAAATGCTGACACACTCCAGCCATATGAGGTCTGGCATTGTCATGCATCAGAAGGAACCCAGGACCCACTGCATCTGCATATGGAATCACAATGGATCTGAGATCTCATCCCACTACCTAATGGCAGTCAGGCTACCTCTGGATAACACATGGAGAGCTGTGCGGCCTCTAAAGAAATGCCACCCCACACCATTACTGATCAACTACCAAACCGGTCATGCTTGAGGATGTTGTAGGCAGCAGAACATTGTACATGGTGTCCCCAGACTCTGTCACGTATGTCACATGTGCTCAGTGTGAACCTGCTCTCACCCATGAAGAGCACAGGGCGCCACTTTCGAATCTGCCAATCTTGGGGTTCTCTGGCAAATGCCAATCATCCTGCATGGTATTGGGTTGGGCATAACACCTATTTGTGGACGTCGGGCCCTCATTTTTTTGAGCAGTGTATATATAAATGATAATACCACACAGTATCCGGATATTACTAACATATAAGTGCTACTTCATCCAACTGCTGGATTTCGCAGATGAGATTAGTTGTATTTCTGCTTTAGAATCACAGAATTGTAGTATATTAGAGTTGGAAGGGCCCTCAACGGTCATCGAGTCCAACCCCCTACTCAATGCAGGATTCATTAAAAGAATCCCTTGACTGTCCAGCCTCTGCTTGAAGACTTTGAAGGAGAACTCACCACTTCTATTGGGAGCTTGTTAAAGCAGTCCTACTCTGAGTGGTCCCACTAGAAAACATAGGCCATGAATTGACCAGTTTTCCTCCCCTAATACTGGGAGGTCTGCATCATTACATAAATTGATATATTTTACATTGAAGCCGCTAGGAAACCAGAGTGATAAAGTGCTGGAATGGGATCCATATAGGTTTGTCACTCAGCTTTCTCTGTAGCAGCACTTCAATCTTTTATGCATTAAAGATACTTAAAAGTGCACAAAGGAAAATGCTCCACAGAAATACAGCAAATGTTATTGAGGTTTTGTGGACCACTAGTAAATGATGTTAAAAATGACTGAATGACCTTTCCTCAAGTCATCTGCAAGTGATAAGTCACTGGCAGCTCGAAAAGTGGGGAGACTACTTTAAACAATGTAAAGGAAAAACAGAGCCCCAGCACAGCTATGCTTGTTGTAACCATTGACTCAGCTTTGTAAGGCAAATACGGGGTTAATCAACCTACATATATGTGGTTGTGTAATTAGTTGGGTCAAAAGTTTAAGGGGTGGAAATATAGGAGTGGTTTCAAGAAAGAGCGGGTCCATATAAAAAGGCTGGGAGGCCCTCAATCAATACGGCGGCACCACAGCAAAAGGTCTCAATCACCCACCCTGTTAATCTTGGTTTTGAAGAAACATAAATTTCAAAGCAATAAGGGTCACACAGTAGATAGGTTGGTTTTTGGGGTGATTTCGACTTGGTGGTTCTTGGAGTTGGTGGAAAATTGCGGTGGAGGGGGTTGTACATCAAGTAAATAGCACCCTCCAATTGTGTTTTGGAATTTGGTAATGGCCACGGAGTTTTGTGACTCCTCACGGTGGGGTACTGGGGACTCAGTGGCATGGAAAAGGTTTTCTGGTGATGGAGGTGCTGGTGGTCGTCACTTGGGGTATTGCCGTAAGATTACAATATTAGGGTACCGACAGGTCTTTGGAGCTCCAAGGACCTTCTTCGACCTAAAAGTATTTATTGTTTTGTTTGTTAGAATAAAGGCCAATGTGGCCTATGTAATCCAAACAAAGGGTTGGTTTTTATTTGGGGGGTAAACTAGGAATCAAAAGTGGTGTATTTGTTAGAAGGTGGAAGGACAGCCTCTACAATACTGTAATCATGGGTCGATATGTCACCCAGCTTTCACAGCAGCAGCGCTTCAGTCTTTTATACATATAGCCATGACCAAAAGTGTTGGCACCCTTGAAATTGTTCCAGAAAATAAAGTATTTCTCCCAGAAAATTCTTGCAATTACACATGTTTTATTATACATGTGATTATTTCCTTTGTGTGTATTGAAACAACACAAAAAAAAGAGGTGGAAAAAAAGGCAAATTGGACATAATTTCACACAAAACCCCAAAATGGATTTAACAAAATTGTTGGCACCTTTAAATTATTGTGCGTAAACAACTTTGTTTCAAGCATATGATGCTCATTTCTACTCACCTGTGGCAAATAACAGATGTGGGGAAAAATGAAACCAGATAAAAATGGAACAAGTTGACTCAATCTTTGCATTGTGGCTCAGGGGTGGCACGGTGGCTCAGTGGTTAGCACTGCAGAGTTGCAGTGCTGGAGTCCTGGGTTCAAATCCCACCAAGGACAACATCTGCAAGGAGTTTGTATGTTTTCCCCGTGTTTGCGTGGGTTTCCTCTGGGTTCTCCGGCTTCCTCCCACATTCCAAAGACATACTGATAGGGAATTTATATTGTGAGCCCCATCGGGGACAGCGATGATAATGTGTGCACACTGTAAAGTGCTGAGGGATATGTTAGTGCTATATAAAAATAAAGATTATTTTATTATTGTGTGTCCCAAACTAAGCATGGAGAACAGAAAGAAAAGAGAACTGTCTGAGAAATTGAGAACCAAAATTGTTAAACAATACCAACAATCTCAAGGTTACAAGTCCACCTCTAGAGATCTTGATGTTCATTTGTCCACAGTGTTCATAATCATAATCAAGAAGTTTGCAACCCATGGCACTTTAGCTAATCTCCCTGAACGTGGACGGCAGGGAGAAATTGATGAAAGGTTGAAACGGGGGATAGTCAGGATGATAGATAAACAGCCCCAATCATGTTTCAAATAAATTTAATCTGTTCTGCAGGCTCCAGTTGCATTAGTGTCAGAGCGAACTGTCGACATTTGAATGAAATGAAATGCTGTGGCAGGGAACCCATGAGGACCCCACTGCTGGCATAGACATAAAAAAGCTAGACTGCAGTTTGCCAAAATGTGCGTGAGTAAGCCAAAATCCTTTTGGGAAAGTGTCTTGTGAACAGATGAGACCAAGATAGAGCTTTTTAGTAAATCACATCATTCTACTGTTTATTGAAATCAGAATGAGCCCTACAAATAAAAAAAAAACACAGTACCAACAGTCAAATATGGTGGAGGTTTAAAGATGTTTTAGGGTTTCTTTGCTGCCTCTGGCACTGGGTGCCTTGACTGTGTGCAAGACATCATGAAATCTGAAGATTACGAAAGGATTCTGGGTCACAATGTAGTGACAAGTGTAAGAAAGCTGGGTTTGTGTCCTAGATCATGGGTCTCCCAGCAGGACAATGACCTCAAACATACTTCTAGAAGCACCCAGAAATGGATGGAAACAAAGTGATGGAGAGTTCTGAAGTGGCAGCAATGAGTCCAGATATAGATTCCATTGAACACCTGTGGAGAGATCTTAAAATTGCTGTAGGGAGAAGGCATCTTCAAATATGAGAGACCTGGAGCAGTTTGCAAAAGAAGAGTGGCCCAAAGTTCCAGTTGAGAGGTAAGAATCTTGTTGATGATTATAGGACACGATCGAATGCAGTTATTTATTACAAATCTTAAGTTTAGGGTGCCAACAATTTTTTCCGGCTCATTTTTGGGGTTTTGTGTGAAATTATGTCCAACTCTCCCTTTTTTCTCTTTTTTGTTGTGTTATTCCAATACACACAAAGGAAATAAACATGTGCATTAAAAAACACGTGTAAATGCAGTAATTATCTGGGATAAATACTTCATTTTCTGGAACAATTTCAAGGGTGTCAACACTTTTGACCATGACTGTTGGTGATATTTAAAAATGAGAAACAGGAAACGCTATGCAAAAATATTGTGAACGTCATTAGGGTTTTCTGGATTACTAGTAAATGATCCTGACAACATTTTCCTTCATTCGAATGACCTTTCCTCAAGTTATCTGCAAGTGATAAGACGCAGGTGGCTAGCAAGTTAAATCTAAGCATTAGGGCTGGTGACTTCCTGTCAGGGACCAACTCACATCCTGTTACCTCTCCTTCTACTAAATATTGCAGTTTGGCATGGGAAGGTTTTTATTGTTACAGGAAGGTGTGTGTTGCTTAAGATGACAGATAAGGGCAAGTCACGAGAAACATTACAATGTGTTTTTGGAAACTAAAAATGGACTCCATAAGCCTAATAAAATACACAAAATATGGAATAAAACTAAATATCATATGTTCAATTAACTTTTTCTTAAATGGTTCCTATCTCAGACTTAGCATATACTATATGTATCATTTGGCATTATTTATTTAACAGCCTTCGGTTCATTCTCGAGCCACTTTATGGATGAACGCTCTGTAGGAAGATCAATCTTGGCCTAGATAGGTCCACCAGGTTCTTCTCTGCTGTTATTTTGACTATATCAAGCCATCGGGTTGCTCGTCTTTCTCTTTGCCTTGTTTCTTCTATTCTTCCGACCTTGATGTCCTTCTCCAGAGATCCGCATATGTGTCCAAAGTATGCAAGTCATGACTTGGTGATCCATGCTTCAAGTGACATGTCTGGCTTGATTTGTTCCAAAATTGCTTCTCCAGCACCACATTTTGAAGGTGTTGATTCTTCTTCTGTTTTGTTTCTTTATCATCTACCTTTCACATCCATTGCAAACAAATTTGTAGACATGAGATAGAAGAACAGATTGATTACTGATGTGCACCTACCACAATCTTCTTGGACCTACATCGATCACAAGAACGGAACCCCATCTTTCCACCAGAAATAGTGAGATTGTGGTGCAAGTTCTACTCACCACTACTGAAGCATGCTTTATTGACTATTTCCAGAACTCTCATTAAAGTGAATAGAGGAATCCCCACATGGGCATGCACCTCTCCATCCCCAGTGGCATCTTTCTTGTTATAGGAGAAGATCCCAAAAGTAGGATCAGCATCTATTAGACATTTAAGCACACCTTACAACTTTTGAGGAACAGAAAGAGGGACACTGTATGTGGCATGTGTAGCGTGCCACAACAAATTTTGATCATGCCCCTGAACACACCCAAATCGATGCCCATTTACCATTTCTTTCTACCCTGGATGGAGGAGATGTCAAAGGGCTGTTAGCAGCGAGGGACACTCAGCAGACACCCGAGACTGCAGGGCGTAGACCCAAATCCGGGACTGTCCACTTTATCCAGTACTATTGGGACTAGAGATGAGCAGATGGATTCCTGAGTTCTCTGGTCCAGGTCATTGGTACTGGTTGACCCTTTAAGA
Organism: Ranitomeya variabilis; assembly: GCF_051348905.1. Taxonomy (NCBI): domain Eukaryota; kingdom Metazoa; phylum Chordata; class Amphibia; order Anura; family Dendrobatidae; genus Ranitomeya; species Ranitomeya variabilis. The sequence continues at coordinate 202,701,195 of NC_135235.1, forward strand.
TGTCATGGTATTTTTTAAGTGGTTGCCAGGCGCCTCATGTGCCGATCTCAAAGTTGTTAAACCTGTTTTCTATAGTCAATCTCTAATGATCAGCGGCTGTCAGATATCCTATGTGCCACCTATCTCAGAGTAGAAAAAAATTACAGATAGGAAATTTCAACCTATTCCTATATTCAATAATCAGATTGTTAGTAGATCCTAAAAAATGGATTATCTAATAAGGCTGTTTTAAGGCTATGGTCATTAAAATGTTTTTTTTTGCACCATAGTAAGGGCCACTATACTCAACAGATTAAAGTCAGACGAACACTCCGATTGTGGCGTGACCAGATGACTAACTGGGGTATGTGGACCTCCTAACTCTCCCCAACAAATAATTTCTGGAAAGAGACAGGGATTAGGTATATGGAAGTTCAATGCCCAATCCTTTTGTTTTCAGAGAAGATAAGACACTGCCAGAGCTGTCCAACTATGGCTTTCTCCTCTTTCCTGTCAGAAGTTTTTTGCTATGTAGTCTACTAGCAGCATAATGTAGGGGCTAAGTCCCTGATTCCAGTGATGTGTCACTTGCTGATCTGCATGCTGATACAATCACAATATAGCTTGGAAGGCTGAGCTGTGTATAACCACACCCACATCGCTGATTGGCAGCTTTCTGTGTCCACTGTGCATAAGCTGCCAATCAGTGGTGAGGGTGTGGTTACACAGAGCAGCAGGACTAGGAGACACGAGACACCTAGTCCTCCAGTGAGAATCTTTTTTTGATAAAACACTGATTTTATTTAAATAGCAACAAACAGCCTAGTAAGTGACACGTCGATGGAATCAGGATCTCTACTCCTACATCATGCAACTCTCGGATTACACAGCAAAAACCTGCTGACAGATTCCCTTTAAGAGAATGGATAGAGATAGTCCAAGAACAAAAATCTAAAAGTTCACAACTGGGTCCCCGACAGCCAGAAAGTTATAGAATATCAACTCAATATGGTATAACCTACTTTTTTTGCATTAAAAATTAGAGATCATAAAAAAAATTCTGGGAAATGATCTCAATACTTTCACAAAACATATTTTTAACCTAAGGCTTCTGCAAATCTTTGAATTCCGTGCTTTGGAATTAAAAAAAGGAAGTTGATTTTCAAAATACCAGCCAGAGAGATCCCGTTTGGCAGCCGTGAAGAATTTTGTCTCCCCGAATGCCAATATAAAAAGGATTCACCCACTCACGTGCTGATTCCGAGCTCAGATAGTCTTCAGCATCCTTTGCCCGGGGGAATAGGAATGAAGAATGCAGTCTGGAATGTAGCTGACAACTTACTATATGTGTGTGATGTCTGGGTCTAGGATTCCCCCTTACTCTGTAAATTGGGGATATTATTTGTTTTGTTTTTCCCAGAATTAAATGCCCCCCGAGGTATCATCACCATAAACAATTCTGCCGCACAAATAGACCTAAGACCTCATAATGTCCATAAACAGTATCACCGGATATTATGCAAAAGCGGGATATTTTGTCACCTGCTTCCACCCCCTACCCCCTCACGCTTCTACAACTGCTCGGCTTTCGTCTCAGTTATTTCCTTTGGTTCCTTTAGAACGTTATTGTTACGCTGTATACATTTACGGAGAAAAGTGTTTTTTCCTGTTAAGTCATGTGCAGCTGCTGGAAAGGGGAAGATCCAAGGCCTTCCAGAAAAGTCAGCGTTTGAGTATACGGCAGTATTTTCCTTCTCTGCTGTTCCCCAGGGTTGGAGGATTAGAGGAGTGCCAGCTTTTTCACGTGTTACTGGTCTTATAGTGCATCAAGTACGGAAAATTCAGCCATTACTCTGCTTTATAAGTTATTATGATTAATCAGTGGAGTACACAGAAGAGAGTGGTCTCGTGGCAAAGTCAAGAATGGGCCACCAGGACAGAAGGACCTGGTATTTGTTTCCATCTCTATGTCCTTTCCATAACACTTGGGGTAATTACCACTGCCTTATTTGCAAAAATAAAATGCATTTCCACACTTACCAACATTTTAAAAGCCAAAAGGGGCATGTTTAAGCCATGGCCTGTCCCATGACTACCCTTAGGAATGCCCACTTTTGGCCGGTATTGTCCCAAAGCTTACTCGTTTTTGACTCACAGTAAAATTAGGACTTTTGGCGAGTATACAGTTCCTCTGGAAAAGGGATGAGTCTAAAGGGACATCCTACTCAGTGATTGAAAGCTATCTCTGCATCCAAAGTCATACAGGGAAGACTGTCAGTCACTAGTAGGACCACCTACTGGACTCATATAGATAGAACACCAGGAACTTCAATAAATAAACCCATTCCAACAAAAATGTTCCTCAATCTGATCAGTTCCTCCTGCTCTCCTGCCTGCAGATCAGATACTATTTTCAACATGGCAGGTTCTCTTTAACTTGTCACCCTCTCTTTTTCAGGGGACAGTTCCTCTTCAACAGTATTTTGTCAGCTGAAATTGGTACTAAATGTTCTTTCCCTTATCCAGTCGCATGCACAACCTGTTCTGAATGTCCATGTCTCTCTTATGCATGTATGCAGACAGACAGGAGAGCAAGAGCAAGAGACAAAGACAACTACCACTTTCTGTAATCCGTCTCGGCTTCTTTGTTGCTTGAGACTGATTATACTTAACAACAGACAGTAACAGTAATTTAGACAGAAAGGAGACACCTGGTGTCCAACACTTTTCGGAGGCTGAAAGTATAATTTTTGGGTAAACAATGCAGTTTTGTTAATGCACTGACCATCAGATGAGTTTGTGGTTATCAAGGTGACAGGAGTAGAGCCCAAAGACATACAGAAGCAACCCACCCAGAATGATACCAGAAGCTCTAAAAGGGTATTTGGAAATTAACTTTTTTTCATGAGAGATTCTCTTTAGAGGGCTATAACATAATATATAACCTATATAACAGACTATATATTATTTTATAACAGTCTGTACCCTGCATTGTGCATGTCTTTAGACCTCTAAAAAAAAGTAGTAAGTGATTTTAGCCCCGATATTGTCAAAACCGAAGAACGTGTATAATGATATGGCCTGCAACAATCTTGGCCTTCTCAACCATACAATAGAGAGCTCACTCTCCGGGTCGCTTCTGTGATATCTATGAGAAAGCCCCTGGTAGACATCTCTGGCAGCCTCTTATCTCTAGAGGACAAATGGATCAGGGGTCCGAATTCAGGCATGCCGGATCGTTAACTTCCCAGACAAACATCAGTCCAGCATCGCCATACACATTAGACGGTCGGCTATGGGTCGGTTAGAGTTATAGTGACAAAAAATGTATAATTGGTGGAGAAAGATTGAACTTGATAGACCTAAGTATTTTTTCAACCTATGTAACCCATCAATATCAGTGGGTTCATCCGATGTTACGACGTTAAGTGTATGGGGGGCTTAAAGAGGTTGGCCACTACTTTTTTTATTGATGTCCTATCCTTAAGAAAAGCTATGATCGTGGTGGTGTGTCTCTTGTCACATCCATTGATCAAATGTTGCTGTTGCCATCGGTGGCCAAAAGTTCTCGAACGCTGCCAGAACACGTCAGCTCCATCAATTCTATAATTTTCATGACCAGGTGTTGCACATTCATCTGAACAGTGAGCGGATTTGTAGTACCCGGTCATGGCTACTATAATTTTGATGGAGCTGCTGGGTTCCAGTAGCATCCAATCCAAGAACTTCCATCTTGCACCCCCACTGATGAAATATTGATAAGGATAGGCCATCAATAAAAATGTCGTGGGCAACCCTGTGCACACATTTAGACCCCAAAAGACAAAAAAGTTGGTAAGGTGGAAACTGATGACACAAATGGAGTAGATCCCACCATGCATGTTTATTTCTTGTCAGTTTATTTGTGGCCTGCAAAGCATTATCTGTAAGGAAAAGGGTTTTTTGGAGGATTTTCCTATTTCCAGGAATAATTTCCCTCTAACATGAAGATAAAAATAAAAAAATAAGTTCTCCACTTATGGTTTATGAACGTTCCAGACATATCAGGTTACCTGGAAGATTAGAAGTTCATGTAGATTTCAGTCTTATCTCTCTAATCTGAGATATTCTACAATGTCCCAAATGACATACAATTTTGACGAAACAAGAAATGTCAAAGACCGCCGAGGAAGTGTCTACTATGAATAGCGAGCCCACTACCCTCAACATTTCCGTCAACATCCTACAGACCTTGAATGATGAGAAAAATGCAACCAGAAATAGACTGATAGGACATTCTGATGTTCACAGTTTTTTACGACTCTATGAGCTAAAATAAGCTGAAAAGAACAGAACAATAAGGAACAATTCTGTTAGACATGGTCCTGTAGTCGTTTTGGAACAATTACGGGGAACTGTTATATTTTACCAATTCTATTCGTAGCAGAAAGAGTCATTTTTGTTGGCATTTATTCAAGCAAATTTTTTTTTTACTGTTGATGTCAAATCATCACTATATTAATATTTGTAATGTTATAAGAAAAGTAATGGCAAATCAAAACTAAATCTTTTTTTTAAATTGGTTTAACATCCAAGATAACTCATGATAGGTCTTCAAACAAAATTAAGGATGGAGTAGATTGAGAACATGCTGTCTTTTTTTGGGGTTTTTTCCCCACTGGTTAAACATTCTGGTTTGACATGTTCTTATTTGGAACATTTGGGAGCAGAACTGACTTTTTGATCATTTTTTGTTCAGGTGGAAACAAGGTGGGAATTTTTTAGGCTGCTATGTCAACACAAGCATCAACCAGAAGGAGTGCCAGAAGTGACATGTTGCTAACCACTTAGAGGCTGTGGTCACTTATGAGTACAGTATCCATGGGGGTTAAACTGACTAAACTAAAACTAAAGCTACATTTGACAGCATCAGTTAGCTACATAGTGAGTGTAATAATTTTTTTTATGCGTTAAAGAACAGTGGCAGAATGGGGACATATATATCAGGATGGGGACATATATAACAGGATGAGCATAGAATGGGGGACATATATACCAGGATGGGAGACATTATACCAGGATGGGCACAGAATGGGAGACATACTGTATATACCAGGATGGGAGACATATATACTAGGATGGAGGACATGTATACCAGGATGGGCACAGAATGGGGGCACATATATACCAGGATGTGGGACATATAAACCAGGATGAGAGACATATATACCAGGTTGGGCAACATATATACCGGAAGGGAGACATATTCCAGGATGGGGGACATATATACCAGGATGGGCAGAGAACGGGGGGCATATATACCAGCATGGAAGACATAAATACAAGGATGAGTCCAGGAAGGGAGACATATATACCAGGATAGGAGACATATATACCAGGATGGGAGATATATATTAAAATGGGCACAGAATGGGGGACATACAGGTGCTTCTCACAAAATTAGAATATCATCAAAAAGTTTATTTACTTCAGTTCTTCAATACAAAAAGTGAAACTGAAACTCATATATTATATATTTATTTTCTTTATTTTACTCACTTATATGGCGCTATTAATTCCACAGCGCTTTACAAACATTATTGACACTGTCCCCATTGGGGCTCACAATCTAGATTACCTATCAGTATGTCTTTGGAATGTGTGAGGAAACCAGAGAACCAGGAGGAAACCCACGCAAATACTGGGAGAACATTCAAACTCCTTGCAGATGGTGTTCTTGGTGGGACATGAACCCAGGACCCCAGCGCTGCAAGGCTGCAGTGCTAACCACTGAGCCACCGTGATGCCCGGTGATTCATTACACAGTGATCAATTTCAAGTGTTTATTTCTGGTAATGTTGATGATTATGGCTTACAGCCAACGAAAGCCCAAAAGTCATTACAATAATTAACAAAAAAACACCTGCAAAGGCTTCCTAAGCATGTAAAAAGGTCCCTTAGTCTGTTTCAGTAGCTCCACAATCATGGGGAAGACTGCTGACTTGACAGATGTCCAGAAGGCAGTCATTGACACACTCCACAAGGAGGAGAAGTTGAGTGGAAGGAAAAAGTGTGGTAGAAAAAGGTGCACAAGCAACCGGGATAACGGCAGTCTTGAAAGGATTGTTAAGAAAAGGCCATTCAAAAATTTGGGGGAGATTCACAAGGAGTGGCCTGCTGCTGGAGACATTGCTTCAAGAGCCACCACACACAGACGTATCCAGGACATGGGCTACAAGTGTCACATTCCTTGTATCAAGCCACTCATGACCAAGAGACAACGCCAGAAATGTCTTCCCTGGGCCAAGGAGAAAAAGAACTGGACTGTTGCTCAAGGGTCCAAGGTGTTGTTTTCAGATGAAAGTAAATTTTGCATTTCATTTGGAAATCAAGGTCCCAGAGTCTAGAGGAAGAGTGGGGAGGCCAAAATCCAAGCTGCTGGAGGTCTAGTGTGAAGTTTCCACAATCTGTGATGGTTTGGGGAGCCGTGTCATCTGCTGGTGAAGGTCCACTGTGTTTTATCAAGACCAAAATCAGCGCAGCCATCTACCGGGAAATTTTAGAGCACTGCATGCTTCCCTCTGCTGACAAGCTTTTTGGAGATGGAAATTTCATTCTCCAGCAGGACTTGGCACCTGCCCACACTGCCAAAATCACCAATACCTGGTTTACAAACAACAGGATCACTGTGCTTGATTGGCCAGCAAACTCGTCTGACCTTAACCCCATAGAGGATCTATGGAGTATTGTCAAGAGGAAGATGGGAGACAGCAGACCCAACAATGCAGACAAGCTGAAGGCTGCTATCAAAGCAACCTGGGCCTCCATAACACCTCAGCAGTGCCACAGGTTACTCGCCTTCATGCCACACTATATTGATGCAGTAATTGATGCAAAAGGAGCCCCGACCAAGTATTGAGTGCATTTACTGAACATACATTTCAATAGGCCAACATTTTGGATTTTACAATCATTTTTCAAGCTGGTGTTCTAAAGTTTTCTCTTTTACTGAGATAATAAATTTTGGGTTTTCATTGGCTGTAAGCCATAATCATCAACATTAACAGAAATAAACACTTGAAATAGATCACTCTGTAATGACACTATATAATATACGAGTTTCACTTTTTGTATTGAAAAACGGAAATAAATTAACTTTTTGATGATATTCTAATTTTGCGAGAAGCAGCTGTATATACCAGGATGGGAGACATGTATGTGGGGGTAGTTACATCACTGGAAAGCATCCTCTGAGTTTGGACTCTTGTGGGAATAGGACATGAAGATAGATTACCCAAGGGAAGCAACTCCTTTGATAAAAAATTAAAAATAACTGACGTTCCCAAACAAATGAGATCTTTGTGCCAATTTATGTGGATATCAAAAGCTTCACTCCTAAAGTCCTAGGTGTTTTCCAGGGTAGGATACATCTGATGGGAATGTGCATTTTATCCCTGTATTTCCTTGTCTTCTAATTTTAAGGATAAGTTTAACTTTATAATAATATATACACAAATAAAGCCTAAAGGGTTGTCACACATCTATAACCCTTAATATTCGTTATCACTATTTTATATTAGCATTTAATTTAGTTTATCAAATTTTTATATTACTTTATTCATTTAGCTTTATCAAATTTTAAATATATTTTTCTAATTTTACAATAAAAGCTTCAATGTTTTAAAATTGGTAGGACAGGTGGTATGTATTGATCACCAGTACAAGGTATTTTCAGATGCCCAGGCAGATGCGGTAAAAACACACATACAGTGGCATGTAAAAGTTTGAGCACCCCTGGTCAAAATTACTGCTATTGTGAACTATTAAGCAAGTTGAAGATGAAATGATCTCTAAGAGGCCTAAGGTTAAAGATGACACATTTCCTTTGCATATTAGGCAAAACAATATACTGTATATACTCGAGTATAAGCCGAGATTTTCAGCCCTTTTTTTATTCTGAAAGTGCCCCTCTCGGCTTATACTCAAGTCATTGTCTCAGGTTGTCAGCGGGGGAGGGGGAGCGGCAGCTGTTCATCATACTCACCTGCTCCCGACGCGTCTCTGCACATCCCTGCTTCTCCAGCGCCTACAGCTCTTCCTGTGTTCAGCGGTCATGTGGTACCGCTCATTAAAGTAATGAATATGGATGCGACTCCGCTCCCATAGGGGTGCAGTCGCATATTCATTACTTTAATGAGCGGTACCAGTGACCGCTGAACACAGGAACAAGCTGCAGGTGCCATCGCATCGGAGAAGCAGGGACCGCGCCGGGAGGGTGAGTATAATGGGGGAGGTGAGCCATGCGATATTCACCTGTCCCTGTTCCACCGCCGCGCGCCGCTCCGTCTTCCGCATCCTCTGGCTGTGACGTTCAGGTCAGAGGGCGCAATGACATGTTTAGTGTGCGCGCCACCCTCTGCCTGAACCGTCACTGCAGAGAGACGGAAGACAGAGCAGCACGCGGCGGTGGAATGGGGACAGGTGAATATCGCAAGTGTCGGTGTCCCCGCCTGCTCAGGACAAGAGGTGAGTATGTCATTTTTTTTAAATCGCAGCATATGGGGCAAATGTTTTTATGGCGCATCTTATGGGGCCATTATCAACCTTAATGCAGCATTATATTGGACAAATGTTTCTATGGAGCATCTTATGGGGCCATAATCAACCTTTGTGCAGCATTATATGGGGCAAATGTTTCTATGGAGCATCTTATGAGGCCATAATCAACCTTAATGCAGCATTATATGGGGCAAATGTTTCTATCGAGCATCTTATGGAGCCATAGTCAACCTTTATGCAGCATTATACGGGGCAAATGTTTCTATGGAACATCTTATGGGGCCATAATAAACCTTTGTGCAGCATTATATGGAGCATATTTTTGTATGAAGCATCTTATGGGGCCCATCATAAACTTTATGGAGCATTATATGGGGCGTATTTTGTATGGGGCCCATCATGAACTGTATGGAGCATTATATGGGGTTCCTGATTCAATATGGATATTCAAAAACACTTAACCTACTGATGTCTCAGTTTTACTTTTATTGGTATCTATTTTTATTTTTGAAATTTACCAGTAGCTGCTGCATTTCCCACCCTAGGCTTATACTCGAGTCATTAAGTTTTCCCAGTTTTTTGTGGCAAAATTAGGGGTCTCGGCTAAGGCTTATACTCGAGTATATACGGTATATATTTTCATCTTTTACATTTAAAAAATTACAAAAGGCACCTTGCATGGCTAGTACCAAGTGACACCCCCTTTTGCAAGTATCACAGCTTGTAAACACTTTTTGTAGTCAGACAACAGTCTTTCAATTCTTGTTTGATGGATATTCATCCATTCTTCCTTGGAGAATTCTTCCAGTTCTGTGAGATTCCTGGATCGTCTTGCAGGAACTGCTATTTTGAGGACTGTGAGGACCATTGTAAAATCTTCAGCTTTTGGCTTTTGAAGTCGTCTACTGTGGATTGTGACATGTTTAAGACAACTAATATCCATTTAGAGAAGTCATCCTCCTGAACAAGCCATAACACCAACAGGTTAATCAACCCCTTTCCGACATCGGGCGTAATAGTACGCTGATGTTGAACTTCCTGTTTGGTGTGGGCTCCAGCCCTGAGCCCGCACCTTTCTGGGCACATGACAGCTGATATACACAGCTGACAAGTGCCCACAACAGCCGCAGGTGGAATCGCGATCCACCCGCGGCTGATAACTAATTAAATGCTGCACGCCGGAAATCCCGCCCATCGGTGACCCCCGTCACGTGATCTCGGGTCATCGATGGATTGGCATGACAACCAGAGGCCTCCAGAAGACCTCTATGGTTGTCATAGTCATATTGCTATGACCGCCGACCAGCAGTCGGCGCTCATGGCAAGCGAGCATTTCTGCTACATACAGCTGATCTGATCATCGCCTGTATGTAGCAGAGCCTATAGCACACCTGCAACTTCTAGTCTCCCATAGAGACTATTGAAGCATGCAAAAAGTAAAAAAAATGTTTTTAAAAAAATCTAAAAGTTCAAATCACCCCTCTTTCACCCTATTCAAAATAAAACAATGAAAAAAAAATCAAATATACACATATTTGGTATCGCCGCATTCAGAATCGCCTGTTCTATCAACATAAAAAAATAATTAACCCTTAATTAAACTGCGAAGTGAGAAAAAAAATCAAAATGCCAGAATTACTTTTTTTGGTCGCCGCAACATTGCATTAAAATACAATAACGGGCGATCAAAAAATCATATCTGCTCCAAAGTGGTATCATTGAAAACATCAGCTCAGCACGCAAAAAATAAGCCCTCACCCAACCCGAGAATTGGAAAAATGGAGACGCTACGAGTAACAGAAAATGGCGCCATTTTTTATTTTTAACAAACTTTGGATTTTTTTTTCACCACTTAGATAAAAAGGAACCTAGGCATGTTTGGTGTCTATGAACTGGTAATGACCTGGAGAATCATAATCGAAGGTAAGTTTTAGCATTTAGTGAACAAGGTAAAAGAAAAAAATACTGTTTAATTGCACTTTTTTTGCAATTTCACTTCACTTGGAATATTTTTCCAAATTATGTTTTATTTTGCTGCAACACAGCACTTTTGAATAAAACATAGATGGCAGCAATAATGCAGCCAGTGTTTAATTCATGCTACCTATGGTTAAGGCAGCTTGAATCAACTGACAAGTTCTCTTTAAGGAAATACCTCCCTCCATTTTGGAAGTTCAGGGTACATGGAGGACCTGTGCGATTTATTGTTAGAAAGTTAAAGGGGTATTCTCAAGTTGTCTTGAGCAGCTCACAGTTCTGCCATGTCCATACTTCCTAGCTGCTTTGGGGGCATAAGATACTCCTCCTTCACTGACAGTTCTGGTTGGGAGCTCCATCCTGCTGCTGTCCGTCAGTGCCTGTTCTGAGTCTACACTGTTATCAGTGTTATCTAGATTTGCATACAAGGATTACAGAGGATTTGAACAAGCACACAGCTCAGGAAAGTGAGAGCCATGATTAGGAGAACTGCTCTGGAAACTTCTGATGCGACGGGAGAGGGGTTCCAGAAGATTTTTATTTTACAGAACTGATAAGTACCCTGTCAGAAACTGATAGGAAGGTGAAGGGAGGCCAAAAGCTAATTGCTGTTTAAAAATCAATGGGCTGAAGATGTTAGGAGTTAACGCCTCTCCTGGAATGTAACTACTGCACATGCTCAGAAAGGTTCTTCTAGCCTAGCTCCACAGAAACAAGCTGTGCACTATGTAAGATAAAAGCTCTCACAGCAGAAGAATGAAAACAGAATGAAAAAGCAAGTCAATAGCAAACTTGCTTATTTTCATACTGTTTAAGTAAAGCAATTTAATATCATGAGAATACACCCTTAAGGAACTTACATGTCTGATTTTACACTGCAGTTTCTTGTGTTCTTCTTGAGATAAGCTGCCACCAGACATGTCTTGCACTGACTCTCTCATAGAGAGCACAGGAGTGCTAAGCAGAGAGAGAGATGGCAAAGATAGCTGCCATCATTGGGCCGACAGTGTGTATGGGGTTCATGCCTGTCCTTGCGCTGTTTCTTAAATTATAGCTTATCCACAAGTGAATGCGACTGGTCTGCAATACTTGACATAGCTTATGGTTGCACATGGCTCTGTTTCGGGACAAAAATCAGATTTTTTTATAATACGGCAATATATGGTACTTTAACAATTCCCTTATAGATAGTTTGGTATCTACAGGAACAATGAGAGTCTATGAAAACTATATCTATGGGCAGATAAATCTATATGGAGCCAATATGTCAGTACACAAAGGCTATGCAGCACTTTAGCTGTACAGGATCCTTTGCACAAAGATATTTTTCGGGTAGGGGGTATTTTTTCATGCATATAAAGTCCTATAAAGCATGCCAAGAAATATTCTTTTGGATAGGTACGAAAGTGTTGTAAATGTAAAAATTAAACTGCAAAATGTGAACACAGCCTAAAACTAAACATATATTTAGAGAGGATTATGTAGCATTTGAATCCATGGGGATCTAATGAAGATTCCAGGAAATCCAGCATGCAGTATTTTTCCATCGGCGTTATGCATATCAGCAGCACTGTGTGTTTCAGCAGAAATTGATAATGCGAGCGAAAATACGGCACTATTTCTGTACCATGGGTAATACCAGCCATAAAACCTCATTTCCTGGCTTTTCCCATTAATAAGCTTTCTGTTCATGGAGAGCACGGTAATTACACGATAAAAAGGCTGTAAAGTCCAATTTCCTAATCTTGTATCACAAACATTTTCCTGATGGGATTGTGTCTTTCCTTCCTCTCTCTCTTACCGGCCCGATTCTTCGAACAAAGGTCTTCCCTATTTTCAACCCATGCAACTCAACAACGTGTGCTTGTTCAGAATGTCCGACCTTTTATTCTTTTTTGCTTTTCATTAGCAAAGGTCTTGGTAAGAAGAATGTCATTGTTTTGTAGCTGCCTCTGGAATATATTAAGATCTTTTTTTTTTAGAGTAAAATTTTCAGATTAGTGTCAAGGACATTGAAAAGTTCAACTCAACGATCGGAAATCCAGATGACAGTGGAAGAAGAAACAAAATAGGCTTAGAGATTAGACAGAAACGTGGAACATGGCTAAAATTAACCAGAACACACATTTAGCTAAGATGCATTGGATACAGGGTTGAAAGTTGAAAAAGAAGTATATTTTTCTTTTCCTTCATGGAGAATATCCCTTGCGAAACTCTAATTTATGTAATTCGTTAAAGAGATTGTCCACCTGGGACAATCCATTTTTGTTAGAAGGGCACACAAAAAGCTAATTATATGGTTCCACCTTGTGTTCCCCATACCTAGACACAATAATGGTCCTCAAGGATCCAGAAGGAGACAAATCCATTTGCAGTTGACTTTAGAACCAATCACTTACTATTAGGATTTATTTATTTTAAGCTGATTTAAGAAAAATCTTCAACTGACAGCTAAGTCTCTTGAGTCCCCTATACACCAGGACACCAAGCACCCATGTGTTCTCTATGAGAGCGATAACTCTGGCAGTGGCTAATCTCTGAGAGGAAGAAGAGAATCGGCCAAGAAAGTCAACAGGTCAAATCCTTCTCTCTTCCGACATCATCTGTTTGGAGGAGAGTCCAGAAGCCACCACAATGGATGGTCGCGGATCCCTTCAAAATTGTTGGGTTTGGTGGACTTTTATCTAATGTGCATGAGGGCCTCCAACTTTTTTTTTTCAGTAGATGGAAAGTCTCGTTATGGTATTGGCAGTAGACCGTAAAAGAGGCCTACAATTGCTTCAATCCTTAGGACTATATCTATGTCATGGTCTGATTCATTTTCTAAAGCAGGAAAGAGTATAATTATTTTGAAGATGCAAATATCCCAATTTAGGTCACCAACAGCAAAATGTAAAATTGTCAAGTTTCCCGAGCAAAATATTCAGAGATGTTTGGGTTCATGTCTAACTAAATCAAGCAGAAGACAAGACGGTATACTTTTCACAAAGCTCCTCTTTCATGGATCCAACAGTGGATTATCGTGCCACCAGTACGGCAAAATTCCGGTCTCCAACTGTGAGTTCTGCAATTTGCTTGAGCCACAGACGTCTATTTTCATGACTCAGAAGCCATATTAATAGTTATTTAAGAGGATATTATAACTTTAGGCTGCAGGAAAGCTTACGAAAATAGCTACAGGAACAGAAAAATAATACAAATATATACATACATCACATAATCCGTATAGAAAGTGCATATAAAATGATATATTACTGTCTGAATGCGGTTCCATTTCCAATTTCTATTAATGGATATCCTACAAATGCAAACAGGAACTTGTCCACTCTAGACTGGAAGAGAAACTTGGGCCACTATCATTAATAACGTCGGGAGCATCAGGGGTCATGTAAGTGGGCAATGACATTTTTTGTAAATCAGTCTGATTAAGACTAGACATGACTTCTGCTGCATGTTGGAACGTGGCAGAAACTGTTATATAGGAGTGTGTGTGGGGCAAAGTGGAGCATGCTGGACAATACTGGAGTGAAACCAGTAGCATTGAGTGCATCATATTCTCCAACATGGTGGATACCAATTGAAGAAAATAACGTAACTCATGAACTACACCAGTCGCTACTTTAAAACCTACCTGCCTTTTTCCTACTCTCCTGAAAGAGTGCCATAGAAACACTCAAAAAAATGAATATAAGCATTTCGATGTCAAAACGACTTGCTTTGCATATGTTCAGTCTTTTGATCGTCTTTGCAAATTTCAAACAATGCAAAGCTGTAAAAAGAAGCGACTTGACCATTCTTCTGGTTCCCATAGGCGTACCCTCCCAAAAATGATGCACGGCAGAGGGCGCGTTGACTCTTCCTTCACCATTACAGCCTATGGCACCGTTGGCGAATAGGTCCGAGCTCCGTTTTGCACGGAGCATGGACGTAAACTCTGACGGGACCACTGAATGGGTGCAGAAACGTAATGTGGAAGCTCCCTTAGCTGACTTTTTTATTTTTTATTTTGCTGACCAGAGATCCCCATTTTCATGATCTGTGGTGGTCCCAGAAGTGGTCTCCTGTTGCCATCACTAGGGAGCCGAGAATCTTTTTAATATATTAAATTGAATATAAAAATAATATAAGACCAAAAAGTCAAAATATTCTATAGAAACAAGAGCAACAAAAAATAACAAAACCTTAAAGGACATCAACCTTGTACTTAGCGTGACAAGAAACCTAGGGAATTCTTTGTGTTGCCCTTAAGAGATGAATTTGATTGCAAACTTAATTTTAACGATCAACTTCCTTTCATTTTTCCCAAGCAGTAATAAACCTTATTTAGCTTTATATCATCAAATTGGTTTTCTGATCTGTGTTAAAGTCTTCTTAATGTGGGTCTTTCTCCCATGATATCTTACATTGTAAGGTCCGTGGGAAGTAGATTTCCAAATGGGAACGTGTCAAGGCACAGAAAAAGCAATAGAGAAATATTACCGACAACCTTATACTCTTACATTTTACTTTACTAATGTTTGCGTTCTAAATTGACTTACATCTAGGGCACAGTAGAGATAGGTAAATCTTTTGAATTTTTAATCCGCCATTTTCCCCCAATATTTGACTTGCCGCAAATTAAAACAACTGCGAAGCCCCCAATTGCACTGAAAAGACAAGAGTACCACTCTGAGGTCTCCTAGGACTCAGGGCCGGTTTTAGGCAAAGTGGGGCCCTAGGCAAAGTTTAAAATGGGGCCCCAAATGCTAACATATTGCACGTCACACAGAAGCATTTCGGTTGTATTTACCTGCGCTGATCTCAGGCCGCTAAACGAGTGTGATCGACAATACTGAAGTCGTTGGACGCTTGTTTCCCGGCCTCTTTCCACCATCTGAGAAAGAATGATGGGACAGAACCATCACTAATAGATCACTAACAGATCACCATACAGTATCATGTTATCAGCAGCACATCTACAGTTTACATAGGGTGATGTGCTGCTGAGAACAATGATTTTTATTCCGGCATAAACAATCCAATCACCCAATGAATATGCAGCATTTTACTTGTTTAGTAAAATACACCCCATAGTCCTCCATATAATATAATGTGCTCCACAGTCCTCCATATAGTATAATACACTCTTCATAGTCCTCCATATATTAAAATGCACACGCCATAGTCCTCCATATAGTATACAGCAGAGCCCACAGTAGTATACAGTAGAGCCCCCAGGGGTATACAGCAGAGCCCCCAGGGGTATACAGCAGAGCCCCCAGGGGTATACAGCAGAGCCCCCAGTAGTATACAGCACAGCCCCCAGTAATATACAGCAGAGCCCCCAGTAATATACAGCAGAGCCCCCAGGGGTATACAGCAGAGCCCCCAGGGGTATACAGCAGAGCCCCCAGGGGTATACAGCAGAGCCCCCAGTAGTATACAGCACAGCCCCCAGTAATATACAGCAGAGCCCCCAGTAATATACAGCAGAGCCCCCAGGGGTATACAGCAGAGCCCCCAGGGGTATACAGCAGAGCCCCCAGTAGTATACAGCACAGCCCCCAGTAATATACAGCAGAGCCCCCAGTAATATACAGCAGAGCCCCCAGTAATATACAGCAGAGCCCCCAGGGGTATACAGCAGAGCCCCCAGGGGTATACAGCAGAGCCCCCAGTAGTATACAGCACAGCCCCCAGTAATATACAGCAGAGCCCCCAGTAATATACAGCAGAGCCCCCAGGGGTATACAGCAGAGCCCCCAGGGGTATACAGCAGACCCCAGGGGTATACAGCAGAGCCCCCAGGGGTATACAGCAGAGCCCCCAGGGGTATACAGCACAGCCCCCAGGGGTATACAGCACAGCCCCCAGTGGTATACAGCAGAGCCCCCAGGGGTATACAGCAGAGCCCCCAGGGGTATACAGCAGAGCCCCCAGTAGTATACAGCACAGCCCCCAGTGGTGTACAGCAGTGCCCCCAGGGGTATACAGCAGAGCCCCCAGTAGTATACAGCACAGCCCCCAGGGGTATACAGCAGAGCCCCCAGGGGTATACAGCAGAGCCCCCAGGGGTATACAGCACAGCCCCCAGGGGTATACAGCACAGCCCCCAGTGGTATACAGCAGAGCCCCCAGGGGTATACAGCAGAGCCCCCAGGGGTATACAGCAGAGCCCCCAGTAGTATACAGCACAGCCCCCAGTGGTGTACAGCAGTGCCCCCAGGGGTATACAGCAGAGCCCCCAGTAGTATACAGCACAGCCCCCAGTGGTGTACACCACAGCTCACATCCCCCCCTCTCCTCTCCTCTCCCCTCCTCCCCTCTCCTCTCCCCGTCCAGTAAAAAGAAAAAAAAAAAACACAAGCTCCTCACCTCTCCACACGTGCCCGCGCTGCTCCTGTGTCGGCGGCTGCAGCTGCTCTGCCTGGGACACAGTGAGTGCGCGCGCACCCGCTGTGTCAGAGGCAGAGCGGGGAATGATGGGAGAGGGGGCGTCAGGTGACGCTCTCTCCTCCATCATTGCTTTGAACTGTACCGGCAGATGCCGGTACAGTTCAATGCGGCGGGGGAGTCAGCGCTGGCGGCAGGCGGGCCCCCTGCCTCACAGGGGCCCGGGGCCCCATAGCGGCTGCGTGATTTGCCGCTAGCTGGGGGCCCCTGGGGGAGTGGGGGCCCCAGGCAGCTGCCTGGTCTGCCTGCCCCTAACGCCGGCCCTGCTAGGACTGTAATGAACCCTTTCCAAGCTCTTTCTTTCAAGCACAGTTTTAGTACGGTTAAAGTGGCTTTAACATACAGTGCTCCAGTATAAGTAAGTACACCCTCTTTGAAAAGCAAGATTTTAATTAATATCTCACGGAACACAAGATTTATTTGAAAAATTTTCACAGGACTGAGTTGAATAGAAAAGAATGTAGCCCATAACATATGAAAGTAAATTTAATAACATTTATTTCAAAATCTTCAAAAACAGCTACCGTATATCTAGTATTCTGTATGCTCCTCCCATGAATTTTAAGGATAGCACTAAGTCTTTTAGGCATATTGTCAACATTTTGCAATATCTACTGTATATGTGATGAACCCGCACCTCGCCTCTCCACAGGACGTCACTATTAGGGACCAGGCGGTATGATCTCCTCACCTGCACCAACATTACATTCCGCACCCCTGGGGACATGTAGGGTCATCTTGGTACAGTTTCCACAGACACCCCCTGTCCACATGGGCCCAGAGAGGCACAAGGGTGAAATGATGTGGCCCACGCAATCACCGATGTGGCACCATACTCGCTCACAACACTGACAGGCTGGAAGGCCCCTTTCACTAGCATCAGTGAAACAGAGCGCTGCTGGCCCGGCAGGACTGCCACCAGTTCCTCATCAGATATAAGCCCGGTCCGGGATTATATCAGGCCAGAAAAAAGTCAGTTTCCATTCTTTAAAGAAGCAGTCTCATCAAAATGTTTATCTTATTAATATATTAAATGCATCATAATTTCTAGCACTGTGTACTTACAATTGCTCATTTTGCCTTTCTACCCAGATAATTATTCTCTTTTCCATTAGGTCTGTGACTTCACATGATTAATAACTGACGAGCTGAATCCTTCTAAGCTTTATGTAGAAACAGGAGGTCAATTTTCCCTGCGTGAGTTATCACTGATAAAGTCCCAGGCGAGGAGGAGGAGCAGCTGAGTCAGGACGTGAAGAGGGGAATAATTTCTGCAGGGTCAAGACACTTCCTCTTTCCACAAAGAGCAGAGAAAAGAGAAGAATGAGCTGGGTAGAAAGGTAAAATGAGCAACTGTAAGTGCACAGTGCCATATAATATGATGATAGCAATATATTGAGGAAAAAAACTTTGACTGGAGGAGGGTTCCTTTAAGAACAACCCATTTTAGAGCCTGGGTGCTGGATGGAGAATGATGATTGACAACTTGTCTTTTCAGAATTCCCCATAAGGCTAAGTTCAAACTGGGAAGTTTTGCTGCGTTTTTTTTCCTGTAGCAAAACCTGAGTGCTTATCAGGAAAGAAGCTGTGGCAAAAACAAAGGTTTTGCTGCATTTTTGGTGCCGTTTTTGGCATGTTTTACGGAGTAATGGGAGCATCTTCTCTTTTGATATAGAGCAGTACATCTGTGAATTCATGATATCATCAATGAAATGAAGCACCCGGAGACCAAGAGCACTCATGCAGCGCCACATAAGGACACTGTCACCACCATGCTTCACTGTAGGCACCATGATTTTTTCCACAAATATCATAATCTTTGTCCCCATTGGGGCTCACAATCTAAATTCCTTATCAGTATGTCTTTTGAGTGTGGAGGAAAAGCACATCATCTAGAGGAAACCCATGCAAACTTTTTGCATTTGTTGTCATTGGTAGGATTCAAACCCAGGATTCCAGTGCTACAAGGCTATAGTACTAACCATAAAGCCACCATAGTAATAACCACTGAGGCAATGAGTTTATTTGAAGGAACTAGATGAAGCATTGATTTATTGAGTATTGTATTAACGTTCAGTATTCCTCCAAGGCTAGCTACCCGCTAAGTTTTCTTTTAGAATCAATATATTACCTTTATGAATGTTATTGTATGATTTAGATTTGTTTATAGCGACAGTTTTAAAGACAGTGTTCAACAGTGAATGGGGGCTTGTAGACTGGAGAAGGGGGTCTCTAACTTCATAAAACTCGGAATTCGTCAGTCTTGTGTAGTCAGTTTTGTGGTACTAAATATGATAAGATCTGCTGGGTCCTTTTTACTTTGACTTTTGTGTTACTTTTTGCCCTTTCTCGAGATTCCTACATTATCAGTTACTTGATCAAATGCAGAAAAAAAAACTGATAAGAAATAAAAACAAAGTTCCTTTCTGAGACAAGGAATGTCAGCAAATTACAGGAATGTTGGGACACGACCCGGAATGTCTCCCAATGTTATAAATCTTGTAATATGCCATAGATGAATCCTATTACATATAGATATGTTTTTGTATAAGAAAAGTGGGGACGTTGTCCCTGACAAGACGTTTGAGTGATGTTTTCCTTTTCCTTCCGAAGTGTCACATACAGTACGTCTAGTCTGCAACTCAGGAAGGAGTTCCTTGTCCTATGGGGGTTGTGTGGAGCTCATATCTTAGGTTATATTATTCTACAAGATCCTGTAATATTACGTCTGATAAGATCTGAGAGTGTGTCAAGGTTCTACTGACCTCTGGTTCTCTGTCTCAAATAAATGGATGTGCCAAAAATACTGATATTAAAGTGTATTTTCAGGAATGTGTTCATTCACCAGAAAGTGGCGTTCCTTCGATGATCCATATGTGATCAGTGGAGATCTAAATACTAAGATCTCCACTGATCAGCAGCTGAGAAAGACTGGGCTACAGAGGTGGACACATCCACATGTACCGATGAGCCACCGCGCTTCATCATAATAGGGATGCCCCTTATTTTGCTACTTAATGGCGTTCTTACGGGTTATCCTCCCCCACTTATCACACATTGATGGCCCGATCAACAGAGCAGAGCAGCAGAGAAGGAACTGCATGGTCAACATGACATCACAGGAGGTAGGAGAATCACCGGCAGAAACAGTCCATGACCGATCTGACCTGGGAGAGATCATCGCCGAGCAGCACCGGCAGGCAGTTAGCAACTACCTGTCGATAAGAGGTTAGGTAAAGAAAATTCCCAGATAACGCTTTTAATTTCATTACATTATCACAATATTGATCACAAGTTCAAGTCCCCTATGGGGACTAAAAGAAAAAAGTTACGTTTATTTAAAAAAAAAGTTTTAAAAAATATTAAATACTTATAGGGGTTGTCCGTTCTAATACTACAAGTCTACAGCCACTCCATGTGACTGCAGACTTGTGAATCCTTACATCATGCGCACTGCGCGCTGTGAAGATACCCTGATGCCGGCGTCGGGAGAGGAAGGCGCATGAAAGCAAGTAAGCGATTTACATACATGTTGTCACATGCCAACTAGACTGTTTCCAACCTCACTGATTGCAAATGTCTAGTCGGAATATAGGCTGCAGTATGCAAATTGCTTACTTGCAGTCAAATGAGCACACGCTCCCAGCACAGACATCAGAGAATCCTCCCAACGTGCAGTGTGAGGACTCACAAGTCTGCAGTCACATAGCCTAATGCTGGACAACCCCTTTAAAGAAACATAAACGTTTAAAGTCCCCCTTTTTTTCAACACCAAAATTAAAAAATAAACAAATTTAGTATCACCAAATCTAGAAAGATCCAATCTGTAAAGACATAAGATTATTAAACCACTAGGATACATGCCAGAAAGAAAAAAAAAATCAATACATCAAGGAAAAAACAAAAACACACACATACATATATACACTGCTCAAAAAAATAAAGGGAACACTTAAACAACAGAAACTAAGTCCAAATAAATCAAACTTCTGTGAAATCAAACTGTCCACTTAGGAAGCAACACTGATTGACAATCCATTTCACATGCTGTTGTGCAAATCGAACAGACAACAGATGGAAATTATTGGCAATTATCAAGACACACTCAATAAAGGAGTGGTTCTGCAGGTGGGGACCACAGACCACATCTCAGTACCAATGCTTTCTGGCTGATGTTTTGGTCACTTTTGAATGTTGGTTGTGCTTTCACACTCGTGGTAGCATGAGATGGACTCTACAACCCACACAAGTGGCTCAGGTAGTGTAGCTCATCCAGGATGGCACATCAATGCGAGTTGTGGCAAGAAGGTTTGCTGTGTCTGTCAGCGTAGTGTCCAGAGGCTGGAGGTGCTACCAGGAGACAGGCCAACACCAGGAGATGTGGAAGGGGCCATAGGAGGGCATCAACCCAGCAGCATGACCGCTACCTCTGCCTTTGTGCAAGGAGGAACAGGATGAGCACTGCCAGAACCTTGCAAAATGACCTCCAGCAGGCCACAAATGTGCATGTGTCTGCACAAACGGTTAGAAACCGACTCCATGAGGATTGTCGGAGTGCCCGACGTCCACAGATGGGGGTTGTGCTCACAGCTCAACACCGTGCAGGACGCTTGGTATTTGCAACAGAACACCAGGATTGGCAAATTTGCTGCTGGCACCCTGTGCGCTTCACAGATGAAAGCAGGTTCACACTGAGCACATGTGACAGAGTCTGGAGACTTCGTGGAGAGTTATCTGCTGCTTGCACAATCCTTCAGCATGACCGGTTTGGCAGTGGGTCAGTAATGGTGTGGGGTGGCATTTCTTTGGAGGGCTGCACAGCCTTCCATGTGCTCACCAGAGGTAGCCTGACTGCCATTAGGTACCGAGATGAGATCCTCAGACCCCTTGTGAGACCATATGCTGGTGCGGTTAGCCCTGGGTTCCTCCTAATGCAGGACAATGCCAGACTTCATGTGACTGGAGAGTGTGTCAGCATTTCCTGCAAGATGAAGGCATTGAAGCTATGGACTGGCCCGCCCGTTCCCAAGACCTGAATCCGATTGAGCACATCTGGGACATCATGTCTTGCACCATCCACCAACGTCACGTTGCACCACAGACTGTCCAGGAGTTGGCAGATGCTTTAGTCCAGGTCTGGGAGGAGATCCCTCAGGAGACCATCCACCGCCTCATCAGGAGCATGCCCAGGCATTGTAGGGAAATTATACAGGCAAGTGGAGGCCACACACACTACTGAGCATCATTTCCTTGTCTTGAGGCATTTCCACTGAAGTTGGATCAGCCTGTAACTTCATTTTCCACTTTGATTTTGAGCATCATTCCAACTCCAGACCTACGTGGGATATTAGAAACAAAACCTCAGATACAGAAACCATAACTACATAGAAAATAGTCCTGTCTGGATCATCCAGGACTCATCGGGATAGTACCCTGAGATACTTCAAACTCAAACAGAACCAAAAAACACGAAGTATTATACCTCATAGAAATATAAAAGTATATATGTTTATTATTAAATATACAGAAAAAACAAACAAAACAAAAATAATTACAATCCAGAAAAATAGGCAATAATTATCACAGAGTCATATGAATATTGAGAACTGGGTGCACCAGAACCAGTGTTGCACCATGGACAAAGAGGGGAATCTATAATTTAAAGTGCCAATGCTTAATATACCACAGTAATAGGTATGATAACAGAGTAGGAAGGGATATACCCTATGGTCAAGTGACCGTCATCCTAACAATATAAGAGAGCTAGTCTCATGCTGTCCTCTTACCCTTCTCCTTGTCCATGTGTGGCAACACGCGCCCCTACGCGCGTTTCGCCAACAGCTTCGTCGTTGTTTTTTGGTTCTACGTGGGATATTAGTTGTGATTTACGTTGATCATATTTAGGTTCTATTGTTCATAATACATTCCACTATGTAATGAATAAAGATTTACAACTGGAATATTTCATTCAGTGATATCTAGGATGTGGGATTTTAGTGTTCCTTTTATGTTTTTGAGCAGTGTATATTACCCTATTAGCGATGGAACAGTTGTATTTTTTCAAACTCTACACCCATAAAAAAAAGTTTCAATTTTTCCATATATATAAGGTAGAAGGTGTCATTCAAAACTACAACTCCTGACAACAACAAAAACAAATGCTCATGCAGCTGTATCAATGGAAAAATAAAAACAAAGTCACGTCTCTGGAAAGAATAATCTAAAGCAAAAAATAATGGCTGCAGCTCGAAGGGGTTAAATTCTGGCTTAAAACGTGCTGTATGCCCCGTCCCCCGGAAAGCAGATAGGTGACAGATCAAATTGGTCATCTTCTGATTCTCCTCCAGTCTCAGCAATGAACTCCTTGGTCATGTCTCCCACGTCTTCATTTGTTTTTTATTTTGCTGAATAAAGAATTACTGACGACGTCTGAATGAATCAGAGCCTGGAGCTAATCTCCAAACCTGCAGCTGTCACGTTCCTCACTCTCCGCACGTTGGGACGCAGGATATCCATTATTCAGTCTCACCTTTGTTCTACATATTTTTGGATTTTCTCAGTTTCTCTTATTAGTTCAGTTTGCAATTGACAAAATCTGTTTCCTTCTTTCGTATAATAGCGACATTTGGGGCCGGTAAAAAAAACCCAAAACATTTATTTATTGAGTGCCCTCAGATCACCCAGAGGAAAAATTTGGAGATTTTTTGTGGGAAAGAAAACAATGTAGACAGTAATGGACAATAAAGACTATTTATAATGAAGAATACTTTTAAGAGAAGGAAATGTTCTAAAACCATTAAGCGTATGTCCCGATGCAACGTATTTTCGGTAGAAAAAAAAATCGGCACACATCTTTTTCAGGTGAGTTTGCTCCATAATCCACCTGAGAAAGCACCCAGAAAATTCTCAAAAAATATAAACTTTTCTATGTAAAGACAACTTGCCATACATATGGTCAGTCTCTTGAAAGAAACACGGCAAGTCGTTAAAGAAAAAGACCTGACCGTTCTTCAGGCTTTAACCCCTTCATGACCCAGCCTATTTTGGCCTTAATGACCTTGCCATTTTTTGCAATTCTGACCAGTGTCCCTTTATGAGGTAATAACTCAGAAACGCTTCAACGGATCCTTGCGGTTCTGAGATTTTTTTATCGTGACATATTGGGCTTCATGTTAGTGGTAAATTTAGGTCGATAATTTCTGAGTTTATTTGTGAAAAAAACGGAAATTTGGCGAAAAATTTGAAAATTTTGCAATTTTCACATTTTGAATTTTTATTCTGTTAAACCAGAGTTATGTGACACAAAATAGTTAATAAATAACATTTCCCACATGTCTACTTTACATCAGCACAATTTTGGAAACAATTTTTTTTTTTGCTAGGAAGTTATAAGGGTTAAAATTTGACCAGTGATTTCTCATTTTTACAACAAAATTTACAAAACCATTTTTTTTAGGGACCACCTCACATTTGAAGTCAGTTTGAGGGTTCTATATGGCTGAAAATACCCAAAAGTGACACCATTCTAAAAACTGCACCCCTCAAGGTGCTCAAAACCACATTCGAGAAGTTTATTAACCCTTCAGGTGTTTCACAGCAGCAGAAGCAACATGGAGGGGAAAAATTAACATTTAACTTTTTAGTCACAAAAATGATCTTTTCGCAACAATTTTTTTATTTTCCCAAGGGTAAAAGGAGAAACTGGACCACGAATGTTGTTGTCCAATTTGTCCTGAGTACGCTGATACCTCATATGTGGGGGTAAACCACTGTTTGGGCGCACGGCAGGGCTCGGAAGGGAAGGAGCGCCATTTGAATTTTTGAATGAAAAATTGGCTCCAATCTTTAGCGGACACCATGTCGTGTTTGGAGAGCCCCCGTGTGCCTAAACATTGGAGCTCCCCCACAAGTGACCCCATTTTGGAAACTAGACCCCCCAAGGAACTTATCTAGAAGCATAGTGAGCACTTTAAACCCCCAGGTGCTTCACAAATTAATCCGTAAAAATGAAAAAGTACTTTTTTTTCACACAAAATTTATTTTAGCCTCAATTTTTTCATTTTCACATGGGCAACAGGATAAAATGGATCCTAAAATTTGTTGGGCAATTTCTCCTGAGTACGCCAATACCTCATATGTGGGGGTAAACTACTGTTTGGGCACATGGTAAGGCTCGGAAGGGAAGGAGCGCCATTTGACTTTTTGAATGAAAAATTATCTCCATCGTTAGCGGACACCATGTCAGGTTTGGAGAGCCGCCCCTGTGTGCCTAAACATTGGAGCTCCCCCACAAGTGACCCCATTTTGGAAACTAGACCCCCCAAGGAACTTATCTAGATGCATAGTGAGCACTTTAAACCCTCAGGTGCTTCACAAATTGATCCGTAAAAATGAAAAAGTACTTTTTTTTCACACAAAATTTCTTTTAGCCTCAATTTTTTCATTTTCACATGGGCAACAGGATAAAATGGATCCTAAAATTTGTTGGGCAATTTCTCCTGAGTACGCCGATACCTCATATGTGGGGGTAAACCACTGTTTGGGTGCACGGCAAGGCTCGGAAGGGAAGGCGCGCCATTTGACTTTTTGAATGAAAAATTGGCTCCAATCTTTAGCGGACACCATGTCGTGTTTGGAGAGCCCCCGTGTGCCTAAACATTGGAGCTCCCCCACAAGTGACCCCATTTTGGAAACTAGACCCCCCAAGGAACTTATCTAGAAGCATAGTGAGCACTTTAAACCCCCAGGTGCTTCACAAATTAATCCGTAAAAATGAAAAAGTACTTTTTTTTCACACAAAATTTATTTTAGCCTCAATTTTTTCATTTTCACATGGGCAACAGGATAAAATGGATCCTAAAATTTGTTGGGCAATTTCTCCTGAGTACGCCAATACCTCATATGTGGGGGTAAACTACTGTTTGGGCACATGGTAAGGCTCGGAAGGGAAGGAGCGCCATTTGACTTTTTGAATGAAAAATTATCTCCATCGTTAGCGGACACCATGTCAGGTTTGGAGAGCCGCGCCTGTGTGCCTAAACATTGGAGCTCCCCCACAAGTGACCCCATTTTGGAAACTAGACCCCCCAAGGAACTTATCTAGATGCATAGTGAGCACTTTAAACCCTCAGGTGCTTCACAAATTGATCCGTAAAAATGAAAAAGTACTTTTTTTTCACACAAAATTTCTTTTAGCCTCAATTTTTTCATTTTCACATGGGCAACAGGATAAAATGGATCCTAAAATTTGTTGGGCAATTTCTCCTGAGTACGCCGATACCTCATATGTGGGGGTAAACCACTGTTTGGGTGCACGGCAAGGCTCGGAAGGGAAGGCGCGCCATTTGACTTTTTGAATGAAAAATTGGCTCCAATCTTTAGCGGACACCATGTCGTGTTTGGAGAGCCCCCGTGTGCCTAAACATTGGAGCTCCCCCACAAGTGACCCCATTTTGGAAACTAGACCCCCCAAGGAACTTATCTAGAAGCATAGTGAGCACTTTAAACCCCCAGGTGCTTCACAAATTAATCCGTAAAAATGAAAAAGTACTTTTTTTTCACACAAAATTTATTTTAGCCTCAATTTTTTCATTTTCACATGGGCAACAGGATAAAATGGATCCTAAAATTTGTTGGGCAATTTCTCCTGAGTACGCCAATACCTCATATGTGGGGGTAAACTACTGTTTGGGCACATGGTAAGGCTCGGAAGGGAAGGAGCGCCATTTGACTTTTTGAATGAAAAATTATCTCCATCGTTAGCGGACACCATGTCAGGTTTGGAGAGCCGCCCCTGTGTGCCTAAACATTGGAGCTCCCCCACAAGTGACCCCATTTTGGAAACTAGACCCCCCAAGGAACTTATCTAGATGCATAGTGAGCACTTTAAACACTCAGGTGCTTCACAAATTGATCCGTAAAAATGAAAAAGTACTTTTTTTTCACACAAAATTTCTTTTAGCCTCAATTTTTTCATTTTCACATGGGCAACAGGATAAAATGGATCCTAAAATTTGTTGGGCAATTTCTCCTGAGTACGCCGATACCTCATATGTGGGGGTAAACCACTGTTTGGGTGCACGGCAAGGCTCGGAAGGGAAGGCGCGCCATTTGACTTTTTGAATGGAAAATTAGCTCCAATCGTTAGTGGACACCATGTCGCGTTTGGAGAGCCCCTGTGTGCCTAAACATTGGAGCTCCCCTACAAGTGACCCCATTTTGGAAAGTAGACCCCCCAAGGAACTAATCTAGATGCATAGTGAGCACTTAAAACCCCCAGGTGCTTCACAGAAGTTTATAACGCAGAGCCATGAAAATAAAAAAATTATTTTTCTTTCCTCAAAAATGATTTTTAGCCCGGAGTTTTTTATTTTCCCAAGGATAATAGGAGAAATTGGACCCCAAATGTTGTTGTCCAGTTTGTCCTGAGTACGATGATACCCCTTATGTGGGGGTAAACCACTGTTTGGGCCCACGGCAGGGCTCGGAAGGGAAGGCACGCCATTTGGCTTTTTGAATGGAAAATTAGCTTCAATCATTAGCGGACACCATGTCGCGTTTGGAGAGCCCCTGTGTGCCTAAACATTGGAGCTCCCGCACAAGTGACCCCATTTTGGAAACTAGACCTCCCAAGGAACTAATCTAGATGTGTGGTGAGCACTTTGAACCCCCAAGTGCTTCACAGAAGTTTATAACGCAGAGCCATGAAAATAAAAAATTATTTTTCTTTCCTCAAAAATGATTTTTTAACCCACAATTTTTTATTTTCCCAAGGGTAACAGGAGAAATTGGACCCCAAAAGTTGTTGTGCAGTTTCTCCTGAGTACGCTGATACCCCATATGTTGGGGTAAACCACTGTTTTGGCACACGTTGGGGATCGGAAGGGAAGTAGTGACGTTTTGAAATGCAGACTTTAATGGAATGCTCTGCGGGCGTCACGTTGCGTTTGCA
The DNA here is from genome assembly GCF_051348905.1 of Ranitomeya variabilis. Classification (NCBI taxonomy): domain Eukaryota; kingdom Metazoa; phylum Chordata; class Amphibia; order Anura; family Dendrobatidae; genus Ranitomeya; species Ranitomeya variabilis. The sequence continues at coordinate 202,729,072 of NC_135235.1, forward strand.
GAGCCCCTGATGTGCCTAAACAGTAGGAACTCCCCACAAGTGACCCCACTTTGGAAACTAGACCCCCAAGGGAACTTATCTAGATGTGTGGTGAGCACTTTGAACCCCCAAGTGCTTCACAGAAGTTTATAACGCAGAGCCGTGAAAATAATAAATGTGTTTTCTTTCCTCAAAAATATTTTATTAGCCCAGAATTTTTAAATTTTTCCAAGGGTAACAGGAAAAATTTGACCCCAAAAGTTGTTGTCCAGTTTCTCCTGAGTACGCTGATACCCCATATGTGGGGGTAAACCACTGTTTGGGCACACGTCAGGGCTCGGAAGGGAAGTAGTGACATTTGAAATGCAGACTTTGATGGAATGGTCTTCGGGCCTCACATTGCATTTGCAGAGCCCCTGATGTGCCTAAACAGTAGAAACACCCCACAAGTGACCCCATTTTGGAAACTAGACCCCAAAAGGATCTTATCTAGATGTGTGGTGAGCACTTTCAACCCCCAAGTGCTTCACATAAGTTTATAACGTAGAGCCGTGAAAATAAAAAATAATTGTTCTTTCCTCAAAAATTATGTTTTAGCAAGTAATTTTTTATATTTGCAAGGGTAACAGGAGAAATTGGACCCCAATAGTTGTTGCCCAGTTTGTCCTGAGTACGGTGGTATCCCATATGTGGGGGTAAACCACTGTTTGGGCGCACGTCGGGGCTTGGAAGGGAGGGCGCACCATTTGACTTTTTGAACGCAAGATTGGCTGGAATCAATGGTGGCGCCATGTTGCGTTTGGAGACCCCTGATGTGCCTAAACAGTGGAAACCCCTCAATTCTAACTTCAACACTAACCCCAACACACCCCTAACCCTAATCCCAACTGTAGCCATAACCCTAATCACAACCCTAACCCCAACACACCCCTAACCACAACCCTAACCCCAACACACCCGTAACCCTAAATCCAACCCTAACCCTAATCCTAACTCTAATCCCAACCCTACCCACAACTGTAACCCCAACACAACCCTAAACCTATCCTTAACCCTAACCACAAGCCTAATCTTAACCCTATTTCCAACCCTAGCCCTAATTCCAACCCTAAGGGTACCGTCTCACATAACGATTTACCAACGATCACGACCAGCGATACGACCTGGCCGTGATCGTTGGAAACTCGTTGTGTGGTCACTGGGGAGCTGTCACACAGACCGCTCTCCAGCGACCAACGATGCCAAGGTCCCGTACAGTGAGAGCAGAGCGCAGCGGTGACGTCACTGCTGTGCTGTGCTCTCACTTTCCGGCCGACAGACAGTCAGAGCGGGAAGCAGACGGCAAGGGACCTGAAGGACACCGAAATCTGAGTATGTATGTTTTTTTTTTTACTTTTACGCTGGTAACCACGGTAAACATCGGGTTACTAAGCGCGGCCCTGCGCTTAGTAACCCGATGTTTACCCTGATTACAAGCGAACGCATCGCTGGATCGCTGTCACAACGATCCAGCGATGACAGCGGGAGATCCAGCGACGAAAGAAAGTTCCAAACGATCTGCTACGACGTACGATTCTCAGCAGGGTCCCTGATCGCTGCTGCGTGTCAGACACAGCGATATCATATGGATATCGCTGGAACGTCACGGGTCGTACCGTCGTAGCGATCAAAGTGCCACTGTGAGACGGTACCCTAACTCTAATTCCAACCCTAAGGCTATGTGCCCACTTTGCGGATTCGTGTGAGATTTTTCCGCACCATTTTTGAAAAATCCGCAGGTAAAAGGCACTGCGTTTTACCTACGGATTTACAGCGGATTTACAGTGTTTTTTTGTGCGGATTCCTATTGAGGAACAGGTGTAAAACACTGCGGAATCCGCACAAAATTGACATGCTGCGGAAAATACAACACAGCGTTTCCGCACGGTATTTTCCGCACCATGGGCACAGCGGATTTGGTTTTCCATAGGTGTACATGGCACTGTAAACCTGATGGAAAACTGCTACGAATTCGCAGCGGCCAATCCGCTGCGGATCCGCGGCCAATCCGCTGCGGATCCGCGGCCAATCCGCTGCGGATCCGCGGCCAATCCGCGGCCAATCCACTGCGGATCCGCGGCAATCCGCTGCGGATTCGCAGCCAAATCCGCACTGTGTGCACATGCCCTAACCCTAACCCTACCCCTAATTCTAACCCTAATTCTAACCCTAGTTCTAACCCTAACCCTAGTAGAAAAAAAATATATATTTTATTTATTTTTATTATTGTCCCTATGGGGGTGATAAAGGGGGGTCATTTACTTTTTTTTTTATTTTGATCACTGTGATAGGCTATATCGCAGTGATCAAAATACATCTGAAACGAATCTGCCAGCCGGCAGATTCGGCGGGCGCAGTGCGTATGCGCCCGCCATTTTGGAAGATGGCGGCGCCCATGGAGAAGCCGGACGGACACCGGGAGGCCCGGTAAGTATGAAAGGGGGGTGATCGGATCACGGGGGGGGGGGGACCGGAGCACAGGGAGGGGGGACCGGAGCACGGGGGGAGCGGACAGGAGGACGGAGGAGCGGACAGGACGACTTAGGGGGGCGGACCACGTAATGGAGCACTGGGGAGGAGATCGGTGGGTGTGGGGGGGGACAGATTAGGTTTTCCAGCCATGGCCGATGATATTGCAGCATCGGCCATGGCTGGATTGTAATATTTCACCGTTTTTTTGGGTGAAATATTACAAATCGCTCTGATTGGCAGTTTCACTTTCAACAGCCAATCAGAGCGATCGTAGCCACGAGGGGGTGAAGCACCACTCCCCCTGTTCCTGGAGATCGGGTGAAATTGGAGTTAACCCTTTCACCCGATCTGCAGGAGCGCGATCCCTCCATGACGCATACGCTGCGTCACAGGTCGGATTGGCACCGACTTTCATGACACAGCGTATGCGTCAAAGGTCGGGAAGGGGTTAAAAAAAATTACCAAAAAGACACGCCAAGACAAAAGATGTAATTATCAGAAGGCATCTTCCTCCTGAAAAAAAATCACAGAGTTTTCAAATGTGTATAGAGTATCCTAATATGATTTTCACCCATTATAGCCTTCAGGGATGGTCACATGTCTATGTTTTATTCCTTGCAGACCATGTGTCCATGCAAAAATTATGGTAATATGTCCGTTTTTGCTGGTATCATGGATGAAAATAATATAAAGTTAAAGGGGTTGTCCTAGACCAGCGTTCCCCAACTCCGCTCCTCAAGAGCCACCAACTGGTCATGTTTTCAGGATTTCCTTAGTATTGCCCAGGTGATTGACTTGTTGCCTGTGCAAGTTTCTGCAATTATCACCTGAGCAATACAATGGAAATCCTGAAAACCTGACCTGTTGGTGGCTCTTGAGGAGCGGAGTAGGAGAACACTGTCTTAGACTAACATTTTCATGATTGATATCGGCTCACTTGATGAAGTGGATTTTAGAAGCCGTGGTTCAGAGAGAACAGCACGGTCCAGAGGCGATGATGCAGTGGATATGGACAGCAAGTGGATCAACGAGGACCAGGACAGCATGCAGGACAGGAGATGGGGAAGAGAAGATGGAAGTAGTAGAAGCAGTTAGAGTTCGGTTATATACAGGAACAGCTGAGAAGAAGTATATGAAATTGGGTATCCTGAGGTAGGAATACATTTAAAGAAGTTGTCCGGACTTATGGTACAAGTCTGCAGTCACTATGTGTCACACTTCGAGGATGCAGGTGCTTGATCACAAGTTTGCAATTTGCATACGTATGGTCACATGCTGACTAGACGTACATGCAAGTGTATTTAGTGAGGTCGGACACATCTAGTTGGAATGTGGCCAGAAGTATGCAAACCGCATACTTGTGGTCCCATGACTGCCAGCTCCGACACCTGAGAATCATTACAGCACGTTGTGAGGATTCACATGTCTACACTCACATCGAGTGACTACAGACTTGCACCATAAGGCCGACAACCCCTTTATCCGAATGAATACTAGAGACGTATCGGCAATCTGAAACTTGCAGCAGTAACACTGGTAGCCAATGGATTAGCAGAGATGTTGGTGCTATCACGTATTTTTCTAGCGGAAAGGAGTTTGCAATTTGTAGTTAGATTCAGCGCAGTAGAGAAAGAAATCTCAACAGGACTCACTGATCTGAGCTAGTTGTAGTAGTAGTTGGATGCTGGAATGCAGACAAGAGTTATAGGAAAGATAATTAGCAAGTTGCCTTCAGCAATGTCTGAAGGAAAATTAAGCTAACTCCTGCAAAAGCATGTGGTAGAAAGGTGCTATAATTTCCTGAACACTCAGGCAAATCAAGGGTGCCTTAGTCAGCCTGAAAAGAACTTGTGTGATAACATAATAGGTGCTTGCCAGGTTACGAAGTTCACAGGGAACCTGCCATAGGAGAAGGGAGCAAGGCCCGGTGCTGGAGCTGGGACTGGGAAGTAACAATGACCTACCGGTAGTATAGATCACCAATGGGAAACTGGAGGGCATTCAACACCCAGTACCTCCATGATGGACTCATATCTATTCTACCAGTACAAGGACGTAAGCATTGTATGGAGCATAACACCACAGGTCCAGACATAGTTTAGTGCCTGCTGCCCAGTTCTGCAGTTTATATCTTTCCGTTATTATTGATTATGATATAAAAGTAAAAGATCACATAGCGCATATGCCCGGTGATGTAAAGGGCAGCAAATTCTGTCACTCAAGACTGAAATTCCTCTATTGTATAGTTGTCTCATTGCCAAATGGGGCCATGCTAGAAATTTCCTTGGCCTATTTGGACAGTTATGTCTTGGAATTGCATTATAGGGAGTCCATCATGATGGACTGATGGACTTGATTTCTTAGGTCAAGTTCTACTGGACCTATGAGAAATCAATCCAAGTAGCAAACTATTGTTTCCAAAGTCAAGTCCAGTTCAACTGGACCTGTGGGACCTACGAGTGTCCCTGGAGTGGATATTTCTTTGTATATGAACTTGAGTGAGACGTATGGCTTGAGAATTGTCCAGGAGGCGGTAATATTGTTTTGATATCATAGTACTTGTCTTCTGAGAATAGACTGAAGAGGGAATACTCATCTGCATGGTCAATGTAAATGTCCTCAAGTTCTTTGTCCCTGGGGGGCAGATACGGATATAGCTTCCAGACCCGGCTTCCAGGTTTTATTGTCTGTTTTGGCTTTGAATACTTTGAGTTTCTATTGTGGAGCGTACCCATCATGTTAATCCCCAGTCATACATTTTCTTCTTACCTGAATGAGTGAGTGTGTTACTGGTAGAAGAACAAAGTAAAACCTTCACAATTCTTTGAAAAGTCCCAAGAACTTCACAAAAATAACAAAATTAAGAGCATTGCATAATGGTTTTGGTGTTCAATGTAACTGGGACTTTCCCGCATGTCGTCTTTATTCTCAGATGACCACATCCTATTTTATAGGCAGTTACGTCTCATGATATTGGTGATTAAATAATCCCTTCTTAAATGAATTGTCCACTTCTTGGATACCCCCTTCTTAAAACAATCAGAGCCCCATTGAAACAGCTTATACTCACCTCCCGGAGCGGCACCATTCCAGCAATGGCGGTGCCTCATCTAATGGTACTCACTTGACATTGTTATCTCACATGACCACTGCAGTCAATCAGTGGTCACTAATAGGCTGCTTCACTAGCACTTCAATCAGACTGAACTCAGGTGTCCAGAGGAGGCATGAACGCTGCAGCCAATTAGAGGGCACTGATTGGCTGCAGCACTCAAGAGACAACAGAATGTCTGCGCAATGCCAGCAGACATGATATTGACATCCCTGGATAGGCACCAATCCAGTAGGTGAGCGTACTCTGAGTTTATTTTCAATGAGCCCTGTTTTATTTAAAAAGATATTGTCCAAGTAGTGGACCATCCCTTTAAGATATATCTATATAATAATATATATATATTCCTAGAGAAAGAACCAATCCAAACAACAATCACTTAACCATGACTGTGGTTAGGGTTGAAGTAGTCAGCTGACCCAAGGAATTTTGAGCCCTGGTCTCGAGTTAGAAAACCTACCCCCTAGATCAGGGAATTGCTTAGAGGCCAAGCTACAAAAAATGCAGAAATGCAACATTTTGGGTAGGTTGATTAGCTTGAGTAAATTGCCACCAAATACCCAGGGTTAGGAAGTGGCTAGATCATACAAAACTAGGAGGTGGAACCAAGGAGTAATCAAGTTGTTGTTAAACGAGCCGAGGGTTAGGCAAAAAGGACCGACAAGTCTAGGATGTGGTACTGTGGCGCTATCATAAGGGTAGTCAAGCAAGTTGTCTTCAAAACAGGAATAACAATGCAATGCAGAGGCCTGTGAAAAGCTTTTGCAAAAATGAAGTTGGCAACCCAATCTACAGGATTGCCATATCTTTTGGAATGGGCTATGGTTGTGATGGAAATACTTTCAGAGTTGTAGCATGTGAGATGTGTCCCAGGTGGAGGTACTGGAGCGCCCCCAGTAGGGCTATGGGGTATTCGGTACCGGGTCCTTCGGTTCTCAGTGGGGATGTCACGGTGGCTGACCCGGTCCGTGGTCCTAGGGACGTCCGTTATAAATGGGGGAAAGGTTTTTAAAAGGATAATGTGGTATTCGGTCAGGGTGACCGACGCTGCTTAGGCGTCCGCTGGGGTGATGTGATGGCAGCTGGATGGTATACCTTCCCACAGGTGAAGTGTATCCCCAGGGCTTTCCAGAGTTTAGATAGTGGATGATAACGAGGACACAAGGTTGCAGTCTCTTTACCTTTACTGAAGGCTTCAGCATCCACAGTCCAGGGTACAAAACACAGGGTAGGCAGAGTCCGGCCGGTCTGAAGGCAAATCCAGAGTCCCCTTATCCATGTGGAAATCAGTAGCCTTCCTCTAGCACCTGGATGTTGTAGTACCTCCCTGCTGAGCTTCTCGGTAAGGTCCTCACAACTATTGTAGATGTAATGTCTCTTTCTCTCTGTCCCCTGATGGATAGGATAGGACAAACCCATATGACTGATGGCCTGAGGCTTTTTACAGGGACTCTAGCACGCCCCAGCCCCCACAAGTTGCCACCGTGCCTCCTGGGTATAAGGTCAGGCAGCTAACGTGGAATTAACTGTCCTGCCGGTCTCTGAAGTAAAGCGTAGAGATCCTTACGCCCTCGGTGTTCCGGCTACCGGATTCTGCGCCTCAGAAGGAGGCAGCATTTTGCAGGGCAGAACTCCTTCTGGTTTCCTCTCCTTGTGCTATTACTTCGTTTCTCACCCTCCGCAACACATTTCTCTTTTGTGTCCCTTTCTTAGGATGCTGCCACACGTGGGGCAGGCACAGCTCCGTGGCCTTCTATCTAGGCCTCTGACAGGATCCCATCCCTGCCAGGGACCCACTACTTGAAAGGAGCTCAGATAGCAGCTTACTGGGTGAAGCCCAGCTCGCTTCTGCCTAACTTCCTGTCCAGACTACCAGTTTTACCTAATTGTGAGGAGTGCCCTAATAGATAGGAGCGTAGCTCCCCCTGGCGGCCTGGAGTGTGAAGTGTGTTGTGTGGTTTGTGATACCTGGTAAAGAGATCTCCTTTATTGCCTTCAGACATAACATCACTCCCCCTGGTGGAAGAATGACATTACTGCAATGACCCGGACTCTGGGGCGCTGCAGTACCATCCCACTAAAGCCAGACCCTGGTTCGGTGGCCAGGTTAGTAATCCAAGGCTAGTGGTGTGACTTGAAACTTGTTGGCTCCAGTGCAAAATCTCTAACAGGGCTCAGAAATATTTCAGGTCTTTAATAATGTTGGACATCTTACAAGGGCCAAAGGGACCTTTTGGGCCACCTTAGGCTCCAGGGCCTGGGTGCCACTTCAACCCTTATACCTACCATACTTGTGTCACTGTCCAGACACACTGGACAAAATCCCTGCCAAAAGCCACCTACGTGCCAGCATTTCCGGCTCCTCTTGTGATTGTGGCTATGGGTCCTGGTTACCACGTTGCTCCATGTTAAGGTGCTGTATGGACTAAAATAGATTTTCTTTTCTTTTTTTATGTTATGGGGATGACTGAATGAAACAGCATTCTAACAATTACTTGGTATTGCAAAGACTCCAATTTAATACCCTGCGAGAAATATGCAGACAGTAGACCCGTCTGGCTCCTATTTGAAACCCTTTCCCTGCCAGAGGCGTGGAATGAGGACCACTGCAAAGCATTCCAAGACCTTATAAGAAAACATTCAATTAATGAGCAGGGTTTCTATATCTTTGAGAAAAAAAGGTTAATCTTGTTAATCTCAATGATAAAGATTTGCCGGAGCAAACATTGAAAATCTCCAATATGATGTATAAATTTCTAACTGTAAAGTAGGGAATTTGATCAATATCTTGGAACTTTCAGTTCTTGCTCCGAAATGTGCACACGACCGATTTTCTTGTACGAGCGTTATCAGTTATTTCACAGAGAGTACTCGTACCTATGATAATCTATGGGGCTATGCACATGTCCAATTTTTTTCTTGGACCGACTGGTCTGTGGAAAAAAATTGGAGACGTATCCGATTTTGATTAGAGCATTGGATAAAAATGTCTATATGAGTCTATTGGTCCGTGAAAAAAATCGGATGACATCCCAATATTGTTAGATTTCCATGGACTAACAGAATGAAAAAGTTGGAGAAACTTTTTTCTCTCTCTCTCTCTCTGCGAGAAAAACTGATGTCACTCTGATCAAATTCTGATCAGAATAATCGGACAATTTTTTTACATCAGTCGTGTGAACATTCCCTTAAACCTCACTTTGACGCTTGTTTTTTTCACATTTGTGAAGAAAAAGGACTGTTTGGTCCGTGTTTCAGTTTTTACCATTAGTGTTTCATCAATGATTTTCTCACATGCAAAAAAAAAATGTGTAAATCGTCTCCTGTCTACAACCTTTGATTTTCACAGACCCGTAGACTTTTTTGGGTAATTTTGATCCGTAACGGAAAAACGTACATGTATCCATGATTTTTTCTGCAGACAATCAGTCTGCAAAAAAACAAGGACGTTTAAACAGCCTCATAGGATATAACAGGTATTTGTTCTATCGGTGGAAAACACAGAGAACATGTACAAGTGCTTCTCACAAAATTAGAGTATCATCAAAAAGTTAATTTATTTCAGTTCTTCAATACAAAAAGTGAAACTCCTATATTATATAGAATCATTACAAACAGAGTGATGTATTTCAAGTGTTTATTTCTGTTAATGTTGATGATTATGGCTTACAGCCAATGAAAAGCCAAAAGTCATCATCTTAGTAAATTAGAATACTTTATAACACCAGCTTGAAAAAATGATTTTAAAATCTAAGACATTTGGTCTACAGTACAGACCAAAAGTTTGGACACACATTCTCATTTAAAGATTTTTCTGTATTTTCATGACTATGAAAATTGTACATTCACACTGAAGGCATCAAAACTATAAATTAACACATGTGGAATTCTATACTTAACAAAAAAGTGTGAAACAACTGAAATTATATCTTATATTCTAGGTTCTTCAAAGTAGCCACCTTTTGATTTGATGACTGCTTTGCACACTCTTGGCATTCTCTTGATGAGCTTCAAGAGGTAGTCATCGGGAATGGTTTTCACATCACAGGTGTGCCCTGTCAGGTTTAATAAGTGGGATTTCTTGCCTTATAAATGGGGTTGGGACCATCAGTTGTGTTGTGCAGAAGTCTGGTGGATACACAGCTGATAGTCCTACTGAATAGACTGTTAGAATTTGTATTATGGCAAGAAAAAAGCAGCTAAGTAAAGAAAAACGAGTGGCCATCATTGCTTTAAGAAATGAAGGTCAGTCAGTCTGAAAAATTGGGTAAACTTTGAAAGTGTCCCCAAGTGCAGTGTCAAAAACCATCAAGCGCTACAAAGAAACTGTCTCACATAAGGACAGCCCCAGGAAAGGAAAAACAAGAGTCACCTCTGCTTCTGAGGATAAGTTTAGCTGAGTCACCAGCCTCAGAAATCGCAGGTTAACAGCAGCTCAGATTAGAGACCAGGTCAATGCCACACAGAGTTCAAGCAGCAGACACATCACTACAACAACTGTTAAGAGGAGACTTTGTGCAGCAGTCCTTCATAATAAAATAGCTGCTAGGAAACCACTGCTAAGGACAGGCAACAAGCAGAAGAGACTTGTTTGGGCTAAAAACCACAAGGAATGGACATTAGACCAGTGGAAATCTGTGCTTTGGTCTGATGAGTCTGATGAGTTTGTGCGATGCAGAAAAGGTGAATGAATGGACTCTACATGCCTGGTTCCCACCGTGAAGCATGGAGGAGGTGTGATGGTGTGAGAGTGCTTTGCTGGTGACACTGTTGGGGATTTATTCAAGGTTGAAGGCATACTGAACCAACATGGCTACCACAGCATCTTGCAGCGGCATGCTATTCCATCCGGTTTGCATTTAGTTGGACCATCATTTATTTTTCAACAGGACAATGACCCCAAACACACCTCCAGGCTGTGTAAGGGTTATTTGACCAAGAAGGAGAGTGATGGGTGCTACGCCAGATGACCTGGCCTCCACAGTCACCAGACCTGAACCCAATCAAGATGGTTTGGGGTGAGCTGGACCGCAGAGTGAAGGCAAAAGGGCCAACAAGTGCTAAGCATCTCTGGGAACTCCTTCAAGATTGTTGGAAGACCAGTCCCGTTGACTACCTCTTGAAGCTCATCAAGAGAATGCCAAGAGTGTGCAAAGTAGTCATCAAAGCAAAAGGTGGCTACTTTGAAGAACCTAGAATATAAGACATAATTTCAGTTGTTTCACACTTTTTTGTTAAGTATATAATTCCACATGTGTTAATTCACAGTTTTGATGCCGTCAGTGTGAATGTACAATTTTCATAGTCATGAAAATACAGAAAAATCTTTAAATGAGAAGGTGTGTCCAAACTTTTGGTCTGTACTTTATGTTCAGTAAATGCACTCAATACTTGGTCGGGGCTCCTTTTGCATCAATTACTGCATCAATGCAGCATGGCATGAATGTGATCAGCTAATGTGGCACTGCTGAGGTGTTATGGAAGCCAAGGTTACTTTGATAGCAGCCTTCAGCTCTTCTGCATTGTTTGGTGTCTCTCATCGGGCTGAACTGTGGTGATCTCGGTGAGATTTTCACGGTGCTAGCGGGGATTTCACAGAGGTCACTGCAGTTCAGCGCGGCTGGGAAACAGCCTCAGTAACCGGCAGTAACTTCTATTACGACACTGCTAGTCACTGTTTATCCCCCAGACATGGATTACGGCGTGGAACAGAACGTCAGAGAGGTGAGGGATATTGTTTTTTATTTTTGCTTTCTTACAGGAGACGAGGGATTCAGTGGAATTAGGTGTTAGGTGAGTATAACTGTATTTGTTATTTTTAAATAAAAAAGTAAAACTGTTTTTTGCTTTATTTCTAATATAGGCATTTATTCTGGCTGTGTCTTTATTTACCATACAACTATAGAATTAGTAATGGATAGTTGTCTTATAAACACTTCTGCATTAGTAATCCGTGGGCTTCATGTCACCAGACAATACAAAGGTGACATCAACCACACAAATATGAACCTCACTTGCCATCGCTACAGGGCAAGTGGGTGGAACCAGACAAAGTGCCAGAATTGGCGCATCTAATAGATGTGCCTTTTCTGGGCGGCTGCTATTTTTAGGCTGGGGGGGGGAATATCCATGGCCTCTTACCAGCCTGAGACTACTAGACCCTGGCTGTTTGCTTTAGCAAGGCTGGTTGTAAAAAATGGGTGGGGACCACATGCCATTTTTTTTTAAATTATTTATTTAAATAATTAAAAAATACGGCATGGGGACCCATCTATTCTTAATAACCAGCCTTGCTGAAGCTGACAGCGGGTTGCAGCCCCCCGCTGTGGGTTTTGCCTGGCTGGTTATTAAAAATATGGGGAACCCACGCCGTTTTTTAATTTAAGTTCGGTGTTCAGGAGGCTGATCTTGAACAGTAACGCAGTCTTCCTGGTGAAGTCTGTGTTCGGTGTCCGTGCCCGAACAGTAGGTGTTCGGTACAGACGTTGAACTTTACTGTTTGGGTTTGTCTTCTCTAGTGAAAAGGAAGAAAATTGCTAATGTAAAATAATGTTATTAGGTCTGATCCAAGTGAATATTTGGTTATGCACAGAGTAGAGGTAAAATTATAATATACCTCCAAGCCATCCGAAATCCAGCCCCGATCTGAATTTGGGGAGCTGTCTCGCTGTCCCTGGAAGACGGAGGTATGTCCTGACATCAGCTGTGTCTGCCCTAAGGTCACATGCCCTTTCACACGAGCTGATGGAAACGCATGGGGGGGTGAATAATTATTAACATGATCCAACAATCTCCAGTTTTCACATTTGTTTACAGCACATTCCCTGTTTTCATGAAGAGAACAATTTGTGAATTTCATGACGGCAACAATCGAGTGATCAGCCAACGTATGAGTGCTTTGCTCATTTTTCGGTGGACCGCTGCCATGTTGACATTGGTCAATGATCAGGAACAAACGTTCCGATAACCTACATAGAAAAGCCTTTAGATTACATTTATATTTATCATTCTAAATCAAAAGTTAACGAGGGCCATTTTGATGAAGTTGAAAACAGTAAAAATGGTGCCACACAAGTATCCTTCATGAATCAAAATGTCACACATGATGATATATCTGTAGATGACATGAAAACACGGCAGAATCCTGTGGATCTAAACATGTGTGACAAGAATCCCCACACCCACCCCACCCTTAGAAGATTGTTTGTATTCACTTTTTGGGATTTTCATTTCAAGCCATGGAAACAAAGTATCCCAAGGGAGGTAACAAGTCTGCATAGGTGGGAAACCCGGCCGTGCCTGCCAGACTACATTTTTTATTAACGTAAGTCATTATCTTTTTCTAGTAGAAATTATAAGCTGATCCATCAATGATGAGTGATCATGCAGGAGGAAGACTGTACGTGACTATCTGCACCTCAACGTGTTCTTCAATGTTATCGTGGAAACTATAGCGAGCACATGATGGGGTCAGTCCAGTGGAAACACAAAGATGTCCTTTTTTTCTCCATTTCTACTGAAAAGACAAAAATTACCTTATTTACCTCTTAAGCTTTGGAGGCCCCAAAAGTTCCTTTGGCCCAATACCATTAAAGACTCGTGATGGTTGAGCTGCTGAAAATTTTGCATTGGGACATGGGAGCTTTGTAAATTAAGCAAAAAATAAATTCCCATAGTGCCATAACTTTTAAACAAAAATACTTTATTAAAGATAACCTGTCATCAGGTCACTTTTAGTTCTTTTGTTATTCCTTCTGAGCATTCCGTTTGCTTTAAAAAAAAAAAAAAATCCACCATACAGTTCCAAAGATATAATACTTTGTATTTAGTCCTCTTGGGATCCTCTGGGGCGTGTCCTTGGGCTACTCTGCATTATTACCCTGTAAGGCACGCCCCCTAGTAAAGAACATAAACATTTTCACTAAACAAAATGGTCCATGTCTTTAGAGCCGTATTAAAAAAATAAAAAAAAATAAAGAGAAGAATACTCAGGGCAGCAATGGGTTAAAAGCAAAAACCTGGCAGTCTTTTAACTTCTGAGATAATAGAGAGGATTTTCACATTTAGGACCTTTAACTACTCATTATCTAAATTAGATACGGCCCACAAAGAGCTTTTCTCACTGTGGAGGACCTAGCAAATTCACCAGTTATATTGACTGCCCATTCATTTTAATAGGAACGGTGTAGTGTGCAATTTCTCCTGTGGTGGCGCTGCAGGTAAATTGAACAGGCATAGTACACTGCAATACCACGGTGGTGCAGGGTACCAAACAAATGCTCCAGCGATCAGAAGGTCGTGTCCTAAAATAACAAAAAAAGTAGGAAAAAAGTAAAATAAAATGTTAAAAAATATATATATATACAGTATTTCCCCAAATTTCTTAAAAGCTTAACATAAAAAAAGTATTTAAAAAGTTTGGTAATACCAACCCATATTGCAAAATGATCCAGTTTTTTAACCAACACCATGAAGACATCATCAAACAAATAAAACAAAATCTAAACTATTTTGGTGTTTTGATAATGCAAAAGCAATAAAGCCTACACAAAATATATATATATATATATATATATATATATATATATATATATCTATATATATAATTGTCTAAGGGTTTTTCCGTCTGTCTGTCTGTCTTTCTGTCTGTCTGTCTTTCTGTCTGTCTGTCTGTCTGTCTGTCTGTCTGTCCTGGAAATCCCGCGTCTCTGATTGGCTGAGGCCGCCAGGCCTCGACCAATCAGAGATGAGCACAGCATGGCGACGATGATGTCATAATGGAAATCCCGTGTCTCAGATTGGTCGAGGCCGCAAGGCCTCGACCAATCAGCGACGGGCACAGTATCGACGTAGATGTCATAATGGTTGCCATGGCGACGATGATGTCATAAAGGTTGCCTCGACCAATCAGCGACGGGCACAGTCTGCCGCAAATTCTGGAATCATCATTGTCCATATACTACGGGGACATGCATATTCTAGAATACCCGATGCGTTAGAATCGGGCCACAGTCTAGTATATATATATACACACACTGCTCAAAAAGAAAGGGAGCACTAAAATACCACATCCTAGATATCTCTGAATGAAATGAAATATTCCAGTTGCAAACTTTTATTCATTGCATAGTGGAATGTGTTCAGAACAATAAAACATAACAATTATAAATGTAAATCAAAATGAATATGCCATGGAGGTCTGGATTTGAAATGATACTCAAAATCAAAGTGAAAAATCAAATTACAGGCTGATCCAACTTCAGTGGAAATGCCTCATGACAAGGAAAAGATGCTCAGTAGTGTGTGTGGCCTCCACGTGCCTGTATGACTTCCCTACTGTACAACGCCTGGGCATGCTCCTAATGAGGCGGCGGATGGTCTGAGGGATCTCCTCCCAGACCAGGACTAAAGCATCCGCCAACTCCTGGTCAGTCTGTGGTGCAACGTGACGTTGGTGGATGGTGCGAGACATGATGTCCCAGATGTGTTCAATCGGATTCAGGTCTGGGGAATGGGCAGGCCACTCCATAGCTTCAATGCCTTCATCTTGCAGGAACTGCTGACACACTCCAGCCACATGAGGTCTGGCATTGTCCTGTGTTAGGAGGAACCCAGGGCCAACCACACCAGCATATGGTCTCACAAGCGGTCTGAGCATCTCATCTCGGTACCTAATGGCAGTCAGGCTACCTCTGGCCTGGCGAGCACATGGAGGGCTGTACGGCCCTCCAAAGAAATGCCACCCCACACCATTACTGACCCACTGCCAAACCGGTCATGCTGAAGGATGTTGCAGGCAGCAGATCGCTCTCCACGGCGTCTCAAGACTCTGTCATGTCTGTCACATGTGCTCAGTGTGAACCTGCTTTCATCTGTGAAGAGCACAGGGCGCCAGTGGCGAATTTACCAATTCTGGTGTTCTATGGCAATTGCCAAGCGTCTTGCATGGTGTTGGGCTGTGAGCACAACCCCATTTGTGGATGTCGTGCACTCAGACCATCCTCATGGAGTCGGTTTCTAACCATTTGTGCAGACATATGCACATTTGTGGTCTGCTGGAGGTCATTTTGCAGGGTTCTGGCAGTGCTCCTCCTGTTCCTCCTTGCACAAAGGCGGAGGTAGTGGTCCTGCTGCTGCGTTGTTGCCCTCCTACGGCCCCCTGCACGTCTCCTGGTGTACTGGCCTGTCTCCTGGTAGCGCCTCCAGACTCTGGACACTACGCTGACACAGCAAACCTTCTTGCCACAGCTCACATTGACGTGTCATCCTGGATGAGCTGCACTACCTGAGCCACTTGTGTGGGTTGTAGAGTCCGTCTCATGCTACCATGAGTGTGAAAGCACAACCAACATTCAAAAGTGACCAAAACATCAGCCAGAAAGCATTGGTGCTGAGATGTGGTCTGTGGTCCCCACCTGCAGAACCACTCCTTTATTGAGGGTGTCTTGATAATTGCCAATAATTTCCATCTGTTGTCTATTCCTTTTGCACTACAGCATGTGAAATTGATTGTCAATCAATGTTGCTTCCTAAGTGGACAGTTTGATTTTTCCTTCCGTATAAAAATGTTAAAAAATTAACGTTTTCAATACATTTTATGTCCCCCAAAAATGGTACTAATATAAACACAACTTAATCTGTTTTAACTACAAGAGTGACCTGAGCTTAATAGATGGATCAGACTTGGCGTTCACTACAATGTAGGTCTGTAACCTTTCCTTCACTGTCTGTTTTAGATTAATGTGATATCCTCCTGTCTGTGCCTTAAGGAGATTCCCAATTTATTTCATTCAGAGGCTAAGAATTACCGGCATTGTGACCTGTCTTATGTCCAGGCATTCAGTACATTGCAAACATTGGCTCTGATTTCGGATGCTGTGCCCCTTCCCGTAGACTTATAAGCTGCCAATCATATTAAGGGACTACCCCGCTTACCGACTGGCGTCCTACGTGCCCCCGGCAGTGTAGACTGTTCCAGGTCAATGAGGACCCTGGCACGAAGATTACAATTTCAATGCAAGAGAGATTTGGAGAAAAATTGAATTAACTATATGAGATACCGAGTCAAGTAGAGCTTCAGCTAAAAATAATAAAAAATATAGGAAAAAAATAGAATATTTGAGAAGTAAAATACTAAATAGATGTCCTACAATTAGACTCTTGGCCATAGATGCAACAATTTTTGAAATGTCATAATACTTGGACCATCTATAGAAGATCAAAAACCAATTCTTGAAGCTTTCAAAGGGACCCAGGATGGGGACATATATTACTGGTAGGGACAAGGATGGGGACATTACACCAGCAAGCACCCAGGATAGGGACATTATTACAGTAAAGGGCTCAGGATGGTGAACACTATAGCAGGAAGGGGGCCAGGTTAAAGGACATTATACCAATAAGGGCCCCAAGATGTTGGACATAATTACTGCAAGGGGCCCAGGTTGGGGACATTACACCAAGGTAGAGGACATTATTACTGAAAGGGGCTCAAGATGGGGGAAACTATAACAGCAAGCACCCAGGGTAGGGACATTATTACAGGAAGGAGCTCTGGATGGGGGACACTATAACAGGAAGCGCCCAGGGTAGGGACATTATTACAGGAAGGGGATCAGGATGGGGAACACTATAGCAGGAAGGGGCCAACATAGGGCACAGTGTACCAGTAAGAGGCCCAAGATGTTGGACATTACTACTGCAAGGGACCCAGCATTGAGGACATTATACCAGTAAGGGGACTATGATTAGTACAGAATGGGAGACATTATTAAGGTATGGGGGGAAGCAACATGTATACTTTTATAGAAATTAGAACACTACAGGGTCTAATACATCTGATCAACATGCAAGTGGGGGCCCAGCCCTGGTGCAAATTTTGTATTAAAGCCCATTGGACTCTAGATACGCCACTGTACAGATCACTCTAAAGTTTGGTCAGATTTTCATCAGTTTTTCCCTCATGAAAAAAACTGTTTCACTACCTTCTATCTATCAGTCCGTGAAAAGCGGACAAGACTCGGATGGCAAATGTTTTAACTTGATTATGTCTGCGCAGTATTGCCAGATAAAACTACAGATCACTACAAAACGACAAAAATCATTTTTAGATGCTTTGTGCGATATTAGTTTTTACAGGGTAGTTACCGTAAGTAAAAAAAATGTAGCTAAAAAGTCAAAAATCCTAATAATTCAGTTTATTACATCCTACAATCTTGGCACCAGGGGCTATAAATTTGGCACCAATCGATTATTCTTTTTTTTAACAAAGTGTGGACTAAATGTGCTTTTTTTCATGATGTAGGCATCTGTTCAAAACCTTATAATTTTGTGAAAATTGATCTTTAAAAAATAATGATACTAATGCATGCAACTGATAATACAGTTGTAAATGTCTATCTAAATCTCCCTCAGTAGGGGTGTTACAGGAGTCTGAAGGGCCCCGTCGCAAGATTTGGACTGGACCCCCCATCCTGATATATAAATATATATATGTCCCTCATCCTGTTTTATATATATACTAGATGGCAGCCCGATTCTAAAGAATCGGGAGTCTAGAATCCATATATACTTTATTTATTCAAATGTAAAAATAATACAATTAATAAATAATAGTAAGAAAGAACAAAAAATGGCTGCACTCACCAGCTCTTGACAATTCTTGTTATTTAAGGTACAGTTACACAGGATCCATGAACATGCTTATGAGGGGAGTGATGAAAGACATCAGACAACAACTTTGCGTGTTGTGGCAAATGCCACAACAACGGTTCTTTGCTTAAGAACAATAATGTAAATAATAAATAATATGTATCAATAACTATGTATATTGGTATGTTCTATGACATTTTAAAATATTTCATTATTATGTGGAAAAGCTCTTAGTACCCATACTGGCGCATACTTGTGTGCCCATCAGGTATTTTCACAGTAAAATTTTCACAGGTGGGGCCCCTCGTCCTCCGATTTGGTGGGCGGGGACCCTCGGCCTCCGATTTGGTGGGCGGGGACCCTCGGCCTCCGATTTGGTGGGCGGGGACCCTCGGCCTCCGATTTGGTGGGCGGGGACCCTCGGCCTCCGATTTGGTGGGCGGGGCCCCTCGGCCTCCGATTTGGTGGGCGGGGCCCCTCGGCCTCCGATGTGGTGGTCGGGGCCCCTCGGCCTCCGCTTTGGTGGGCGGGGCCGGGCCCCTCGGCCTCCGCTTTGGTGGGCGGGGCCGCTCGGCCTTCGATTTGGTGGGCGGGGCTCCTCGGCCTCCGATTTGGTTGGCGGGGCCCCTCGGCCTCCGATTTGGTTGGCGGGGCCCCTCGGCCTCCGATTTGGTGTGTGCTCTGCCTGGGGCCACTGTGCTCTGCCTGGGGCCCCATATGCTGCCTGGGGCCCCTGTGCTCTGCCTGGGGCCCCATATGCTGCCTGGGGCCCCTGTGCTCTGCCTGGGGCCCCATGTTCTGCCTGGGGCCCCTGTGCTCTGCCTGGGGCCACTGTGCTCTGCCTGGGGCCCCATGTTCTGCCTGGGGCCACTGTGCTCTGCCTGGGGCCCCATAAGCTGCCTGGGGCCCCTGTGCTCTGCCTGGGACCACTGTGCTCTGCCTGGGGCCCCATATGCTGCCTGGGGCCTTTGTGCTCTGCCTGGGGCCACTGTGCTCTGCCTGGGGCCCCATATGCTGCCTGGGGCCACTGTGCTCTGCCTGGGGCCCCTGTGCTCTGCCTGGGGCCCCATGTTCTGCCTGGGGCCCCTGTGCTCTGCCTGGGGCCACTGTGCTCTGCCTGGGGCCCCATATGCTGCCTGGGGCCCCTGTGCTCTGCCGGGGGCCCCATATGCTGCCTGGGGCCCCTGTGCTCTGCCTGGGGCCCCATGTTCTGCCTGGGGCCCCTGTGCTCTGCCTGGGGCCACTGTGCTCTGCCTGGGGCCCCATATGCTGCCTGGGGCCCCTGTGCTCTGCCTGGGACCCCATATGCTGCCTGGGGCCCCTGTGCTCTGCCTGGGGCCCCTGTGCTCTGCCTGGGGCCCCTGTGCTCTGCCTGGGGCCCCTGTGCTCTGCCTGGGGCCCCATGTTCTGCCTGGGGCCCCTGTGCTCTGCCTGGGGCCACTGTGCTCTGCCTGGGGCCCCATATGCTGCCTGGGGCCCCTGTGCTCTGCCTGGGGCCACATATGCTGCCTGGGGCCCCTGTGCTCTGCCTGGGGCCACTGTGCTCTGCCTGGGGCCCCATAGGCTGCCTGGGGCCCCTGTGCTCTGCCTGGGGCCACTGTGCTCTGCCTGGGGCCCCATATGCTGCCTGGGGCCCCTGTGCTCTGCCTGGGTGTAGGACACTGGTGACGTCACTTATCTCCGGACATTAGCTCCGGACATTAGCTCCGGACATTATCTCCGGACATTATCTCCGGACAAAGCCACGGAAGTTGGCACAAATTGCAGGAAGTAGTATTCTAGGCAATTATATATTAGATTCCAACTTAAAATATGTATTTAACTAGATGGCAGCCCGATTCTAAAGAATCGGGAGTCTAGAATCCATATATACTTTATTTATTCAAATGTAAGAATAATACAATTAATAAATAATAGTAAGAAAGAACAAAAAATGGCTGCACTCACCAGCTCTTGAAAATTCTTGACAGTACGGCACATTTCTGATTGGTCGCTCGCGGCAGGCGGCAACCAATCAGATAAGTGCCGCGCACCACGAAGGCATATATCTTTGTCCACCCTGAGCGGGTGTAGGACGCTGGTGACGTCACTTATCTCCGGACATTATCTCCGGACAAAGCCACGGAAGTTGGCACAAATTGCCGGAAGTAGTATTCTAGGCAATTATATATTAGATTTTAATGTTATCAGTGTTTACCTTTGAACGTTTATATTGTATTGTCCTGTCACCAGCCATGTGTACGATTATCGGCCGAAAGCCTCTCTGGAACCAATAATCACCCCATGTAAAGGTATCTTTATAAGTTAAAGATTCAGAATACTATGACTTTTATCATATCCTGAACAGTCAAGTTTTTTATGAACCGTTAAGGTTTTCTGGTTGAAGTAAAAAAAACTCTGAGTGTTTACAGTTTGAAACCATAAAATGTTGAAAAATTATGTCATTCTTGAGTATATCACTCAATGGTGCTCATAAACGTGTCAAATTTGATCTATAATATACTTTAATATACGTTACTTTAATCTTTAATATACTTAAGAACAGGGCCCCAGACATCACACAGGGGGTCTGAAACACCGCACAGTGGTCCAAAATATCGCTGTGCTCTGCCTGGGGCCCCATATGCTGCCTGGGGCCCCTGTGCTCTGCCTGGGGCCCCATATGCTGCCTGGGGCCCCTGTGCTCTGCCTGGGCCCCTGTGCTCTGCCTGGGGCCCCATGTTCTGCCTGGGGCCCCTGTGCTCTGCCTGGGGCCACTGTGCTCTGCCTGGGGCCCCATAGGCTGCCTGGGGCCCCTGTGCTCTGCCTGGGGCCCCATAGGCTGCCTGGGGCCCCTGTGCTCTACCTGGGACCACTGTGCTCTGCCTGGGGCCCCATATGCTGCCTGGGGCCCCTGTGCTCTGCCTGGGACACCATGTTCTGCCTGGGGCCACTGTGCTCTGCCTGGGGCCCCTGTGCTCTGCCTGGGACCACTGTGCTCTGCCTGGGGCCCCATATGCTGCCTGGGGCCCCTGTGCTCTGCCTGGGGCCACTGTGCTCTGCCTGGGGCCCCATATGCTGCCTGGGGCCCCTGTGCTCTGCCTGGGGCCACATATGCTGCCTGGGGCCCCTGTGCTCTGCCTGGGGCCCCTGTGCTCTGCCTGGGGCCCCATGTTCTGCCTGGGGCCACTGTGCTCTGCCTGGGGCCCCATGTTCTGCCTGGGGCCACTGTGCTCTGCCTGGGGCCCCATAAGCTGCCTGGGGCCCCTGTGCTCTGCCTGGGACCACTGTGCTCTGCCTGGGGCCCCATATGCTGCCTGGGGCCCCTGTGCTCTGCCTGGGGCCACTGTGCTCTGCCTGGGGCCCCATATGCTGCCTGGGGCCACTGTGCTCTGCCTGGGGCCCCATATGCTGCCTGGGGCCCCTGTGCTCTGCCTGGGGCCCCATATGCTGCCTGGGGCCCCTGTGCTCTGCCTGGGGCCCCTGTGCTCTGCCTGGGGCCCCATGTTCTGCCTGGGGCCCCTGTGCTCTGCCTGGGGCCACTGTGCTCTGCCTGGGGCCCCATATGCTGCCTGGGGCCCCTGTGCTCTGCCTGGGGCCCCATATGCTGCCTGGGGCCCCTGTGCTCTGCCTGGGGCCCCTGTGCTCTGCCTGGGGCCCCATGTTCTGCCTGGGGCCCCTGTGCTCTGCCTGGGGCCACTGTGCTCTGCCTGGGGCCCCATATGCTGCCTGGGGCCCCTGTGCTCTGCCTGGGGCCCCATATGCTGCCTGGGGCCCCTGTGCTCTGCCTGGGGCCCCTGTGCTCTGCCTGGGGCCCCTGTGCTCTGCCTGGGGCCCCATGTTCTGCCTGGGGCCCCTGTGCTCTGCCTGGGGCCCCATATGCTGCCTGGGGCCCCTGTGCTCTGCCTGGGGCCCCATATGCTGCCTGGGGCCCCTGTGCTCTGCCTGGGGCCACTGTGCTCTGCCTGGGGCCCCATATGCTGCCTGGGGCCCCTGTGCTCTGCCTGGGGCCACTGTGCTCTGCCTGGGGCCCCATATGCTGCCTGGGGCCCCTGTGCTCTGCCTGGGTGTAGGACACTGGTGACGTCACTTATCTCCGGACATTAGCTCCAGACATTAGCTCCGGACATTATCTCTGGACATTAGCTCCGGACATTATCTCCGGACATTAGCTCCGGACAAAGCCACGGAAGTTGGCACAAATTGCAGGAAGTAGTATTCTAGGCAATTATATATTAGATATATATATAAACACATACCCAACATCGTGATACATATATATCCCCCATCCTGGTATATATGTCCCTCTTTCTGGCCTCATCCTGGTATATACAGCTGCTTCTCACAAAATTAGAATATCAGCAAAAAGTTAATTTATTTCAGTTCTTCAATACAAAAAGTGAAACTCCTATTATATAGAGTCATTGCAGAGTGATCTATTTCAAGTGTTTACTTCTGTTAATGTTGATGATTATGGCTTAGAGCCAATGAGAACCCAAAAGTCATTATCTCAGTAAATTAGAATACTTTATAACACCAGCTTGAAAAATTATTTTTAAATCTGAAATGTTGGCCTACTGAAATGTATGTTCAGTAAATGCACTCAATACTTGGTCGGGCTCCTTTTGCATCAATTACTGCATCAATGCGGCGTGGCATGGAGGCGATCAGTCTGTGGCACTGCTGAGGTGTTATGGAAGCCCAGGTTGCTTTGATAGCAGCCTTCAGCTCATCTGCATTGTTGGGTCTGGTGTCTCATCTTCCTCTTGACAATACTCCATAGATTCTCTATGGGGTTAAGGTCAGGCGAGTTTGCTGCCAATCACGCAGAGTGATACTGTTGTTTGTAAACCAGGTATTGGTACTCTTGGATGTGTGGACAGGTCCTGGTGGAGGATGACATTTCCACATTGCCGCTTGTCAGCAGAGGGAAGCATAAAGTGCTCTAAAATTTCCTGGTAGATGGCCGTGATGACTTTGCTCTTGATAAAACACAGTGGACTAACACCAGCAGATGACATGGCTCCCCAAACCATCACTGATGTGGAAACTTCACACACGACCTCCAGCAGCTTGGATTGTGGCCTCTCCACTCTTCCTCCAGACTCTGGGACCTTGATTTCCAAATGAAATGCAAAATTTTCTTCCATCTGAAAACAACACCTCGGACCACTGACAACAGTCCAGTTCTTCTTCTCCTTGGCCCAGGTAAGACGCTTCTGGCGTTGTCTATTGGTCATGAGTGACTTGACACAAGGAATGTGACACTTGTAGTCCATGTCCTGGATACGTCTGTGTCTGGTGGCTCTTGAAGCAATGACTGCAGCAGCAAGTCCACTCCTTATTAATCTCCCCCAGTGATTCAGTGCTGGACCAGGGGAAGCAGAAGTTCCTCCTCTGTTTGTTATTTGAAGTATTTTAGAGCATTTGGGGTCCACTGCCCTGAAAGCAGAAATAGCCTTTACCCGGGTGAAGAATCACAAATGCACAACATTTTATTGCAAATATTTCCAAGGGTAAATATTTTTTCGATTGCATGCAGCCTTCTTCACCCGAGTGTCTCAACAATAAACCAATACTGATCGCCACCATCGTGTCCTCTGCTCGGCAGAGCCTGATCATTATGTGCACAAGACAATGCAAACACATTTAATGAGTGATTTTATTGCTGAGGTGTGAACTATTGACAGGGGAATTACAATTTGTACACCAGCATTCAGCTTTATGATTGTTCTCTATTTGTCCAACAATGTCAAATTGACCTGCTACTTTCATATTATACGAACTATCTACTTACACAGTATGCACAAAAGTATTAGGACCCCTACACATTACACCTAGAGGAGCGTTTGTGACCTTCCACTCCAAATCCATTGGCATCAATATGGAGTTTGTAGCAAACTTTCTAGCTAAGATAGGTTCCACTCTTCTAAGAAGGCTTTGTACAAGTAATGTGTGATCCATCACTGCCCAGTACACGTCTCCCCCAGAGTCCAGTGTTGGCGGCTTTACACCACTCCATCCTACAATCAGCATTGTGCTTGGTGATGTACGGCTGCATGCAGCTGCTCGGCCATGAAGCTCCCGGCGGGGTGCAGTGTTTGTGCTGATGCAGAGGCGTAGCTAGGGTTTCAACTTAGGGGGGGCGAAACATCTGAGTGGGCCCCTAACCAGCTAACCCTGATTACAGCTACAGTTGCGCACTTATTGTGAATATAGGGGAACCTCAGAATATGACCGCACTGTTATTGAAAATAAATCTATATACAAAAACGAACATTGACTCTACCGCCATATTGGACCATATGCACAATAATAATGTCCCCTTAGTTCCCCCATGTACTGCTCCATTATACACAGTATCGTGAACTTAAAGCTTCCCTATACACAGTCTAAGGCTCCCACAGCTCCCCTATACACAGTATGATGATTCTATAACTCCCCTGTACACCGTATGATGTTCCCACTGCTTCCCTTTACACAATATGATGTTCCCACTGCTCCCCTCTACACAGTATACCACTGCTCCCCTAGATAGTATGAGCCCAATGCTCCCCTATACACAGTATAATGCTGACAGAAATCCACTATAGAAAGTATAATGCCCCCCAGAGCTCCCCTATATACAGTGTAATGGGCCAACAGCTTCCATATGCATTCACAGTTCCCTATACACAGTATGATGGGCCTGCAGCTCCCGTCAAACAGTATGATGTCCCTCATAATTCCCCTGTACACAGTATGATGGGCCGACAGCTCCCTTATACACAGTATGATGGGCCCACAGCTTCCTTATACACAGTATGATGGGCCCACAGCTTCCTTATACACAGTATGATGGGCCCACAGCTTCCTTATACACAGTATGATGGGCCCACAGCTTCCTTATACACAGTATGATGGGCCCACAGCTTCCTTATACACAGTATGATGGGCCCACAGCTCCCGTATACACAGTATGATGGGCCCACAGCTCCCTTATACACAGTATGATGGGCCCACAGCTTCCTTATACACAGTATGATGGGCCCACAGCTTCCTTATACACAGTATGATGGGCCCACAGCTTCCTTATACACAGTATGATGGGCCCACAGCTTCCTTATACACAGTATGATGGGCCCACAGCTCCCGTATACACAGTATGATGGGCCCACAGCTCCCTTATACACAGTATGATGGGCCCACAGCTTACTTATACACAGTATGATGGGCCCACAGCTCCCTTATACACAGTATGATGGGTTTGCAGCTCCCTTACACACAGTATGATGGGCCCACAGCTTCCTTATACACAGTATGATGGGCCCGCAGCTCCCTTATACATAGTATGATTGGCCTGCAGCTCCCTTATACACAGTATGATGGGCTCGCAGCTCCCTTACACACAGTATGATGGGCCCACAGCTCCCTTATACACAGTATGATGTGTGCACAGCTTCCTTATACACAGTATGATGGGCCCACAGCTCCCTTATACACAGTATGATGGGCTCGCAGCTCCCTTATACACAGTGTGATGGGCCCGCAGCTCTCTTATACACTGTCTGATGGGCCTGCAGCTCCCTTATACACAGTATGATGTGTGCACAGCTCCCTTACACACAGTATGATGGCCTCACAGCTCCCTTATACACAGTATGATGGGCTCACAGCTCCCTTATACACAGTATGATGGGCCCGCAGCTCCCATATACACAGTATGATGTGTGCACAGCTTCCTTATACACAGTATGATGAACTCCCAGCTCCCTTATACACAGTATGATGGGCCCGCAGCTCCCTTATACACAGTATGATGGGCTCGCAGCTCCCTTATACACAGTGTGATGGGCCCGCAGCTCTCTTATACACTGTCTGATGGGCCTGCAGCTCCCTTATACACAGTATGATGTGTGCACAGCTCCCTTACACACAGTATGATGGCCTCACAGCTCCCTTATACACAGTATGATGGGCTCACAGCTCCCTTATACACAGTATGATGGGCCCGCAGCTCCCATATACACAGTATGATGTGTGCACAGCTTCCTTATACACAGTATGATGAACTCCCAGCTCCCTTATACACAGTATGATGGGCCCGCAGCTCCCATATACACAGTATGATGTGTGCACAGCTTCCTTATACACAGTATGATGAACTCCCAGCTCCCTTATACACAGTATGATGGGCCCGCAGCTCCCGTACAAACAGTATGATTGGCCCGCAGCTCCCTTATACATAGTATGATTGGCCTGCAGCTCCCGTATACACAGTATGATGGACCCGCAGTTCCCTTTTACACAGTATGATGGACCCGCAGCTCTGTTATACACAGTATGATTGGCCCACAGCTTCCTTATACATAGTATGATTGGCCTGCAGCTCCCTTATACACAGTATGATGGACCCGCAGCTCCCATATACACAGTATGATGGACCCGCAGCTCCCATATACACAGTATGATGGACCCGCAGCTCCCTTATACACAGTATGATGGACCCGCAGCTCCCATATACACAGTATGATGGACCCGCAGCTCCCTTATACACAGTATGGAGGACCCGCAGCTCCCTTATACACAGTATGATTGGCCCACAGCTTCCTTGTACATAGTATGATTGGCCTGCAGCTCCCTTATACACAGTATGATGGACCCGCAGCTCCCCTATACACAGTATGATTGGCCCACAGCTTCCTTATACATAGTATGATTGGCCCGCAGCTCCCTTATACACAGTATGATGGGCCCGCAGCTCCCTTATACACAGTATGATTGGCCCGCAGCTCCCTTATACACAGTATGATTAGCCCGCAGCTCCCTTATTCACAGTATGATTGGCCCGCAGCTCCCTTATACACAGTATGATGGACCCGCAGCTCCCTTATACACAGTATGATTGGCCCGCAGCTCCCATATACACAGTATGATGGGCCCGCAGCTCCCTTATACACAGTATGATGGGCCCGCAGCTCCCTTATACACAGTATGATGGGCCCGCAGCTCCCTTATACACAGTATGATTGGCCCGCAGCTCCCTTATTCACAGTATGATTGGCCCGCAGCTCCCTTATACACAGTATGATGGACCCGCAGCTCCCTTATACACAGTATGATGGGCCCGCAGCTCCCTTATACACAGTATGATTGGCCCACAGCTCCCTTATACACAGTATGATGGGCCCACAGCTCCCTTATACACAGTATGATGGGCCTGCAACTCCCGTATACACAGTATGATGGGCCCACAGCTCCCTTATACACAGTATGATGGGCCCGCAGCTCCCTTATACACAGTATGATGGACCCGCAGCTCCCGTATACACAGTATACGCCGTATTTTCTGCACCATGTGCACTGCGGATTTGGTTTTCCATAGGTTTACATGGCACTGTAAACCAGACGGAAAACTGCTGCAAATCCGCAGCGGCCAATCTGCACCGTGTGCACATAGCCTGAGAGTGAGAAGGAGGCCAGAACGAGGCTCCCACAGACTCGCATTGATTAGTGACCTCTGCGCTGCTCCATGAAACACTGGAGCCTCGGACAGGCCACAAACTGCAGGAGACGGAGCCGAGCAGAGACAAAAACAGATGAAAACGCCGGAAGGTGAGTATCAGACAGGGGGCAGGGGACGGGGATTTTCAGCACCGCTCCAGCAATGAAATAAAAAATAATGCTGGAGTGGTGCTGTAAATGTGATGCAGCTCTTGGTTACTGTATGCGGGCTCCTTATACTAATACTCATAAAAGACCCAGGTGGTACGTATCAAAAGCCCCCTACCCCCCATCTCCAGCCTCCCCAGACAGCAAATATTACATGTGATGGATCACATATAATATCATAACTAAACATTATAATATTCAGCCCCCAGTGACCTGTCCCCCTCCCCCACCTTCTGCCCTCACAGCCCCCATCATCTCACATCCACCTCTCAGTGCCCTGACCCCCCTCACCCACCTTCTGCCCTCACAATACCCCAACGGTCTCACATTCACCCCCCAGTACCCTGTCCCCCCTCACTCACTTTCAGCCCCCACAATACCCCAACGGTCTCACAGTGACATACCTGAATTTAATAAACCTAATAAGTCCCATCCCCAGCACTTACTGATAAAGTTTGCACTGCAGGCAGGACCAGGAAGTGTGAGTGAAATGCAAGCTGTGGGCACTAGGACCCAGCGTGCCTGAGCCAATCCCAGCGTGCACAGAGGGAAGAATGCTGCAGCCGGGGAAAAGCTTCATGATCAGGTCAGACGGGCGAAACCATTCACTGCAGGGGGGAGACTGCAGCCGGCCACTGTGCTAGTGCTAGTAGGCTGCAGAGTCTCCATCAGACGGGAGCAGACATTATACTGCTCTGCTCCTATGCGGTGTTCTGCCCTGGCTCCCAGTGGGCCCCTTCATGTGACAGGGCCCGGGGCGATGGCCCCCTCTGCCCCCCCAGTAGCTACGCTACTAGCTGATGGTAATACCAGACGAGGTATGGACTCTGCAGTTATGAGGTCAGCAGAACGTTGGTGACTTTTCTGCCCTCTGCTTCTCAGCACTTAGTGACTTAGTGACCCCACTCTGTAATGTTACTTCTACTTCTCCATAATATCACTCACAGGTGATGGGGATATACAGGACCACGTTGGTATCAGTGAGCTCTTTACCATCAACCATTATTTCATATGCTACACACTCAGGGCGAGGGGCCGGCTGTTATATACCGGGGGTGAGGGGCCAAATGTTATATACTGGGAACAAGGGGCCATATGTTATACACTGTGGGCTAGTGGCCGGATGTTATACACCAGGGGTGAGGGGCCAAATGTTATATACTGGGAACAAGGGGCCAGATGTTATACACAATGGGCTAGTGGCCGGATGTTATACACCAGGGGTGAGGGGACAGATGTTATATACCGGGGCAAGGGGCCAGATGTTATACACCGTGGGCTAGTGGAAAGATGTTATACACCAGGGGTGAGGGGACAGATGTTATATACCGGGGCAAGGGGCCAGATGTTATACACTGTGGGCTAGTGGCCGGCTGTTATATACCAGGGGTGAGGGGCCAAATGTTATATACTGGGAACAAGGGGCCATATGTTATACACTGTGGGCTAGTGGCCGGATGTTATACACCAGGGGTGAGGGGCCAAATGTTATATACTGGGAACAAGGGGCCAGATGTTATACACAATGGGCTAGTGGCCGGATGTTATACACCAGGGGTGAGGGGACAGATGTTATATACCGGGGCAAGGGGCCAGATGTTATACACCGTGGGCTAGTGGAAAGATGTTATACACCAGGGTGAGGGACAGGGTGTTATATACCGTCAGGGTGAGGGGACAGATGTTATATACCATGGACTAGTGGCCAGATGTTAATCACAGGGGCAAGGGGCCAGATGTTATACACCAGGGTGAGGGACATGATGTTATATACTGGTGGTGAGGGGCCGGATGTTATACTCCGTGGGCGAGGAACTGGATTTATATAAGGGTGGTGAGGGGCCGGATGTTATATACCGGGGATGAGGAGCCAGATGTTATACTCCGTGGGCGAGGGACTGGATGTTATGTCCCAATGGCAATGGAATGAAAATACTTAATTTAGTTATTAAGACATGTGTCCCAATACTTTTGTTCATTGTCTATCAATCTACGGTATTTATTTTGCTACCCATCCATAATAATCAGACATTCATTTAAACATAATTTCTTTTATGGATTTTTTATTTTCAGATGGTACTCCCCAAAGCTATCACAATATGTTCACACATCCTTTTTTTCTGCAGATCACTTAACTGCTTTGCTGTGTAGATAGGAACAGAATGAGCAGAGTCATCTCATAATTTCATCTCATCCCATGGCACTTCTCTGTCAATTGACTGCCATTTATTTCCGTTGTCATAAAACGGATACACCCCGCCATATTGTCTATACAGGATGTAAGTGTGTGTCTCCAATGTCGCTACCTGCAGGGAAGTTTTCAAAAATGCCAAATAAATGTAAGTAACATATCACGACAGAGCAGCATGTGGATCACCCATAGAGATGGCTCAGTGCTCAGTTTCCAATGTAATGAGTGCTAAGAAAAGCATTTCCACTGACAAATGGACATGTTGGGCTTTGTAGCCTTGCTGGAAAGCCTCAGGTTGGTAGCCACAGGGGATACAACACTTGGGGGGAGACATGGCTTCTTACATCCCAATATGCTGAGATCTACTTCAAAGAGACGTATGGTTATTTTACCTTAAAGACAAAGATGGTAGGAAATGGAGAAAGTCATCAATCGCCTACACACAAGTGGGATGAGTGGGACTCCGGCAATTATATAACATGGTCCTACTGTAAAGCTTATGTTCATCCATATATAATGGCTGTCTCTATTTTGTGTAGTCAACAACAGGCAATTTCATTCCATAACATGTTCGTTCCGTCCACTGGGAGCCGAGCTGCTTAACGATAAGGATCATCATGTACTTAATGTTTCTCAAAACAAGAACATTTACGGCAGCAATGTCTTGTTGGTTGGAGGGGCAATCATACCCAATTATATATAGTGTTCTACCTTAATTTTCTACATTCAGCGGGGGTATGGTTTTAACGTTTTTATTATACTGAATGGTAGGGAGGATTCGTCAACTCTAATGACCAGTCTGTTTTCGTAAATATTTGCACAATTTTTGTCTTGTACCGATCCGGCAAAATTCATTTAGAGCAGGGTGTTAACCATTGATCTTGGGCAGTGTTCCTTCAATCCCTCACATTGTACAATAAGGGATCTAGTGAAACATCCAAGTGACCTGAAGACACTCACACTTGACATTATTTTGTACTTTTCCAGGAGAAACCATAGAAAGGAACAGCACAACGTAAAAGTAGATTCGGAATATAAAATCAGGAACAAACGAGGGAACCAAACAGAAACCAACGTTTCCATTTTTATATTAATTAGTTCGACACCTGTTTCAATACTGAAATTTTTGTTTTCTGTTTTGCATCATTTTTGTTCCATTTTGAACAGATCCATTTTTAATAGAAGGGTCTCTAGTTTTTCGGCAATGCATAGTGCTCGAAAATGGATCCGTTAAAGGTAAGTTGTATTAATAATTATTGATTATACTGTATACCGTAATCAATGTTTTTGAAAGATAATTAAATGTACCACTTTTTTAGTTTTGTATTTATACATTTTTACTTTAATCACTGGGGGCTGTCATTTTCTTTTGGGGGTGTGTAACTGTCTGAGCACGACAGTTATACACCTCAAATATTGCAGCCCCTGGACATAAGAACCTGCAGTTGGACGGTGATCGTATCTTTTGCATTGAGGCCACTTCTCCTGCCTCTTAGCTGTGACCTGGGCACGCCCCGTTGGCTGTCCAGGTCATAGCTGTTGGGGGGAAGTGGAGCCCACAACATATACTGTGGACTCCACAAGGATGGTCATGATCTCCTCCATCATCGCATGCAAATTGTGAATGAAGTGTCATAGCACTACTTATTAGCACTCCTTCAGTGAGGCCTACCAGAGGATTCTCCTGTTCCCCTGTGGGTCAGTCCGAGCCTATATGTGAGGGGAAGGCCCCTTTTCAGGTCAAATCAAAGAGACGCTAAGAAACATGCTTTGCACAGTTGACTATTCATTGAGTGGGTGCTACTTTCTAGTACGTTTCCGATGTAGCAACTCATGTAGAGAAAATATAAAGATTTTACCTAACCCCTAGGTTTCTACAGGCAGGACCCATGGCCATAAGTTGATGTAAAAAAAGTTGTCTTGATGTTCTAGCTTTTGATGTTCTAGCTTTTTACAAAAGGAACAGGAAAAGGAGCCATATAGGTTGACCCCATTTAAATTAGCTGGATAGTAATTGAAAGTTAAGTGCAAACATTTCAACTCTACGTAAAGTGGCTCCCAAAAAATTGGAGACCTCCTGGAGTGGTGCATGCTGAACATTCCCAAACCTTGCCTGTAAAGCCAAGATGCAAAGTCATTAGACAGAGCTCCAATGTCCAAATGAGCATACAGAGGGCATTAAAAAGCGTGAAGGGGGCATATAGTTTCAAACAATGAGGCATAGTTATAAGAAAAATGGAGGCCTACCGGAAAAACAAAAAGTTGTTAAATATCGTAAAGTGCCCTTTAGTAACAGAGCATGATAGTAAAATGTTTTACGGAGTTTCTCAAAAACTAATATAGTCTCACTTCTAAGGACTCATTCAGACATCCGTGGCAATCAGTCCAAACGCAGACCGTCAAAGCACGGACTGTCCGCGGGTCTCCTGATCTGAGTGTGACAGTCTCGTATATTTCTACATGTGTTAATGTGAGACTCCATTTGTAAAGAGGACCCCCCTAGGTCCGGATGGGTGCATAGACTGGCAGTATGGCACGTGGGAAAGAGGACATGGCATACTCAGGAATCTTGGAAGCAGCAAAACTGTTGAAGTAGAAATCGGCAGAGGAAGAAGCAGGTTAAAGGGAACCTGTCACCCCCAAAATCGAGGGTGAGCTAAGCCCACCAGCATCAGGGGCTTATCTACAGCATTTTGAAATGCTGTAGATAAGCCCTCGATGTATCCTGAAAGATGAGAAAAAGAGGTTAAATTATACTCACCCAGGGGCGGTCCCGGTCCGGTCACACGGGCGTCGCGGTTCCGGTCCGGTGCCTCCCATCTTCATCAGATGACGTCCTCTTCTTGTCTTCACGCTGCGGCACCAGCGCAGGCATACTTTGTCTGCACTGTTGAGGGCAGAGCAAAGTACTGCAGTGCGCAGGCGCTGGGCCTCTCTGACCTTTCCCGTGAAGACCAGAAGAGGACGTCATCCTATGAAGATAGGAGGCCCCAGACTGGACCGCGACGCCCATCGGATCGGACCGCCCGCCCAGGTGAGTATAATATAACCTCTTTTTCTCATCTTTTAGGATACATCGGGGCTTATCTACAGCATTACAGAATGCTGTAGATAAGCCCCTGATGCCGGTGGCCTTAGCTCACCTTCGATTTTGGGGGTGACAGGTTCCCTTTAAAGCACGGACACCAAACTAAGGACTAGAATCTCAATCCTAAGAAACAGGTGTGTGTCCTTGCAGCGCCCCAGAGTCCTGGTCGTTGCAGTAATGTAGCTCTTCCACCAGGGGGAGTGATGTTACGTCTGATGGTACTAAAGGAGTTCACCTGACCAGGTATCACAGTTACACACTACACTTCACACTCTAGTCCACCAGGGGGAGCAAAGGTTCTATGTACTAGGCCACTCCTCATAGACGGGTAAAACTGGTGGGTTGGATAGGAAGTTAGACAGAAGCTGCCTGGGTTTGACCCAGAGAGGACCTGTCAGGCAGACAGGGGGAGAAGGAGGAACATCTGAGCTGCAGACAGAGGGTCCCTGTCAGGGGTGGGATCCTGACAGAGGCCAAGCACGAGATAGAACGTTACGGAGCTGCGCCTGCACTTCATAGCGGCAGCATCCTAAGAAAGGACACGAAGCGAAGTATATTGTGGAGAGTGAGAAACGAGATCACAGCACAAGGAGATAATACCGGGAGGAGTCTTGCCTTAGGACCGGCAACATCCTTCTGAGGCGCGTAGCCGGAACACAGAGGGAGTAATAGGCTCCACGCATTACTTCAGAGACCGGCAGGGCAGTTAATTCCAAGTTGGCTGCCCGACCTTAATACCTATGAAGACAACGGAGGCAAATTGTGGGAGAGGGGCGTCTCTAGGGTCCCTATAAAATAACTCCAGGCCTACCCCATCATACGGGTTGTCCTATCCATATCATCTGGGGGACAGAGAGAGAGAACATCAGAAACATCCATGAAAGTTGTGAGGACTATCCCGTGGTGCTCAGCAGGGAGGTACTACAACACACAGGCGCTAGTAGGAAGGCTGCTGATTTCCACCTGCAAAGGGAACTCTGGATGTGCCTTCGGACCGGCCGGATTCAGCCAGCCCTGTGAACGGTACTCTGGACTGTGGATGCTGAAGTCTTCAGTAAAAGGTAAAGAGACTGCAACCTTTGTGTCCTCGTTATTCATTGCGCCGTACATCGTCCACCATCACCACCTACACATCTGGGAAGCCCTGGGGACATACTTCACCTGTGGGAAGGTACACCTTCTAGCTGCCATTCCATCACCCCAGCGGACCCCTAGCAGCGTCGGTCACCCTGACCGAATACCACAGGTGGCGTCATGAACACCGTACAAACAACTATACCTTTAATTGGGCGCCCCTCAGAAGGGCCACGGACCGGGACGGGCCACCGTGATATCCCCAGGACTGACAGAGACAGACCCGGTACCGAGTACCCCGCTGCCCTTACGCGTGGGGGAGCTCCATCCTTATGGGCCTTAGATAGGATCATGGAGGTTATGTCACTGTGCCACACCAGGCAATCTGCAAACCCTGACGTGGAGCACAAAAGAGGGCAGAGGATCAAGGTGAAGGTAGCAGAGCTCAAGATAACCAGGATAGGTGTAAGGTTGTCACACTCATGTCAGGAGATCTATGGCCAGTCGGCGCATTGTGGTCCGATACCCGACTATCCCGATATCAGACCCGATATCAGACGTGAAACGTCTGAATGAGCCTTTATTGACCATTTTGCAAAAATGCCTTTCAAAACTTGATCGAAAAATTATAAAATCTAATAATATCGTACTTTGTCTCCAGCTCTAATTTCAGGTTTCCTAATACATAAAATATGCCCCTCTCAAAGTCTGTGAGGATCCCGGTGGCTCCAAACCCTGCCAGCCCAAATTGTGAAAATGGTGATAATTGCCATCACATCAACCAGCAAGAACATCTCCAGCTTCAAAAATAACCAAGAGCGCTCTGTATGCAGTTGGCAACCCCGGTGTCTGCAAATAGCAAAGAGCTTCTAAGAGATTTTTTTCCAGTTTCGGATGGAGATTAAACAAACCACTTATGTTTCCACAAGTAAATCGCCTGAATGTGATTATGAGGATCCTGCTCAAGTAGCGGTGGAAAATAGCCCTAGAAACGAGGAGCCACCTGCTCTACAATCACTGCTTAAATATTGTCTTTCTGCTGTACGTCGAGAGGCAGGTGCTGCATCTACAGACTGTTTCCATTCTAGGACATTATTATTTGTAACCCTACATCCAATATATTGTTAATGCCTTCGGCCTAAAAAAGCGACCACATTACTGTGTGATGGTGGGAAGCAGGACCTGATAGCAGCCTTCTGCCGTGTCAGTGGGGGTTATAACTGATCCAGACATGGTCTGTGACTGCGGAGCATCATTTACCCCTTGTAGACCCCTATTTCCCAGTCCAGTGTCTCCTTCCTCACCAGCAGGAGTTAACGTCTCCCCTACCTCCAATCCTCCCGTTTCTCTGATCTCGTCATGAGCAATGGTTGTATCTCTGCTGGCTCAAGGTGGCACTGGGAAGCCGGAGCCCGACGACTGGCCTCCAAAGCCGTCATGGGAGCGTTCATCGCTGGCCCCTGGTGCATGGGGGTCTTAACTGGCCGAGGACCCATCTGGAGAGGTGATCTGGCCGGTAATATGAGATGCCTGGCAGGAGCTCCCTTAGCATGTGTTCTCCTAGCACGGCATCCTGGACATACCCCAGTATAAGATTTTTTTTAACTACTTCCCAAGCCATATAATCCAGAAAAACGGGGATCGACAGGTCACCATTTTGCTGGAATGATCCAAAGCAAATCCAAATCAGAAAATTATGGATTTAAATTTTTTTGTTAAATTCGGGGCAAATGTGATTTGCTTCGAACCAATTTGCTAATCTCTACTGGTGACATCGAGGAAAGGAGGAGGTAGCTACTCTTCTATTTAGAGTGGATACATTACCAGATTGCAGATTATATCCCGCATATATTATTGATTACATTTCTCCAACCTGATGAGACTGGTGTACTTACTTTGAAAATCCAAGCAAGAATAGCTTTATTATCCGGATATAAAAAAATTTGCATTTTATAAGTCCAGCTAAGGAGTGAGAGAGCTCATGAATCCAAATGGATTCAGTCTCTACCCACCCAGTCTGACTGACAGCTGCAGCATGTACTGAGTAGTGTGAGATCTCAGCAGGGAGGAGGACCCAGTCTGACTGACTGACAGCTGCAGCCTGTACTGAGTAGTGTGAGATATCAGCAGGGAGGAGGACCCAGCCTGACTGAAAGCTGCAGCTTGTACTGAGTAGTGCAAGATATCAGCAGGGAGAAGGACCCAGCCTGACTGGCAGCTGCAGCTTGTACTGAATAGTGTGAGATCTCAGCAGGGAGGACCCAGCCTGACTGAGTGACACCTGCAGCTTGTACTGAGTAGTGTGAGATCTCAGCAGGGAGGAGAACCCAGCCTGACTGACTGACAGCTGCAGCTTGTACTGAGTAGTGTGAGATCTCAGCAGGGAGGAGAACCCAGCCTGACTGACTGACAGCTGCAGCCTGTACTGAGTAGTGTGAGATCTCAGCAGGGAGGAGGACCCAGCCTGACTGACAGCTGCAGCCTGTACTGAGTAGTGTGAGATGTTAGCAGGGAGGAGGACCCAGCCTGACTGACAGCTGCAGCCTGTACTGAGTAGTGTGAGATCTTAGCAGGGAGGAGGACCCAGCCTGACTGACAGCTGCAGCCTGTATTGAGTAGTGTGAGATCTCAGCAAGGAGGAGAACCCAGCCTAACTGACTGACAGCTGCAGCTTGTACTGAGTAGTGTGAGATCTCAGCAGGGAGGAGAACCCAGCCTGACTGACAGCTGCAGCATGTACTGAGTAGTGCGAGATCTCATCAGGGAGGAGGACCCAGCCTGACTGACTGACAGCTGCAGCTTGCACTGAGTAGTGTGAGATCTTAGCAGGGAGGAGGGACACTGAGTCAACCAGATTTTCACCTAGACTGACATGGGTTTTTTAAGTAATTACACCAGTGTTAGGTCTAAAGTATCTATTATCAAACGTATTAATTTATTGTATTGATGAGCAATTAGTTTTTCTTTACAGATTTTTGTGAAGATTTAGCCTTATTTCTCAGTACAGTTCCCAACATTTGCATATTGGATAGACATATGTAACTCGGCTCTTTTAATTAATAGTTTACAAGCTTCCGTTCAGGTTTTTATGAAGTATTGCGTTACTGGCATCAGAACTGTTCTAGCTGGAAATTTGCTTATTTTTTTTTTTTTTAACTCAGAAGGAAGGAAAGGAAATTGTTACTGGTCGGTTTTACCAGTTATTATAGCAGCAATGTCAATATTAAAATTGTAGGTCAATGCTGGCAAAACAAGGTTTCTTTTTTTTCTATAAAAAGAATATTCCTCATTCCTGTAACAGAAGAATAATGGGATCCATTGTAAATCCACATCGTACAATTGCTAAAAATCTTCTCGGCTCTTAAAGGGGTTTTCCATTAGTTTGATATTCATTAGCCATCCTTAATATAGGTCATCAACATCAGATCGGTGGCGGTCTGACACCCATCACCCCTACGATTAGCGGTGGAAATGGTCGGATGTAAATCAGCCGAGAAGAGCTCAGAAAAAGGCAGATAACAGTTATAAGCTCTCCATCAGACAGTCATGGCAGGCTCACTGACAGATTCTCAGTTAACTCATCCTGCTTTGACATTCACTTAAAGGGGTATTCCCATCTCCAAGATCCTATCCCAATATGTAGTAGGTGTAATAATAATAATAATAATATTAACAAATACTTCCAATTAGAAATGTAGAATAGTTCTTTGCTTACCCCATGTGCAGTACATTGCAGTAGCTTAGGTATCCATGGTTGCAACCATTAACAACTAATTGTCACTAAAGGAGTGGTCGCAACCATGGATACCTAAGCTACTGCAATGCCCTGCACATGGGGTAAGCGACATAGCTAACCAGAAGAACTATACTACATTTCTAATTTTTTGGTATTTGCTAATATTATTATTATTACACTTAGTAGTTATTGGGATAGGATCTTGGAGATTGGAATACACCTTTAAGTTAAAAAAAAATATCCCCAAAGTGGACAACCAATAAGTTATCAATATTAAACTAGTGGATATCCTGTTTCTGGCGCCCATACCCCTTAGATTATAACTGAGCAAAATGCTTGTTCTCTCCCGACACCCCATATACATAAATTCCAAGCACAGACATTCACATTTTTTTTTTTTTGTGAGACCCCCCCATATACAGTAGATGGATGCCATTTCGTCCGTCTCGCCCATGGACAGGAGCTCTCGTTCGG
This sequence comes from Ranitomeya variabilis, assembly GCF_051348905.1. Taxonomy (NCBI): domain Eukaryota; kingdom Metazoa; phylum Chordata; class Amphibia; order Anura; family Dendrobatidae; genus Ranitomeya; species Ranitomeya variabilis. The sequence continues at coordinate 202,767,518 of NC_135235.1, forward strand.
CCGAGCACTTATGTCTTACCATCAGGAGAACAAAGCAATCGGCAGTCCAAAATCAGACACGCCCGATCGACATCTCCCCCTACGATCAGTCTGCCGGTGCCCCATACAAATAGTGTCAAAATCAATGGATGCCGCCGACATTAGTCTAATGTGTATGGGGGGCTGCCGAGAAATAAAAGGGTAGAGCGTTCTAATTCTTTGATATCATCTGTCGGGGGGAGGAGAGTCAGGAGACCCCGAAAGAAAAGAAAATGAGCAGGTTTGGCTGTAATGCGCCAGACTCATAAAACATAAAATGTGATTAAGTCGACCATAAACGATCTGCTGCATCTTTCCGTCTGCTGCATCTTTCCGTCTGCTCCAGTGAATACACTTTCCATGGCTATAAATGAGGGAGGTTTCCATACATTTTATTATTTTATGGCTTTTCTTAGAGCTAATTATCCTATAACAAACAGATTAAGCGATCCCGGACCGATACAGTTCACTGGTCAATGACTTGCGGGATGTTTGCTGTGTACTTTATAGAACAATTCCCTGATAAATACCCGTGTATATCACTTACGTATAGGTTACTTTGGGCATTAATTACTTTATTAAAGAGACCTTTAAAGTTAATTTCTGCTTGGGTAGAACTTCATTCTGCAGGTTTTACCTTTATGCTTTTATTTTATCCTGATTTCTTGGTACAATCATCAACCAATTTTAGAGCCAGTCGCCCTCCAATCATGATCCAGGCTTGGACTGGCCATCGGGAGAACCGGGGAATCCTCCGGTGGGCCGCCAACCTCTTATATGAGCCGCACCTGGCACTAGATACAGTGCCTACAAGTAGTATTCAACCCCCTGCAGATTTAGCAGGTTTACACATTTGGAATTAACTTGGCATTGTGACATTTGGACTGTAGATCAGCCTGGAAGTGTGAAATGCACTGCAGCAAAAAAGAATGTGATTTCTTTGTTTATTTTTTTTTTTAATTGTGAAAAGTTTTTTCAGAGGGTCATTTATTATTCAACCCCTCAACCCCCCAGAATTATGTTTGGTTCCCCTAAAGTATTAAGAAGTAGTTCAGGCACAAAGAACAATGAGCTTCACATGTTTGGATTAATTATCTCTTTTTCCAGCCTTTTCTGACTATTTAAGACCCTCCCCAAACTTGTGAACAGCACTCATACATGGTCAACATGGGAAAGACAAAGGAGCATTCCAAGGCCATCAGAGACAAGATCATGGAGGGTCACAAGGGTGGCAAGGGGTACAAAACCCTTTCCAAGGAGTTGGGCCTACCTGTCTCCACTGTTGGGAGCATCATCCGGAAGTGGAAGGCTTATGGAACTACTGTTAGCCTTCCATGGCCTGGACAGCCTTTGAAAGTTTCCTCCCGTGCCGAGGCCAGGCTTGTCCGAAGAGTCAAGGCTAACCCAAGGACAACAAGGAAGGAGCTCCGGGAAGATCTCATGGCAGTGGGGACATTGGTTTCACTCAATACCATAAGTAACGTACTCCACCGCAATGGTCTCCGTTCCAGACGAGCCCGTAAGGTACCTTTACTTTCAAAGCGTCATGTCAAGGCTCGTCTACAGTTTGCTCATGATCACTTGGAGGACTCTGAGACTGACTGGTTCAAGGTCCTCTGGTCTGATGAGACCAAGATCGAGATCTTTGGTGCCAACCACACACGTGACGTTTGGAGACTGGATGGCACTGCATACGACCCCAAGAATACCATCCCTACAGTCAAGCATGGTGGTGGCAGCATCATGCTGTGGGGGTGTTTCTCAGCCAAGGGGCCTGGCCATCTGGTCCGCATCCATGGGAAGATGGATAGCACGGCCTACCTGGAGATTTTGGCCAAGAACCTCCACTCCTCCATCAAGGATCTTAAGATGGGTCGTCATTTCATCTTCCAACAAGACAACGACCCAAAGCACACAGCCAAGAAAAAAAGGCCTGGTTCAAGAGGCAAAAAATCAAGGTGTTGCAGTGGCCTAGTCAGTCTCCTGACCTTAACCCAATTGAAAACTTGTGGAAGGAGCTCAAGATTAAAGTTCACATGAGACACCCAAAGAACCTAGATAACTTGGAGAAGATCTGCATGGAGGAGTGGGCCAAGATAACTCCAGAGACCTGTGCCGGCCTGATCAGGTCTTATAAAAGACGATTATTAGCTGTAATTGCAAACAAAGGTTATTCCACAAAATATTAAACCTAGGGGTTGAAGAATAATTGACCCACACTTTTATGTTTAAAATTTATAAAAATTTAACTGAGCAACAAAACTTTTTGGTTTGTAAGATTTATGCATCTGTTAATAAATCCTGCTCTTGTTTGAAGTTTGAAGGCTCTAACTTATTTGCATCTTATTAAACCTGCTAAATCTGCAGGGGGTTGAATACTACTTTTAGGCACTGTACGTAAAACACTATGTACTGACAGAGGCGTCATCTTATACATCTAACAATCTACCCAGATCATTGTTATATCAATTTGTGATTGACGATAATGTCACATTTCTGTGTAGCATTTCTGGCTAGGTGCAACAGAGGAGATGCGCCAAATTCATTAGAGCACATCGTACTCCAGAGAGCCCTTCATTAAAGGGAATCTGTCAGTAGGTCTTTGCTATGTAATCCGACAGCAGCATGATGTAGGGGCAGAGAGCCTGATTCCAGTGGTGTGTTACTTACTGAATTTATTGAAACAGAAACACACAGCCCAGTTTTAGGAGATTATCACTAAAGGACTAGGTGTCTGGTGCCTCCTGGTCCTACCACACCTGAACAGTAAACACAGAAAGCAGCCAATCAGGGGTGTGGGCGGGGTGATGCACAGCTCTGCATTCTGAGCTCTGCTACATCTGCAGAAGAGAAAACTGTGATTGTATCACAACTGCTGCACTTAGTAAACTAAGTAATACATCACCAGAATCAAGGTCTCTGTCCCTACATCATTCTGCTGTCAGATTACATAGCAAAATCTGCTGACAAATTCCCTTTAAGACTGAAGTATAAAATGACAGGCTGAATGAATTGGTCCCTTAGTGCCCAAACTGTGCCAGAAACAGGTATCATCTACCATTTGTACAGAGGTGTAATATTTCTCCCATAGAAGAATATTAGGCCATTTCTGCACCTCCATATGCCTCCGATTATATAAGGAGGCATGTACAGCTCTTTTACTGTCAGAATTCATGGCAGACTCCATCAGATGCCATATATATATATGTAGAAATTCTCCCCTCGAAGTATTTCAAATGACTTGGGCTGGATAATACTGTAGCCCCCTGGAGCGTCAGTTCCAGCAAACCTTAATTAGTCGATTCCATTTTGCTAAATCAGTTGACTTATCTATGGTAGCATATTATTATATATGGTAGTCTCTTATTTCCTAAGAAACTGCTAAAAAGATGGGCTCTTTAAGAGATGGACGTCAAATTTCACAGTCGCGAAACAATAGGTTGGATATGAGGGCGCTGTTGCATGGGAGTCTATGAGGAAAAAGGTCCTTCAACAGTGGTGAAAACAGGTACTGCAAGTGAGACGACTAATTAATGAAAATGGCGACCTCGGCATTAAATATTAATAGTATAATTTTATAAGCTGATAATATAAACGGGTTACCGATATGGATCATTTACATGGGATAGGCAGTGACAGACCTGTCAATTGTGCAACTTTAAAGAATCCCAAGAATCTGGTAATAAGCTGGGAGCAGTGACTTCATCGCTTTCTACTGGAAAATGTTTAGCATAAGATAACACGCCATGACCCCTGCTGTAGATTAGAGCACTAAATTACTTTTCAGTAAAATGTTCCACTTCTGCATTAGGAATATCCTCGCTAACTATTATCCTATACATAATGAAGAATTAATTCATTGTGGTTGGGCAGCATTAATTCTTACTAAGGGATTTATAAAGAATATACGTTCATTTATTACAAGTCATCTCTAGTGTTAGCTAGAAAGAACTGGTATTATTAAAGCCTAATCCACTCAGAAAATGAATTTAGGTGCAATTAATATGTGGCATGCAGGTAATTACACATGGTGCTGGAAACCAGAGGTGACCACTCTGGCCCATAGGAAGGGACTGGTACTATAAATGATGCATGCTAGTTGGGGCCACATTTATAGATTTTGTACTAGGAGATCCAAGTTTCTCCTCTACATGGAAGCATCTCATGATGCTAGAGTACTTGGCTCCATTGCCACTATCAGTTTGGGGCTGCACTCCGCGATTCAGCAGGGACCCGAGACCGTAACAGCGCCAGTCTACTAAGCCACCACCTGACGTAAGTTACACTGTAAGACTATTCTGTTGGTGACCACTAAGCTCTTTGCCTCAACTCTGATGTGTAACCGCCAGGTTTTGTGCCGTCAATCTGATATTCACCTGGCAAATTTTGCTTTTCAACCTCGATGTGTAACCTCCAAGTTTTTTCACCTCAGTTCTGACATGTAAGCTCCAAGTTCTGTGTCGTAAATCTAATATTTAACTAGCAACCTTTGCACCTCAATTCTGAGGTTTGTGCTGTAACTTTGATGTGTAACTGAAAACCTTTGCTCCTTAGCTCTGATGTGTAACCTCCAAGCTCTGTGACCTAACTCTGATGTGTAACCTCCAAGCTCTGTGAAGTAACTCTGATGTGTAACCTCCAAGCTGTGTGATGTAACTCTGATGTGTAACCTCCAAGCTCTGTGACGTAACTGATGTGTAACCTCCAAGCTCTGTGACGTAACTCTGATGTGTAACCTCCAAGCTGTGTGATGTAACTCTGATGTGTAACCTCCAAGCTCTGTGACGTAACTCTGATGGGAACGCTCCAAGCTGTGATGTAACTCTGATGTGTAACCTCCAAGCTCTGTGACGTAACTCTGATGGGAACCCTCCAAGCTGTGATGTAACTCCGGTGTGTAACCTCCAAGCTCTGTGACGTAACTCTGATGGGAACCCTCCAAGCTGTGATGTAACCCTGATGTGTAACCTCCAAGCTCTGTGACGTATCTCTGATGTGTAACCTCCAAGCTGTGTGATGTAACTCTGATGTGTAACCTCCAAGCTCTGTGACGTATCTCTGATGTGTAACCTCCAAGCTCTGTGACGTATCTCTGATGTGTAACCTCCAAGCTCTGTGATGTAACTCTGATGTGTGACCTCCAAGCTCTGTGATCTAACTCTGATGTTTAACCTCCAAGCTGTGTGATGTAACTCTGATGTGTAACCTCCAAGCTCTGTGACGTATCTCTGATGTGTAACCTCCAAGCTCTGTGACGTATCTCTGATGTGTAACCTCCAAGCTGTGTGATGTAACTCTGATGTGTAACCTCCAAGCTCTGTGACGTATCTCTGATGTGTAACCTCCAAGCTCTGTGACGTATCTCTGATGTGTAACCTCCAAGCTCTGTGATGTAACTCTGATGTGTAACCTCCAAGCTCTGTGATCTAACTCTGATGTTTAACCTCCAAGCTGTGTGATGTAACTCTGATGTGTAACCTCCAAGCTCTGTGATGTAACTCTGATGTGTAACCTCCAAGCTGTGTGACATAACTCTGATGTGTAACCTCCAAGCTCTGTGATGTAACTCTGATGTGTAACCTCCAAGCTCTGTGACATAACTCTGATGTGTAGCCTCCAAGCTGTGTGATGTAACTCTGATGTGTAACCTCCAAGCTCTGTGACATAACTCTGATGTGTAACCTCCAAGCTGTGTGATGTAACTCTGGTGTGTAACCTCCAAGCTCTGTGACATAACTCTGATGTGTAACCTCCAAACTGAGTGATGTAACTCTGATGTGTAACTTCCAAGCTATGTGGTGTAACTGTAGCGCCCCCACTGCCGCAGGGCCGAGGGGTACCCGGTTCGGGCCTCTGAGTCTCTGCTCTGGGGTTGTCACGGTGGCTGGACCCGGTCCGTGACCCTGCTGAGGGGCGTACAATGAAGGTGGAAGGTGGTGATGATATGGTGCAGTGCCGGTCGCAGTAATTAACGAGGACACCAGGTTGCAGTCTCTTTACCTCTTTACTGAAGGTTTGGAGGTACTCAATCCTGAGCACTGTTAACAGGGCTGGCTGAGGCTGGCCCGTCCAACGGCACATCCGGAGTTCCCTTAGCAGGTGGGAATCAGTGTCTACCTTCTAGCGCCTGTGTGTTGTAGTCCTTCCCTGCTGAGCACCCCAGGATAGTCCTCACAACTAATTCTGTCTGTCCCTGATGTTCGTTCTCTCCGTCCCCCTGATGATATGGTCAGGACGCACCCGTTTGACGGGGTAGGCTTGGAGATCTTCCGGGACTCTAGAGTCGCCCCTCTCCCACCGCTGCCTCCGTTGTCTGCTTAGGTGTTTAAGTGAGACAGCCAACCTATAATTGGCTGTCCTGCCGTGGTTTGAAGTAATGCTTAAAGTCTCTTACTTTCTCGGCGTTCCGGCCACCGACTGTTTGCGCCTCAGAAGGATGTTGCCTCGATCTCACAGCACGACTCCTTCTGGTCCTATCGCCTCTTTGCTGTATTCCCGTTTTCTCACTCTTTGTCCTTCCTTAGGAATCTGTCAGGATCCCATCCCTGACAGGTCCTCTCTCTAGCTCTTCCCAGTTACTTCTCCCTGTTTTCTCGTCCAACCCCCAGTTTTACCAGAGTGTGAGGAGTGGCCTACTAGATAGAACCACTCCTCCTGGTGGCCGGAGTGTGAAGTGTAGTGTGAGTGTTACCTGGTCAGGTGAACTCCTTTAGTGCAATCAGACGTAACATCACTCCCCTTAGTGGCAGAGCGACATTACTGCAACGACCAGGACTCTGGGGCGCTGCACTCCCCCCCGGTTAAATCCAGTTCTCCCGGACTGGGAAAACAAGAACAACAATACATGTTAACAGAAAACACATAATTTTGAAATATCATAAACAATTAAACATAACAGTGCTTCCCTTTATGGGAGGTGAGAACTCTTGAACGTTGCGAAAGTTAGGTCATGCACAGTTTATGACTCTCAGTTCAGTGGTTGAGACAGCGGGGACCCCGGTTAAACAAAGGAGTCCCCTTCTAGAAGTTTTTGGAGCAATCACTGTCCATTACTCCGTTGTCCATTTTAAAACCTGTAACAAAAGATATGCACACAAACATTTTCAACTACATAGCAGCCCTCATTAATACCTCCAAGTTTTGTAGCGGAGGGGAGTTTGATTCTGAGTGCTGCGTGTGGACCTTCGCAGCGCAGGGGTCGCTATTGACCTAACAGGGCCCGCTATGCTTGCTACCGCTGGTGTAGTGCACTGTCTTCTAGCTACACTTCTAGTGAGTCTGGGTAGCACTGGCAGGCTGGAGCTCTCAGAGCTGCGGTTACCAACAGTGGGTACGGCAGGTTCGCCAATAGCAGAGGCAGGACCTGCCGGTTCAACGATTGGCATGGCTTCTTCGGGCGGGATCTGCTGAGGTTGCGGGTCCGGACGATCAGGCACCACCGTTAGTTCTAGTGGGTCCGGTTGATGGAACGTTAGGACAGGTACCACAACGGCCTGATTAATCTGAGTCCAGGACTGGGGAAAATCGCCAAGAACAGTGTGTATCATCTCCTCTTCTACAGGTGGGGAGGTTCTTGGATCTGTTTCCCTCTCTCTCAACTTATCAGGGCATATTTTAAGGTGGTCTCTGGATATGACCGTTGAGGTTTCTCCCCCATCTTTGCTGATGAGACAGACCTTAGTATTGTCAAAATCGGACGGCAGGATGGTATACGGTTCCGCTTCCCATTGGTCGTCAAGCTTGTGCAGCCTTCTCTTCCGCTTGAGTACTTGCTCACCAGGTGGCAAGGGAATCGCAGGAGCATGCTGGTTGTAGTCCCTTTCCTGTTTTTGCCTGGCCTGAGCGAGGCTTCTTTCCACGCACTCCTGTACCTTGCGGTACCTTTGCTGCCTCTCTGTATCCCAATCGGCATCTGGCGAGGTTTCTTCAGGGGTGAGGACCCCCATGTCCAGATCAACGGGTAACTTGCTAGACCTTCCTCGCATCAGGTACGCTGGAGTGCAGTTGGTGGAATTTACTGGGATGTGATTGTATATGTCCACCAAGTCAGGCAACTTTGTTGGCCACAGGTTCCGTTCCTCTACGGGCAAGGTCTTTAGTAAGTCGATCACCACTTGGTTCATCTTTTCGCACATCCCATTGGTTTAAGGATGGTACGGTGTGGTTCTGATCTTCTTACACCCGTACAGTTGGCAGAACTCTTGGAACACTTCTGCTTCGAATGCTGGTCCCTGATCGGTCAGTACCTTCTCCGGGTAGCCATGGGGCCTACAAAAGTACTGCTGGAAGGCCTTGGCGGCCGTCCTGGCCGTTAAATCCTTGACAGGTACAACCACCAAAAATCTGGAGTAGTGATCTACGATGGTAAGAGCGTAGATATAGCCTGACTGGCTAGGTGTCAGCTTCACATGATCCAGCGCGACCAGTTCGAGCGGCCGTTTGGTGATGATAGGCCGCAGGGGAGCCCGTTGGCTGCCACGGTCCTTCCTGCGTAGGCTACATGGACCGCACTCCCGACACCACTTCTCAATGGCTCTCTTCATGCCAATCCAATAGAACCTCCCTAGGAGTAGCCTCTCTGGCTTCCTCCATCTGAAGTGTCCGGCTCCATCGTGCTAGGCTCCCAGAACCATGGGCGCATCTCGCCTTGGCACCACTATCTGCCATACCAATTCATGAGTACGTGGGTCGATGCTCCTCCGGCACAGCTTGCCATCATGGATAAACAGTTTGCTTCTCCCCTTCCACAGCTGTCGTGTCTCCTGTGGGTCATCGGAGCCGGGATGCAACTCTGCCTGCGTCAGGAGCTCTTTCACCCGACGGACCGCGGGGTCACCATCCTGGGTCTCCGCCCATCCGTGATGGGGAAGGGGATTCAGCGTGGCACCCTGTTGGTTCTTGTGCCTATTCTTCACATGATGGGAGTGCTGAGCGGCTTTGGGGCGATGGAATGCAGGCAGTTCTACCTCTTCAAGTGCCTCCGGGTCCTCCCCCGTTTCTGGCAAATTGGGCATTCGAGACAAGGCATCGGCATTCGCATTCTTGCGTCCTGCCCGGTACTTGATGGTAAAGTCGTAGTTGGACAGCCGGGCCATCCACCGCTGTTCCAAGGCCCCGAGTTTGGCGGTATCCAAGTGCGTCAGCGGATTGTTATCCGTGAAGACGGTGAATTTCGCCGAGGCCAGGTAGTGTTTGAACCTCTCTGTCACTGCCCAGACGATGGCAAGGAATTCCAGCTTAAAGGAACTGTAGTTGTCAGGGTTCCTTTCCGTGGGACGGAGCTTCCGGCTGGCATAAGCGATTACCCTCTCCTTGCCCTTCTGGACCTGGGACAGCACGGCCCCCAATCCTACATTGCTGGCATCCATATACAGCACAAACGGTTGGTCGTATTCAGGGTAGGCCAGTACCTCTTCTCCCGTCAGTGCCAACTTCAAGCAAGTGAAGGATCCTTCTAGCCCCTCGTTCCAATCAAATGGGGTGTTCTTCCCCTTGGTCTTCTTTGATTGGCCCACCAACAGGTCTTGCAAGGACGCTGCCTTCTTGGTGAAGTCCTTAATGAACCTCTGGTAGTAGCCTACCAGCCCGAGGAACTGCCGGACTTCGTGGAGGTTGCTGGGCTTCGGCCAGTCCTGGATCACCGTGACCTTGTCGGGGTCTGGGGCCACTCCTTCAGCGCTCACCACATGGCCCAGGTACTGCACTTTGGGTTTCAGCAGATGACATTTGGACGGTTTCACCTTTAAGCCAAAGTTGGACAGAGCTTCAAACACCTCAGCCAGGTGTTTCAGATGGTCTTCGTATGTCTTAGAGAAGACAATGACATCATCCAAATACAGCAGTACGGTTTCAAAGTTCTTTTGCCCCAGACAGCACTCCATCATCCTCTGGAATGTTCCCGGGGCATTGCACAATCCGAAGGGCATGTAGTTGAATTCGCAGAGACCCATCGGTGTCGTGAATGCCGTCTTCTCTTTGTCCGCCTCCGCCACAGGAACCTGCCAGTACCCACTGGTAAGATCTAAGGTAGAGAAGTAGTTAGCAGATTTTAAGGCAGCCAGAGACTCCTCTATCCTGGGCAGTGGGTATGCATCCTTATGTGTAATGCGATTCAACTGCCTGTAATCAACGCACATCCTCATTGTGCCATCTTTTTTTTTAACAAGGACTAATGGAGCTGCCCAGGGGCTACAACTGTCTCTCACCACCCCAGCCTCCTTCATTTCTCGCAACATGTCCTTGGCACACTGGTAATGAGCTGGGGGTACAGGGCGGTACCTCTCTTTTATGGGCCGGTGATCTCCCGTGGGGATATGATGTTGGATCCCCTTCACCTGTCCAAAATCTAAGGGGTGTTTGCTAAATACCCGCTCGTACTCGTGAACCACCCTGTAGGCCCCCTGTTTCTGATGGGATGGGGTGGAGTCAGTGCCCACATGCAATTCCCGACACCAATCTTTCGAGTGCCCCGCAGAACCGTTGTCCTCCGCCAGGTTAGACAGGGCCAAGGGTCCAGGTGTCTGTATCACACTATTATTGACAGCGAACAGTTTGGCAAGCGTGACATACTTGGTGAGGTGGACCTCTTCCTCCCCACAATTAAGGACACGTACGGGCACCCTCCCCTGGCGGACGTCGACCACCCCCCTGGCTGTCAGGAGAGTAGGCCTATTGTCTGAGTACACGGGTTCTACCAGGGCCTGGTAGTCCTTTCCCCGGAGGCCTATGGCTGCCCGACACCATATTAACATCTCACTCCTGGGGGGTATCGCAATAGGGTTTGAATCACTCACAGTGACACGACCAATTTCACCACCAGTCAGCTCTACCTGTTGTCGCTGCATCAGAGCTCTGATTTCTTTTTGCAGGGCGCGTTGTTCACTGTAGCCAGCGGTTTCTGCTACCTGTTGTAACAAGACGATAACTTCTGCAAGACAATTTTCTATAACATTGGTACCAATGGTCATCATGGGATTACATTCACGGCGGTCAATATCAACAATTACAATCCCTTGGGCCTTCAATTCCACCCGCCCCACCTTGATGGTGACCTCTTTATATCCCACTTGTGGCAACAACTGACCATTACTGGCTATGATGGTGAAATCGTCATCAGGGCCACGAGTAATATCGGTGTCCTCCCAATACCGTTTATAAAGCACGTAAGGCATAGTCGTCACCTGAGAACCGGTGTCCAGCAGAGCGTTCATGGGAATACCGTCGATCACAACAGGAAGAACTGGTCGCCCTCCAACGTATTTGGCTCTCCAATGCTGCGGGCCTGATCGTCCTACTCCTGGAGGTTGGCCCTTTGCCCCAGGGGTTGCTCGTTTAAAGGACAGTACCTTGCAAGGTGGCCCACCTGGTGACAGCGGCGGCAGATGGGTCATCCGTCCCGATGGAAACGATCGTCGTCCCGACCTCTGGTCGGCGGAGTCCTCCTCTGTCGCATCCAGGGGACATCTTCTGGTCTGGAAGCCAGCTGGATCTTCTCCTTGGGGGCCTCCTGTAGGGACTGCACCGTCCGGGCCAGGGCAGCAACGCTCTTGGTCAGCTCCTGCATCTGGAGGCGGAGTCCTGCAGGGGAGTCGTCCTCTAGGCTCTGGGCGTCGGCCTCGGCGGCGACTGGGGCATCCGACGCCACCTCCTGGTGGTATGTGAGAGCGGGACGCCTGGGTGGTATTGTGCGGCTGGGTTGTCGCTCCTGCAGCGCCTGGATAGCTCTATCCTTGAATTGCGCAAAAGTCAAGTCTGGATTCTGCATGGCCAGGAAGTGTAATTGGCCCCTTTGGTGACTGCACAGGAGCCCCTCAATGAACCGCTCTTTCAGGAGTTTATCCTCATCTTGCATGCTGCCGGGGTCACTCTGCTTAATGGCCCGCAGCGCCTCTTGGAGATTAAGGGCATAGTCCCGTAAACTATCCTGCGGTCTGTTTGCATCCATAGAAAGTCAATTTAATTTCTGTAGCAGTACGGGTATCGAAGGTGGCTTTAAGCTTTGCAAAAACCTGCTGTGCCGTTCCCTTATCCGCGGCGGGCCAGGATTTCACTTCTCTCAGAGCCGCCCCAAAGAGTTGGCCGATTATCATATGAACCTTCTGAGGCTCTGTCAGGGGATAGAACTCGAGCAGGCTGCAGATCCCTTCCTTAAAGTCAGTGAATGTATGCGACTCCCCGGAGTATCGTGGGAGCCAGGCCGCTCCGGGCAGGTACGGCATAGAGAAGGGCATTATGGCCTTTGTGGTAGCGGCAGCGTCCGACTGGCTGGGGGGGGCAGCGGGTTCTGCGGCAACCAGTGGTGGTATTAGGGCCGCGGCTTCGTCCGCTGCGGGGACCGGAGCTGCCCCTGCGTCCACGGCTGCGACCGCCGCCTCCGCTCCTCCCGACTCGGACATGGCTGTCCCTTCCTCCCGCTAACCTGCTGGAGGTTGGAGTTCCTCTTCCGGAGTTGGCACTTTACCGTGCTTTCTCGCCCGATTCCGCCCACGAATCTAAGGCTCCTCCCTCCGTGCACGGCAATGGCGAATTGTGGCAGGAGCTCTTGGCGGCAATCAGCAATTCACAGTCTTTGCAATAAGTCACAGTCCAAGTACAATAAATCACAGTTCCAAGGCACACATGACCTGATTCTTCAGGCTTAAGTAGATCCTGTTCGTGACGCCAAGTTGTAGCGCCCCCACTGCCGCAGGGCCGAGGGGTACCCGGTACCGGGCCTCTGAGTCTCTGCTCTGGGGTTGTCACGGTGGCTGGACCCGGTCCGTGACCCTGCTGAGGGGCGTACAATGAAGGTGGAAGGTGGTGATGATATGGTGCAGTGCCGGTCGCAGTAATTAACGAGGACACCAGGTTGCAGTCTCTTTACCTCTTTACTGAAGGTTTGGAGGTACTCAATCCTGAGCACTGTTAACAGGGCTGGCTGAGGCCGGCCGGTCCAACGGCACATCCGGAGTTCCCTTAGCAGGTGGGAATCAGTGTCTACCTTCTAGCGCCTGTGTGTTGTAGTCCTTCCCTGCTGAGCACCCCAGGATAGTCCTCACAACTAATTCTGTCTGTCCCTGATGTTCGTTCTCTCCGTCCCCCTGATGATATGGTCAGGACGCACCCGTTTGACGGGGTAAGCTTGGAGTTCTTCCGGGACTCTAGAGTCGCCCCTCTCCCACCACTGCCTCCGTTGTCTGCTTAGGTGTTTAAGTGAGACAGCCAACCTATAATTGGCTGTCCTGCCGTGGTTTGAAGTAATGCTTAAAGTCTCTTACTTTCTCGGCGTTCCGGCCACCGACTGTTTGCGCCTCAGAAGGATGTTGCCTCGATCTCACAGCACGACTCTAGATAGAACCACTCCTCCTGGTGGCCGGAGTGTGAAGTGTAGTGTGAGTGTTACCTGGTCAGGTGAACTCCTTTAGTGCAATCAGACGTAACATCACTCCCCTTAGTGGTAGAGCGACATTACTGCAACGACCAGGACTCTGGGGCGCTGCATAACTCTGGTGTGTAACCTCCAAGCTCTGTGACGTAACTCTGATGGAAATCCTCCAAGCTCTGTGATGTAACTCTGATGTGTAACCTCCAAGCTCTGTGATGTAACCCTGATGTGTAACCTCCAAGCTGTGTGACATAACTTGATGTGTAACCTCCAAGCTGTGTGATGTAACTCTGATGTGTAACCTCCAAGCTCTGTGATGTAACCCTAATGTGTAACCTCCAAGCTCTGTGATGTAACCCTAATGTGTACCCTCCAAGCTCTGTGAAGTAACTCTGATGTGTAACCTCCAAGCTCTGTGATGTAACTCTGGTGTGTAACCTCCAAGCTCTGTGATGTAACCCTGATGTGTAACCTCCAAGCTCTGTGAAGTAACTCTGATGTGTAACCTCCAAGCTCTGTGATGTAACTCTGGTGTGTAGCCTCCAAGCTGTGTGATGTAACTCTGATGTGTAACCTCCAAGCTCTGTGATGTAACTCTGATGTGTAACCTCCAAGCTCTGTGAAGTAACTCTGATGTGTAACCTCCAAGCTCTGTGATGTAACTCTGGTGTGTAACCTCCAAGCTGTGTGATGTAACTCTGATGTGTAACCTCCAAGCTGTGTGATGTAACTCTGATGTGTAACCTCCAAGCTCTGTGATGTAACTCTGATGTGTAACCTCCAAGCTCTGTGATGTAACTCTGGTGTGTAACCTCCAAGCTGTGTGATGTAACTCTGAAGTGTAACCTCCAAGCTCTGTGAAGTAACTCTGATGTGTAACCTCCAAGCTATGTGATGTAACTCTGATGTGTAACCTCCAAACTGTGTGACATAACTTGATGTGTAACCTCCAAGCTCTGTGAAGTAACTCTGATGTGTAACCTCCAAGCTCTGTGATGTAACTCTGATGTGTAACCTCCAAGCTGTGTGATGTAACTCTGAAGTGTAACCTCCAAGCTCTGTGAAGTAACTCTGATGTGTAACCTCCAAGCTATGTGATGTAACTCTGATGTGTAACCTCCAAACTGTGTGACATAACTTGATGTGTAACCTCCAAGCTCTGTGAAGTAACTCTGATGTGTAACCTCCAAGCTCTGTGATGTAACTCTGATGTGTAACCTCCAAACTGTGTGACATAACTTGATGTGTAACATCCAAGCTCTGTGACGTAACGCTGATAGGAACCCTCCAAGCTCTGTGACGTATCTCTGATGTGTAACCTCCAAGCTCTGTGAAGTAACTCTGATGGAAACCCTCCAAGCTGTGTGACATAACTTGATGTGTAACCTCCAAGCTCTGTGATGTAACTTAATGTGTAACCTCCAAGCTTTGTGCCTTAACTCTGATGGGAACCCTCCAAGCTCTATGATGTAACTCTGATGTGTAACCTCCAAGATCTGTGACATAACTCTAATGGGAACCTTCTAAACTTTGTCTTAACTCTGATGGGAACCCATGAAGGCCTGTGACGTAACTCTGATAGGAACCCTCCAAGCTCTGTGATGTAACTTAATGTGTAACCTCCAAGCTTTGTGCCTTAACTCTGATGGGAACCCTCCAAGCTCTATGATGTAACTCTGATGTGTAACCTCCAAGCTCTATGACGTAACTCTGATGTGTAACCTCCAAGCTCTGTGACGTAACTCTGATGGGAACTCTCCAAACTTTGTGCCTTAACGCTGATGTGTAACCTCCAAGCTCCATGCTTCAACCATGATATGTAACCTTCATTCTCTTTGACTCAGCCCTGATGTGTAATCTCAAAGCTCTGTGCTGTAACTCTGACAATTAACTGACAAACTTTACTTCTCAGCCCCGAAGTATAACCTCAATGCTTTTCACCTCAATTCTGAGGTGTAAATTCCAAGCTGAGCTATAAATCTCATGCTTAACTGGCAAAATTTGGACTTCTACCATGATGTGAAACCTAGAAGCTCTCTGCTGTAACTCTGATGTTTAACTGAGAAACTTTGTTCATCAACTCTGATGTAAAACCACCAAGCTTTTTGCCTCAATCCCCATTTGTAACCTCCAAGCTCTGTGCCATAACTCTGATGTTTACCAGCCAAGCATTGAATCTCCGCTCTTATGTGGGGCACAGCACTGCGACACATCTGCCATGTGTGATTATACCCTTGGGATGAATCTGATAATGTTGTCAATTTCCAGTTACAACCAGCAGGGTAGTGAACACAGCTCTGGATGAGAAAACAGGCTGAATTTACAGTACCCTCATTTTTGGGAATTTCCTCATCATAGAAGTGTTTCTCCATATGAAGCATCTTCCTCACATAATGAATTACTCTTATTTTGCATTCTTTAAATTTGATGTGATGAGATCATAAAAGTGAAGCCTAAATTTGGAACCTGCATCTTGAAAGCTTCTCATTAAAGGGGTTGTCCAGGTTTGGGGTTAAAGTCTGCAGTCACTCTATGTGACTGCAGACCTGTGTATCCTCGTAGCTCACAGTGTCCGCGCTATGAGGATTCACCAGTGACCGTACCGGAAGTAGGCAAGTGTGTGACGAAAATATGTGATTTGCATAGATGCAGTCACATGCCGACTAGACGTGCAGGTGTACTGAACTAGGCTAGACAAGTCTAGTTGGAATGTGACCATAAGTATTCAAATTGGCATCAAAACCAACTTATAGCAAAGATTGTCTTCAAGTTACACCAAACTCAGGTGAAGAATATCCCCCAGTCCAGGAACTCGACCAGCAGTAGAAAAAGCTACTTTTTACAGCCCAACTTATCTTCTTGGGGCACAGATAAGTCTTTGGAGGGCGAGTGGAAACCAGAGAACCAGGAGGAAACCCACACACACACACGGGGAGAACATACAAACTCCTTGCAGATGTTGACCTTGGTGAGATTTCACCCCAGGACCCTAGCGCTGCAAGGCTGCAGTGCTAACCACCGAGTCTCTTTAAGGTCAACAAGTTCAAACAACCCGGCAGAGTCGGTTTCTACAGAATTTTGTGACAAAACACATATGAGTAATGCCGAAACTTAACAGATAAATGTTCAAAAAGTTATGTTGCAGGTCAAAAAGTTCTAACCTGTACTGAAAGGAATTGTCCGGTCCGGAGTTTTCAGAGCAGAAAGTTAACTCAACTAACGTTTTGGAGGAGTTTTGAGATTTGGAAGAGGATTTGAAGAGTTTCCTTCTCAGCTTCTGCTCCAAAAACACAACATGGCCTTAGGCCTTCTTCACATGTCCGTTTTTTGTGGCCGTATAACCAGCATTGTTTTTTTCTGTACAGGAATCACCAGGATGTGTGAAGGAGGCCTTATAAAGTTTTGTTCCTGAAACGTCTTTTAAGAGCCTTTTGTTTTGGAGCATTTTTCCATCAGAAGACACATTCCAAGAAATGACATGTACTTTATTTTCTCCTATCAGGTGTCTGTCAATATCTAAAGCTGAAGTAAAAAGCTCAAAATAGTGAACATATGACCAGAAAGTCATTTTACCAAAAAAAAAAAATGAATAGGAAAAGCCTTTTCAAGCATTTTTTTGTGATTTTTCCAAGAGTTTTTTTTTTTCAGCAGATCTACTTTAAAAGAATCATCAAAAAACTCTATGTGCGTGTACCTTTATCCGATCTTGCTGCGTAGCTGCTTTTTAGCTTCCACTTAAACTCTCCTTGAGGCATTTACAAGCTGCCAGAATTTTTATTTATTTAAAGGGATATAACGAACTTTGAGATCTGTATCACAAAACTGGAATTAAAGGGATTTTTAAGATAGGTCATCAATGTCACTTGAATAGGGTGTTCTTATTTTTCTCACCTTTATAGAGAAGATTTTGTTTTTTAAAAACAGCATCATTCCTTTTCACTTAAATGGAGATGAGCTGCAATACCAAACATCGCCACTGGGCAAGGGTGGTGCTGTTTGTCTAATTGAGGTTGATTTCATTTTCTACAATCTTAATTGAGAAGCAAGGGTGGTGCTGATTGTAGAAAATAAAATCAACCTAAATTAGGCAATCTTAACCCCTTCACCCCCGGAGCTTTTTCCGTTTTTCCGTTTTCGTTTTTCGCTCCCCTCCTTCCCAGAGCCATAACTTTTTTATTTTTCTGTCAATTTGGCCATGTGAGGGCTTATTTTTTGCGGGACGAGTTGTACTTTTGAACGACATCATTGGTTTTACCATGTCGTGTACTAGAAAACGGGAAAAAAATTCCAAGTGCAGTGAAATTGCAAAAAAAGTGCAATCCCACACTTGTTTTTTGCTTGCCTATTTTGCTAGGTTCACTAAATGCTAAAACTGACCTGCCATTATGATTCTCCAGGTCAGTACGAGTTCATAGACACCTAACATGACTAGGTTCTTTTTTACCTAAGTGGTGAAAAAAAATTCCAAACTTTGCAAAAAAATAAATAAATAAAATTGCGCTATTTTCCGATACCCGTAGCGTCTCCATTTTTCGTGATCTGGGGTCGGGTGAGGGCTTATTTTTTGCGTGCCGAGCTGGCATTTTTAATGATAGCATTTTGGTGCAGATACGTTCTTTTGATCGCCCGTTATTGCATTTTAATGCAATGTTGTGGCGACCAAAAAAACGTAAATCTGGCGTTTCGATTTTTTTTTTCATTACGCCGTTTAGCGATTAGGTTAATGCTTTTTTTTTATTGATAGATCGGGCGATTCTGAACGCGGCGATACCAAATATGTGTAGGTTGGGTTTTTTTTTTATTGATTTATTTTGATTGGGGCGAAAGGGGGGTGATTTAAACTTTTATATTTTTTTTATTTTTTTCACATTTTTTTTTACTTTTTTTTTTAACTTTTACCATGCTTCTATAGCCTCCATGGGAGGCTAGAAGCAGGCACAGCCCGATCGGCTCTGCTACATAACAGCGATCATCAGATCGCTGTTATGTAGCTAAAATGCAGGTGTGCTGTGAGCGCCGACCACAGGGGGGCGCTCACAGCCACCGGCGATCAGCAACCATAGAGGTCTCCAGGACCTCTATGGTTACAATGTACAAGCATCGCCGACCTCCGATCATGTGACGGGGGTCGGCGATGCGCTCATATCCGGCCGCACGGCCGGATGCGGTAGTTAAATGCCGCTGTCTGAGTTTGACAGCGGCATTTAACTAGTTAATAGCGGCGGGTGATCGCGATTTCACCCGCCGCTATTGCGCGCACATGTCAGCTGTAAAAAACAGCTGACATGTCGCGACTTTGATGTGCGCTCACCGCCGGAGCGCACATCAAAGCGGGGGTCCCGACATGTGACGTACTATTCCGTCACATGTCGGGAAGGGGTTAAGTTAGGAGCAGAAGAGTTTGTGTTTTCTCATCTGAAAAAAATCAGGTCGATTATGCTAATCACACACTGATCAGAGTGTGATCACACTGTGATCAGATTCTCTTGAAGGAGGAGAAGATGGAGAATAAAAGTCTCCATCTTCTCCATTCTGTCAGTCTATGGAAACCGGACTGCACTCAGATGTCATCCGAGTGCAGTTCAATGGTTTGCACAGACTCATTGACTTGCAATGGACGAGTACGATCCAAATAGATCAAATTTAGGCGTGCAGTGATTTTTTTTTATAGGACGGAGCCAGTCTTTTAAAAATGATCATCAATGATCTGATGTTTTGTTAGATTGAACTAAGACCAAAAATAGGGCAATGTGCCCTTAGGACTCGTGCACATGGTCATCCGACAAAATATCAGACTAATGTTATTCTATGGGGCCTCTCACATGTCCGATTTTGTTCTTGGACCGAGCAGGCACAATTTATATATATATATTATCTTAAATTTTGTGGTTTAGCCTTTTTTTATTTTACTAACGCCTCTAATTTTAAAAAGATGATGAAAATAATAATGAAAATAATAATAATATATACTGTATATAATATATATATATTTCTTAAATTTTGTGGTTTAGCCTTTTTTTATTTTACTAACTCCTCTAATTTTAAAAAGATGATGAAAATAATAATGAAAATAATAATAATATATACTGTATATAATATATATATATCTCTTAAATTTTGTGATTTAGCCTTTTTTTATTTTACTAACTCCTCTAATTTGAAAATGATGATGAAAATAATAATAAAAATAATAATTATAATATATAAATATATATATAATATATATATATTTTTTTTTTTTATTTTGTGATTTAGCCTTTTTTTTATTTTACTAACTCCTCTAATTTTAAAAAGATGATGAAAATAATAATGAAACTAATAATAATAATAATTATTATTATTATTATTATTACAAAGATGTATATTTTTTCAGAAGTTGGACATGTCTGCCTTTTCGGAGATGAGATAAATGAACTTGACGGGAATTCTGCCTTAATTGAGACTTAGTCAAACACTGTTGTTCTTTGCCTCCCTGCGTGACGTCATCCTCATCATCATCACCATCACCATCATCATCATCATCATCCTGCACATGACCTCCCCTGCAGGTCAGGCAGCATATAAAGGAGTCCCAGGCACAGCTGCAGTCAGGGGGGACAAAGCCTTATAGAACAGCACTTATTTCTTGGACTGAACACTCTGCCAGGGAAAGAAAACCCAAAAAGGAGAATTTCTGAAGACAAGACAGCCAAGCTATAAATAAGAAGGTGAGTGGCGCTCATCCAAAATTTTACTCTTTTAATTCAATTCATAACTGAATTCTAAAAATTCTATTTTTTTTTAACATCATGCCCATTGGACTTACAGCTTATTATACTACTTGATACAATGTATTCACAGTTTTGTAAATATTTGTTCTTTTTTTATTTACCATTTGTATCTTTTCCACATTTCACATCTTTTCCCTGGATGTAGAAGAGCTGAAATTGCTACTTAAGTCTTAAGAGATACTTTATTTGCCTGTCATAATATTAAGCTTATAACTTTGGATATTGAAGTAGTTTTACGTGCAGTCCCATGTAAAAGTCAAGCTTGCCAAAGGCAAACGCTATCTGCATTTCACATCTGTTAGGCAGGAATTAAAGTTTTACACTGGACGCTAAAAACAGATGCATAGTGTTCAGTTTTCATTGCCAAGTTGTAAAACAGTCTGCGCCTAATTTCCCCATGGCGGGCAGAGACTTGCAAATTCTACTGGGCTTTCTGATGCAATGTAATATAAGGGTTGCAGTGTGCCGGCTCTGCTTGTCCCTAAGGCAATGTAATCCTCCCAGCACGTAGTGGGCTTCCTTATCCTTACTACTACTTTTAAATCCCAGGTTTAAAATATAGAAAAGTAACAAGACGTGCCCTAAGATAGAACCAATAATGATCCAACCACTAATTCTGATATCTAAAATGATCCAACCTCCAGTTCTTATATCTAAAACGATCCAACCTCCAGATCTTAAATCTAAAATGATCCAACCTCCAGATCTTATATCTAAAATGATCCAACCTCCAGATCTTATATCTAAAATGATCCAACCTCCAGATCTTATATAAAAAATGATCCAACCTCCAGATCTTATATCTAAAATGATCTAAACTCCAGTTCTTATATCTAAAATGATCCAACCTCCTGATCTTATATATAAAATGATCCAACCTCCAGATCTTATATCTAAAATGATCCAACCTCCAATTCTTATATCTAAAATGATCCAACCTCCAGATCTTATATCTAAAATGATCCAACCTCCAGATCTTATATAAAAAATGATCCAACCTCCATATCTTTTATCTAAAATGATCCAAACTCCAGTTCTTATATCTAAAATGATCCAACCTCCAGTTCTTATATCTAAAATGATCCAACCTCCAGATCTTATATATAAAATGATCCGACCTCCAGTTTTTATATCTAAAATGATCCAACCTCCAGATCTTATACCTAAAATGATCCCACCTCCAGTTCTCATATCTAAAATGATCCAACCTCCAGATCTCATATCTAAAATGATCCAACCTCCAGATCTTATATCTAAAATGATCCAACCTCCAGTTCTTATATCTAAAATGATCCAACCTCCAGTTCTTATATCTAAAATGATCCAACCTCCAGATCTCATATCTAAAATGATCCAACCTCCAGTTCTTATATCTAAAATGATACAACCTCCAGTTCTTATATCTAAAATGATCCCACCTCCAGCTCTTATATCAAAAATGATCCCACCTCCAGTTCTTATATCTAAAATGATCCAATTTCCAATTCCGATATCTAAAATTATCCAATCTCTAGTTCTCTAAGGCACTAAAATAGTGAGGCGAGATATATATATATATATATATATATATATATATATATATATATATATATATATATATATATATATATATATATATATATATATATATATATATATATACATATTTTTTATTATATATATATATATATATAATATATATATATATATATATATATATATATATATATATATATATATATATATAGAGAGAGAGAGATATCAGTGTATAGTTCATAACATATGCAATCTGGCACATTCAGCTCTGCTCCATCCAATACTTTAGGTACTAATGCAATAGTAATAAGTTGTGCTCCCATGTTGGATAGTAAAATGCATCTTAAAAGGAAAGCATGGGTGTAAGCCAAGTCTAGCTATGCACTATCCTTTAGTACATGGCTTATGTAGCAAATTTTTATTTTAGGCTGGCCGTGCTTATAAATAGCCATGGTATATGTAAATTATCTGTAGGAGAGAAGTAATACTCCGCAGTGGTGACAGATACATGTATTAGTAGATAAAGCCTGCCGGAATATTATCAATGAATATTTGGGAAAGGGTCATAATGACACATAGGAAACCAGTGCTATAGGTAATATTCCATGTCTGGTATAAGCTGAGATATGGGGCGCTGATTGCAGGGACTGCAGCAGAGCTTCTCTAATTTTTTGTGTGCCTGCATGTGACTTCCATGACCAGAAAGGAGTAACTGGCCCAAAATTAATTTTTTTTGGCTTGTTGTTATAAAATCAATTGGATCTGGCTAAATTATGGAGGTCAAGTTCAGAGATGCCTACTTTGCAATTTTCTGATATATCAGGAGAGAATTTATTGTATTTGTAATCGACATAGCACCAAGATAAAATCTTGATATCGGGGGCTCACAATCTAATCTCCCTGTAGTAATGGTGGTCCATGATTAGAATAAAAAAAGAAACTATGCGTCTACAGAAATAGCACCACTCTAGTCTAGTGGTCATATCTGGTATTGCAGCTTTCCCGACGACGCGTACGCTTCTTGGGTTTGTGACTTTCCCTTTTCAGTGAAGTATGCAGGTGTATCATTGCCGTCAGGCAGGGAGTGTTTCCATTACATTAGTCATTGCTTTTTGCCGCTGCTCTCCCACAGTCTTGTCATTACTTGATGCTTCAATTAAGGAGCAGACGGAGGCTAAACTCTTCTGTATGACCCAGGTTATTGTGTTACTTTCTTAACAATAGCGCATGGCTCAGACTACTTCCTCTATTATATTATGTCCCTTGCATTTACTATTTTTGCTCTGTCCCAATGCCAAAATTTCAGAAAACAATGAGCCCAAAATCATAGTATAAATTTAGCCCACTTGGAGGACATTGTGGGCATTGTGTACTGATCATGTTGTTCTCTTTCCCGCAGTCATGGCTCTTCGTGGATGTCTGATCTTGTCTTTCCTTGTGATGACAATCAATGTGTGCTGCGCTCACTGGATGGGGAACAGGGACAGGTGAGATTATTGTAAAGTCTTTACTAATATCCCATTTATTTACTAATTAGGAATGCCTGTATCAAACCTTGGTGGCTAGGATCTGAAGGGGGGATCTGTCACCAGGTCAAGAATATTCTGTGTTTGCTTTTAGTTTATTCCCATTACTCCCCTTGAGTATTACATTTTTTGTTTTCTTTTAATCCACCGTACGGTTCCAGAGATATGGGCTTTTTTCTATGGCACTAATTTTTATAGTATTTACGAGGGGGCGTGGCTCACAGGGTAATTATGCAGAGCAGCCTACAGACACGCCCCAGAGGATCCTGTGAGTGACACATCCCTGGTAAAAGCCATAAAAATGTGAGCAGAATAAAAAGGCAAATATCTCTGAAACCGTGTAGTGGATTTAAAACAAAAAAACAAACTGAATACGCGGAACAGCAGAAATAAAATAACACCGAAAACTGGCCACTTTTGACCTGGTAAAATGTCCTCTTTAAAAGTGTTAGAATATAAAAAAACACATCATACATTGTCAGACTGAAGAACACCAGAGGATTTGATTTTGAGGGCCCACGTTTCTCCCCCACTGAAGAGCCCCATAGCAGTTGTAAGGTTTGCACTATGAACTCTCCTGAAGGAGAAGCAAGGGCCTACCAGATGATTCTCCGGTTCTCTGGTGGGCCAGTCCAACCCTGATTTCATATGATCATTAGGGTCCCAGGATCCCTACTGATCACTTAAATGTGGGTTCAGTGACCTCTGTTGGAGTGAGGCAGTCATGCCTACTAATCTATTGATGGTCTATAGGATGAAATGTATAGTGCTTGGCTATCTCTATCAATCTCATAGACCATGAATGGTCCAAAGATGCTCATACACTTTAGACAAGTTAGTCAATAAACAATTACTCCACCACATTACTCTTACTCATGTATTCAATCAGGTGTAAAGGATTAAGCTTGTTTAATTCCAAAATACTCAAACCTTTTTTCACATTAGTGGTCAAGGGAAAGAAGAGTTGAGACACCTCCACAAACATTAGATAGTGCACCAATCTCTTCTAAATTGATACAGTTGGCTTTACGGATCACATCCACATTAAGTGAAAGTTGGCTGAACTTGTCCATTTTGGTCAACCACCTGACATGTATGGAGGCCTTCCAACTCTCCCCCCGACAAATGATGTTGGGTGAGAAAAGGATCATGCAGTTTAGAGTTTTAATGGTGATCTTTTCGAGATAAAGTTGACCTGACCACTCTTCTATATGGAGGAGTCAGCCTGACAGCTATCTCATGTTTATGGCCAGCTTTACTCTGACAAGTCAAAAGGTGTCTGTAAAAATAGGACCATTCTCAAGTTGTTTCAAATCGTGACCTTCAACCAAAGGTCCGTACGTCCTAATAAAGATTAGAGTCTGCATGCACCATTTGTAACTGTTCCGATGTCTATGACCACCTTAAGGCTAATATCTTGTATATTACGTTTGTCTCAGAAATTTTCAATGTTCTATCTCCCAAAACATTACTTGAGGTCCTTCAGCATCTGGATCTTAGTGTTCCAACACAATTGGCTGGTATGGACCAGTGATCATTAATCATACTCAATAAATATGGGTCAGAGTAAGAGTTAAAGATCAAGTGTGGATCTGAGATTAGTAGGAAATGGCAGTAGGAGCCCCCAAAGAACTCATTTTTGAAGGTCAAGAGGATGATCTAGGGAAACAATTTTTTAACAGTCACTTACAGTAATAGTATGGCCGATGCTTTCATCAACGTAGATAAGAGAGATAAGCGAAGCTCTGATTATTATCATGACTAATGACGTTCCTTTTTCTCGTAGGCGAATGCCACCTCCGATAGAATCATTCCTGGAAAAGCTAAAAGACCTTTCAGACCAGAGACAAAAACGAGATGTAGGAGACAGCAACAATGATGTATCTACTGAGGAAGTCACAAAAAAAGAAGAAGCACCAACTGGTCAGAATGCCTTAAGGTAAAGGAAGACAAATGTTGTTGGCAAATTAACTGTTCTTTTAGCGGATAGTCTTTATTTGCCACCTTGACCGTGATCAATAAAATTTATATTCTTTTTTTTTCTAGTTCATTGTTGCACCTGAGAGAGAAGCGTTACGCCGCACCCAGCAGCAATCGCGGCTGTCATTTAGGAACCTGCCAGATTCAGAATTTAGCCAACATGCTTTACCGACTTGGGAACAACAACTACAAAGAAGGGTCAAACAGAGACACCAATGACCCCTTAGGATATGGCAGAAGACGTCGTTCCTTACTCCGGGAGAAGGAATGGACTGACTCATCCGAAACTTTACTAGCCACATAGATAATCTGCATCTTACTTGCTCACTCCACAAGCCAAAGAAGAAACTATACTGGTAATTACAATGACATAGAGAGCTGAATTTCGTGGTCTTTAGGTCATCCTGTGGAGTAAATCCAAAAGCCAAGCTCGGAGATGTATGCTCCTGTGTGGTCAGGCTGCAGGCGATCTGTCACAGAACCTGAAGATTACGCCAGCGTGTAGTGACGCACATGCTTTATTCTAGACGGAACCAAGATTTGTGCACTGATCCGAGTGTTAGTAAAACTATCCCTTCTGCTACACCTTTCCCCGTATAGAAAATCGAAAAACTACTATCCCCAGGACTATGCTTTCCAACAATAATAATGTAATGTGCTTTAAAGCTACTGTGTAACTCCGTGTGCCAAGAATAATATTATAAAGTTGTATCTAGAGTGACGTCAATGTCGTTGCTTTGCAATTTTCATGAATGATACAATGACCTTAGTGCTTTCAGCGTGCCCACAGGATGCAGGTGGGGAAAAAAGAAGGGAATTGCTTTCCACTTGTGTACTGTTCTTTTTTTAAATGTTTGCTTGGCAAAAGGAGATAGATGTTTACATCGAGAAGAGAGGTCGATTCCAAAACAAAACATTTCCTCCTTTTTCTTTGTTTTCTACCTCTTGGAAGAAGGCCACAAGTCATGACTTTTTTTTCCTTTGCACTAGATATTATAAGAAAACGGGTATCGGCATGAAGCATAACCATACCGTTCAAGGTCTTAAAGCCCCAGAAAAATACATGTCCACTATAATTATTGTAAACATCAAAGACACTCAGGTTTGAGTGGAATTTCTGAGGACCTATCACAAACCATAAATATGTAATTTATTTAGTTTTTTTGCATTTGGTGTAAATGCTGCCGTTCTCCTGAATCCGTTGTTGTTTTTCTTTTGTTTCTGCACATCTCCGTTCCTGAGATATGGCCCTTTTATCTCTGCATATAAATCTAGTCTTGTTAGCCAAGAAGGCGTGTCCTCAACGCTTCTCTGTGGGCAGGTTTCTGAGGACCACACCCTCTTGGCTACCAAGGGTAGATTTGTATACAAGGAAGAAGGGGCCATATCTCGGGAACGGAGAGGCGCAGGAAAAAAAGAAAAACAGCATCGGATTCAGGAGAACAGCGGTTTTTACACCAGATAAGAAATTTACATATTATTGGTAAGTGACAGGTCATCATTAAATAGGATACCAAAAGAAATTGTCCTTAATGAAGTTGTCAAGACTTAGACTTTCTTTTTCTTTTTAGACAAAGCACTGCATTTTTGCATTTTTTTTTTCTAGCCATTCATTGATATTATAGCTTAGCTCCATTCACTTGCATAGTGATGAACTGCAATATCAGACGTGGCCTGTGATCAAGAATGGCACTGTTTCTGGAAAAAAAAAGATTTTTTTTTCCCAATTTTGTGCCAGTACTTTAAGTTTATTGCATCACACTGGAGTATGCTTAGTTAAAAGAAAGTAGTTCACTAATTTACTAGCTGGAAATTAAAGGAATGCATGGTGACAGATAATGATGGTGTCAGAATGGTTGGACCAAAGGACATAAGGTATGCTGCAACCCTATGGATCTCAATATGGCGGTCAGGACCAACTCATAAAACCCCCAGATCTGAAGACGTATCCCTTGCATTAGACAATTCCTTTAAGGCGTCGTTCATGTGATGTGAAGACGAGGAGATGTAGTCAGAGCACTTTGTCGTAGGTTTCACTGTACTACATGAGATATTCCGGTCAGGAAAAGTATATATATATTGTAAACATATCGGAGATGTAAATATATCTATCCACATTCTGCAGATATTTATAGTTTTTACATTTTATTTTATAAGTATTTTAAATTAATATTTCTAAGTTATAAATGGTTGGGATTGATGATGATTTTATAAAACTAATTATTATTATGTGCTGAATAACGTGTGTTTGATGTTCACCGATTAAAGGATGTTTATGCAATCCAAGGCGTAGTGTGATGTCTAGATAAATGCTACAAGGAGGGTCAATATATGGGTTGTGGGTCGAGACGAGCAAATCTATTTGCAGGACCCTCGTCCAGAGGCCGCGTCCATATTCCGTACAAACCGCCTCCTTTCTGGTGACATCCGCGGCTCTCTTAGCCGGCATGGAGTGATATCATGAGCGCAATGATGACATCACGCCAGGCCAGCTAGTGAAAAGATGATCCGAGGAGGCAGTTTGCAAGGCTCCCGTCTACGGAATAATGACTTGGCCACTTGATAAGGGTCTTGTAAATCAATACTCTCTAATTATGGGTGTTTGTTATGAACACATTGCATATACAGTGGTGGTGGTAACTATTTCCCACAGTATTATACTTGATCGTAGCCCAGAAAAGATTCTAAGATTGAAAGCAGACATCACTTTTTAACAGTGGGAAACCCCTTTAAATCATAAAAAAGTCCCACATTGTAGCTCAGTCCCACATTGTACCTCAGTCCCTCGTTGTTGCTCAGTCCCACGTTGTAGCTCAGCCCCACGTTGTAGCTCAGCCCCACGTTGTAGCTCAGCCCCACGTTGTAGCTCAGTCCCACATTGTAGCTCAGTCCCACATTGTAGCTCAGTCCCTCGTTGTTGCTCAGTCCCACATTGTAGCTCAGTCCCATATTGTAGCTCAGTCCCACATTGTAGCTCAGCCCCACATTGTAGCCCAGTCCCACATTGTAGCTCAGTCCCATATTGTAGCTCAGTCCCACATTGTAGCTCAGCCCCACATTGTAGCCCAGTCCCACATTGTAGCTCAGTCCCACATTGTAGCTCAGTCCCACATTGTAGCTCAGTCCCATATTGTAGCTCAGTCCCACATTGTAGCTCAGCCCCACATTGTAGCCCAGTCCCACATTGTAGCTCAGCCCCACATTGTAGCTCAGTCCCTCGTTGTTGCTCAGTCCCACATTGTAGCCCAGTCCCACATTGTAGCCCAGTCCCACATTGTAGCCCAGTCCCACATTGTAGCCCAGTCCCACATTGTAGCCCAGTCCCACATTGTAGCCCAGTCCCACATTGTAGCCCAGTCCCACATTGTAGCTCAGTCCCATATTGTAGCCCAGCCCCATTGATGTCAATAGAGCTGAGCTACAAAATCAAGCACAATCCACACTCTTGCTGTTTCTGGAAGAAAGCCGCCATTTTTCTCTCACTTTTAATAGTAGGAGATGACAATTGTAGGCACGCATGACGCAATTTATTAGCGTGTGTACAGAGAAACTTTCTCGAAAGGATTAAAAAAAAATATGGCTGCAACTCAGCCCTATTGACGTGAATGAGGATGGGCTGCAATACCACACACAACCTGTGGATAGATTTGGCACTGTTTTAATAAGTAATAAACAATGTTTTCCCAATCCTCAAACCCCTTTAAATTTTTCTCTTAAAGTGGTTTTCCAACTTAGTTAAATGCATGTATTTAGGACTAAAAATTATTTATGCAACTGAGTCTCATTAATGCACCATTTGGCTTTTACAGGCTCTTGGTTTTCCTGCACATTTAATGTTGATATGATCTGTGGTCGATTCAGAAGAAATAAATGGGAAAAAAAGACACATAAAAGAGTTACCAAATACCCATTAGAGTGAGAATGTACTGACTGATGGATTCTCAGTTAACTCATTCTGCAGCCAGTGAAGCGCAGAGGTTATAGGAGGCAAAAGGTGCAAAATTTGAAATGAAACCCAATTACAAATATTTATTTAATCAGAAAGAAAAAAAAAATAATGAAAGATCTTCTGCCCATCATCCAATAGCATTAGTCCACACTCTGTATAATGGCCTTCGCATTAGTCCACACTCTGTATAATGGCCCCTGCATTAGTCCACAAGCTGTATAATGGCCCCTGCATTAGTCCCCAAGCTGTATAATGGCCCCGGCATTAGGCCAGAAGCTGTATAATGGCCCCTGTATTAGGCCACAAGCTGTATAATGGCCCCTGCATTAGTCCCCAAGCTGTATAATGGCCCTCGCATTAGTCCACACTCTGTATAATGGCCCCTGCATTAGTCCACAAGCTGTATAATGGCCCCTGCATTAGTTCACAAGCTGTATAATGGCCCCGGCATTAGGCCAGAAGCTGTATAATGGCCCCTGCATTAGGCCACAAGCTGTATAATGGCCCCTGCATTAGTCCCCAAGCTGTATAATGGCCCCTGCATTAGTTCACAAGCTGTATATTGGCCCCGGCATTGGGCCAGAAGCTGTATAATGGCCCCTGCATTAGGCCACAAGCTGTATAATGGCCTCCGCATTAGTCCACAAGCTGTATAATGGCCCCTGCATTAGTCCCCAAACTGTATAATGGCCCTCGCATTAGTCCACACTCTGTATAATGGCCTCCGCATTAGTCCACAAGCTGTATAATGGCCCCCACATTAGTCCACAAGCTGTATAATGGCCTCCGCATTACTCCACAAGCTGTATAATGGCCCTGCATTAGTCCCCAAGCTGTATGATGGCCCCTGCATTAGGCCACAAGCTGTATAATGGCCCCTGCATTAGGCCACAAGCTGTATAATGGCCCCTGCATTAGCCCACAAGCTGTATAATGGCCCCTGCATCACTCCACAAGGTGTATAATGGCCCTGCATTAGTCCCCAAGCTGTATAATGGCCCCTGCATTAGTCCCCAAGCTGTATGATGGCCCCTGCATTAGGCCACAAGCTGTATAATGGCCCCTGCATTAGCCCACAAGCTGTATAATGGCCCCTGCATCACTCCACAAGGTGTATAATGGCCCTGCATTAGTCCCCAAGCTGTATAATGGCCCCTGCATTAGTCCCCAAGCTGTATGATGGCCCCTGCATTAGGCCACAAGCTGTATAATGGCCCCTGCATTAGCCCACAAGCTGTATAATGGCCCCTGCATCACTCCACAAGGTGTATAATGGCCCTGCATTAGTCCCCAAGCTGTATAATGGCCCCTGCATTAGTCCCCAAGCTGTATGATGGCCCCTGCATTAGTCCACAAGCTGTATAATGGCCCCTGCATCAGTCCACAAGCTGTATAATGGCCCTGCATTAGCCCACAAGCTGTATAATGGCCCCTGTATTAGGCCACAAGCTGTATAATGGCCCTTGCATTAGGCCACAAGCTGTATAATGGCCCCTGCATTAGGCCACAAGCTGTATAATGGCCTCCGCATTAGTCCACAAGCTGTATAATGGCCCCCGCATTAGTCCACAAGCTGTATAATGGCCTCCGCATTAGTCCACAAGCTGTATAATGGCCCCCGCATTAGTCCACAAGCTGTATAATGGCAACGGCATTAGTCCACAAGCTGTATAATGGCCCCTGCATCAGTCCACAAGCTGTATAATGGCCCTGCATTAGTCCCCAAGCTGTATAATGGCCCCTGCATTAGTCCCCAAGCTGTATGATGGCCCCTACATTAGCCCACAAGCTGTATAATGGCCCCTGCATTAGGCCACAAGCTGTATAATGGCCCCTGCATTAGTCTACAAGCTGTATAATGGCCCCTGCATTAGTCCATAAGTTGTATAATGGCCCCTGCATTAGTCCACATGCTGTAAAATGGCCCCTGCATTAGTCCACAAGTTGTATAATGGCCGCTACATTAGTCACCACGCTGTATAAGGGCCCCTGCATTACTCCACACGCTGTATAAGGGCGCCCGCATTAGTCCACATGCTGTATAAGGGCACCCGCATTAGTCCACATGCTGTATAATGGCCCCTGCATTAGGCCAGAAGCTGTATAATGGCCCCCACATTAGTCTACAAGCTGTATAATGAGGCACATGAGGTTTCAGATGAGGCACAGAGCTTTGCAGTTACACTTCAAAATTGAGGCACAGAGATAAAGCACAGAGCTTGTCACTTACACAAAGATGAGGCACAGAGCTTGGCGGATACACATAAGAGATGAGGCACAGAGCTTGGTGCTTCCACACCAGAGACAAGGCACAGAGCTTGGCTATTATACATCAGAGATGAGGCACAAGGCTTGGTGCTTACACATCAGAGATGAGGCACAGAACTTAGTTATTATACATCAGAGATTAGACAGGAAGCTTGGCAGTTACACATCAGAGATGAGGCCCAAGGCTTGGTGGTTATTCATCAGAGATGAGTCACAGAGCTTGGTGCTTACACGTCAGAGATGGGGCACAGAGCTTGGCTATTATACATCAGAGATGAGGCACAAGGCTTGGTGGCTACACATTAGATATGAGGCACAGAGCTTGGTGCTTACACACCAGAGATGAGGCACAGAAATTAGTTATTATTCATCAGAGATGAGGCACAGAGCTTGGCAGTTACACATCAGAGATGAGACATAGAGCTTGGTGCTTACACGTCAGAGATGAGGCACAGACAGGGGCGTAATTACCACGGTCGCAGCGGTCACCGCTTCGACCGGGTCCGGCGGGTCAGGGGCCCAGAAGGTCCGAGGCACCCAACACCATGTTGCAGTGCAGGAGATTTCTCCCTCACGGCAACAGTCAGAGGTTTATCTAGGGGGAGGGGGCAGCCAGGGCATGTGAGAGATAGGAAGCAGCTCCAGTCAGCACAGTGAGACAGCTTCTCCTGCTCTGCAGCCCCGGGACAGAAGGCAAGAGCAGGGGGGAAGTGCGGGACAGGACCGAGCTGCTGTAGTCAGGAGAAGCTGAGGAGCTGCACCTTTATATCAGCCTCCCCTGTACCAGAGAGGAGAGTGTGAGATGTGTGCATGAGCTGGTATCGTGTGTGTGTGTGTGATCTGTAGTATGTGTGTGTGATCTGTAGTGTGTGTGATATCTGTAGTGTGTGTGTGTGTGTGATCTGTAATGTGTGTGTGTGATCTGTAGTGTGTGATCTGTAGTGTGTGTGTGATCTATAGTGTGTGATCTGTAGTGTGTGTGTGATCTGTAGTGTGTGTTCTGTAGTGTGTGTGTGTGTGATATCTGTAGTGTGTGTGTGATCTGTAGTGTGTGTGTGTGTGTGTGTGAGATCTGTAGTGTGTGATCTGTAGTATGTGTGTGATCTGTAGTGTGTGTGATATCTGTAGTGTGTGTGTGTGTGTGTGATCTGTAGTGTGTGATCTGTAGTGTGTGTGATCTGTAGTATGTGTGTGTGTGTGATCTGTAGTCTGTGTGTGATCTGTAGTGTGTGTGTGATCTGTAGTGTGTGTGCGATCTGTAGTGTGTGTGTGATCTGTAGTATGTGCGTGATCTGTAGTGTGTGTGTGTGATCTGTAGTGTGTGTGTGTGATCTGTAGTGTGTGTGTGATCTGTAGTGTGTGTGTGTGTGATCTGTAGTGTGTTCGTGTGTGTGTGATCTGTAGTGTGTGTGTGTGATCTGTAGTGTGTGTGTGAGGCAGGGGCGTAACTACCACGGTCGCAGTGGTCGCCGCTGCGACTGGACCTGGCAGGTCAGGGGCCCGGCAGGTCAAAGGCACCCGACTGCCCCCGCCGCCGCATTGAACTATACTGGCGTCTATGACGCCCGTACAGTTCAAAGAAATGATGGCGGACAGAGCGTCAGCTGACACTTCCTCTCTCATCATTCCCCTCTGCCTCTGACACTGCAGGTGATGACATCACTTCATCGTGCACCCACTGTCTGCAGGACCCAGGCAGTGCAGCATCTACACAGGTGATGGTGGCAGCCATATTAGCAGAGCCTGTGGTGGCTGCTGGGTCCGAGGAACATTCGGCTCTGGATCTGTCGGGGGGCACGTGGACCTATCCGCCTAGGAGGGGCATGCCACAGCCACTCAGCCATGTGGATGATCCAGGGATGAACATGGAGGTGTATGGGACCAGCGGCAGTGAGGTGTGCCTGCTGCCCGTGTGTCGCCGTCTTCGGCCCCCAGCGTCCCTGGCCCCCTGCGACACTAGCCCCGTTTCCTCCCTGCTCTCCCATGCCTCATGTCCTCGTAGGTCCCCAGGTTCAGGTCATTGTGCGCCTCCAGGCGCCCGTATGCGCCTTGTCTCTCCTCCCCTGGTCCCCCAATGCTCCCCATCTCCCATGCCCCGAGTCCTCCTGCTCCTCCCATGCATTCCCAGCCCCTTGTCCCCATGTGACCCGTCTGCCCTGCTCTCAAGTCTCCCCTGTTCTCTTTCTCACCATGTGTTCCCCATCTACCCTGTCCTCGTAATCCCTGTGCCCCCTTCTTCCCTGCTCCTAAGCCTCCCCGTCTTCCCCTGTTCCCTTGCAACTCCGTCTACTTGCCTCCCTATCTACTCTG
This sequence comes from Ranitomeya variabilis, assembly GCF_051348905.1. Taxonomy (NCBI): domain Eukaryota; kingdom Metazoa; phylum Chordata; class Amphibia; order Anura; family Dendrobatidae; genus Ranitomeya; species Ranitomeya variabilis. The sequence goes on from NC_135235.1 coordinate 202,801,217, forward strand.
CCCTCGGAGTCCCCTTGTGTCCTCTTGTGCCTGTCTCCCTTGCCCCCTAGTCTCCGTGTGTCCCCTTGTGCCCTTCTCCTCTTCTTCCTGGTCCCCATGAGTCCCCTTGTGCTTGTGTCCCTTGTTCCCATGTGTAGCCTTGTGTCAGTCTCCCTTGCCCACTAGTCCCTGTGTGTCTCCTTGTGCCTGTCTCCTTTGTCCCCTTGTGCTTGTGTCCCTTGTCCCCGTGTGTCCACTTGTGTCAGTCTCCCTTGCCCACTAGTCCCCTTGTGCCCTTCTCCCCTGCCTCCTAGTCCGCATGTGTCCCCTTGTGCCTGTCTTCCTTGCTCCCTAGCCCCCCTGTGTCACCATTGTGCCTGTCTCCCGTAGCCCCCTTGTGTCCTTCTCCCCTGCCCCATTGTCACCATTTGCCTGTGTCTTTCTCAATGCACCTGCACCTGCATTATACTATGAGGGGGGCTGCATTATATTCTATGGGGGTTACATTATATTCTATGGTGGGGCTGCATTATACTTTTGTGGGGTGGCTGCATTATACTCTGTGGGGTGGCTGCATTATACTATATGTGAGCTGCGTTATACTGTATCGAGGACTATGGGGAATACATTATACTGTATGAAGAACTATGGGGTGCATTATACTATGAGAAGTGAATTGTACAGCATGGATGATGATGGCGGTGCATTATACTATATGGAGCACTATGAGGAGTGTATTATACTATATGGAGGACTGAGCAGTGTATTTTAATATATGGAGGACTATGAGGAGTGTATAATACTATATGGAGGACTGAGGAGTGTATAATACTATATGGAGGACTATGAGGGATGCATTATACTATATGGAGCACTATGAGCAGTGTATTATACTATATGGAGGACTGAGGAGTGTAGTATACTATATGGAGGACTGAGGAGTGTATAATACTATATGGAGGACTATGGGGGATGCATTATACTATATGGAGCACTATGAGCAGTGTATTAAACTATATGGAGCACTATGAGGAGTGTATTTTAATATATGGAGGACTATGAGGAGTGTGTTATACTATATGGAGGACTGAGGAGTGTATAATACTATATGGAGGACTATGGCGAGTGTATTATACTATTGTACTATATGGAGGACTATGGAGAGTGTATTATACTATATGGATGACTATGAACTGTGCAGAATATTATATAGAGGACTATGGGGGTGCATTATATTATAAGGAGTACTATGGGGGTGTATTATACTTCTTATATGGATCCCCATGACTTCTATGTAAGCCCCTGATCAGTATAATGGTTTATTTTCTTTTATAAATTACATAACAATGGCAGTACGGGGGACAGATATATACCAGGATGGGGCACTGGATAGTTACACCACTGAGGTCACACTATACAACTTTGCAATAAAGCTATATTGTGCGAAATGAATAGGGAAAATCTGAATTTGGGTGGAAAATATGTTTGCATGGTTGGGGAGGCCCCATTTGAAAGTTCGCATCGGGGCCCATAACTTTCTAGTTACGCCACTGGGCACAGAACTTAGTAATTATACATCAGAGATGAGGCACAGAGCTTGGCGGTTACACATCAGAGGTGAGGCCCAAAACTTGGTGGTTATTCATCAGAAATGAGGCACAGAACTTGGCAGTTACCCCCTGAAATGAGAACAGTGTCTTACCACAGCTCACAATGTAACTCACTGGGTTCAGTAAGTTGGATCAGTCTCAGTCTCAGGTCACTCAGTTAAAGTAGGGTAATATGGCGTATACAAGTCCACCAAACAGGCTGCACGCTTGAAGCGGTTCCCAAATACTTGCAATATTTCGGGTCGTCCTTGTATTCACAGAGTGCTCACTCACCTCTGCCCAATAGTAGCAGCAGTTTAGAGCAAGTTGACAGTGTATGTAGCAGTCCAAAACCACCATGTTGGATCTCAGGGTCTATATATACTCAATGATCTGATTGTGTGGTATGAACTTCTTCATTGTTGACTGCGCCCATCTTCTTTCACCGAGTATCTCACTTTGGTGTTTTATGAGCAACGGAACAAGATGCAGCCCATATAACACTGGTGGATCTGTGACTAATGGACCCAAAGAAAGCTGAGAGGATGAGTAACCGCTATGGAATTAAAAACATGTTGAAAATTGTTTTCCAAATAAGCCGATGTATCTCATATACTGTTAGAAGGCATGCAACAGCACTAGAACATGGCAAAAATTCCTTCAATCTGGTCTTCACCTTCCATGGTAGAAAAATGTTAGAGAGAATTAAAAGCAATTTGCTGAAGTTGTCAGGTTTAGAGGTGAATTTTACACCCAGTAAATTACTGCGATCAGACAGACACAGGACCTGAGCAAGTCAATACTGCATATAGTGATACAGCCCTATGGTTAATGCTAGTACTCAATGTTGAGCTGTGGTTCCTTGGGCTAAAAATTGTGTTGAGGGCTCATCCACCAGCTCTATCTACAGCTCTTGATCCACTTTAACAGGTTGGACCAAGATCATCACTTATCCCTTAATCATTGGGCTCCATTTAAGCAAGGAATTTGGGACATAATCAGTGGAGGTCCAAACTGTGGGACCCCAATGATCACAAATACAGGGGTTATGAATCTTGCATGAACGTAGCAGCAGTTGAGCATGCAAAATGGCGTTCCATTCACACTGGGAACTTGGGACATCCATTCAGTGAGATAATGACTGCTGGTACAATTAGACACTTATCACCTATGCTGTGGAAAAGTGAAAAGTGTCAATCTTGGGGTACCGTCACACTAAGCGACGCTGCAGCGATAGCGACACCGATGTCGATCGCTGCAGCGTCGCTGTTTGATCGCTGGAGAGCTGTCACACAGACCGCTCTCCAGCGACCAACGATGCCGAGGTCCCCGGGTAACCATCGGGTTGCTAAGCGCAGGGCCGCGCTTAGAAACCCGATGTTTACCCTGGTTACCAGCGTAAAAGTAAAAAAAACAAACAGTACATGCTCACCTGCGCGTCTCCCAGCGTCTGCTTCCTGACACTGACTGAGCTCCGGCCCTAACAGCACAGCGGTGACGTCACCGCTGTGCTTTCACTTTCTCTTTAGGGCCGGATCTCAGTCAGAGCAGGAAGCAGACGCTGGGAGACGCGCAGGTGAGCATGTACTGTTTGTTTTTTTTACTTTTACGCTGGTAACCAGGGTAAACATCGGGTTACTAAGCGCGGCCCTGCGCTTAGTAACCCGATGTTTACCCTGGTTACCAGTGTAAAACATCGCTGGTATCGTTGCTTTTGGTGTCAAACACAACGATACACGGCGATCGGACGACCAAATAAAGTTCTGGACTTTATTCAGCGACCAGCGACATCACAGCAGGATCCTGATCGCTGCTGCGTGTCAAACTAAACGATATCGCTAGCGAGGACGCTGCAACGTCACGGATCGCTAGCGATATCGTTTAGTGTGACGGTACCTTTGGACCAACCCTTGTTAGAAGTATAAGGTGGCTATCCGACACCTAGCGGTTGGAGATAAACTTTTAGTAATGGCTTTAGTACATATTGGACTAAAAGGGGTTAATCGGCCATGACAGATTGATTGTGAGCAGCTGATGAGTTGGCTGCTCACCGTATCTCCACCCCTGGGTGTGGTTCACTTTGTAAATTGAGAGCACTTTGTCTCACACATGCCTGTAGGTATGGAGGTCTGCAGATCTTCTGGGTTAAGTACCTTTGCTAAAAGGACTAAGAACCTGAACTCTAAGCCAGGTGGGCTAACCAGCACTACTATATGGACTAGTTAATTTATGTTTAGCCTTGTGTCTGACAAAGGCTTTAAGTTTTTTGGTGATGTAGCAATAAACCAGCCGGACGTTAAATATAAACGGTTCTTTGATGAAGGCACTAGCCTGAGGGTTCAAATGAAATATGACAGTGTCATAATGCAGTCATGGGCATATACAGTGGGGGAAATAAGTATTTGATCCCTTGCTGATTTTGTAAGTTTGCCCACTGACAAAGACATGAACAGTCTATAATTTTAAGGGTAGGTTACTTTCAACATTGAGAGATAGAATATCAAAAATAAAATCCAGAAAATCACATTGTATAAATTATAGAAATGTATTTGCATTTTGCAGTGAGAAATAAGTATTTGATCCCTCTGGCAAACAAGACTTAATACTTGGTGGTAAAACCCTTGTTGGCAAGCACAGCAGTTGGACGTTTTTGTAGCTGATGATGAGGTTTGCGCACATGTCAGGAGGAATTTTGGTCCACTCCTCTTTTCAGATCATCTCTAAATCATTAAGATTTTGAGACTTTCGCTTAACAACTCGAAGCTTCATCTCCCTCCATAAGTGTAATAATTATGGGGGATAACCCAGGAGACTCTTTGCATGGAACAAGACACCTACAGGACACAGTTTTATAAGTGGTAAAGTCTATATTATCATACGGTGATTCAAACAGGTGCAGAGAGAAACTCAAGTCCACAACACTTGGTGTAAATATTAAACGCAGTTTAGCAGTCTATAGGGAGCTTCAGAGGAATCACGCAGAAAGTCTATGAAGCACAATTAGTCTTGAGGATACTTGACACGATTAAGTCCTTGCTTAGTCCAAAACACAGATAGATATGCTTATAAGGCAGTTCAAATAATATCTTAGCTCAACCAGGGAGGCCTGGGTAATAGTCTCAGGTTTTTGCAGAGCAGCAAAAGCTTACATGTCCAGCAAATGCAGATGGAAGTAAACACGAGCAGCAGATGAAGGAGGATTACTGGAAACTGATTTATGCAGCAGAAACTCAGAGCAGAGTAGCAGGATCACCACACAGGTTCACAGGAGCAGGTATACAGCCAGGGAGTAATCAGAGTCAGGAGCTGGATGCAAGGCAGAATACTCTAGCACAGACTGAAGGCTGGGGTGGAGTTTTATAGCAGGAAGACATAGTGCACATGAGACCAAAGACGCCATCTTGGAAAAGGGCAGGAATACATAAAAGGTAAAAAAAATGTTCAGAGTCCTGACATTACTCCTTCCTTAGAAGCGGCCTCAGGACGATCCTGGACCTGGTTTCTCAGGGAATCTCTGATGAAAACGAGAAATCTTCTGTTGGGCATTGATGTTTTCCACAAGTTCCCAAGAGTCTTCCTCAGGGGGATATCCCTGCCATCTTATCAGATATTGGAGCCGATTCCTGCGCATCCTGGAATCAACAATTTCCTCCACCACAAATTGTTCTTGCCCATCAATCACCACAGGCTGCGGAGGTGGCACAACACGTCCCTGGAAGGTATTAGGAGATACAGGCTTTAGTAAAGATACATGAAAAACTGGATGTACCTTCATAGTCCTAGGCAGCTTCAACCGGCAGGCCACAGAGCTCACAATACCGTTGACCTTGAAAGGGCCAATGAATTTCTGTCCAAGTTTTTGGGAAGGAACGTTTAACTTCAGATTCTTAGTTGCTAACCACACGGAATCTCCTACCTTGAACATGGGTGCAGGTTTACGGAATCTATCAGCCGATCTCTTATAACGTTCTTGAGCTGTGGTCAGGGATTCCTTCAGAACCTCCAGATTTTGCCTCATCGCAGTCAGCCTTTCCTCCACTGCCGGAACCGGAGAATTAATTGGAGACCTAGGTAAGATACACGGATGATAACCCAGATTGGCAAAGAAAGGTGTAAATTTAGTGGAGGTGCTCTGAGAATTGTTATAAGAAAATTCGGCTAACGGCAGCATCTCCAACCAATCATCCTGGAGATGGCTGGCATAGCATCTTAGATATTGTTCCAGCGTCTGGTTGGTACGCTCAGTCTGACCATTTGTCTGGGGATGGTAGCGGAAGAGAGACAGACATTAATATTGAGTGCAGAGCAAAACCCCTTCCAGAATCTTGAAGTGAACTGTACTCCACGGTCAGAGATGATCTCATCCGGAACCCCATGCAACCGAAAGACATTCTGTATAACCAAGTTCACTGTATCTTTAGCTGAGAGGAGGCCGGTGCACGGAACAAAATGAGCAGCTTTAGTCAGGCCATCAACTACCACCATGATTGTATTTATGATGTAGGCAGCTCCACAATAAAGTCCATTGATATAGACCCCCAAGGCCCGGACGGAGCAGGTAATGGTTGTAGAAGACCCGTAGGTGCCACATGAGGAGTCTTGTAACGGGCACATACCTCGCAAGAGAGAACATAGTCCTTGGTATCCTTCAGGCAAGTTGGCCACCAGAAGAATCGGCTCAGGAACTTCTGTACCCCCCTGTGACCAGCCAACTTGGAGTCATGTACCAACTTGAGGATCTGCAGACGGATGACCTCAGGGACGTAGATACGTTGATCTCTGAACCACATGCCACCCCTTAAAGGCAAGATTAATATCCACAGGTGGGTTGGCCAGAAATACATCACCGTCATAGGCCTCCCTGTACTCCTTCCACAAGTCCTGATCGTGGATAACTCCGATGAAATTGGCATCAGATAGAATGGTCTTGGACAGGGCTCCAGGTACGGAATCCGCAGCATGGATTCGGGATAAAGCATCAGCCTTCCCATTACGAGAACCTGGACGGTACGAGATAACAAAGTTAAACTGATTTAAAAATAAGTTCCAACGAGCCTGACGAGGAGAAAGACATCTAGCGGATCTAAGGAACTCTAAATTGCAATGGTCAGTTAGCACTATGATCTGTTGTGCAGCTCTTTGCAGATGATGCCTCCATTCTTTGAAAGCCGCAATAATAGCCAGTAATTCCTTGTCTCCCACGTCGTAATTCTTCTCTGCTGAGGTTAGTCTATGGGAAAAGAAAGCACAAGGATGTAGCAGACCCTTCTCTCCAGTTCTTTGGGAGAGAATAGCCCCCAAAGCATTATCAGAAGCGTCCACCTCCACAATGAAAGAAAGTGTTGGATCTGGGTGTATCAACAGCAGTGCTGATGTGAAACAGATCTTAAGCCGATCAAAAGCTTCTTGAGCCTGTGATGACCACTTAAAGTGCTTTTCCTTCTTTGTCAAGGAAGTAAGGGGACGGACAATATCAGAAAAATTTCGAATGAAGCGTCTGTAGAAATTTCCAAAACCAATAAAACAATGGACCTCCTTAACGTTCTTGGGTACCGGCCAGTCAAGGATAGCCTGAATCTTACCAGATTCCATGTTCAGCCCCTGGGGAGAGATGATATAACCTAAGAACTGTATCTCAGAAAGATGGAACTCACATTTCTCCGGCTTAATATACAGATGGTTCTCTTTCAGACGTCTTAAAACAGTTTTGACATGTTCTTCATGTTCCTGTAGAGAGTCAGAAAAGATTAGTATATCGTCCAAATAGATCACCACAAACTGGTCCAACAAATCTCTGAAAATGTCATTAGCAAGGTGTTAAAACGTTGCAGGGGCGTTACAAAGCCAGAAGGGCATCACAAGATATTCAAAGTGTCCATATCGGCATCTGAATGCTGTCTTCCACTCATCCCCTGGACGAATACGCACCAAATTATAAGCCCCACGAAGATCCAGTTTAGAGAACACCTTAGCATGGCGGACTCTTTCCAGTAATTTGGGAATCAGAGGCAAAGGGTAACAGTTTCGTATGGTTACCTTATTGTGTTCCCGATAGTCAACACAGGGTCTCAGGGTCCCATCCTTCTTTTTTACAAAAAATATAGGTGCCCCTGCTGGTGAGGAAGAAGGACGTATGAAGCCTTTGGCCAGATTTTCATCAATATACTCCTTTAAGACTTGAAGCTCAGGTGCCGCCAAAGGGTATACGTTACCAAAAGGAATAGCTGCCCCAGGAAGCAGCTCAATGGGACAGTCATAATGCCTGTGTGGAGGAAGCTGATCTGCATTCTTCTTGTCACAGATGTCAGAGAACTCTTTATATGCTGGAAGTAAAGTAAATACCTGTACATGTGGTTCCGTAGCCGTGGACTCAGGTACAGCTTCTGTTAACGCTGAGTTGCTCCTTGTTGGAAAGATAATCTCCTTGGTCTCCCAGTTGATAATTGGGTTCTGAGAACGCAACCAAGGAATGCCTAAAATCACAGGAAAATGAGGAGAAGAAATTAGCAAGAAAGAAAGTTGCTCCTGATGATTAGGCTCCAACAAAATTTCAAGGGGTACGGTCTCCTGATCCACAGGCCCAGAGTGTCAGGACTCTGAACATTTTTTACCTTCTGTGCATTACTGCCCTTTTTCAAGATGGCGTCGTTGGTCTTATGTGCACTGTGTCTCCTGCTATAAAACCTCACCCCAGCCTTCAGTCTGTGCTAGGGTATCCTGCCTTGCATCCAGCTCCTGACCTCTGATTACTCCCTGGCTATACACCTGCTCCTGTGAACCTGTGTGGTGATACTGCTACACTGCTCTGAGTTCCTGCTGCATACACAAGTTTCCAGTAATCCTCCTTCATCTGCTGTTCGTCTTTACTTCTATCTGCATTTGCTGGTCATGTAAGCTGTTGCTGCTTTGCAATAACATGAGACAATTAACCAGGCCTCCCTGGTTGAGCTAAGATATGATTTGAACTGCCTAATAAGCATATCTATCTGTGCCTGGACTAAGACAAGGATTTATTCGTGTCAAGTATCCTCAAGAATAACTGTGCTTCATAGACTTTCTGCTTCATTGCATTTTCCTCTGAAGTTTCCTATAGACTGCTAAGCTGCGTTTATTATTTGCACCAAGTGTTGTGGACTTGAGTTTCTCTCTGCACCTGTTTGAATCACCGTGTGATAATATAGACTTTACCACTTATAAAACTGTGTCCTGTAGTTGTCTTGTTCCACGCAAAGAGTCTCCTGAGTTATCCCCTATAATTATTACACAGAGATTAAAGGTGACCCATCCACTGTTTCCATGGAAATTGGAGAGGCTCTTTGCTGAATTTCAATACCATGTTCCTTGGCAAATGCAATATCCATGAAATTGCCACCTGCCCCAGAGTCAATCATAGCTGCACTGGAAATCCACTGTCCTGAACACAGGATCTTAATAGGGAGAGAACAGTGAGAGTTCTTTTCCTTCAGCTCCTTGGGGGGTGAAGTCATAGAAAGTGAATGGAATACAGCGTTTAAAGGCAGGCTACATTCAGAGATGTCAGACATCATCATCACAGTTGTCATACTCCCCTACTGCTGCTAGCACCTTGTTAGGCCGTCTAGGACACTTAGGACAATTGATCAAGAAGTGATCAGACTGGCCGCAGTAGAAACATAGACTTTCACGAAGGCGATGCTCCCGGCGCTCATTGATCTCACGCCTCTGAACGGAATCAATTTGCATGGGCACCTCCTCCACCTCCCGAGATGTTTTACCTGCAGGCTCTTTGGAAGGAAGGGAAAAGTTAGAAATACGGTTATATGCAGCAAACTTCTCCTGCCTACGCTTAGTAAGGCGAATGTCAATGCGCACTCAATGCTGTATAAATGTCTCTAGCTCTTGTGGTGACTCAGAGCGAGCTAGTTCATCTTTTACAATACTAGACAGACCCCTTTTAAAAATAGGCAATTGTGCATAACTGTCCCAATTGGTATCTACCGCTAATCTCCTGAATTCAGTAGCATACTCAATAACAGAACGTTTAGCCTGGCGTAAAGACAATAAAGCAGATTCAGCGGTTGCACGGCGATTAGGATCATCAAACATTAATGCCACAGCGGCCAAGAAATCATCCAAGTTATTTAACCGTGGGTCACGAGACTCAATCATCGGATTCGCCCAGGCGAGCGCTCGTGAGGTCAGGAGCATTATTACACACAATACTTTGGATATATCATTAGGAAAACGGTCAACATGCACATCAAAATATAACATACATTGATTCACAAAGCCCCGAAATTTGTCGCGATCACCATTAAATCTGAATGGGGGCAACTTAGGTGGGCTAGCTGGTGGCAGTTGCCCAGAGGGTAAAATCGCTTGTGCAGCTATTTACGTGCTTATGTCCTGAAAAGTCCGTCCATACTGGGACTCTTATGCCAACAAGTTTATTTTCCTGCAAAACAACAGAACAGAGTATACAAGTCCCAATACGCATTTTATTTAAAAATTGTATAATTTTATTTATATTATCAAAATATATAATTCAAACTGAGTAATCAAATATAAATACAATACATATAAATAACAGGATTAGTGGAGGAGGAAACACTATAATAGTGGCGGAGCGGATGACAACACCTATCACATCATATCACAAGGACTGCTATTGTGGGAGCCATAGTATGAGAAAAAAAAAAAAAAAAGTTGCAACAGTGCAGGTTATATCACTAGCTAAAGTGCCATAGTGCCTACAGGACTCATCACCTCATATCATATAAAGCAGCTTACCCATTAGGTCTGAGATGTCTCACCACGCTCCACACACCACCCCCTTGACGCACGTTTCGCGGTCGCTTTCTCAAAAAGGGGTTTGTTGCTAGCTCACTCTCTCACCGGTTAAAATAGGGCGCATACAGGAAGTCTCATCAAGCGCATCGGCGCACATGTGTCCAAGGTCCAGATCCATCATACCCGGCGGTCGTCAGAGCCGCACACACAGGGGGCGGAAAACCGCTCAGTGACGTCACATGGTGTGTGTGCGGCATCTAATGATAACCGCCCAGGAAGTCAGGTGCATAGACTCTAGAGCACGTGTGCGCACAGCCTGAGACCCTCCCACCGAAGTCCATGGCGGCCGCCATTTTCTAAATGATATCCAGTATGTTACAAAGTAACATGTGAGTAAATAAAAGAAAGTCTTTGACCAGAGACCATCAGAAGCACGAATCACCGCAAAGTAAGTAATACTACTAAGCCTGCTGTGAATTACATAGTTTAACTCCCCAGATCACCATATCGGGGACCACAAGAAAAGTGCTTAAAGTGCTGTAAACAAAGTGACTGCCTACATAAATAAATCCAAAACCCACCCATGGATAACCATGGGAATCGCTATATTATAATGGTGAGATATAACGTGCATAAGCACGATTAAAATAGTGAAATATCATTAATGGAGATCATACAACCCCTCCTGCTATACTAAATAGAAACTCATACTTGGTGAAAACATAACAGTGTGCACCATGACAGGGGCCCATCAGAAAACATGATAAGTGATATACAAAAACTAAACATAAATTCATATGTGAATACATAAGTAATTACAGACGTGTACACATACATATAAATGCAACACAGCAGGAATAAAAAAAAATAATAAAATATAGTAAATATATAATACTAATAAATAATATGCATAAATAATAATAGAAAAAAATATAAAGATATAATAAGACAAATAATCAATAATGAATATATAAATATATATGAGTAATTGAATAATACGAAAAAAATAATACAAGAACGATATCTAATATAATAATAATAACGAAGAAAAATAAACACATCAAATAATAAAAAAAATAAATAAAATAAAATGAAAATAAAAAATAACAAAATAATAAAGTTGAAATCCGGTTTCATTCATAGAAGGTCTCAGGCGAATCCGGTGAGAGATCGCATAACAGGTCACATTGCGGCAGCGTCCCATACTAATAAAAACTAAAGACAAGAGAACAAACTTATTAGAATAAAACTTAAAAACACAGAAAGGAATCATCTGGAAAGAGGATAAACAACAATAGTCAGAATTGTACTGAGTGCTGGGACAGCACAAAAGTATTACCAATGAGGACGAAGTCGTGGTGGAACAGCAATCGCACATAAGAGGTGGGAAAGGCGTGTCATAAAAATGGAACAAAACTCAATTGTTCATTAAGTCCCTTGGGGGACATGGTGTCAAGGGTGGCAATCCACCTGCATTCACATTGTGCAAGCAGTTGCTTCAGATTGCCACCCCTGATGCCGCCATGAATCCTATCAATTCCCCTCACTTTTAGACCGGTGGGATCAGACCCGTGGTACATGCGGAAATGCCTAGGTAGGGTTTTCAAAGTTGATATATCCTTTGTTTCTTTTGCAGCCAGAATGTCACGAACATGCTCGCGCGTCCTAACCTTCAGTTCCCTAGATGTGAGACCGATATAAATCAGGGAGCAGGGACATGTAGCGTAATATACCACATGGGTGGAATTGCATGAAATATAATCACGAATTGTATATTCCCTGCTCCCATCAGATGATAAAAAGGTCCCACATCTAAGGATATTAGGACACGCGACACATGACCCGCAGGGGAAGCAACCCAGTCTGGGATTTATTTTCGCCAAGAAGGTATCACATTTTGCCACATAATGGCTTTTCACCAGACTGTCTTTAAGATTTCTTCCCCTGCGCTGTACCATACATGGGGCTGGAGACAAATGTTTCGCCAGAACATTATCCGTCATTAAGACCGACCAATGTTTGGTCAAAATATCACGGATCCGATCCCACCGGCAATTTGCTGTGGAAATAAACCGTATCTCAGGATCCCGTGCTTTGTTGGTCTTTTTAGATGGTACCAACAGATCCTCTCTCCGGGTCTGTTTCGCCCGTCTATAACCTGCCTTGATGCACCGACGACTGTACCCCCTGGCCTTGAATCTGTCCGAAAGAGTCGCGGACTGTCCCTCAAAGCGGGCCTCGGTGGAGCAGACACGCCTATTCCTCAAGAACTGACCAACTGGGATGGCCTTAATAGTTGAGTAGTTATGTGCTGAAGAGGCATGAAGTAAAGAATTGACGGCCGTCTCTTTGCGATAGAGGTCCGTCTCAATAGAGCCATCTGCGGCAACACAAAGAGTGATATCCAAAAAATTAATCCGAGTTTTGTGCCAGCAATAGGTAAACTTCAAATTAAAACAATTTTGATTAAGGTACTGCATGAACTGGGTCAGGCTGGTCTCGTCACCGTTCCAGATCATAAGTACATCATCGATGTAACGAAACCAGCCCACCACCTGGTCCGCGGCATGTGCCCCGTCGCCCTGGAAGATGGTTCTTTCCCAGTACCCCAAAAATAGATTAGCATAAGACGGGGCACACGCCGCGCCCATTGCAGTACCTTGTAACTGTAAAAAAATGTATCCTTAAATACAAAAAAAATTGTGCTTCAAAATAAATTCCAATAATTCTAAAATAAATTCCGAAAAATGTCCATCCCAGTTGGTTGTCTCAAGAAAGAAGCGTGCCGCCCTTAACCCATCGCTGTGTCGAATTGACGTGTATAATGATTCGATATCGATGGTAACCAGAAGCATACCCGCCTCGAGGGACAGGCCATCGACCCTTGTTAGAACATCCGTAGTGTCTCTGACATAGGAGGGGAGCGTTTCCACGAGTGGTTTTAGATAGTAGTCAATAAATTTACACACATTATCGCACAACCCTCCCATGCCAGAGACAATCGGTCTGCCAGGGGGATTAACAGCGTCTTTGTGCACCTTCGGCAGTAAGTAGAAGGTGGCTATCTTTGGAAATTTTGGAAGCAGGCCATCAAGGACCTTCTTTGGAATAATCCCTGACTCCCCAGCATAGGATAGAATCACCTCTAATTCATTAGTGAAGGATTGTAAAGGGCTGTGGGGCAACACACAGTAAGTGGTTTTGTTCCTCAACTGTCGAAATGCCTCCTTCTCGTATTTGTCGGTTGGCCAGATAACCACATTCCCTCCCTTGTCTGCTGGTTTAAAAACCACTGAATCCAATGATTGTAGTTCCTTCAGAGCTCTCCTCTGTGTCTGTGTAAGATTGTCATTACATCTAAATTTTGATATCTTCTTGAGATCCTCCGTTACAAGTCTACAGAAGATCTCAACTTGTGGACAGAGAGACAAGGGAGGGAATGAAGAGGATCTGGACACAACCGACAGGGGAAATTTACCTGGAAGTTCAGACTCCTGCTCCCTCAAAAGATCTTCCAATGCCTCCAAGGCTTCACGTTCCGCATCCACAGGTAGATCTTGATTGGAATCCCTTTGACTATATAGCTTCTTAAGTATCAACTTACGACAAAAGAGATGGGTATCTTTTAGGACTGTAAAAAAGTCAAAGTTATTACAGGGTACAAAATTTAAACCCAATTTCAACAGTTCCACCTGTGTTTGGGAGAGATGATGGGATGATAAATTAATTACCTCCAAGTCAGAGGATTTGGATTTCCAGTCATATATCCCTGTTGGTGAAAATTTATTCTTATTAAAATTTCGTTTCTTGGCAACTCTGCCCGGTTGTATCTTTCTGGCTGGCTGCTTATTCCTTGAGTGATCAGATATAATACTTGATTCATCAATAGAAGTTACGGATGAGATAGAGCCGGATCGGGACTGAGAGTACGGGCGACCCCTTTTATTGTTATTTCTCCACCGGTACACTTTATTGTCTTGGTAATCAGAGTTATCCCTCTGTAGTTTTTTGGTTTTAACTGCACCAATCTCCTGTTCCCACCTTAAAAAATCTTTGTCTAAGTCTCCATTCAATTTCTCCAAGGCCTCTGATGTCAGGTCATCCTTGATTTGGGATTGGAGGGTATCAATATCCCTCTCAATTTCTCCCAATTTAGTCTCGTCCAATCCCATCAACAATTCAATAAACCCCCTAGAGCATTTGGTGGCCAGATCCTCCCATTTTCCTTTAAATACTTCATCATCCACTGTAAACGAAGGGAAGATCTGGACCCGTAGGCCCCTAGGTATTAGATTGCGAGCCAGGTACTGGCCCAGGGAAGCCCTATTCCACCACAGCTTCGTCCTCCTATACAAGAGTGACTTCAATTTAACAATCCTCTCCCCAGAGTCCCCTCTGTCAGAAGTTAAAACAACATTAGCGTCCTCCTTGAACACCTCCTGTAACCGGGATAACCAGGTTTGGTCCCGGGTACGAAAATCCATTTTGTAGTTAGATGCTGTGAAAAACACAGAACAATTAGACTCAATACAAAACTCACAAAAATTAATACATATGCGTGGCCGAGAGACAAGGATTGTTATATCTCTCCCAATATTTCTGTCCGAAACAATAGGACAGTCTAGGAAACTCCCCAATAAATACAAAACAACAGAACGGAGTATACAAGTCCCAATACGCATTTTATTTAAAAATTGTATAATTTTATTTATATTATCAAAATATATAATTCAAACTGAGTAATCAAATATAAATACAATACATATAAATAACAGGATTAGTGGAGGAGGAAACACTATAATAGTGGCGGAGCGGATGACAACACCTATCACATCATATCACAAGGACTGCTATTGTGGGAGCCATAGTATGAAAACAGTCTGTGGCAATAGCCCTAATCATCATAGCTATATTGCTCAAAAAGAAAAGAAAAAAAAAAAAAAAAAAAAGTTGCAACAGTGCAGGTTATATCACTAGCTAAAGTGCCATAGTGCCTACAGGACTCATCACCTCATATCATATAAAGCAGCTTACCCATTAGGTCTGAGATGTCTCACCACGCTCCACACACCACCCCCTTGACGCACGTTTCGCGGTCGCTTTCTCAAAAAGGGGTTTGTTGCTAGCTCACTCTCTCACCGGTTAAAATAGGGCGCATACAGGAAGTCTCATCAAGCGCATCGGCGCACATGTGTCCAAGGTCCAGATCCATCATACCCGGCGGTCGTCAGAGCCGCACACACAGGGGGCGGAAAACCGCTCAGTGACGTCACATGGTGTGTGTGCGGCATCTAATGATAACCGCCCAGGAAGTCAGGTGCATAGACTCTAGAGCACGTGTGCGCACAGCCTGAGACCCTCCCACCGAAGTCCATGGCGGCCGCCATTTTCTAAATGATATCCAGTATGTTACAAAGTAACATGTGAGTAAATAAAAGAAAGTCTTTGACCAGAGACCATCAGAAGCACGAATCACCGCAAAGTAAGTAATACTACTAAGCCTGCTGTGAATTACATAGTTTAACTCCCCAGATCACCATATCGGGGACCACAAGAAAAGTGCTTAAAGTGCTGTAAACAAAGTGACTGCCTACATAAATAAATCCAAAACCCACCCATGGATAACCATGGGAATCGCTATATTATAATGGTGAGATATAACGTGCATAAGCACGATTAAAATAGTGAAATATCATTAATGGAGATCATACAACCCCTCCTGCTATACTAAATAGAAACTCATACTTGGTGAAAACATAACAGTGTGCACCATGACAGGGGCCCATCAGAAAACATGATAAGTGATATACAAAAACTAAACATAAATTCATATGTGAATACATAAGTAATTACAGACGTGTACACATACATATAAATGCAACACAGCAGGAATAAAAAAAAAAAAATAAAAAATATAGTAAATATATAATACTAATAAATAATATGCATAAATAATAATAGAAAAAAATATAAAGATATAATAAGACAAATAATCAATAATGAATATATATATGAATATATAAATATATATGAGTAATTGAATAATACGAAAAAAATAATACAAGAACGATATCTAATATAATAATAATAACGAAGAAAAATAAACACATCAAATAATAAAAAAAATAAATAAAATAAAATGAAAATAAAAAATAACAAAATAATAAAGTTGAAATCCGGTTTCATTCATAGAAGGTCTCAGGCGAATCCGGTGAGAGATCGCATAACAGGTCACATTGCGGCAGCGTCCCATACTAATAAAAACTAAAGACAAGAGAACAAACTTATTAGAATAAAACTTAAAAACACAGAAAGGAATCATCTGGAAAGAGGATAAACAACAATAGTCAGAATTGTACTGAGTGCTGGGACAGCACAAAAGTATTACCAATGAGGACGAAGTCGTGGTGGAACAGCAATCGCACATAAGAGGTGGGAAAGGCGTGTCATAAAAATGGAACAAAACTCAATTGTTCATTAAGTCCCTTGGGGGACATGGTGTCAAGGGTGGCAATCCACCTGCATTCACATTGTGCAAGCAGTTGCTTCAGATTGCCACCCCTGATGCCGCCATGAATCCTATCAATTCCCCTCACTTTTAGACCGGTGGGATCAGACCCGTGGTACATGCGGAAATGCCTAGGTAGGGTTTTCAAAGTTGATATATCCTTTGTTTCTTTTGCAGCCAGAATGTCACGAACATGCTCGCGCGTCCTAACCTTCAGTTCCCTAGATGTGAGACCGATATAAATCAGGGAGCAGGGACATGTAGCGTAATATACCACATGGGTGGAATTGCATGAAATATAATCACGAATTGTATATTCCCTGCTCCCATCAGATGATAAAAAGGTCCCACATCTAAGGATATTAGGACACGCGACACATGACCCGCAGGGGAAGCAACCCAGTCTGGGATTTATTTTCGCCAAGAAGGTATCACATTTTGCCACATAATGGCTTTTCACCAGACTGTCTTTAAGATTTCTTCCCCTGCGCTGTACCATACATGGGGCTGGAGACAAATGTTTCGCCAGAACATTATCCGTCATTAAGACCGACCAATGTTTGGTCAAAATATCACGGATCCGATCCCACCGGCAATTTGCTGTGGAAATAAACCGTATCTCAGGATCCCGTGCTTTGTTGGTCTTTTTAGATGGTACCAACAGATCCTCTCTCCGGGTCTGTTTCGCCCGTCTATAACCTGCCTTGATGCACCGACGACTGTACCCCCTGGCCTTGAATCTGTCCGAAAGAGTCGCGGACTGTCCCTCAAAGCGGGCCTCGGTGGAGCAGACACGCCTATTCCTCAAGAACTGACCAACTGGGATGGCCTTAATAGTTGAGTAGTTATGTGCTGAAGAGGCATGATGTGCTGAAGAGCGATTCCCATGGTTATCCATGGGTGGGTTTTGGATTTATTTATGTAGGCAGTCACTTTGTTTACAGCACTTTAAGCACTTTTCTTGTGGTCCCCGATATGGTGATCTGGGGAGTTAAACTATGTAATTCACAGCAGGCTTAGTAGTATTACTTACTTTGCGGTGATTCGTGCTTCTGATGGTCTCTGGTCAAAGACTTTCTTTTATTTACTCACATGTTACTTTGTAACATACTGGATATCATTTAGAAAATGGCGGCCGCCATGGACTTCGGTGGGAGGGTCTCAGGCTGTGCGCACACGTGCTCTAGAGTCTATGCACCTGACTTCCTGGGCGGTTATCATTAGATGCCGCACACACACCATGTGACGTCACTGAGCGGTTTTCCGCCCCCTGTGTGTGCGGCTGACGACCGCCGGGTATGATGGATCTGGACCTTGGACACATGTGCGCCGATGCGCTTGATGAGACTTCCTGTATGCGCCCTATTTTAACCGGTGAGAGAGTGAGCTAGCAACAAACCCCTTTTTGAGAAAGCGACCACGAAACGTGCGTCAAGGGGGTGGTGTGTGGAGCGTGGTGAGACATCTCAGACCTAATGGGTAAGCTGCTTTATATGATATGAGGTGATGAGTCCTGTAGGCACTATGGCACTTTAGCTAGTGATATAACCTGCACTGTTGCAACTTTTTTTTTTTTTTTTTTTTCTCATACTATGGCTCCCACAATAGCAGTCCTTGTGATATGATGTGATAGGTGTTGTCATCCGCTCCGCCACTATTATAGTGTTTCCTCCTCCACTAATCCTGTTATTTATATGTATTGTATTTATATTTGATTACTCAGTTTGAATTATATATTTTGATAATATAAATAAAATTATACAATTTTTAAATAAAATGCGTATTGGGACTTGTATACTCCGTTCTGTTGTTTTGTATTTATTGGGGAGTTTCCTAGACTGTCCTATTGTTTCGGACAGAAATATTGGGAGAGATATAACAATCCTTGTCTCTCGGCCACGCATATGTATTAATTTTTGTGAGTTTTGTATTAAGTTTGTTTTCCTGGACTGCCATGCGGGTGCTTAAGGGTACCTTCACACTGGTCGATTCTGCTACGATTACGACGCATTTGCGTCATATTCGACATCGCAGTACGAGCTCGTAGCCAGCGGTCACACTCTACGATGTTAACGCTTTTTCTGACGTAGTTGCGATGTGAACGTCACGCGTCGCAATCGTACGCTACCCTTCACACCGCCATAGTCCTACGACTCCGAGCGTGACGTATTACCAGCATGGGCGTGCTAAAACGTCACGCCCAATCAGGAGACAGGTATGCGGAAGCCCAACCCACGTAGTCGCATTACGAGCTCGTATGACCGCCGTCACATACTACGATTTCGACCGCCACAGCGAGACATTTACGACGAAAGAAAGTTCTGCTCTTTCTTTCACATCGTACGATGCTGGGCTGCGTCGCAAATCGTAACGCCATGTCACACTTTGCAACCTCGGAACGAGGACGGATAAACGTCACAAATCGAACGCTCGTTCAGACTTTGATTGCACAGTGTGAAGGGGCCCTAAGTCCTGCAAAGTCTGTCCAAACACTTGTTGATTGTGTTCAAAGCTTCCAAACTTCTTTTGCAGACCTTCCACATCTTTCTGCAGTAATCTAATTATGGAAAACACCTGCTCTAATCTGCTTTCTGCAGTCATTGTTCCAGCAGTCTCCTCTTTTCTGGCTAGGTCTTTGCAGAGCAGCAACTACTTACATGTCCAGCAAATGCAGATGGAAGTAAACACAAGCAGCAGATGAAGGAGGATTACTGGAAACTGGTGTATGCAGCAGGAACTCAGAGCAGAGTAGCAGGATCACCACAAAGGTTCACAGGAGCAGGTATACAGCCAGGGAGTAATCAGAGTCAGGAGCTGGATGCAAGGCAGAATACCCTAGCACAGACTGAAGGCTGGGGTGGGGTTTTATAGCAGGAAGACACAGTGCACATGAGACCAAAGACGCCATCTTGGAAAAGGGCAGTAATGCATAAAAGGCAAAAGAAAAATGTTCAGAGTCCTGACAATAAGTTTTCTATGGGAATAAGGTCTGGAGACTGGCTAGGCCACTACATGATCTTAATGTGCTTCTTTTTGAGCCATTCCTTTGTTGCCTTGGCTGTATGTTTTGAGTCATTGTCTTGCTGGGAGACCCAGCCACAACCCATTTTTAATGTCCTGGCGGAGGGAAGGAGGTTGTCACTCAGGATTTTACGGTACACGGCTCCATTCATTCTCCCATTGATGTGCTGAAGTAAGCCTGTGCCCTTAGCAGAGAAACACCTCCAAAACATGTTTCCACCTCCATGCTTGACAGTTTGGACAGTGTTCTTTGGATCATAGGTAGCATTTCTCTTCCTCCAAACACGGCAAGTTGAGTTAATGCCAAAGACCTCAATTTTGTCTCATCTGACCACAGCACCTTCTCCCAATCACTCACAGGATCATCCAGGTGTTCATTGACAAACTTCAGAGAGACCTGCACATGTGCTTTCTTGAGCAGGGGGACCTGGTGAGCACAGTAGGACTTTAAACCTTTATGGCGTAATGTGTTAACAGTGGTTTCTTGGTGACTGTGGTCCCAGCTGCCTTGAGATCATTAACAAGTTCCCCCTGTGTAGTTTTTGGCTGATCTCTCATCTTCCTCATGATCAAGCATACCCCACGAGGTGAGATTTTGCATGGTGCCCCAGATCGATGTCGATTGACAGTCATTTAGTATTTCTTCCATTTTCTTACTATTGCACCACCAGTTGTCTCCTTCTCACCCAGCATCCTACTTATAGTTTTGTAGCCCATTCCAGCTTTGTGCAGGTCTATGATCTTGTCCTTGACATCCTTAGAAAGCTCTTTGGTCTTGCCCATGTTGTAGAGGTTAGAGTCTGACTGATTAATTGAGTCTGTGGACAGGAGTCTTTTATAAAGGTGACTATGTAAGACAGCTGTCTTTAATGCATGTAATGAGTTGATTAGGAGCATCTAACTGGTCTGTAGGAGCCAGAACTCTTAATGGTCGGTAGGGGATCAAATACTTATTTCTCACTGCAAAATGCAAATCAACTTCTATAATTTATACAATGTGATTTTCTGGATTTTATTTTTGATATTCTATCTCTCAATGTTAAAATTTAACCTACCCATAAAATTATAGACTGTTCATGTCTTTGTCAGTGGGCAAACTTACACAATCAGCAAGGGATCAAATACTTATTTCCTTCACTGTATGTAGGAGGCTAGTGTTACAAACGTATTTGAAAACAAGGGGGCCTTATGGCAGAGTAGGTAGGGGCTTTGCACCAGCATTACATTTATGTTTGTTACATAAAACTACTTTTTTCTTCATCCTCTCACGTTTCAGCTATTAATAGTTTATTACTAAGCCGTTTATAATGTAGCAACACAAACCTGTGACATATGAGCGCCATCTAGTGTTTAAAGGTGGCTACATTGGTTGGTGAGCCCTGAAATCTGAAAAAAAGGGTTGGCTCATAAAAAGCCATGACGAAAACATGAACATTTGTCATTGGCAATGATAGGAAATACGTAGCCTACAGTGGGGAAAATAACAATTTGATGCACTGCTGATTTTGGAAGTTTTCCCACCTACAAAGAACAGAGAGGTCTGTAATTATTATTGTAGGTACAATTCACTTGTGAGAGACAGAATCTAGAAATAAAAAACAGAAAATCAAATTGTAGGATTTTTACATAATGAATTAGCATTTTATTGCATGAAATAAGTATTTGATACAATAGAAAATCAGAACTTATTATTTGGTCCAGAAACCTTTGTTTGCAATTACAGAGGTCAGACGTTTCCTGTAGTTCTTGTCCAAGTTTGCACACACTGCAGCTGGGATTTTGTCCCCTCCTCCATACAGATCTTCTCCAGATCTCTCAGGTTTCGGGGTTGTTCCTGAGCAACATTGAGTTTCAGCTCCCTCCAAAGATTTTCTATTGAGTTCAGGTGTGGAGACTGGCTAGGCCACTCCAGAATCTTGAAATGCTTCTTACGGAGACGCTCCTTAGTTGCCCTGGGTTGTTGTGTTTCACGTCATTGTCAATGCTGGAAGTCCCAGCTACAACCCATCTTCACTGCTCTTACTAAGGGAAGGAGGTTTTTGGACAAAATCTCATGATACATGAGCTCATCCATCCTCCCTTTAATATGTTGCAGTTGTCCTGTCCCCTTTGCAGAAAAGTACCCTCAAAGTATGATGCTTCCCCCACCATGCTTCATGGTTGGGATGGTGTTCTTAGTGTTGTACTCATCCTTGTGATGGTCATTAGTGAACTTCAAAGGGGCCTGGACATGTGCTGACGTGAGCAGGGGGACCTTGCAGGATTTTAATACATGACAGTGCAGTACTAATGGTAATGTTTGAGACTGTAGTACCAGCTCTCTTGAGGTCATTGACCAGGTCCTCCCGTGAAGTTCTGGGCTGATTCCTGACCTTTCTCAGAATAAACCTTACACCACGAGGCAAGCTCTTACATGGAGCCCCAGACCAAGAAATATTGACAGTCATCTTGTGTTTCTTCCATTTTATAACAATTGTGCCAACAGTTGTTGCCTTCTCACCAAGCTGCTTGCCTATTGTTCTGTAGCCCATCCCAGCCTTGTGCAGGTCTACAATTTTGTCCATGGTGTCCTTAGACAGATCTTCGGTCTTGGCCATGGTGGAGAGGTTGGAATTTTTAGATTTTAACTTTCACAGTTAAAGAGTACCTAAAGATAAAACTTACAAAATTGGCAATGTATCAAATTCTTATTTTCCCCACTTGGTTTGGTGAGGTGAATTTGCCAAACCAAGATGGACAGCACAAAGCAGAGAAGTTGATGCAGCGGAGTTAGATAGGTCAGAACAGCGAGGAACAGCAGAGATGAATATGCTGGACGGTACATGTAACTGCCTGGAACACTAGAACTGGATATGCAAGATGGTGCTTTGAAACAGCAGAATCAGATTGGCAAACAGGCACCTAGATATAGCAGAGTAGAGTGTGCAGACAGCACTTGAAATAGCACAGACAATTTTCCAGTCGGAGAGCACCTTATGGAGAGTGACAAGCCAGGCCGACTATGTCCGAGTGACAAAACTTGTACATCATGCATGGCATGCTCCTTACCCCTTAGATCCCATAGACTGACTCTCACCCAGCCAAATCAGATCTCATACTTTGCACTGATGAAACACCATGTCTGCAAATTGAGATTCTGGTTTGGCTTATATCATAAGTCATATGGCAAGGGTCACTAAAGGGTCGATATTGACTGTTAGGATTGCTACTTCCAATAGGTGGCGCTAGAGGTCGAGACCTCTTCCTCTCTGAGGAGACAATTTGCATAGAGGGCACCTGGTAACAGCAGAGTTTGATTGGCAGAATGGCGCCTTGATAGAGCAGAGCCGAGTGTGCAGACAGCACCTTGAAAGAGAAAACTTGGTTGATGTAGAAAGAATCCAGGAAATTTGGATTTCCCTCATAAAGTATAGTTTGGGTAACTCCTATTTTCGAAAATGTGTTTTTGTGGAATGATCGGCAGGTTTGGTAGCGGGGCCTGTCATTAGTGATTAGTCACTATATCTCGGTCCCTGCCTCCTCAAGGTGTTTAAATCATTGATTCCAGGAGGCTTTGTGCAGATTTTTTGGCGCCTGGGTTACGCAGTGACATAGCATGAAGCTTGTGGATCAAATGCAAAATCTCCAACAGGGCCCTCAACGACCAAGAGTTTTTAGGAGCATTGGTCTTCGTCAATGACTTTTTGGGACACCGTAGACTCCAGAGTCAAGAAGCAACTGCAACCTCTGCATCCACTATAGCTCTTTGATTTGCCAAATTTCAGTGTGACGCTACTCACTACTTCACTACTTACGGACAAGCCGAGAGGCTGGGTAGTCATGTACTCTGAGGTCAAAAGCCAGGAGGGTACGTTATAGACAGAGGGGTGAGATAAAGGCGTAGTTAGGTAAAGGTACCTTCACACGAAACGATATCGCTAGCGATCCGTGACGTTGCAGCGTCCTGGCTAGCGATATCGTTTAGTTTGACACGCAGCAGCGATCAGGATCCTGCTGTGATGTCGCTGGTCGCTGAATAAAGTCCAGAACTTTATTTGGTCGTCCGATCGCCGTGTATCGTTGTGTTTGAAAGCAAAAGCAACGATACCAGCGATATTTTACACTGGTAACCAGGGTAAACATCGGGTTGCTAAGCGCAGGGCCGCGCTTAGTAACCCGATGTTTACCCTGGTTACCAGCGTAAAAGTAAAAAAAACAAACAACACATACTCACCTGCGCGGCCCCTGCCGTCTGCTTCCTGACACTTACTGAGCTCCGGCCCTAAAGTGAAAGTGAAAGCACAGCGGTGACGTCACCGCTGTGCTGTTAGGGCCGGAGCTCAGTAAGTGTCAGGAAGCAGACGGCAGGGGCCGCGCAGGTGAGTATGTGCTGTTTGTTTTTTTTACTTTTACGCTGGTAACCAGGGTAAACATCGGGTTACTAAGCGCGGCCCTGCGCTTAGCAACCCGATGTTTACCCTGGTTACCCGGGGGCCTCGGCATCGTTGGTCGCTGGAGAGCGGTCTGTGTGACAGCTCCCCAGCGATCAAACAGCGACGCTGCAGCGATCGGCATCGTTGTCGCTATCGCTGCAGCGTCGCTTCGTGTGAAGGTACCTTAACAGTTCCGAGGTCAGAATTCCAAGAAGGTAGCGGATCACGAGAAAAGGGCTAGGCAAACGGATGGTCAAGGCAAATCCAAGGTCGAGCAGCAAAGATCAGAATACAAGCAAGCACACACCACTACAATTGGCAGCAAACAAAGGAGGACACAGGAGACACATGGAGACGGACCCGGCAAACCCTGGCCCTGATTGTGGACGGCTAAGCTGTCACTCAAGACACTGACCCTTCAGCCCGCCCTGGCTCTTGATTGGAAGGCTGAGCTGTCAATCACCATACTGACAGCTCAGTACACCCCTGCCTTAGATTGGACTGCAGAACTGTCATTTCCAAACACACCGACAGGCATAATCGTGACATTCAGAAGGTCTTTTCTTTTTTGGCACAACCCCCAGGACTTTCCCGGAGAGTTGGTGAATATCCTCTAGCCATGGCGGCTGGGGATTGCATTGGCAATTCAGCTTTTAAGAAACTTTTTAACATGTGACAATCATTACCATAAGAGGAGCGTTGAGGCCTATGGCGCAAGCTTCTCAGAGTCGCAGACCTCATTAATCGCCTGCAGTCTGTCGACATGACGTCAGTGCTGCAGCCAATAACAGACATATGGATCAGTGAAAGAAACTCAACGGGGAGGTTGAATAAAGCAAATTGCAACCAGGGGGCGAGCATTTCTAAAACTGAAAAATCCCTTTAACAAGGTAAAGGGGCCAGAACATCTATACAAAACTCTCTGCAATAATGGTGGCCCCAATACAAAAAAGTCTATGCATAGTCTGCTGGAGAAAAGGGTTCTGCCCTTGAGGATGACATATAAGATTTAGATTCTAAGGAATCTGTCAGCAGGTTTTTGCTCTGAAATCTGAAAGGATCATGATGTAGAGGCAGAGACACGGTTTCCAGAGATGTGTCACTTACTAGTCTGCTTTGTGCAGTTTTGCTAAAATCCCGGTTTTCTCTGACACAGATCTAGCAGTTCTCTGAATGCTGAGCTGAATATAACCCCGCCCACACCACTGATTGGCAGCTTTCTGTGCACACTGTGCAGGGCCGGCTCCAGGTTTTTGAGGGCCCCGGGCGAAAGAGTCTCAGTGGGCCCCCCCTTTAAACACATACCACGATTCATGATTACATATATACACAGCCATGTAGTATATAGCAAAGCCACGTAGCATATAACACAGCCATGTAGTATATAACACGGCCCACGTAGTATATAGAACAGCCATGTAGTATAATACAGCACAGCCCACATAGCATATAACAGCCCATATAGTATATAGCACAGCCACATATTATATAACACAGCCCACGTAGTATATAGAACAGCCATGTAGTATAATACAGCACAGCCCATGTAGCATATAACAGCCCATATAGTATATAGCACAGCCACATATTATATAACACAGCCCACGTAGTATATACAGTAGAACAGCCATGTAGTATAATACAGCACAGCCCACGTAGCATATAACAGCCCATATAGTATATAGCACAGCCACATATTATATAACACAGCCCACGTAGTATATAGAACAGCCATGTAGTAAATAACACAGCCCATGAAGCATATAACAGCCCACGCAGTATATAACACAACCCACGCCGTATATAACACAACCCACGCCGTATATAACAGCCCATGCCGTATATAACACACGCAGCCCACGCCGTATATAACAGCCCACGCCGTATATAACAGCCCACGCCGTATATAACAGCCCACGCCGTATATAACAGCCCACGCCGTATATAACAGCCCACGCCGTATATAACACACGCAGCCCACGCAGTATATAGCACAACCCATGCCGTATATAACAGCCCACACTGTATATAACACACACAGCCCACGAAGCATATAACAGCCCACGCCGTATATAACAGCCCACGCCGTATATAACACACACAGCCCACGCAGTTTATAACACACACAACCCACGCCGTATATAACAGCCCACACTGTATATAACACACACAGCCCACACTGTATATAACACACACAGCCCACACCGTATATAACACACACAGCCCACGCAGTATGTAGCACAGACTGCCAGCCATTTAGACAGACAGTCTAGGCTAGGACTAGTCAACCAGGCCTGGCTCACAGCAGGCTGCAATTACGACCCCCCCGCCCGCCCCCGCAATGCGTTGGGACCAGGTCCAGGAGCTTGGAGGAAGACTCACTCGCCGTTGCTTCCGTTGTGTGGACACAGCCTGGGACCAGGTGCACCGTCCGTGCACCTGACTGCTGCTCCTGCCTCCTGCCCGCTCCTCTTTCTGCTTGCCGCTGTGCCTGTGCTGCCGCTGGACGCCTGGACCTGTCCTGGAAGGTGGATGCTTGGATGACAGCAGCCGGATCTCTTCTCACCGCCGGCCCGGAAGTGACTCGCATCCATGTTGATGGCGGCGCCGGCGGTGACTGGTGAGTATTGCAGGTGCAGCTGTGTCCCAGCAGCAGGCCCGGCCCGGAAGTGACTCTGGCTGCGTCGTATCCATGGTGACGGACCGTCCCGACTCCCGGAGGGTGAGTATTTCGGCTGCAGCTGCGCACCGTAAATGGGCCCCCCCGTCTCGCCAGGGCCCCGGCACTTGTCCGGGTACGCCGGGTGCTGATGCCAGCCCTGACACTGTGCATAGGCAGAAAGCAGCCAATCAGTGGATAGGGCGTGGTTATACTGACAAGGAGGACTACATAGCACATGACAGCTAGTCCACTAGTGATAATCTCCTGTTGAGAAGACACTGAATTTATTGAAACAACAGGTTAGATAGCAGAAAAGTAGTGTCAGATTTGCTTTAAACAAATACCTATTATTTTCTTCCCAATATAGTGAGGATAATCCTCAGCAATCATTCACTAGGCTCAAAACTGGAAGAATTGTTAACAAATCTTCCCAAATTGGAGCTGTCACAGCTCCCAGGTAATACTGATGTGGGAAACGCTGCACACAGCAGCAAGGAAGCTGAGCAAAACGGCGGGTTACTAATCAGGTACAAACAAGACCTGAGCCATATGACAGAGTGGGAGGTGATCGTGGGCGGAGCCAGACACCGGGGAACAGAGAAAGGATAAACACAAGAAAATAGTCGAATTGTTAGAAGTGAAGCCAGAGGTCAGAAATGCAGAAGAACAAACCAACAGAGTAACGCATGGAGAGCAAGAAAAACAAATGCAAACCGGGCACACCCTCCAGGGGCCAGGCACACAGACTAGAACAGAAAGTATAGCTGACAGCGAATCCCAGTCTGGAGTGAGTATAAATACCCCTCCCAGATCGAAAGAGAGGCCAGCAAAATTAACCCTGAGAGAACAGGACATTAACCATGTCCTAACCATGACAGAAGCTGCACCCAAAACTTATTGCTGACTTTCCTGCAGCGCCCCCATAGATGTCTAGGAGGCATACACCTCCCACGCAAAAAGTAACCACAATTTTAATTTTAATTGTTTTCATAATTCAATAGTACATGTGAAAATAAGAAATTTTGTATATCAGAGAAATCTGCTTCTTTCTACTCTGTGATTGATCTTTCATTCTCAAAAGTCACAATTCATGGTTTAAACCTGCCTTCAGTGAAGACAGATTTTCCAGTTACTGAGATAGGAGATGACAGTTGGTGCTCATAAGGTTCTATGGAGAACAGTGTCTCCGCCTCTAGCTCCTCCCACCTCCATAGAATTTTCAAAGCACCAACTGTCATCTCAGTAAGAGAAAAATCTATCATCACTGTATACAGATTTTCACCCATAAAATGAGAATGAAAGATCAGTCCAGGAGGAGAAAGAAGCAGATTCCACTAATAAGATATATTACAAAGTTTCTGATTGTCATGTGTACTATTGATTTGTCAAATAAAAAATTAAAAGTCGATGAAACCCATCAATACTGACAAGATCGGCCAACCATTTAATGTCTAGGGTTGGTGCAAGTGTTCCCGTGTATTTGGGAGTTGGGGAATAAAGTTGTCGGCCGAACAATTGTTATTCCGACAGCTACCTTATGACTATGGGGCCTTTACTATGATGCAGGTGGGGTTTGGCATCACTTTTACAAAACAAGGTTTACAGATTCATATATATATATATATATATATATATATATATATATATATATATATATATATATATATATATATATATATGTATATATATATATATATATATGTGTGTGTGTATGTGTGTATGTATATATATATATATATATATATATATATAAAAAAATAAAAAACTTTTAAATTGAGAAATATAAGTTTTTGTGAAGAGCTGAAACACAGGCACACTGATGTTTAGTAGCCACTAGAGGGCACCAGTGCACACCAGACCTTCCCACCGATGTAGGGTTAAAAAAAAAAATAAAAAAAGTAAACAAAAAAAGAATAATAATAAATAAAAGAAATGTAAAGTAGTCTAAGGGTATGCTCACAAAATGCGATCTAACTGCATTCTTCCAAAAATGTTGGAAAATCGAGGCAAAAAATAAAAAAAAAGTAGATCGATTGAGTTATGTGAATATATCCCAAAACTGTTGTGGTTGTTGCTTCTTTAATTTTCATATCCGGGATTTTTTTTTTTTTTTTTTTTTGCTGCTTTTCTCATTACAAGTAACTGGGGTAATTGATCATAGAATCACATTGAAAAAATGAAACAAATAAACCTGACAAAAGTCACATTAAACACATGTGACAAAAAATTAGCTTTTTTTTTTTCAAAGGGTCATGATTGTTATGTTTTCACGTGTCCCGTGATTAAGCGCTGCGCCTGTGGGAACCAACAGTTTGTGACTTTGTTTATTTAGTATTATTTACAGATTTATTATTACATAGTAATTGAATGTAGGATTGAGCCTATAATCCCGTGTAACCCTTTACCCCAAGCATACAGACATTATCCTTCGGTATGTGTTCACATTTGGACAGGGAGGTCAGGTACCCATCAGTTTAATGAGACCACCTTGACGATGATTGATGGGCTCACACTATTTGGCCAAATTCTGTGCTACGCGTCTCAAAAATTTTTTCCTAATGTTCAAAAAGCCATTTTGCTATTCATATTTCATGTATTTCATATTTGACGTGTTTTGGCACGATAGAGTACAACCTTTTTTGGTATAGTAAATTAGGAAAGGTCAGGGGATGTGGGACATTATACCAGGAAGAGGCTTGGGATGAGGGTCATTAAACCAGGAAGTGGTTAAAGATGCGAGACATTATACCAGGAAGGGACTCGTAATGGAAAACATTATGTGAAGAAGAGGCTTGGAATCGGGGACATTATACCAGGAAGGGGTTCAAGATGTGGGAAATTATATCAGGAAGAGGCTTGGAATGGAGGACATTATGCCAGGAAGGGGTTCAAGATGTGGGAAATTATATCAGGAAGGGGCTCGGCATGGAGGACATTATACAAAGAAGAGGCTTGGAATGGAGGACATTATGCCATTATGCCAGGAAGGGGCTTGGAATGGTGGACATTATATGAAGAAGAGACTTGGAATGGGGGTCATTATACCAGGAAGGGGCTCAGGATGCTGGACATTATACCAGGAAGAGGCTTGAGATGAGGGACACTATACCAGGAAGTGGTTAAAGATGCGAGACATTATACAAGGAAGGGGCTCGGAATGGAGAACATTATACGAAGAAGAGGCTTGGAATGGGGAACATTATACCAGAAAGGGGCTCAGAATGGAGGACATTATACAAAGAAGAGGCTTGGAATGGGGGACATTATACCAGGAAGGGGGTCTTGGAATGGAGGACATTATACGAAGAAGAGGCTTGGAATGGACATTATAACACTAATAGGTTCGGAATGGGGACATTATACAAGAAAGGGGCACGGAATGGAGGACATTATACCAGGAAGTGGCCCGAGATGAGGGACATTAATACAAGAAGGTACTAGGATGGGTGACATTATTATAGGAAGGCACCAGAATGAGGGAAATCATTATATGGGGGCGGGCACATATGTCTTTATAGGACCTATAATGCTAGAAGGGCCCATGTAACTGACCAACGTGCAGACGGGGGCCCAGATCCAAGTTTTGCAGTGGGGCCCATGGGACTCTAGTTACGCCACTGCTGCCACGAACATAACTGGAGGTACTATAATACACTCAGGTTCACCAGCCAATACACAGTGTTGGGGAATTATATACATAAGGGGAATTATGGGGAGGATCTTTGCCTATTTTCAATAACTGCCTGCGTGACTTTACCCAGAGGATGATGAGGATGTGAGTCACCTGTGCAGCCTAGATCTCCAGTCAATGATAAACAGGCAGGCACTTGACTCCTGTGAATCAGTGACAGGGATGATGAGCGCTCCCGCTTCTCTCATTACAAATTACTTAGAAGCAGAGATATCTCCTGTAAATTATTTTCCATCTTGCATGGTAAATGATTAGATCATGCACAGATTATGGTCGCCCCCCTTGAAGTGTTTGCTGCTTTGAGAGTATAGTAGGCAGCGGCTAGTTCCGGAAATACCTTCCATGCTAGTGTGCCATGCTCCAGTGTTGGTTGCGCCAGAATCAGTGAAATCTGCAATGGCAAATTCATGAGTTATGTGGATTTTGGAGCTGATTTTACTGCAGAAAATAGCAGCATGTAAGCAAAAAATGGCTATACTCATCTCTCCCAGAGGTTAAAAGACTCCATTGATTGTTCCCCTTCTGGTCTCTGTACAACCAGGTCTCCAGCAATGATGTCCTGTCTCATCTGAGTGGTGCAGCCTCTAACCTTAACTCTATTGCACATATATATATATATATATATATATATATTGCAAAGGAAAGAAATCTATCATTTTTCAAACTAACCATAAGGCCTCGTACTAGAATTATACTTCCTGTTTTGTATAGACCTCTATAAAGAGCTGATAACACAGGATCCACCATTTACAATAGATGATGTCACAGCTCACCTCCTCCTCCTGTACAATGACTGATAAGACCTCTATATACAGTAGATAAAACAGGATCCACCATTCACAATAGGTGATATCACAGCTCACCTCCTCCTCTTATACAATGACTGATAACACCTCTATATACAGTAAATAACACATGATCCACCATTTACAGCAGGTGATGTCACAGCTCACCTCCTCCTTTACAATTACTGATAACACCTCTATATACAGTAGATAACACAGGATCCACCATTCACAATAGGTGATGTCACAGCTCACCTCCTCCTCCTGTACAATGACCGATAACACCTCTATATACAGTAGATAACACAGGATCCACAATTCACAATAGGTGAAGTCACAGGTCACCTCCTCCTCCTGTACAATGACTGGTAACACCTCTATATACAGTAGATATCACAGGATACACCATTCACAATAGGTGAAGTCACAGCTCACCTCCTCCTCCTGCACAATGACTGGTAACACCTCTATATACAGTAGATATCACAGGATACACCATTCACAATAGGTGATGTCACAGCTCACCTCCCCCTCCTGTACAATGCCTGATGCACAGGAAGTGCAAAGAATTCTGATTTATATATATAAATATATATAGTAGCAAATATTTTATTGTTTTATATTTCATGGGCAAAATGGGGGTGATTTGAACTTTGTGTATTTTTTTGTATTTTTTTCATATTTTTAATAACTCTTTTTACTTTATGTTAGTCCCCTTTAAGGGACTTAAAGCTGGGATCATCCAATCGGTTGTGCTATACATAGCGGTGCATCAGCACTGCAATGTAAAGTGGAAATCATGATCTATGAATGGCGGCCACGGGCTGGCTCTCACAGGATGATCATAATGACAGGCCCCCCACGGCTGTCATGACAATCAATCGGTGCCCTGCGATCATGTCACGGGTGCGCTGATGGGAGCATGGAATGACACCCCCCCTGTTAAATCCCGTTGACAGAGATTGACAGCAAGATTTAACAAGTTATCGACTGCGGGTCCAGGGCAAAAGATGCCAACTTGACGTGCGAGCCGTCATCAAAGGCAGGGACTTGATATGATGTACATGTGCGTTATATGTCATGAAGGAGTTAACATAGGAGCTGCTACCTACCTGCCTGGTCTGTCCAGCAAACGATCTATTTTGGCTTAGAGGGGTCCTGGACAGGCAACAACCTGCCAGTAAATTCTTACCCCAATAGGAAAAAAAACCTTTAACTATGGACTGCACATGGATTGCACACATATGGCATCCGTGAGCTGTCTGTGATTTTGCATGGGTGACTTGGATCCAAGACTTGGAGGTTTTGTTGAGGACTTGGTATAAATTTCACTTTTTCCACAGCAACAAAAATGAAGTCTGCTCCGAATGTAGATTTAAAAAAAGCAACAAAAGCCAATTTCTGCATACACACAAAAAAACCACAACATGTGGATGAGATTAAAGAGATCGTCAGTTAGTGGACAATCCTTTCTTAATAGCTAAATTGCCCATCATAAAATAATAAAAAATATTCGTACTTATCTCCTGGACAGGCTGTTGCTGTGATGTCAGGGACATGAAACATTATGTTATGCGGTCAATGTGGATTTTTTTTTTATTTATTATGACTAATTTAGCTGTTGAGAAGGGGTTGTGGTAGTGGATTACCCCATTAAATTAAAACTCGTCCACTTTGCTGGTATTTTAAAATGCTGTGGGTTTTATCTATGGAAAATCGGAGCCACTTATGCGATCGGTGTGCCCAGCTTCAAAAGTTTTCGAAAACTGCGATGAGAAGGCAGCTGTGCAAATACCGGAGGTCTCGCCTTCTTTTATAGCCACACTGTCCTTTCTGACCCTGCCCTGCAATAAACGACATTAGCACCTGGAAGGAACAAGAAAGCGTCACTGTCCCTTCTAACATGCTGGCCCTTCTCAAATGCTGGCCCTTCTCAAGTGCTGGCCCTTCTCAAGTGCAGGCCCTCCTCAAGTGCAGGCCCTCCTCAAGTGCAGGCCCTCCTCAAGTGCAGGCCATCCTCAAGTGCAGGCCATCCTCAAGTGCAGGCCATCCTCAAGTGCAGGCCATCCTCAAGTGCAGGCCATCCTCAAGTGCTGGCCCTTCTGCAAGATCTGGTCCTCCTCAAGCGCTGGCCCCTTCTCAAGAGCTGGCCCTTCTCAAGCGCTGGCCCTTCTCAAGTGCTGGCTCTTCTCAAGTGCTGACCCTTCTCAAAGGCAGACCCTTCTCAAGTGCTGGCCCTTCTCAAGTGTGCCGGCCCTTCTCAAAGGCAGACCGTTCTCAAGTGCTGGCCCTTCTCAAGTGCTGGCCCTTCTCAAAGGCAGATCCTTCTCAAGTGCTGGCCCTTCTCAAGCGCTGGCCCTTCTCAAGCGCTGGCCCTTCTCAAGTGTGCCGGCCCTTCTCAAGTGTGCCGGCCCTTCTCAAGTGTGCCGGCCCTTCTCAAGTGTGCCGGCCCTTCTCAAGTGCTGGCCCCTTCTCAAGAGCTGGCCCCTTCTCAAGAGCTGGCCCCTTCTCAAGAGCTGGCCCCTTCTCAAGAGCTGGCCCCTTCTCAAGTGCTGGCCCTTCTCAAGTGCTGGCCCCTCTCAAGCGCTGGCCCTTCTCAAGTGCTGGCCCGTCTCAAGTGCTGGCCCTTCTCAAGTGCTGGCCTTCTCAAAGGCAGACCCTTCTCAAGTGCTGGTGGAGCGCCCCCACACCGCCGCAGGGCCGAGGGGTACCCGGAGCCGGGCCTCTAGGTCTCAGTCCTGGGGTTGTCACGGTGGCTAGACCCGGTCCGTGGCCCTGTCTGTCAGTGGGGGACGTCCGGTGCAATAAGTGATGTTATAGCGGTGCAGTTGTGGGGTGCAGGTCGCGGTAAATAACGAGGACACCAGGTTGCAGTCTCTTTACCTCTTTACTGAAGCTCTCTGGGTCCTCAGTCCGGAATACGGCTCACCAGGCTGCGCAAGTCCGGCCGGTCCAATGGCACTTCCAGAGCTCTCCTTGCAGGTGGAAATCGGTGCCTTCCTTCTAGCGCTATGTGTTGCAGTCCTTCCCTGCTGTGCTTACGGAAAGTACCCCACAACTGTTGTGTCTGTTTCTCGTGTTCCCTCACAACAACTTAATTCGCAATGATCTTCCTCGTCCCTCCAGATACTATGGTAGGAACGCACCCGTATGACGGGGAGGCTCGGAGATCTTCCGGGACTCTATCTGCGCCCCTCTCCTGTTGGTACCCCCCTTTGCCTTCCTGGGTGATGCGTGAGACAGTCCGCCTCAAGCTAACTGCCCTGCCGTAGGTCTGAGGTATGGCTTGAAACTCTTTACCTCCTCGGCGTTCCGGCCACCGGTAGTGCGCCTCAGTAAGGTGCTGCCTCTTTCAGCACAACCCTCACTGGTATCTCCTTTCGCTTGATTTCGTTTCTCACTCAGCACAATCTATCTCGCTTCTTAGTCCTTCCTTGGGCACCGCCGCTATGCTGAGCAGGCACGGTCCCTTTACGTTCTTTCCATGCCAAGCCTCTGCCAGGATCCCACCCCTGGCAGAGACCCTACAGTCTCTCCCTTCACAACACCCTCTGCCACCAGGTGTTGCTCCGTTCAATCCCGTCAGCGTTCTCTCTAACTTCCTGCCTGACCCCCAGTTTACCCACTATGGTGGGGAGTGGCCTAATGAATAGCACCCTTAGCTCCCCCCGGAGGCCCAGCTGTGAAATGTATTGGTGACTGTGATACCTGCTCAGAGAACTCCTTCCGTGCCATCGAACGCAGCATGGCCCCCCTTAGTGGCTGAACCATGCTACTGCAACGACCAGGACTCTGGGGCGCTGCACTGGCCCTTCTCAAGTGCTGGCCCCTTCTCAAGAGCTGGCCCTTCTCAAGCGCTGGCCCTTCTCAAGTGCTGACCCTTCTCAAAGGCAGACCCTTCTCAAGTGCTGGCCCTTCTAAAGTGCTGGCCCTTCTCAAGTGTGCCGGCCCTTCTCAAAGGCAGACCTTTCTCAAGTGCTGGCCCTTCTCAAGCGCTGGCCCTTCTCAAAGGCAGACCCTTCTCAAGCGCTGGCCCTTCTCAAGCGCTGGCCCTTCTCAAGCGCTGGCCCCTTCTCAAGCGCTGGCCCCTTCTCAAGTGTGCCGACCCTTCTCAAGTGCTGGCCCCTTCTCAAGAGCTGGCCCTTCTCAAGTGCTGGCCCCTTCTCAAGTGCTGGCCCCTTCTCAAGTGCTGGCCCCTTCTCAAGAGCTGGCCCTTCTCAAGTGTGCCGGCCCTTCTCAAGTGTGCCGGCCCTTCTCAAGTGCTGGCCCCTTCTCAAGTGCTGGCCCCTTCCCAAGAGCTGGCCCTTCTCAAGTGCTGGCCCCTTCTCAAGTGCTGGCCCTTCTCAAGTGCTGGCTCTTCTCAAGTGCTGGCCTTCTCAAAGGCAGACCCTTCTCAAGTGCTGGCCCTTCTCAAGTGCTGGCCCCTTCTCAAGTGCTGGCCCCTTCTCAAGTGCTGGCCCCTTCTCAAGTGCTGGCCCTTCTCAAGTGCGTAGGTGGACGTGGCTCTAAACTAGCAATTTTGGTGAAACGCTGACTTTGGAATTGCAATTTTCGGCAGTCCATAATGGGATATGTATGCACAGATAATTTAAAGGGAGACTGTCAGCACAAAATGACTGTTCAAACAAAGCACGGACGCTGCAGGGTACACTCTTGGCATGGCCAAACCATGCAAAATTTTAGCTATAGCTACTTTTTACTGTGGAAATTCTTTTTTTATCCTGTCTCTAGAATCCCTGGGACTATTCCTAGCATAAGTCCCTTGTTCTAGACACTTAGCTGTTTTCTCTACACATAGAATAAGAGAATTTCCCTTTTGCAGAGAAATAGAGAAAATGCAATTTGCAAATATTTTCAGCTAGCATAACTACCTTCACGCTACAAGGGATGTTACTCAGGCATTCCTTCATTACCTTATGCGACCTTGTTATAGATTCAGGGTGTGCAATCTAATCCCTCCTTACAAGGAACATGTAGCACAAAGAATGCAGCCAAGACATTGTAGAAAAAAAGAGTAATAAAAAGAACAAGGTAAGGTAAAAAGTCACAGAAAATTCGATCATTGATAATACTGTATCTGGGACACATAGTAACAAAAAAATAAAATGAGTAGAATCCTGGAACTTCTATTTTTTTCTTCTTCTATTCTTCATAGTTGGAGGAAGGAATGCAATTTAGATTGTAAGTGCCAGGGCCGGACTGGCCATCTGGCAATTCTGGCAAATGCCAGAAGGGCCTGTCTGGTTGTGGGCTGCCTTGTGTAATAATTATAGGGGATAACTCATGAGACTCTGCGTGGAATAAGACAACTACAGGACACAGTTTTATAAGTGGTAAAGTCTATATTATAACACGGTGATTCAAACAGGTGCAGAGGGAAACTCAAGTCCACAACACTTGGTGTAAATATTAAACGCAGCTTAGCAGTCTATAGGGAACTTCAGAGGAAAATGTAATCATGCAGAAAGTCTATGAAGCACAATTATTCTTGAGGATACTTGACACGAATAAGTCCTTGTTTAGTCCAAACACAGATAGCTATGCATATAAGGCAGTTCAAATAATATCTTAGCTCAACCAGGGAGGCCTGGGTAATAGTCTCAGGTTTAAGCAGAGCAGAAACAGCTTACATGTCCAGCAAATGCAGATGGAAGTAAACACGAGCAGCAGATGAAGGAGGATTACTGGAAACTGATGTATGCAGCAGGAACTCAGAGCAGAGTAGCAGAATCACCACACAGATTCACAGGAGCAGGTATATAGCCAGGGAGTCACCAGGGTCAGGAGCTGGATGCAAGGCAGAATACTCTAGCACAGACTGAAGGCTGGGGTGGAGTTTTATAGCAGGAAGACACAGTGCACATGAGACCAAAGACGCCATCTTGGAAAAGGGCAGTAATGCACAAAAGGTAATAAAAATGTTCAGAGTCCTGACACCTTGTCTGCTGCGCTGTTAACAGAATCAATGTTCTCAGGACACCCATACTGTTAAGAGTTGTGATGGAGCACAAAGTTGCTGACTCCGTCACTAACCCCAGCACACCACGGGTATCATTAGAAATATTGGTCTTGTAGAAAATCTTCCTTTCCTCCTCCCAGGGTAATATTAGTAATATATCCCATCTGGTTCATGGGCACGGGGACAACATGGTCCTGTGTGATTTCAAATGCCAGGGCTGAATTTCAGCCCCACTCCATACCTGGTAAGGGCGCAAACAGACGGCCGTATTACTCGCTCGAGGATCGCATCGCAATCCTCGGACTGGCCATCAGCTCTCCTGACCGAAGCGTGACAGCATGTATTTCTATGCAGCTGTCATGCTCAGGTCAGAAGAA
Organism: Ranitomeya variabilis; assembly: GCF_051348905.1. NCBI lineage: Eukaryota > Metazoa > Chordata > Amphibia > Anura > Dendrobatidae > Ranitomeya > Ranitomeya variabilis. Next base: position 202,838,969 of record NC_135235.1, read on the forward strand.
CCGATGGCCAGGTCAGAAGAACCGATGGCCAGGTCAGAAGAACCGATGGCCAGGTCAGAAGAACCGATGGCCAGGTCAGAAGAACCGATGGCCAGGTCAGAAGAACCAATGGCCAGGTCAGAAGAACCGATGGCCAGGTCAGAAGAACCGATGGCCAGGTCAGAAGAACCGATGGCCAGGTCAGAAGAACCGATGAGATCCTCGAGCGAGTAATATGGCCGTCTGACTGCACCCTTAGAGCTAGCTATTACTGACCTTTCCTCCCCATACAATTTCAAAGCCCATTTACACGGTCCCATTTTTGCCCATAAATGAGTGATGATCGACTGTAAATGCACGTATTAAACTTGGCTCCTTTTCATCGGAGGCCTAACTTAAATCCTTTGTGTCCTACAGCAAACTCTCCTACCGTCCTACTACCATGGGGTCATTGATGATA